>NC_047042.1:46572972-47191725 GCF_011762595.2 Tursiops truncatus
GATGGGTTTTTGATTCAGCATCCTCCTTCGGCTCTTATTCTAGCATGCTACTTCAGTTTAAACCTTTCCCCCCACTCTGCTACCTTAAATGTAAACTCTAATGAAGACTACCCACTCATGGCAAAGGTTTCAGCATGTTTGTAAACCACTGGCAACGAACCAGACATAGGGGACTGTTTTTGTGGAGGAAGGTGATATGAAAAAGAGTAATAAAAAATTAGTCTTGGACAGTAGGAAATCTAGTCAGGCCTTCCTGTGTATTATAGGAACAGGGTATTGGGAATTGAATGTCTGATGAATGTTACCTCATTAAAAACAAACATGGGCTTCCCTGGTGGCGCAGTGGTTGAGAGTCTGCCTGCCGATGCAGGGGACACGGGTTCGTGCCCCGGTCCGGGAAGATCCCACATGCTGTGGAGCGGCTGGGCCCGTGAGCCATGGCCGTTGAGCCTGCGCGTCCGGAGCCTGTGCTCCGCAACGGGAGAGGCCACAACAGTGAGAGGCCCACGTACCGCAAAAAACAAACAAACAAAACTTATCCTGGGACGTAAAATATTAGTATGTACCTGAGATTCTTTTTAACACATACATACATTTCAGTTGGTGTGTGTGTCTGTGTGTGTGTGAGAGAGAGAGGAAAAGAGGAAGAGCAAGAGAGAGATATTGATCTTAGAAGGAGATTAACATGCTTTTTCATGGAATATCCTTACATGTTTATTTGTCTGGAGAAGAAGAGTGATGCCTGAAAACAAGAGAATGCTGTACTGACCATAGAAAGCCTGAATCCAAATCAGCACCACACAGTGACTAGATACCCTGCACCAGTTAATAAACGTATTCTGAACACGGTGATAATGATGAAACAGGTCTTTGGATTCAGCATCAACAAACTTATTTCTCTATAGAGCTACCATATGATCCAGCAATCCCACTCCTGGGCATATATCCAGAGAAAACCATAATTTGAAAGGATACATGCACCCCAATGTTCATTGCAGCACTATTTACAGTAGCCAAGACATGGAAGCAACCTAAATGTCCACTGACAGAAGAATGGATAAAGAAGATGTGGTACATATATACAATGGAATATTACTCAGCCATAAAAAAACCGAAATAATGCCATTTTAGCAACATGGATGGACCTAGAGATTGTCATACTGAGTGAAGTCAGTCAGACAGAGAAAGACAAATATCATATGATATCACTTATATGTGGAATCTAAAAAAGGGGTACAAATGAACTTATTTACAAAACAGAAATAGAGTCACAGATGTAGCAAACAAACTTATGGTTACCAAGGGGGAAAAGGCGGGGGGCTAGGGATAAATTGGGAGATTGGGATTGACATATACACACTACTATATATAAAATAGATAACTAATAATGACCTACTGTATAGCACAGGGAACTCTACTCAATACTCTGTAAGGACCATATGGGAAAAGAATCTAAAAAAGAGTGGATATATGTATAACTGATTCACTTTGCTGTACAGCAAAAACTAACACAACATTATAAATCAACTATACTCCAATAAAAATTAATTTTAAAAAACTGCAGAGATAACTACTTATGTTACTTCTGAGCTGTGGAAGAAGCTTCTATGCTATAAATCCAGGCATTTAAAGATGAATCTATTAATATAAGTCCATGATTTTCATGCAAAAATCACATTCACAAATGCCAGCAACTGGAAATTAAATGTATTAAAGTCCTGCAGGAAGCAAAAAAACCCCCACAAAACCCCAAAACAAACACAGTTACTTCTCACATTAACCATAATGCATCAACTGTTCCTGCAACTTTCCCTCAACATCCACGGGTCCTTCAGGGCTTTACTGCCCCTGGGAGCCAGCCTTGGAGGGACTGGAGTCCTTCAGGCACTAGGGGTGGGGTGTGTGTGAAAGAACCTCAAGAAAAGCTCATTACTGTTAACTTCTCTGTCCATAACCAAGGGTCAACTGTGATAATGAAATAACCTTAGTTTTTGTTACAGGCTGAATTGTGTTGGCCCCAAAAGTCATACGTTGAAGTTCTAACCCCAAGTACCTCAGAACGTGACTATTTTGATATAGCCTCCTTAAAGAGGTTATTCAGGTTAAATGAGGTCATATGGGCGGACTCTAATCCAATATGACTGGTGTCCTTTTAAGAAGAGGAGATTCAGACACAAATATGCACAGAGGGAAGACATAGGGAGAACACGGCCATCTGCAAGCCAAGGAGCGAGGCCTCAGAAGAAATCAACCCTGTCGATACCTTGATCTTGGACTTCTAGTCTCCAAAACGGTGAGGAAATAAATTTCTGCTGTTGAAACCACCCCATCTATGATACTTTGTGATGGCAGCCCTAGCAAACTAATATAGCTCTCAAAGGAAAAGAGAAGGAAGGCTCTCTTTCTCCTTGGCTTCTAAGGCACACCCACATGGGCACATTTACCCTACGATTCTGCATTTATGGAATTGCCCCCAAGAGCACAAGGCAGAATGCTGTTTCTTTTGCAGTCTTTTGTGCTTTACTGTGTCTTCCACTGGAAAGGGCCTGTGGTGAATATAAAGCCTCTCTGGAGGCAGCAGAGCCTCTTTTTAATTTTCAACTTCGCTTTACTTCGCACCTCCAGTTCTGCAATGTTGTTGGGACAACTGAGGAGGGCACAGAGTGGAAAACTCGATGCTGCCTCGATACCAACACGCCCAACCACTGCAGGGACCCAACTGAACGTGAACCAGAAATGACAATTCTGCCTGATTCAGCCCGTCACTTTTGCCTGGATAGAGAGCTGTTCCCCCCCCCCCCACCCCGCCCCCGAAACAAAGTCTGCTGTGCTTGAGATGAGAGTTTATTTTGGTTTAATTTTGTCACCCTCTGCAGGCTCCGTCTCGAAGTCCCTTTCTTTTAGAAAAGGTAGCTGGAGGGTGAGGTGCGGATGGGGTGAGAGGGCAGGAAAAGGCGAGGCAAGCAGGCAGGGTAGCTGAGCACGACATGGGTCCAAAAGCGGAGCCCTCTTACCCAGGGCCTGGGGTTAACCTTTCACCTCCAGAGCAGGCAGGCCCCTGCCGAGCTCTCCTTATCAGCCTCCTTAAAGGCTAATTCCTGCTGAATGGGTTCCTGAGGCTGGAGAAATTTCAAAGAATTTTTGAATACATCTCTACAGCCTCTTCTCTTAACAATAGGATCTATCAAACAGCAGGGGAAGGCTCTGTTTAAAAGCACCGACAGGAGATCACAAGAATGTGTTTGATTGCCAAAGTGACTAATTTATTTTTACACAGTATTAATGATGCTACAATAACTAATATCTATAGCCTGGTTTTGACAGCTTATTGCAAGCGTTCCCATTGTTTAAGAAAGAAGGAAAAGGAAGCAAAAAAAGAAAGTACGAAAGAGAGTGTTTTATTTTGCTACATTTCCATTTGTTAACAAAACTCTCCATAAGCAAAACCAGAGGTCATTAGCAAACAACCAAAACATGCCTGTCTCCAGAAGAATACAGTTCCCTTCATCATTTAAAATACAGCTCTGCTGAAAACCCGAATCAGGACAAATCCTTCACATGAAAAATTCAGTGCAGACGTGAAACCACCTGACTTTACTTTGGGTTTGTGCTCCTTAAAATTACCTAGAAAATACCATAATCTTCTCTTCGTGCGCTGGATGCGGGCCAGGGCCCTGGCTCCAGAGGCAAAGGGTAAAACTAAAAATCATGTCTGAACAGACAGCTCCACCCTCTCTCCCAAGTCCACTTGGCCTCCTGACAAAAAGTGACGTCTGAAGCACATTCACCCAGGGCCTGGGGTTTTGGCCAAAACTCAATACTCTTATAGGACAAACAAAAATGAAATCCAAAATGTTATCGCCCTCGCCTTTAGAAGTCAAATGAGCTTAAATGATTGTACTGCATACGGCGAGTGGTTCCCGTTTGCTATGTAATAGGGAACCGATAGAAATGTATTAAATTGTAGCTTTTTGTTTAGGAAAAGGATCCCTAGCTGAGAGTTTAAATTCCAAAGTGTTTTTTGATAATAATTGTGTGTGTGTGCAAAAAATGAGATAGAGAGAAATTGAAAGAGAGAGAGAGAGGAGAGAGAGATTTCCATATGGAACCAAACACTTTGGATTAAAGGTCAACTATGGGGGTGGGGTGGAGGGCACAGGGACCCCATGGTGGGGTGGGGCTGCTTGCCTGGCACGGGTGCCCCAGAATGTGGGTAAGCCTCTCAATGCCCTTCACTCTCCCTCACTGAACGCTTCAGCTTTTAAGGACTCTCCCCAATGCCCACCCACTCTGACACCCCTACTCTCCCTCACGCTTTGGATGGGTGAGAGCCAGGAGAGACTGTCAAGTAATTTTTACCTCCTGCTGAGCTAGTGACAGGCTCAGTACAAATAGCTACATCAAGAAAGTACCTCCACGCCACAGATCCCAGAGCCAGGGCTCTAACAAGACAGTCCGGGGCTATGAATACCACCATCTGATCCCACTGGGGCAGATCAGTGCTGAAACGGCAGGACCACGCGTTCCAAATGTGCTTTCCCCCTCGTCCCCTAATCAAAACCCTCTGCTCCAGCCAGTCGGCTGGGTTCACAATCCCCGCTGCACACTGGAACCCTTTTGCCCTTCAAGCCTTTACTCACGCTGCTGCTTTCTATCGCTGGAGAAAGAATGACCAACAAGGGATTAACCTCCAAAATATTCAAACAGCTCATGCAGCTCAATATCAAAAAAACAAACAACACAATCAAAAAATGGGTGGAAGATCTAAATAGACATTTCTCTAAAGAAGACATACAGATGGCCAAGAGGCACATGACATGATGCTCAACATCACTAATTATTAGAAAAATGAAAATCAAAACTACAATGAGGTATCACCTCACACCGGTCAGAATGGCCATCATCAAAAAGTCTACAAACAATAAATGCTGGAGAGGGTGTGGAGAAAAGGGAATCCTCCTACACTGTTGGTGGGAATGTAAATTGATACAGCCACTATGGAGAACAGTATGGAGGTTCCTCAAAAAACTAAAAATAGAGCTACCATATGATCCAGCAATCCCACTACTGGCCATATATCCAGAGAAAATCATAATTCAAAAAGATACATGCACCCCAATGTTCACTGCAGCACTATTTACAGTAGCCAGGATATGGAAGCAACCTAAATGCCCATCGACGGAGGAATGGATAGAGAAGATGTGGTACATATAAACAATGCAATATTACTCAGCCATAAAAAAGAATGAAATAATGCCATTTCAGCAACATGGATGGACCTAGAGACTGTCAAACTGAGTGAAGTAAGTCAGACAGAGAAAGACAAATATCACATGATATCACTTATATGTGGAATCTAAAAAAGTGGTACATACGAACCTATTTACAAAACAGAAATAGTCACAGATGTAGAAAACAAACTTATGGTTACCAAGGGTGAAAGGAAGAGAGTAGGGATAAATTGGGAGGTTGGGACTGACACAAACACACTACTATATATAAAATGGATAACTAATAAGGACCTACTGTATAGCACAGGGAACTCCACTCAATACTCTGTAATGACCTATATGGGAAAAGAATCTAAAAAAGACTGGATGTATGTATATGTATAACTGATTCACTTTGCTGTACACCTGAAACTAACACAACACTGTAAGTCAACTATATTCTAATAAAAATTAATTTTTAAAATATACCTTTACTTCATTCCTGAAGTGTTTGGTTTTCCACATATAGGATGGTTTTTTGTATTTGTGTTTTTAATTTTAGCTATTAGAGCAGTTTTAGGTTCATGGCAAAATTGAGAGGCAGGTGGAGAGAGTTCCCGTATACTCCCGCCCCACAGCCTCCTCCGTTATTAACGTTTCCCACAGAGCAGGACATTCGTTACAATCGATGACCCTATACTGACGCATCATTATCGCCCAAAGTCTATAGTTTATCTTAGTGTTCACTCTTGGTGTTGCACATTCTATGGGTTGTGACCAGTGTATTACATGTACCCACCATTGTAGTAGCAGAGTAGTTTCACTGCCCTAAACATTTTCTGTTAGAGCAAGGTTGGTCAAACAGTCCTGGAGGGCAGCAGATTTAATTCTTGGTGGGGAGGGATGGGGGACTCCTTGGGGTTCTCATTCACTGCTGGTGGGAACGCAAGATGGTACAGCCACTTTGGAAGTTTCTTACAAAACTAAACATATTCTTACCATACAATCCAGCAATGATACTCATTGGTATTTACCCAAAGGAACTGAAAACTAAGGCCCACACAAAGATCTGTATACGAATGCTTACAGCAGTTTTATTCATACTGGCCAAACCTGGAAGCAACAAAGATGTCCTGATGAAGTGATAAACTGTAGTATATCAAGGCAATGTTATTCAGTGATGAGAAGAAATGAGCTATCAAGCCATGAAAAGACTCAGAGGAACCTTCAATGCGTTTTTACCAAGTCAAAGAAGCTAATCTGGAAAGGCTATGTATTATATGATTCCCAGTACAGGACACTCTGGAAAAGGCAAAACTATGGTGACAGTAAGAGATCAGTGGTTGCCAGGAGTTGCGTGCGGGGAGGGAGGGATGAAAAAGCAGAGCACAGAGGATTTTTAAGGCAGTGAAATACTCTGTATGATGTTATAATTATGATTGTATGTTATACTTGTACAGACCCATACAATGTACAATACTAAGAATGAACCTTCAACTATGGACTTTGGGTGAATATGAAAAAAAATTCTAGACTGTTATTACATTCTTGCATGTTTCGCAATGATGACATGTAGGTTGATATGTAAACATTCATGTGTTCATGTTTGTACAACTGATTGGACAGAAGGGGCAAAAATCAATGGAGTAGAAAAGAGGTGATAAGCGGAGAATGCGATTGTCAAAAATATCAATTAAGAATGGACAGAGGTGTCTTTGCAGGTCCATTTGTGTTTGGGGTGCAGTTATGTTTCAGTCACTGGGGCACCTGAATGAGGATTAAAATAAATTTGCAGTAAATATAAAACTTCAGAGTTTATCCTATCATTCATCAGCAACATTACTGCTAGTGGCTTAATTTAATTTATATGTAATTGCTCAATAAGATAATCAGCCTGTGTTATATATTAACCATTTACTAGTCTGACTGAAAGCTGTGGGGAATATAGAATAGATGTGAACTATGACCACTGACCTCAAGAAGCTCATAGCTCAATAAAAAGAGGGAAACAACAAACAAATACATTAAAAGACATTTACATTATTTTAAAGTGCTGGGTTTTTTCCTGATGATTAAAATTATTTTATGAATAGCTTTATGACAATAGGGTGAGGCATCATTAAGCAAGAGAAAATTGCAAGATATTCCAGCACTACTCAAATAAAAATAGGTGCACAGGAGGAGGAACCAAGACGGCAGAGTAGAAGGACGTGCTCTCCCTCTTGCGAGAACACCAGAATCACAACTAGCTGCTGGACAATCACTGACAGAAAGACACTGGAACTCACCAAGAAAGGTACCCAACATCCAAAGACAAAGGAGAAGCCACAGTGAGACGGTAGGAAGGGCACAATCACAGTAAAATCAAATCCCATAACAGCTGGATGGGTGACTCACAGACTGGCGAACACTTATACCACAGAAGTCCACCCGCTGGAGTGAAGGTTCTGAGCCCCATGTCAGGCTTCCCAACCTGGGGGTCCAGCAACGGGAGGAGGAATTCCTAGAGAATCAGACTTTGAAACCTAGTGGGAATTGATTGCAAGACTTCAACAGGACTGGGGGAAACAGAGACTCCACTCTTGGAGGGCACACACAAAGTACTGGGCACATCGGGACCCAGGGGAAGAATCAGTGACCCCAGGGGAGACTGAACCAGACCTACCTGCTAGTGTTGGAGGGTCTCCTGCAGAGGCAGGGGGTGGCTCTGTTTCACCACGGGGACAAGGACACTGGCAGCAGAAGTTCTAGGAAGTACTCCTTGACGTGAGCCCTCCCAGAGTCTGTCATTAGCCCCAACAAAGAGCCAAGGTAGGTTCCAGTGCTGGGTTGTCTCAGGCCAAACAACCAACAGGGAGGGAACCCAGCCACACCCATCAACAGTCAAGTGGATTAAAGTTTTACTGAGTTCTGCCCACCAGAGCAACAGTCCCCTCTACCCACCACCAGTCCCTCCCATCAAGCCTCTGAGATAGCCTCATCCTCCAGAGAGCAGACAGCAGAAGCAAGAAGAACTACAATCCTGCAGCCAGTGGAACAAAACCCACATTCACAGAAAGATAGACAAGATGAAAAGGCAGAAGGCTATATACCAGATGAAGGAACAAGATAAAACCCCAGAAAAACAACTAAATGAAGTGGAGATAGACAACCTTCCAGAAAAAGAATTCAGAATAATGATAGTGAAGATGATCCAGGACCTTGGAAAAAGAATGGAGGCAAAGATCGAGAAGATGCAAGAAATGTTTAATAAAGACCTAGAAGAATTAAAGAACAAACAAACAGAGATGAACAATACAATAACTGAAATGAAAACTACACTAGAAGGAATCAATGGCACAATAACTGAGGCAGAAGAATGGATAAATGACCTAGAAGACAGAATGGTGGAATTCACTGCTGCGGAACAGACTAAAGAAAAAAGAATGCAAAGAAATGAAGACAGCCTAAGAGACTCTGGGACAACATTAAATGCAACATTTGCATTATAGGGGTCCCAGAAGGAGAAGAGAGAGAGAAAGGCCCAGAGAAAATATTTGAAGAGATGCTAGTTGAAAACTTCCCTAACATGGCAAAGCCAACAGCCACCAAAGTCAAGGAAGCGCAGCGAGTCCCATACAGGATAAACCCAAGGAGAAACATGCCGAGACACAGGGTAATCAAACTGGCAAAAATTAAAGACAAAGAAAAATTATTAAAAGCAGCAAGGGAAAAACAACAAATAACATACAAGGGAACTCCCATAAGGTTAACAGCTGATTTCTCAGCAGAAACTCCACAAGCCAGAAGGGAGTGGCATAATATACTTACAGTGATGAAAGGGAAGAACCTACAACCCAGATTACTCTACCCAGCAAGGATCTCATTCAGAGTCGATGGAGAAATCAAAAGCTTTACAGACAAGCAAAAGTTAAGAGAATTCAGCACCACCAAACCAGCTGTACAACAAATGCTAAAGGAACTTCTCTAAGTGGGAAACACAAGAGAAGAAAAGGACCTACAAAAGCAAACCCAAAACAATTAAGAAAATGGTCATAGGGACATACATATCGATAATTAAACGTGAATGGATTAAATGCTCCAACCAAAAGACACAGGCTTGCTGAATGGATACAAAAACAAGACCCATATATATGCTGTCTACAACAGACCCACTTCAGACCTAGGGACACACACAGACTGAAAGTGAGGGGATGGAAAAAGATATTCCATGCAAATGGAAATCAAAAGAAAGCTGAAGTAGCTATATTCATATCAAATAAAACAGACTTTAAAATAAAGAATGTTACAAGAGACAAGGAAGGACACTATATAATGATCAAGGGATCAATCCAAGAAGAAGATATAACAATTATAAATATATACGCATCCAACATAGGAGCACCTCAATACATAAGGCAACTGCTAACAGCTATAAAAGAGGAAATCGACAGTAACACAATAATAGTGGGGGACTTAACACCTCACTTACACCAATGGACAGATCATCCAAACTGAAAATAAATAGGGAAACAGAAGCTTTAAATGACACAACAGACCACATAGAGTTAATTGATACTTATAGGACATTCCATCCAAAAACAGCAGATTACACTTTCTTCTCAAGTATGCACAGAACATTCTCCAGGATAGATCACATCTTGGGTCACAAGTCAAGCCTCAGTAAATTTAAGAAAATTGAAATCATATCAAGCATCTTTTCTGACAACACTATGAGATTAGAAATGAATTACAGGGGAAAAAAACATACAAAACACAAACACATGGAGGCTAAACAATACATTACTAAATAACCAAGAGATCACTGAAGAAATCAAAAAGGAAATCAAAAAATACCTAGAGACAAATGGCAATGAAAAAACGATGATCCAAAACCTATGGGATGCAGCAAAAGCAGTTTTAAGAGGGAAGTTTATAGCTATACAAGCCTACCTCAAGAAAGAAGAAAAATCTCAAGTAAACTATCTAACCTTACACCTAAAGGAACTAGAGAAAGAAGAACGAACAAAACCCAAAGTTAGCAGAAGGAAAGAAATCATAAAGATCAGAGCAGAAATAAATGAAATAGAAACAAAGAAGACAATAACAAAGATGAATAAAATTAAAAGCTGGTTCTTTGAGAAGATAAAATTATAAACCATTAGCAAGACTCATAAAGAAAAAGAGGGAGAGGACTCAAGTCAATAAAATTAGAAATGAAAAAGGAGAAGTTACAACAGACACCGCAGAAATACAAAACATCCTAAGAGACTACTACAAGCAACTCTATGCCAATAAAATGGAAAACCTGGAAGAAATGGACAAATTCTTAGAAATGTATAACCTTTCAAGACTGAACCAGGAAGAAATAGAAAATATGAACTGAGCAATCACAAGTAATGAAATTGAAACTGTGATTGAAAATCTTCCAACAAACAAAAGTCCAGGACCACATTGCTTCACAGGTGAATTCTATCAAACATTTAGAGAAGAGCTAACACCCATCCTTCTCAAACTCTTTCAAAAAATTGCAGAGGAAGGAACACTCCCAAACTCATTCTATGAGGCCACCATCACCCTGATACCAAAACCAGACAAGGATGTCACAAAGAAAGAATACTACAGGCCAATATCACTGATGAACATAGATGGAAAAATCCTCAACACAATACTAGCAAATAGAATCCAACAACACATTAAAAGGATCATATACCATGATCAAGTGGGATTTATCCCAGGGGATGCAAGGATTCTTCAATATACACAAATCAGTCAATGTGATACATCATACTAGCAAACTGAAGAATAAAAACCACATGATCATCTCAGTAGATGCAGAAAAAGCTTTTGACAAAATTCAACACCGATTTATGATAAATACTCTCAAGAAAGTGGGCATAGAGGGAACCTGCCTCAACATAATAAAGGCCATATACGACAAACCCACAGCAAACCTCATTCTCAATGGTGAAAAATTGAAAGCATTTCCTCTAAGATCAGGAACGAGACATGGATGTCCACTCTCACCACTATTATTCAACATAGTTTTGGAAGTCCTAGCCATGGCAATCAGAGAAAAAAAAAGAAATAAAAGGAATACAAATTGGAAAAGAAGTAAAACTGTCACTGTTTGCCGATGACGTGATACTATACATAGAGAATCCTAAAAATGCCACCAGAAAACTACTAGAGCTAATCAATGAATTTGGTAAAGTTGCAGGATACAAAATTAATGCACAGAAATCTCTTGCATTCCTATACACTAATGAAAAATCTGAAAGAGAAATTATGGAAACACTCCCATTTACCATTACAAAAAAAGAATAAAATACCTAGGAATAAATCTACCTAGGGAGACAAACACGTGTATGCAGAAAACCATAACACACTGATGAAAGAAATTAAAGATGATACCAACAGATGGAGAGATATACCATGTTCTTGGATTGGAAGAATCAATATTGTGAAAATGTCTATACTACCCAAAGCAATCTACAGATTCAATGCAATCCCTATGAAATTACCAATCGCAATTTTTAAGGAACTAGAACAAATCATTTTAAGATTTGTATGGAGACTCAAAAGACCCTGAAAAGCCAAAGCAGTCTTGAGGGAAAAACACGGAGCTGGAGGAATCAGCCTCCCTGACTTCAGACTATACTACAAAGCTACAGTAATCAAGACAATATGGTACTGGCACAGAAACACAGATCAATGGAACAAGATAGAAAGCCCAGAGATAAACCCATGCACCTATGGTCAACTAATCTATGACAAAGGAGGCAAAGATATACAATGGAGATAAGACAGTCTCTTCAATAAGTGGTCCTGGGAAAACTGGACAGCTACATGTAAAAGAATGAAATTAGAACACTCCCTAACACCATACACAAAAATAAACTCAAAATGGATTCGAGACCTAAATGTAAGACCAGACACTATAAAACTCTTAGAGGAAAACATAGGAAGAACACTCTTTGACATAAATCACAGCAAGATCTTTTTTGATCCACCTCCTAGAGTAATGGAAATAAAAACAAAAATAAACAAATGGGACCTAATGAAACATCAAAGCTTTTGCACAGCAAAGGAAACCAAAAACAAGATGAAAAGACAACCCTCAGAATGGGAGAAAATGTTTGCAAAGGAATCAACAAACAAAGGATTAATCTCCAAAATATATAAACAGCTCATGCAGCTCAATATTAAAAAAACAGACAACCCAATCCAAAAATGGGCAGAAGAGCTAAATAGATATTTCTCCAAAGAAGACATACAGATGGCCAAGAGACACATGAAACGATGCTCAACATCACTAATTATTAGAGAAATGCAAATCAAAACTACCATGAGATATCGCCTCACACTGGTGAGAATGGACATCATCAGAAAATCTATAAACAATAAATGCTGGAGAGAGCATGGAGAAAAGGGAACCCTCTTGCACTGTTGGTGGGAATGTAAATTGATACAGCCACTATGGAGAACAGTATAGAGGTTCCTTAAAAAACTAAAAATAGAATTACCATATGATCCAGCAATCCCACTACTGGGCATATACCCAGAGAAAACCATAATTCAAAAAGACACATGCACCCCAATGTTCATTGCAGCACTGTTTACAATAGCCAGGTCATGGAAGCAACCTAAATGCCCATCGACAGACGAATGGATAAAGAAGTTGTGGTACATATATACAATGGAATATTACTCAGCCATAAAAAGGAACGAAATTGAGTCATTTGTTGAGACGTGGATGGACCTAGAGACTGTCACACAGAGTGAAGTAAGTCAGAAAGAGAAAAACAAATATCATATATTAATGTATGTATGTAGAACCTAGAAAAATGGTACAGATGAAACAGTTTGCAGGGCAGAAGCTGAGACACAGATGTAGAGAACGTATGGACACCAAGGGGGAAAGCTGCAGCGGGGCGGGGATGGTGGTGTGCTGAATTGGGAGATTGGGATTGACATGTATACACTGATGTGTATAAAATTGATGACTAATAAGAACCTGCAGTATAAACAAACAAACAAACACAAACTAATACTAAACTTTCTTTGGGTTATTTGTATGGAAATATGTTAATATAAATGTTTCAGACATTACATGAAATTTCTAAAATCTTATATGTTCTGGTATAATGTAAGTCATAATTCTAGTTATTACTTTAAAATGTATATCTCAGGAACAACTAAATTTCCTTGTCAATTGCATTATTATGAAATTTCATCAAATCTTTAACCGTGGTCATTTTTAAGTCAATTTTAAGATTCCTGGACTGAATGTCAATATTATGACATAGTACGAGTGTGTTTCGTGTTTGGTAATTGCAATCATTGTTGCTTTTGTTGTGGTCATCCATTTACAATGCTTGGTGTCAGTTTATTTATCTCTTGTACAAATAAAATACAGTGTGTGTGTGTGTGTAAAAAGAAATAGGTGCACAGTTCAAAATGTTAAAATCATTTTTTTTACATGCACTTATTTCTAACTGACTCAATTCCAATCAATGTGAGGTGGAAAAAATATGCAACTAAAAGAATATCTAAATCACTTCTCTCTACACACTGGTTTTCTTTCCTGTAATATTAGGGAATTAAATAGGGGGTCTGTAAAGTACTCCTCAGGTCTGATTTCTATGACTTAAGCCATATTTTCTTGTTGCTCTCCTTTCTTGTTTCCCGCCCACGGACTTTGGTTCTATAAAGGACATAAAGACTGTTTATAAGAAAATAAGTGGTATATTTATTTAATCATTATTCCAAGTGGTGCTGGCATCGTACCTGTCTTCATGGAAAGCTCCTTGCATAGCTTTCAGAGCCTGTCACGCCTCCATCTCTAAATACTATTTCTGGACATTTAATTCTTCCTTCCTTTCAGCCTCTCTCTCTCTCCCCTCTCTAGAAATTCAAGTTCATTAATATCTCTATACTTACTGATATTTTTATTTAATTGTTTGACATTATTACTGGAAAATGCAAATTGGAAAGAGTGCATTTAGAACTTGCGGGACTAATGGGTAGATGCTTGTCCAAGCGAGTGGAAAACCATGAAATGCAGGTTGAGGTGTTTGAAATGATTAGGAGAGCAAGTAGAGCGGTGTCCATCAGAGTTTCCAAAGGTATGTTCCAAGGAATACTGTTCTCCCACTATGCCTGGGTAAAAATGAGTCCCATACCCAGATGAGTTTGGGGACCTTTGCATGGCAAAAATCAGCCCATTCCTGAAGGATAAGTTAAAAAGGCCTCTCCGATAAACATACTTGTTCACTTTAACTCTTTCTGTATTGCTTTTAAATCATGGAACCTCTTCCCCTGCCTTTTTAAAAAAATGCCTGTTAAGATTCCACAGAATACAAACACTTACGTATTGTAGGAGATTACATAATGAAAGGTGTGTTTTATTTTCGGAAGAGGATTATGTAGGAAGAATGAGCATGGGGAGAGACCAACCTCAGAGAAATAGGTAAAAAATTTGTCATAGGGGCTTCCCTAGTGGCACAGTGGTTGGGAGTCTGCCTGCCGATGCAGGGGACACGGGTTCGTGTCCCGGTCCGGGAGGATCCCACATGCCGCAGAGCGGCTAGGCCCGTGAGCCATGGCCGCTGAGCCTGCGCGTCCCAAGCCTGCGCGTCCCGAGCCTGTGCTCCGCAACGGGAGAGGCCACAACAGTGAGAGGCCCGTGTACCGTAAAAAAAATAAATAAATAAAAATTAAAAAATTTGTCATAAATTTGATAAAGAAGACATGGTCATTCTCTGCTCTCAAGGAACTATTTTTTCAAATAGCCTCCTCTGGGGGACTGGGGAGGGCATTCTTAAAGGAGCGCATGCCTGTTCTAATTTAGTACAGATCTAGATACACACAAAATACTTTAAAAAGAAGAAACAAGATCACACACACACACTGACAGACATATAAAGACACACACCTTTCATGTTGGCAGTCCATGGATTGCAATACTGAAAAAACGGTCTTAACAGCAAAAGACTAGCAAACCTCAGTTCATTTACTAAATTTTGTTAAAGGAGGGCAACTGAGAGAGAGAAAAACCAAGCCAATCAGGCATAAATTAGGTTCCATAGGTGGGTGGAAGCCAAGAGTCTAAAGTATAAGCCTCCTCGATTGGGGACCCATTACAGCTCTTAACGCAGCTGGGCCTGGCAGAGTGGTAAAGGGGAAATCTGGTTTAAAAGTTACGTTTTTAATCATTAAGGAAGGTCCTAAGTGAGAAGGAAAATGACAACTTATAAGAGGCTTCTGACTTTTGACTTGGGTTTAGTTCAAGCCAATGAACAGAGGACAGGAGAGAAAACTATTTCACTCTACCGCCAATTCCACAACATTCCTCTCCAGAAACTTCCACAGCACTGGTGAGCTTCCAGTAGTAAACACTGAGGTCTGTTTCCCCAGAATTTATGAGAGGGCCTGTTACTCTACTTTGGAAGGAAAAATGAGAGTTTCCAAAGATTAATTATATTTATTTTTCCTCTACAAAACTTTTATTTATTCTTTACAAAGTACTACAAGAATGAGAACAATCTCCCAATTTGTATTGTCCCAAGTTGATACAGTAGTAATTTGTCCTAATGGTCAAATTCTACTCATCCTATATTGTGTGTAATACTGGCAAACTAACATATATGAGACACAGGATAAGGATGACCAAAGAAATATCCTTCTCTGAGAAAGAGTGTATCAATACATACTAAATAGACAAGTTAAAGAAATAACCCAGAAATTGTAAAAGTAACTGATATTAGAATATACTAAGAAAAATCCTCACATGTGCTTTCTTTAGCTTGCCATATTTAAATCACCTTTGAGAGGTCAGGACTCAGTGGGAAGCAGGGGACAGGTGTGAAAAGACTGTGGTGACAGGGTAGTTTGGAGCTAAGAAGGACAAGGACGAGAATGTATACTTGGCTCAAAAATTTAAAAACAATAATAAGTTGGTAAAAAGAAAAGTCCAGTTGAAGATACCACAGAGGAACAAGTAAACATCAAGCTAGCAGAAAGGTCAGATGAGACAATTAAGGGGTCACGTGGCAGTATGTTTACAAAAATATACTTAGTATTACCTGATATCACTGGTACAATGCCAGTCACATGGAAGTATGCAGTTGAATGCAACTTCTATTATTACGATGATTACTACCATTATAGTCTTTATCATCATGATTGGGCTTCATCTGAATATTTCAGTGTAGTAGTGAATTGGGAGGGGAGTCCCATGAAGGGCTGCAAAAGTAAACATTCTGGTCACTCGAGGTGCTACTACTGAATGTGGTAGAATGGTGAGAGTGTATATTAATAATTCAACCAACTAATGTTGAGATAAGAGAGATCTATGGGCTGAATCCAGGGGTTAATGTGAAACACAAGTATTGCTGGTAATCTGAGGAAGCGGTAGCAGATGTAGAACATGAGGTTGACCCTGTGGTTCAAAATCCTGAGGGGAAGGTGAGATGTCTTTACTGCCCAGTCTCACTCAGTATGACAACAAGAGGCAATGAGGCCCCACTTTATAAGCCATTGCCCTTGTCATTTCCAGAAGAACGTCTACACTCTATCGCATGGCACCACAGACTGCCTTTCATCCCCGCTTTTTGCCTCAATTGCTACCCTTTCATTATTCCCTTCCAGTCACCTTGAACCCACTGCTCCAGTTCACCTACACTTTCATATCCAAATAACAACAATAGCAACAATAACACTATTTAATAGTAATGACAGTAGTGCTACTTCTTTCATAGTGTTTACCCTGTGCCTGGCACTGTTCTAAGAGCTTTATGTATACTAACTCATTTAATCTTCACAAGTACCCTATGAGATAGGTAGTATTTAAATCCCCATTGGATAGATGAATAAACTGCAGCACAGAGAGGTTAAGTAACTTTCCGAAAGTCACACAGCTAGAGTGTCAACTATTCCATGCCTCTGACTTTGAATACTCTGTTCCTTTGCTTGGATTCCCTTCCCTTTCTCCCTTTACCTAAGTCCTTCAAACCTCACCTTGGATGTCACCTACTTTGAGAAGCTTCTTTACTGCATTTCCTTCTCTATCCCCTCCCCACTGCTTTAGTTTGAGTTAGGAATTTCTCTTATAAACTATGATTTAGAGAAGAGCTGAGCCCCCTTCTTTTGGAGAGAATCACTTCCCATAAGAGTCAGACTTTCCCAGAGGTATCTTTAGAAAGAGTGTTCCTGCATGTAGCAGTGAACCAAGGGACGACTGTCAGGCTTGTTTGGGAACCTCTTCCCTTGATCACCTGAAGAAATACTCACCACCTTGAGTGAAAGGGGTGGGTAAGGACACACACTCTGGTTGCCCCTCTCTTCGGATCATTCTTACAAACTAATTGGAATTCTAATCACCTACTTTGTAAGAAAAATATTAGGAGGTCACTCTACCCCTAGATGGTTGCCTTAGATTTTTTCCCCCAAATTATAGTTTCTTAAATATTTCCTAATAGGATTTTTAGGGCTTAACCTCAGTTTTCTAATTATTATATTTATAAGTTATGGTTATGAATTTTACTGCTCAAAACCACTGCTAACTAAATATTTGCTCCAGTATGTCTTTAATGGACATCTTTAAAAGATCCAGGGATTATTCATCCATGTATTAATTCAATATTTTATTAAGTGCCTTAGCAGGTGCCAAGCACTATGGGGATACAGATGGAATAACACGGGTCTACTCTCAAGGAGCTCACGGTCTTAGAGAGAAAGGGTAGAAATTCGACACATACTAAACGGGACTCAGGGAGCAAGACAGCTGTTTTTATCGTTGCATTATCTACAATATAGCCACATTTAACATTTATTATAACACCTAATCATTGTTAACGAATCCATTTTAAAGGTAATAACCAATGTTGTTCCTTAGAAACAAAATTTTTCCTATTTCTTTTACTCATGAAAAATTAAAATGATCATCCCTCTCTAGTAGTTAGGAGGGGAAAAAACCCAGCCAAGATAGTCATCTTATATTTTAACCCTGGCAGAGGATGTAAATGTGAAATAGGTGATATTTATTGATTTCACAGGATTGCTTGAAAATTGAAGATTATCTTTCAAATTTGTGCAAAGTCATCACCCTTCAGTCACTTAGAAAATTTTGTTCTCAGAGTCACTGCTTCGTTAAAAGCTTAGAGGACTGAGACGTATGTAAACTGCTAGGACAGATTATACAATGTCAAGATACACTCCGAGGAAGTCAGTGATTTCCATCAATCAAATGTGTGCCCGGAAAGGTTCTTGGATGATTGCACCCCAGGGTGCTGTCCAGGATCCACATCAAATACCAACATACTGACACATGGGTTAAGTCAGGCCCTACACCTGACCAGTCAACATAAAGGAATTGCATTTTAGAGACCAAAAGTTCTAGTGCAGGAAGGATTTAGAGAATATTATCAACACAAGTGACAGAAACGAGACCTTTGAGGTCTAAAGGAAGGGGCTGACCTGGCAAATACACGAATAGTATCAAGAACCCAAATCCTTGTGAAGCTGTACCAGGACCAAAATAAATATTAACACAATGTTTAACTGGAATCCACTGAAACTTTCCAAACTGGATGCAATGACAAAAAGTCCAAAGACTCATAACTTGTCCAGCCCCTAAACTACAGTACAGGAAAAAAATTATCCTAAACCTCAGCAAACAGAAAAGCTGAGAGGAATAATTGGATGTTTTAATCCAGCCAAGAGTTCATACTTTATTTCTAAGCATCAATTCCAGCATTTCTTGATGGATGGGAAATTTAATGTGCTAAGATACAATAAAAGGTAGGGGTTGATAGTCAATAGAATTATTCAGGCAATGCCTTTTTTTTATTGTTTAAAAGGATCATCAGGATAGACTTAAGTATACAGTTTTTTACTGTTCTCTTAAAAAGAGCTTCATTGATATATTTAAAGAAGAATTTTCCAAGGGACTAATCAACATTATTGAAACAGCAAAGTCATGAAAGGAAATGAAAATGGCAAAATGACCTTGGAACAGGCAAAGATGTCGGGGCAATCTGAAGGAGCAGGTTTGCTGGTGATCATGGGCATAAAGACAGTGTAGGAGGTAAAACTGCAGTTTGGTAGGAAAAAAAAAGGCAGAAGATAAACAGGATTGGAAAGGGACAACACGGTCAAAGGCGGGTATCTGTGTTTTGCTTTTTTTCCCCCAGTAAGCTGGAGGGAAGAAGATGTCAGGCATATAGAGAAAAGGGACACGATGCTAAGTGTGGGAATTCACATGGGAAGATCTCCCATGGGAGGCCTCCCCATGGAGAGGTAGAGCACCTACACTCTGTATCTTCCAAGCCCTGTCCCACACCCTGGCTGGGACAAATCTGATTGTTTGTTCTACTATTTATTTGGACTCTTCCGTCCACTGCCTATACGGTAGCCGACCATAACAAAACTATTTACTACACATGGTTGTATTTCTACGCTTTATCCACTGAGGCCAGGGTCATATAGTTTATTTCCTTTACCCCTCTTACAAGGGGTTAAAATATGTTGATAATTAAGGTGATAAACAAAGCTCCTCTCACTACTAAAAATGGTTGCATTCCTATGCTTTAAAAAATGTGCCTTTAATTATATTGCCTTAAATTTCTGATCAAAAAACCCCCCAAAACCCAAAACCCAAAACCGTCCAATGCCTCTGTCACTAACATGCAATTACAATTGACCCTTGAACAACACAGGTTTGAACTGTGTGGGTACATTTACACATGTTGCACCTGTATTTTCATTTTACAGATCTTTCAATTAACTAAGTGTGGGGAAAAGTTTGTGTTCAATTAGAGATCACAATATGTAGAATCTAAAGAACTAAGGTTTGAGTCCTGATTCTATCCAAACTTTCAGCTTTCTGCCCTTGGGTGAGTCATTTATCAAAAATTCCTTTTTTTGTTTTGCTTTGAGGCAGAGATAGCAGTCCTCAGATTTTCAACTGCGAGAGGGGTGGGTGGCCCTCACCCCCATGTTGTTCAAGGATCAACTGTACTTATTTTCTCTTAGTAAGTCAACTAAGCTAATGAAACTAGAAAGAATCGTTTAAACTTTTCAAGATTCTATAAGCAATGTGGTTATCTGGTGTTCATGAGCTAAATCACTCTTTGGGGGAATGTTTACTACTATGCTTTTTTTTTTCTGTGGTACGCGGGCCTGTCACTGTTGTGGCCTCTCCCGTTGCGGAGCACAGGCTTCGGACGCGCAGGCTCAGCGGCCATGGCTCATGGGCCCAGCCGCTCCGCGGCATGTGGGATCTTCCCAGACCGGGGCGTGAACCCACATCCCCTGTATTGGCAGGCAGACTGTCAACCACTGCGCCACCAGGGAAGCCCTGGGGGAACGTTTAGAAGCCCAAACCTCCAAAAATATGCCATATAATGTTCTTTCTTTAGGCTTTCCCCCAAATTTAAATAAAATCATAAAGTTAACGGGAATATTAGTTTTTCAAATCACAGAGTTGACAATGACTGCATTTTCCTCCAAATATACTTTTTAATTTAACTACAATATTTCTAAAATCGTGTGCAGAGGAATTTTATTTTTTAGTCTTGATCTTCAAAATCATAGCTTCTTCTAAAAGTGTGTGAAGTGCTATTGTCTCTTTGGCAATCACATTACTTATGCAAAGTGAATTGATATGGACTTTGCTACAGGCATCAAGATTAGATTCATTTCACTCAGGGTGCTAATTCCAGCATCACATTCTCCCCTGGAATACAGATTTTCTTTGCTAATACTATCTTTGTGTTAGAAATATAAATTCTTGGTCAGTAGAATGTACAAAATGCATGTCTGTGTTGCCAAATTTCCCTGTTGTTTGGTTTTCCTTTAAACCTTTTTTTTGGGGGGTATCCTTTATGAGCTACACGGTACTTATTTTTATGCACAAAGTATTATATCGAAGCCACTTTAAAAATCTGACTTAAGGATTCTTCCTTATGTTATTTAATTTGCAATCTGCTATGGTCTGAATGTATCCCCCCAAATTCATATGTTGAAATCCTAATCCCCACACATGATGGTATTAGGAGGTGGGGCCTTTGGGAGGTGATTAGGTCGTGAGGGTGGAGCCCTTGTGAATGGGATTAGAGCCCTTTTAAAAGAGACCTCCACAGAGCTCCCCAGGCCCCTCCATCAGTGAGGACATTGTGCTGGCTATGAACCAGGAAGGGGACCTCACCAGAATGTGACCATGCTGGCCCTTAATCTTGGGCTTTCCAGCTTCCAAAACTGTGAGAA
The DNA here is from genome assembly GCF_011762595.2 of Tursiops truncatus. Taxonomy (NCBI): domain Eukaryota; kingdom Metazoa; phylum Chordata; class Mammalia; order Artiodactyla; family Delphinidae; genus Tursiops; species Tursiops truncatus. Next base: position 46,594,431 of record NC_047042.1, read on the forward strand.
GTGAACTTTTGTTGTTTATAAGCCACCCAGTCTGTGATATTTTGTTATAGCAGCCTGAATAGACTAAGACACGATCTTCAGTGTGAGGGTACCACTGACTCGATTATCGAGAAAGCCTCCACCATAACCTTCTTCACCTTTGTTTAAATGATTAAAGAAGTCTAAGTTATCCAATGAGTTTAAAATAAAGATTAGCAAGGTAACCATTATTGTCAGAAGGAACTAAAAAATAATTACCCATCTTATTTCTTTCTCTGCTCTACACCTATCTGAAAATTCTCATTGTCAACAAGAATTTTAAAAAAGCAAAAACCAAAAGCCTTGATTTCCAGTATTTTCAAAACAATATTTATATTTTCACTTTGCTCTTTTTATTAATATAAAGAAGGTTATGTTCAGGCATAGTCTTGCAAAAGTGACTAGTAATTTTAGGAGGTGTTGCTACCGTTTCCTTTAAATTTTATGTGTGCTCAGATTATGAAGAGGAGAAAAGACCCTACCTAATGCTGTCAAGAGTATCAAGTGTAACCATTGTTCCCAGTACATCACCACAAAAGGTTATGATTAATTTGGGGTTTCAAATATATTTACAGTACAAAGCTCTGGGCAGAACACGTAAGGTACTAATTATATCATGAAACCTGGCTGGGAAGTGGGAATTGGTTTTCGCTCTCCTGCCTGAATCCTGAACTAGCTCTCTAGTCCCTAACACAACCTTGAAGAGAAAGGAGAGACCCCTGAAAATAACTGAACTGCCCCCTCACGCCCCCTCCCTGGCTCTGCAGGATAGAGAATCTGAAACAGAACTTCATATTGGTTTAGAGCACAGCTCTTCAAATTTTAGCAGCATCAGGATCTCGTAGAGGGTTAGTTACAACACAGATTACCAGGCCTCACTCCCAGAGTTTTTGATGCAAAGTTCTGGAGTGGGGCCCAGAGAGTTTGCATTTGTATTAAATCCCAGCTAATGCTGATCAAGGGGCCACACTTTGAGAACCCTTGGTTTAGAATTGTAGACAAGTGGTAGATCTCCCACTCCTGAATTTGTCAACCTGCTATGGTAAGTTGGGGACAGGTTGGGGACAGTTACGAACGTCAGAGTCAGGAGGTTTTTGAAGACCTAAGAGATTCATCAACGACAATTTTCCACAATTCCTAGCATTCTTGTAAAACTGAAATTAGACATCACCTGTGAAATGCAATGACATCCTCTGGAGTCAGGGCCCTGTCTCATCTCTCACAAGACCTGATCTAAACCTTCCCGCTCTCCCTGCCACATCTCACTTCCCATCAGAGGTAAAAGTGTCTCTGACTTCACCGGAAAATAGGGACCTTCTGTCATTCTGCTTCCCCCTCCGCTACCATTACCTAAATCTATCCATAAACCTTTTTTCTCCAGTCTTCCCGGTGCCCTGCCTTTTCTCCACACCCCAACCCTGCATGGGCACCTGATATCACCGTTCTCGATTTTTCAAACCATCCACTGTTGATCTATACATTTCAATGGCTCCTTCTCTTCAGGCCACAAACATGCTCAAGTCTCTCAAAAAGAATAATAACCAAATCCTTCCTCCGCCCAGCCTTCCCTGCTGGCCACCACTGGATGTCCTTCAGTTCACAGCCTAATGGCTGGAAGAGCAGTCTGTATTTTCGATGTCTACTGTCTTCCCTCCTCACTCTGCTGCCACCTACAATCTGTCCTCAAGGATCCACTGAAATTGCTCACTGAGCTCCACACCACCTTCCTCTTGCCTTTTTTTTTTCTTTTTTTTTTTTTTCTTTTTTTTTTTTTGCGGTACGCAGGCCTCTAGCTGTTGTGGCCTCTCCCGTTGCGGAGCACAGGCCCCGGACGTGCAGGCTCAGTGGCCATGCTCACGGGCCCAGCCGCTCCGCGGCATGTGGGATCCTCCCAGACCGGGGCACGAACCCACGTCCCCTGCATGGGCAGGCGGACTCTCAACCACTGCGCCACCAGGGAAGCCCCCTCTTGCCTTTTTGATCTGGGTACTCCTCCTCATGCTGCAGCATCATCAGCTCCAAGGTTACACCCTTGTCATCTTCCATCCACAGTCTATTCAAAATTTTCTCCCTTGGAGTAAATGACTAACTATATGCTGATCACTGTCATAGCTGTAGTTTTAACTCCACTCTTGCCCCTGAGCTGCTGTTTTTGCAATTACCTTTGAGAAAGTTTCAGCTAATTTTCTACCCCAACTGAAGCCTGCTTCTCCTCCTCTATTTCCTGTCTCAGTCACTGGCGCCACGGTTCTTTCACTCAGATGCCAAAGGCAGAAACATCAGGATCGTCACTGACTCCCCTGTCAAGTCAGTTGGTCATTACGTGTGCTTGATTTTCTCTCTCAGACTCGTGTTCTCCTGCACAGGCTCACTGTTTCTGCCACTGCCAACATCATGGCTCTCACCGGGATGATCTAACTAGCCTTGTAACTGGATTTCCTGTCTCTAGGCTTAGTATGCTGGTGTGGAAAAGGACATGTTAGGGGGTCACACAAACCTAGGTTCGAATCCCAGTTTCCCCACTTTCTCACTGAGCACAGCAGGCATGTTATTTAAGCTCTGCCTTTTTCCTCTATAAAATGGAATAATACTGTCTACTCATAACTTTACTGTGAGGACTTTGTGGACTAACGTATGTAACACTGTATGTAACATTTAGCACAATGCCTAGCACACACTATGACCTCAATAAATGTTGGTCCCTCCTCCCCGACCCCTCCGAATCACCTTCCATCGAAAACTCCCTAAAATTAGATTTTGATTCATTCATAAAGTGAGGTGTCACTGTTTATAAAATAAAAATAAATCTACACAATCAAGTAGACACTGATCTTCCCAGCCTCACTGCATGTCATTTCCTAACCGGATACCTGCTTTCAGCCGTTTAGGTGAGAACAGCTGCACATTTGTTGATCCAGCTCCCAGGAATGCAACCTGGTCCACGGTTTGCCAGGTAAACTACTCCAATGAAGCTTCTGCTTCAGTGGGAAGCCTTCCCTGTCTGTGGTTTAAAGATGAAACTTGGTGGGGGGAGGGCAATGTAATGTGTTTTAATGCCCTCTCCCTTCATGCTATCCTCACTAGAATGTGCAAAATTAGCATCCTGTTTGGAATTCATTTTTTTCATCCTTCCTCCTCATTCTGGTGGTCTCTCTCATAGCATTTTCTAGAAATCTCTATTAGTACTTATTTCACCTGAACCAACCACTCACTGCTCCCCCTCTTTTCCAGATGTTTCCACCATGCCCTCCGTGTCTCATTCCGTAGTAAAGTCATGTGCCTGCATTCTCAGCCTTCTCACTGAAAACTCCCTTGACTGCCTGTCTCAAACCCATCACCTCCAGTGCCGTTTCCTCAGGTAGAAGCTGCTCATCACGGCGTATTCTATTTCACAACAGTGAGACAGACACTCAGCTTCTTACTTGCTCTCCAGGGCTGTTTCATGGCTCTTCAGCCCTCCAGGAAAAAGTCCTGCTTCTTTTAAGCTCAGGCCACTTGTCTGTACCACCTTTTACCTCTTTTGATCTCTCTTCCTAATTCACTGAAGACTTTAGCACCTGGGTCACCATCTTCTTCTCTATTCTTATTTTGCCATTATTATCCTGGCCCACTTCAAAGCACACAGCATACTAGAACCCTGACCTTTTATTTCCGTGACTACCTCATCTCCAGAGAACTACAACTTCACTGGACTTCAGCTACAGACATGACCACATCCTGGACCCTTTTTTTTTTTTTTTAATCACTTGGAATTATTTCAGTTGTGAAATGTTAAATCCAAACATCCCATTTTCTAACAATTTACTAATTCTAACAATTTCTAAAAATTTACTAATTCTCTTACCCAATTACTGTCTTCATAATGTTCTTTGATCTTATAGGGCCTTCCAACCCCCCTAATCCCTTTACTTTCTTTTTTTTTTTAATTTATTTATTTTTGGCTGTGTTGGGTCTTTGTTGCTGTGCGTGGGCTTTCTCTAGCTGCGGCGAGCAGGGGCTACTGTTCGCTGCGGTGCGTGGGCTTCTCATTGCGGTGCCTTCTCTTGTTGCGGAGCACGGGCTCTAGGCACGTGGGCTTCAGTAGTTGTGGCGCACGGGCTTAGTTGCTCCGCGGCACGTGGGATCTTTCCAAACCAGGGCTTGAACCCATGTCTCTTGCATTGGCAGGCGGATTCTTAACCACTGCACCACCAGGGAAGTACTACTTTCTTTCTCTTTTCATTTCCTTCCTGCTCCAGCTTAGAATCCTTAGTCTAACATCAAACACTGTCTTGTCCACATCTCCAAATCCTATGTTCTGTTGTCCTTCCATCATATTATGGCAAAGCTCCAGCCCAGGGTCCAACTAACTGTCCATCTCATCCCTGTCCATATTTGTGCTGCCAAGCTCTCTCAGAGGAAGTCAGCCCTGAAGACTGATGCCACTAAAACATCCTGGTCTCCAACCCAACTGGGTCCTCCACACTGCCCAAGTCCATCTTTGTTTCCCTCATCAGCCCTTTCTGTTCTCTTCTGTGACCAACTGAAACCTGCTCCCTTCAGCACCTCCCTTCTGCTCCCTTCAGCACTTCCCACTCAGCAGAACACTTCATCTCCTACCTCACTGAGAAAACAGAATCAATCGAGAGTTCTCTCTGCTTTCATCCACCAAACCTACACACCATGTATATTTGCCCCCATCCTTTCCTGTTCCTCTGTTACACCAGAAAAAGGTGTCACTGCTCAAATGTAAAACTCACCCCCTGCCTATGCTATGCATCCCATTCACTCCAACATTTTTGGGATCCTCTCTCTGCCTTATGCTTACAGGTTTTTTTCTACTCTTTTTCTTTACTGGCTCTTCCACAACAGCAATATCCTCAAGAGTCTCTACAGTCTTAAAAAAAAAAAAGGAAAGAATAGAAAGAAGAAGAAAAACCCTCTCTCCACTTTCCATCTTCCTCTCCCTGTAGCCAAGCTTCTGGATTTTTCTTCAGCACTTCCTGTTTTCCTCTCACTCCTTACCTCCTTAATCTGTGTTCCACTCTCAATGCACTCCAATGGGACTGTACTTGCCATGGGCACCAGTCGAGTTGCTAAATACAAGGGACATGTGACAGTCTCGATGCTACTTCTCTCAAGTATTTGTTACTGTTGATCACTCCCTCCTCTTTTGCCTTCTTAGTTTTATTATAGAAAATTTCAAACATATTTAGAAATAGAATATCCAACTTCAATATTTATCAATACATGGTTCATCCTATTCACCTACAACCACAAGCTCTCCCCTTCCCAAACGATTATTGTGAAGCAAATCCCTGACATCATGTAACTTCTTCTGTAAATATTTCTGTGTACCTCCTTCAAGGTCAAACCACTTAAAATGATCACAATATCATTATGACACCTACAATAATAATTCATCTCTATCAACAAATATTCAGACAATATTCACATTTCCCTAAAAGCCTTCTAATTTTTTAATGGAATGTTTGCTTGAATCAAGATCTTACACAGGATCCATATTGTGAGACTGGTTGAAATGTCTCAAGTTTTGTTTTGTTCTATTTTGTTTGGGCATATAGCTTCCACCTCTATTTCTTTCTTTTTCCTTGAAAAAAATTTTTTGGTTTTGTTGCTGAAATGAGATCAGTTGTCTTACAGATTTCCCCAGTCTGGATTTGGCTGACTGCATCCCTGTGGTATTATTTAACATTTTGCATCTGTATCTCCTATTGCCTCTAAATTCAGAGATCTGGTAGATTGATAAGATTCAGATTTGATCTGGGGGACAAGCCTACTTCAAAGGTGGTATTGTATACTTCCATAATTATGAAGGTGGTTTCTATTTTTAAGACGTTATCAGCAATACCCATTGCTTAGATCATTAGTGGTTGCAAAATGATAATATTCAAATCCTATCATTTCTTCTTCCCATAATAGCTGGAATATGTCTATAAAGAAAAACTACTCCCATCAACTACTTAGTAACCCTGCAACACAAATCACAGAAAAGACAGAACAAATCTTTGACTCTTTCAGAATGACTGATTCTTTGCTTTAGTTATTAGTGCTTTGTTTTGTTTTTTAAAATAAATTATTTATTTTTGGCTGCATTGGGTCTTCGTTGTTGGGTCTTTGTTGCTGCACGCAGGCTTTCTCTAGTTGCAGTGAGCAGGGGCTACTCTTTGTTGTGGTGCGTGGGCTTCTCATTGCAGTGGCTTCTTTTGTTGCAGAGCTCGGGCTCTAGGCACGCAGGCTCAGTAGTTGTGGCTCACAGGCTCTAGAGCGCAGCCTCAGTAGTTGTGGTGCATGGGCTTAGTTGCTCCACAGCAAGTGGGATCTTCCCGGACCAGGGCTTGAACCCCATGTTCCCTGCATTTGCAGGCGGATTCTCAACCACTGCGCCACCAGGGAAGTCCCTAGTTATTAGTTTTTAAAATAATCAGTTGGTCTCCCTGATATTCTCCAAAGATGACCAATGAGGTTTTATTTTTCTTTTTTCAGTATCATTATGAACTCAATCTATTACTTATAGACAGTAAAAGCTTATTCAGCTTGGCTTTCAAACTCTTTGACAAGAAATTCATAGCGTTTGCTAGCTTCCTTGTTTTCTATCATGATGAAATATTCCAAGCTCATTTTCTACATTTCCTGCTCCAGATCTAGAATCAGTAATTTCTTCCAGGATCTCTGGTTTCTTTTAGTGGAACTGGTATTTAGAAAGCACAATCTGGACCCCAGAAGAGTAAATGCCATTGGATTGGTCATTTGTTTCTAAACCTTTTTGGTAGATAGAGCTGTGAATATGTATTCTTTTGGATTTAGAGGTAACACACACCATGAGTTCTTACTGACAGGTCCAACTCCAATTTAGGATTATGACAGAGTTTTTACCTAACTTTGTGTATTTGCATCTCCTTTCAACCCTGCTGTTAATATGAATTCTCAATGACATCAACTCTCACAAACATCGATATCAAGATACAAATGCAACAGTATAAGAGACAGTAACAATATGACCGTCAGCAATATGAGTACTAGAAGTAGTTAAAGATTTTTGAGGGGAGTCCTGTTTATCCCTAAAATATATCTCGTTTGGAATGTAGAGTCAAAAATGCAGGGTTTTGAAGTCATTTAGAATTGTCCCACACTGTAAGGTTCTGCATCCAATCTGAGCCACACCTAAGCTGATTTCATGTTACTTCAATGAAAAAGAACCAATTGTAAAACTTATTTTGTTTTATAACTATGTAAAATATTTACATAGTTCTCAAACCAAACTGCCAAGGTATATTCAAAGAAGTATGACTGTTCATTTCAGCCTCCAGTCTCTAAGTAATCATTTGTGTGTGTGTGTGGTTCATCTTTCCAACTTTTAAAAATGTATATGTAGATATTTAATTTAGTGAAGGAGGCAAGATAGCAGAATAGAAGGACTTGAGCTCAACTCCTCTCACGAAAACACCCAAATCACAGTTGACTGAACAGCCATCAACAAAAAAGACTTGAACCTACCAAAAAAGATATTCTACACATAAAGCCAAGGAAGAAGCCACAGTGAAATACTAGGAGGGGTGCTTTCACAGTATAATCAAATCTCATACCTGCCAGGTGGGCAATCCACAAACTGGAAAATAATTATACGGCAGAGGTTCTCCCACAGGAGTGAGAGTTCTGAGCCCCATGTCAGGCTCCCCAGCCTGGGGGTCTGGCATCGGGAGGAGGAGCCCCCAGAGCATTTGGCTTTGAAGGCCAGCAGGGCTTGAGTGCAGGAGCTCCACAGGACTGGGGGAAACAGACACTCCACTCTTGGAAGGCACACACAAGGTTTCATGTGCACTGGGACCCAGGACAAAGTAGTGCCTTCATAAGAGCCTGGGCCAGACCTACCTGTGGGTCTTAGAGGGTCTACTGGGGAGGTGGGGATCAGCTGTGGCTCACTGGGGGGGCAATGACACTGGTGGCAGAGGCCCCAGGGAAAATTCATCTGCATGAGCTCTCTCGGGGGTCACCATTTTGGCACCATGACCTGTCCCCACCCAGCAGCCTGCAGGCTCCAGTGTAGGGATGCCTCAGGCTAAACAACCAACAGGGTGAATACACAGCTCCATCCATCAGCAGACAGGCTGCCTAAAGTTGTCCTGAGCCAAAAGCCACCTATAAACACACCCCTTGACATGGCCCTGCCCCTGTCACCAGAGTGACAAGACCCAGCTCCACCTACCAGTGAGTAGGCACCAGGCCTTCCCACCAGGAAGCCTGCACAAGCCCCTGGACCAATCTCACCCACCAGGGGGCAGACACCAGAAGCAAGAAGAACTAAAGCCCTGCAGCCTGAGGAACAGAGACCACAAACACAAAAAGTTAGGCACAATGAGACGGCAGAGAAATATGTTCCAGATGAATGAACAAGATAAAGAACAACTAAATGAAGTGGAGATAGGCAACTACCTGAAAAAGAATTCGGAGTAATGATAGTAAAGATGATCCAAGATCTTGGAAAAAGAATGGAGGCACAGGCTGAGAGAATACAAGAAATGTTTAATAAAGAGCTGGAAGCTTTAAAGAACAAACAGAGATACAATAACCAAAATGAAAAATACACTAGAAGGAATCAATAGCAGAATAAATGAGGCAGAAGAACGAATAAGTGAGCTGGAAGACAGATCGGTGGAAATCACTGCTGCAAAACAGAATAAAGAAAAAAGACTTAAAAGAAATGAGGAAAGTCTAAGAGACCTCTGGGGCAACATTAGATGCACCAATATTTGCATCATAGGGGGCCCGAAAGGAGAGGAGAGAAAAGACCTGAGAAAATATTTGGAGAGATAATAGCTGAAAACTTCCCTAACATGGAAAAGGAAACAGTCACCCAAGTCCAAAAAGTGCAGAGAGTCCCAGACAGGATAAACGCAAGGAGGAACACACTGAGACAAACAGTAATCAAACTGACAGAAATTAAAGACAAAGAAAAAATATTAAAAGCAACAAGGGAAAAGCGACAAATAACATACGAGGGACCTCCCATAAGGTTATTAGCTGATTCAGCAGAAACTCTGCAGGCCAGAAGGGAGTGGCACAATATATTTAAAGTGATGAAAGGGAGCTTCCCTGGTGGTGCAGTGGTTAAGAATTTGCCTGCTAATGCACGGGACATGGGTTTGAGCCCTCGTCCGGGAAGATCCCACATGCCGCGGAGCAACTAAGCCCGTGCGCCACAACTACTGAGCCTGCATGCCACAACTACTGAAGCCTGCTTGCCTAGAGCCCGGCTCCGCAACAGGAGAAACCACTGCAATGAGAAGCCTGCGCACCACAACGAAGGGTAGCCCCCGCTCGCTGCAACTAGAGAAAGCCTGCGTGCAGCAACGACGACCCAATGCAGCCAAAAATAAATGAATTAAAAAAAGTAAAGTGATGAAAGAGAAAAACCTACAAGCAAGAATACTCTACCCATCAAAGCTCTCACTCAGATTTAACAGAGAAATCAACAGCTTCACAGACAAGCAAAAGCTAACAGAATTCAGCACAACCAGACCAGCTTTGGAACAGATGCTAAAAGAACTTCTCTAGGCAGAAAAGAAAAGGCCATAACTAGAAACAAGAAAATTATGAACAGGAAAGCTCACCGGTAAGGGCAAATATACAGTAAAAGTAGGAAATCATCCACAAACAAATATGATATCAAAACCAGCAATCATGAGAAGAGAAAACAAATGTGGGATATTGGAAATGCATTTGAAATTAAGAGACCAGCTACTTAAAACAAACTTGTATATACACAGACTGCTATATCAAAACCTCATGGTAACCACAAACCAAAAATCTACAATAGATACACACACACGAAAAAAGAAAAAGCAATCCAAACACAACAACAGTCATCAAATCACAAAAGAGAACAAAAGAGGAAGGGAAGAAAAAAGACCTACAAAAACAAATCCAAAACAATTAACAAAATGGCAATAAGAACATACATATCGATAATTACCTTAAACATAAACGAATAAGTGCTCCAACCAAAATACAAAGACTGGCTGAATGGATACAAAAACAAGACCCATATATATGCTGTCTATAAGAGACTCACTTCAGATCTAGGGACACATAGAGAGTGAAAGTGAGGAGACGGAAAAAGGTATTCCATGCAAATGAAAATCAAAAGAAAGCTAGAGTAGCAATACTCATATTAGACAAAATAGACTTTAAAATAAAGACTGTTACAAGAGACAAAGAAGGACACTACATAATGATCGAGTGATCAATCCAAGAAGAAGATATAACAATTGTAAATTGTAAATACATATGCACCCAACATAAGACCACCTCAATATATAAGCCAAATGCTAACAGCCATAAAGGGAAAATCGAGAATAAGACAATAATACTGGGGGACTTTAACTCCCCACTTACATCAATGGACAGATCATCCAGACACAAAATCAATAAGGAAACACAGGCCTCAAATGACGCATTAGACCAGATGGACTTGATATTTATAGAGCATTCCATGCAAAAGCAGAATACACATTCTTCCAAGTGCACGTGGAATATTCTCTAGGATAGATCAAATGCTGGGCCATAAAGAAAGCCTTGATAAATTTAAGAAAACTGAAATCATATCAAGCATCTTTTCTGACTGCAATGCTATGAGATTAGAAATCAACTACAAGAAAAAAAACTGTGAAAACCATAAACACGTGTAGGCTAAACAATATGCTACTAAACAACCAATGGATCACTGAAGAAATCAAAGAGGAAAATTTTAAAAATACCTAGAGACAAATGACAATGAAAACACAACAATCCAAAACTTATGGGATGTGGCAAAAGCAATTCTCAAAAGGGAAGTTTATAGCAATACAATCTTACCTCAGGAAACAAGAAAAATCCCAAATAAACAATCTAAACTTACACCTAAAGCAACTAGAAAAAGAAGAATAAGCAAAACCCAAAGTTAGAAGAAGGAAAGAAATCATAAACATCAGAGCAGAAACAAATTAAATAGAGACAAAGAAAACAACAGAAAAGATCAGTGAAACTAAAAGCTGGTTCTTTGAAGAGATAAACAAAATTGACAAACCTTTAGCCAGAATCATCAAGAAAAAGAGAGGGCTCAAATCAATAACATTAGAAATGAAAAAGGAGAAGTTACAGCTGACATCACAGAAATACAAAGGACCATAAAAGACTACTACAAGCAACTATATGCCAATAAAATGTACAACCTAGAAGAAATGGGCAAATTCTTAGAAAGATACAATCTCCCAAACTGAACCAAGAATAGAAAGTATGAATAGACCAATCACAAGCACTGAAATTGAAACTGTGATTAAAAAACTCCCAACAACCAAAACTCCAGGACCAGATGGCTTCACAGGTGAATTCTATCAAACATTTAGAGAAGAGTTAACACCTATACTTCTGAAACTATTCCCAAATATTGCAGGGGAAGGAACACTCCCAAACTCATTCTATGAGGTATCACCCTGATACCAAAACCAGACAAAGACATCACAAAAAAAGAGACTTATATGCCAATATCACTAATGAACATAGACGCAAAAATCCTCAACAAAATATTACTAGCAAACCAAATCCAACAATACATTAAAAGGATCATACACCATAATCAAGTGGGATTTATCCCAGGGGTGCAAGGATTTTTCAATATCTGCAAATCAATCAGTGTGATGCACCACATTAACAAACTGAAGAATAAAAACCATATGATCATCTCAATAGAAGCAGAAAATGGTTTTGACAAAATTCAGCACCCATTTACGATAAAAAGTCTCCAGAAAGTGGGCATAGAGGGAACCTACCTCAACATAATAAAGGCCATATATGACAAAACCCACAGGTAACATCATACTCAATGGTGAAAAGCTGAAAGCATTTCCTCTAAGATCAGGAACAAGACAAGAATGTTCACTCTTACCACTTTTATTCAACATAGCTTTGGAAGTCCTCTAATCACAGCAATCAGAGAAGAAAAAGTAATAAAAGAAATCCAAGTTTGAAAAGAAGTAAAACTGTCACCATTTGCAGATGACATGATACTATATACAGAAAATCCTAAAGATGCTACCAGAGAACTACTAGAGCTCACAAACAAACTTGGTAAAGTTGCAGGATACAAAATTAATACACGGAAATCTCTTGCATTTCTATACACTAACAACAAAAGATCAGAAAGAGAAATTAAGGAAACAATCCCATTTACCACTGCATCAAAAAGAATAAAATACCTAGGAATAAACCTACCTAAGGAGGCAAAAGACCTGTACTTTGAAAACTATAAGACGCTGATGAAAGAAACTGAAGACGATACAAACAGATGAAAAGTTATACCAAGTTCTTGGATGGGAAGACTCAATATTGTCAAAATGACAATACTATCCAAGGCAATCTATAGATTCAATGCAATCCCTATTAAATTACCAATGGCATTTTTCATAGAACTAGAACAAAACTTTTTAAATTTGTACGGAAACCCATGAGACCCTGAATAGGCAAAGCAATCCTGAGAAAGAAAAACGGAGCTGGAGGAATCAGGCTCTCTGACTTCAGATTATACTACAAAGCTACAGCCATCAAAGCAGTATGGTACTGGCACAAAAACAGATATACAGATAAGTGGAACAGGATAGAAAGCCTAGAAATAAACCCATGCACCTATGGTCAATTAATCTACGACAAAGGAGGCAAGAAAATACAATGGAGAAAAGACAGTCTCTTCAGTAAGTGGTGCTGGGAAAACTGGACAGCTACGTGCAAAAGAATGAAATTAGCACACTCCCTAATACTGTACACAAAAATAAACACAAAATGGATTAAAGACCTAAATGTAAGATTGGACACTATAAAACTCTTAGAGGAAAACACAGGCAGAACACTCTGACATAAATCTCAGCAATATCTTTCTGGATCCACCTCCTAGAGTAATGAAAATAAAAACAAAAATAAACAAATGGGACCTAATGAAACTTAAAAGCTTTTGCATAGCAAAGGAAACCATAAACAAAACAAAAAGATAACCCACAGAATGGGAGAAAGTATTTGCAAACGAAGTGACCAACAAGGGATTAATCTCCAAAATATACAAATAGCTCATGCAGCTCAATATCAAAAAAAAAAACCAATCAACGCAATCAAGAAGTGGGCAGAAGGTCAAAATAGACATTTCTCCAAAGAAGACATACAGATGCCCAAAAACCACATGAAAAGATGCTCAACTTTGCTAATTATCAGAGAAATGCAAATCAAAACTACAATGAGGTATCACCTCACATCGGTCAGAATGGCCATCATCGAAGTCTACAGACAATAAATGCTGGTGAGGATGTGGAGAAAAGGGAACCCTCCTACACTGTTGGTGGGAATATAAACTGGTACAACCATTACGGAGTACAGTATGGAGCCTCCTTAAAGAACAAAAACTAGAATTACCATATGATCTAGCAATCCCACTCATGGGCATATATCCAGAAAAAACCATAATTCGAATAGAAACATGCACCCCAATGTTCACTGCAGCACTATTTACAGCAGCGAAGACATGGAGGCAGTCTAAATGTCCATCAACAGAAGAATGGATAAAGAAGATGTGGTACATATATATACAATGGAATATCAGCCACAAAAAAGAGTGAAATAATGCCGTTTGCAGCAACATAGGTGGACCTAGAGATTATTATACTAAGTGAAGTCAGAGAAATACAAATATCATATGATATCACTTATGTGGAATCTAAAAAAATGATACAAATGAACTTATTTACAAAACAGAAACAGACTCACAGAGTTCAAAAACAAATTTATGGTTACCAAAGGGGAAAGGTCGGGGGAGGGATAAATCAGGAGATTGGGATTAATGTGTACACACTACTTTATATAAAATAATCAACAAGGACCTACTGTATAGCCCAGCTCAATATTCTGTAATAACCCATATGGGAGAAGAATCTGAAAATGAACTGAATCACTTTGCTGTATACCTGAAACTAACAAAACATTGTAAATCAACTATAAAATAAAAATTAAATTTAAAAAATATATAAGTAAATATTAAATGGTGACAACATACTATTTACGTTTCTCATTTAAAAATATAGTGACCTCTATATTCTAGAGATCACTTCATAATAAGCATATGGACATCTTCATTTCTTTTCTACATCTGAATAGTACTCCTTCATGTGGATGTATCATACTTTTGATTTGTCCAGTGTCCTATTGATGGACTTTTGGGGTTTTTCCAATGTTTTGCTATTCAAGGTAGTCTTTGAACAAATATCCCTCTGCATAAGTCTTTTTCTTATTTATTGCTAGTACATCTTTGGCATAGAATCCTAGAAGCGGGAATTGCTGTCAATGAGCAAATATGCATTCATCATTTTTAGATATTGCCAAATTCCCCTCCATTAGCGTTGTATCATTTGCATTTCCAATGACAATGTATTAGAATGGTTGTTTTCTTTTGGTCTCCTCACAGAGTATGTTATCTTTTGGATTTGTGTCAGTCTCACAGTTGAGGTTTCTCAGCTTGGTTTGAGTTTGAATTTCTAAGTGTGGTTGTTTTTCATACAGTTAACAGCCAATTCTGTCATCTTGACACAGTCCTCTCCATTAATACCCAGGAAGCCCTATACGCAAACAATTCTAATTTTTTCCTATTTCTTGGGTTGTTACTTTTTAATCTTTTTTTTCTACCTCCATTTTTCCTGTTTATTTCCTAAATATTTCTCTTTCTCTGCATTGGGTTTTAGCATTTCTTTTAAAGTCCACTCCTTGGACTTAATAAACGTTCTGATTGCAACTAGGTCCGTATGAGCAGCCCAAAGCGCTCCCTCTGCTTCTGTCCCAATTATCAAACTGCGTAGTGAAGGCTGTGAATTGTGCCTCCCAGACACCTTAAATACGACCCGTACATCACTCCTCAGCAACATGCACCTCCTTGGGTGTTCTCCACCGCAATGAATGCCACTACAGATCTCCAGTTGCCCCAGTCTTAAACCTGGGTTTCTTCCTGCTGACTCCCTCTCTCACCTTCCTTGTATCAAATCAGTCACCAGTTTCTGTGGCTTTTACCTCATAAATGATTCTCAAATCCATCTACGTCTCTCCATTCCAAACTACTGATCTAAGCCACTGTCATTTCTTCCCTGGACTACTGCACCTTCCTTCCAGGTGGCTTTTGCTAGTTTTTCTTGCTCCCAAACATGGTCAGAATTACTTGTGAAAGCACAAATAGGATGGTGCCATTTACTAGCTTAAAAACCATCAACAACTCAAAAATAACCCAAAACCAAGAAACCCAAGTCCCAAGTCCTGTATTTCCATAGGTACAGATGTATGTGAGTAAGTACTGCAATGCTCTGGACACTCAACACTAAACTGATAGCAGAGGGTACCTGGGATGGAAGGCAATGAAGGCGATGTCAGGGGCAGGCTTAGTATTGGTGAAGGAGGACTTGTTTTATCATTATTTGCATTGTTTGAATTTTTACAATTAGAGTGTTCTCCAGTATTACTTATATATGTTAAAATAGATAAAACGGACTGAGAAAGTGAGGCTTAACTAGCTCTGAGGCAGGTCGGATTCACCAGAAGGTTGTACAAATTCCTAATGCCAGGTCTCCTGGAAGAGACTAAAGGTTCCCTACAACTACTCCCAAGAGACAAAATTGTCCTCTTCCCCTATGTATTTCCTGGGAATGTAAATCAAGGTTTTCTTACCTTTGTGGTCCACAGTTTGACGGTCCAGTCGAACGACGATGTGACAAACAGGTGTGAAAAGTCGATTGGGCCCACTGCCATGTGGCAGTTAATTCCTGTCACTGGCCCTTGGTGGCCTTCGAAGACTTCCCCAATACCTGCTTTGCTGCACAAAGACCACACAAGAGCAGAGTTTCAGTGACCTTCGCAAAGCACTGATTACTTTACAAAAACCAGGCTTGTTTCTGCGTGATTACTTCTCCATGATTTAGCACAGCCATAAACCATCAGACATGAAACCACTTTCGGTTACCCTGAGAGAAATAAATGCTAAACTACTCTTAGTGACTAAAAAGACAATATGGGGTGATACCATCTTTTTAATCTTCAGAAGTTAGTATCAAATTTTTATCATTTAACCCTTTTTCAGGAGTGCCTCAAAGCCCATCACTGTGGTTGCAGCTGCTTTGATGCAAAACACATACAGCCGGTCCTCTATGACCGCACACACGGAGCCCGCGATATGGAAGTCTGACTGTATTGTGCCGTTTTATAGAAGGGACTTGAGCATCCTCGGATTTTGGTACCTGCAAGGGCTTCTGGAACCAATTCCTCGTGGATTCGGATGCCAGGGGACGACTGTACACTCAGATCTCAAAGCTTTCATATTTATAATAAGATGATTCTACTCTCGTGGTGACTTTGACACAACTCCCATTTTAACTCCTTTCAGGGAGCCTATTGGCTATAAAACTCCATATATCCTTGAATACATGCATTTACCCTTTTGAGAAAAAGTTCTTAAACTAAGCTGACATACCTGAAAATGTAAAACTTTGTGGAAACCCTTGTCACCACAAAATAATAGGCAAAATAACTTAAATGTCATATGGAGAAAATGTTTTCACTGAAAGCAGAAGAGTAATTTACAAATCCGCTAAATGTAAATTCCGTAAGGGCTGGTGGCCTTGTTTAGCATGCAGTAAGTGCTCAATAAACATTTGTTGAACAAAACAGCAAAGAAAGAGGCAAACTTACGCCTTTTTCCCCAACAGGAGCACATTTGAGAAATGGCGATACAGTTTGAAAGTTATCCACAGACATATGTCGTTTATTTAACTAAGCTGGGATTGTTCCCAGCCCCTATTATCCCACAATAGTCTGCACACAATCACACCCAATTAGAAAATATACCAAAATGCTGTATTTTAAAAATTCACGTGCACAAGGTTATAAATATGACAAATACAGAGGGATTGTGGAATCCATATATTATGTCACAGAGAGTGAGAATGCATTAAGTTATTAAAGAATGTAGGCTTCTGGAGCACCAGTAAACGTCAGTGTGCTAAGGAAAATTTGAAATCATGAGCCAAGTGCTGCAGCATGTGTTCCATGTAACAGGCACTCAAAAATTATGCCTGGTCAAACTGCTAACAGCAGTTCCACACGTGATCATTTACATTTGTCCTAGAGAACATGAGGAACTGATCTTTGAAGTGGCCCCTGGTGAGACTCCATTTGCTCTTAACAGCATCCTGAAAGGGTTTATAGGGTGCAAAATAAAGAACTTATTTAATTTATGGAAGTGGATTTGCACCTTTTCCATGTTAGGTGAAACACAGAAATTTCGCACCTCTCCCCTGTAGCCCTAGGTAACCCACTTAAGATCACTATGAAGCCCAATGCCTACGACTTTACAACTCTACTGAGATCTGTATTTTATATTTCAGATAGATGGACCAATGTGAAAAGCAAAATCAAGCTCACTGTAAAATGATTTGTGGTTTGTACCTTAGGTACCCTTCCTTTGAACCACAGTGCATCTTCTGATTGTGTTCGAAAAGGACAATAGCCACAGAACAAAAATATTCACCATGTAAATGGTTATTCACATTAGAGAAAATTTTTTAAAATCTGAAAGTTATCAATGAACATGTTCTATAGCCCTCACAGATAATTAAAGCCTTGGGCTAAGTCAACTGAACCTGTGCCCTGTCGATTCTAAAAAGTATGTAGATAAACCTGTGAGTCTG
The DNA here is from genome assembly GCF_011762595.2 of Tursiops truncatus. Lineage (NCBI taxonomy): Eukaryota > Metazoa > Chordata > Mammalia > Artiodactyla > Delphinidae > Tursiops > Tursiops truncatus. The sequence goes on from NC_047042.1 coordinate 46,612,187, forward strand.
TCTGGCCCACTGTTGCTCTCTGTGCCTCTCTCATGCCACTTACGACATTCTACCCGTCTTGCAGATGTTTGTGTGCTTACCTTTCCCACCATCATCAGTTTCTTGAAGATAGGAACAGGTTTAAATGATGTCTGCATGCCTGGCAACATCTAGCAATGCACTTTGCTGAGAGCAGTTGTGCAGCGAACGTTTCCATGAATGAACAACTCTATCAGATCTTTCTATGCTTTCATAAAACTGATGTGTGGTTTTAGCCAATACTTATGAAGTAGGACTATTGGGCATGGAATTATGAGGCACATCTTCCTAGTCATCTTTTACTCATGTGAGCAGGGAAAATACTGCTTGTTTCTGTGGAGAGCACAGTAGGAACTTCACAGCCTGTACTGTGTGAATGGAAAAATATAGCTGAGCCACGGATGCCTGTTATTTCTACAAATCACAAATACACTGGAGTATGAACCTCGAACAATTTCTGGTTCCTCGTTCAATCTAAATAGCCTGTGGTGAGTGCAAGAGATGAAAAATCAATTGAATTAGAACTACTAAAGTGAAAGAGAAATAACACACCAAGGTGAACGCAGTGAACCTTTCAAAAGCTGTGAGTCCATTCATTAAGTCTTGCATGTAATTTTATAACCCAGTCTAAATTATCGAGTTCCACTTTTTCCTGAGATTTTTCCAGGAGCATCTGCCAATCTCTCAACCAAGACAGGATTCTTATCACCTGGAATCTTCATTCTGCCTTATGTATCTCATACTATTTCAGCCTCTGATTGAAAGGAAGGGCCCTAAGGCACTTCTCTATATTATTTGGTTGTTGTCATTCTTTATTCCCCATATAAATTTTTAACTCCTCACTTACTATGTGCCACACACCAGGCAGGAAACCAATGACGAAATGGAAATAGTTTAGTAAGAGAAAAATGGCAGATGACTGAATAGTTGAAATAAAATGGGATGAATGCTAATGTAGAAGTGATACGAAAATATATAAAACAACAAACCTATCTGACAGCTTGTAGTCCTATCCCATTTATTCCACTTTAATTTTCTCCATAGTACTTATCATCTTACACCACATATTTACCTGTTTATTATTTTACTGTCATTCACCCTCAACCAGAATATGAACTCCAGGTGTTTTGTTCCCTACTGCATCCTTATGACATCGTGGTGCCTGGCACACGGTAGGTTCTTAGGAAATATTCCTTGAAAGAATGAATGAATAAAGGGAATGAAAATGCTACGGAAACATAAAGAGCGAAATGATTTTCTTTGTCCAAGAGAGTCAAGAGAGGCTTCAGCGTGGAAAGACCTTTGTTCTGGCTCTTGAAGGGTGAGAAGGAATTAACCAGGCCAAGATGGGAGAAATACCAGACCCAGCGGGAGAAACCGAATGTACAAACTCACAGAGGTGTGGTGGGATCAGCCATATTGGGGGATGGGTGCGTGGCTGGAGCCTGAAGGCTGAGGCTGGGAAGGGGCAGGTAGTCAAAGGTAATCAAGAATCTTCTATGATATGCTAAGAAGCTTGGACTTTTTTCCTTCAGGCAATGTGAACCATCAAAGGCTTACAAATGGCTAAAGCCTTACAAAGGCTTACAAATGGCATCCTTAGAGCAGAAGGATGCTATAAAATCGTGAAGACCTGAGGCTGTGATTTGCATTTCTTCAGAAATGCCTTTCTCATAACGCAAGGTGGTTATAATCCAGAGAGCGATAACAGACTTTTGGAAATGAAGAACACGTCATCGGTAAGAAAACAGAAACTCACCTTCCATGACGACAGGCCGTGTAGACTGTACCCTCCTCGCTGCCAACCACGAAGTTATTGACGTCTCCCGTTGGGAAAGCCATTCCGGTAACAGCCACAGGCTTGGACTTATTGTACACCAGCTCCATGCTCTCCTACCAAAACATGGCGTGGTTACATCCCCTCTGTCAACTCCTTGCCATGCCAAAGATAGCACGGAAAAATCATTCGACTAAATCGCCTGTTTGCTTTTCACACAGCGTTACAAAAGACCCCGGCTGTGCCAGAAACCACGCTTTACTGCCCCTGACATTCATGCTTCTGTGTATCTCTGGTTTCAGGCCGGCTGTATTTCATCAGTGTGTGTGCTGCTTCTGAAGTCAGGCAGAGATGACAGGTGAGAATTTTGAAACTAATGGTGCAGAAACTAAAGATAATACTGTAATGGTTACACTTGTCAGCCCCAGGCTCTAATACAACACACAATACCCTTATATTTACAAACATTTTCAACATCAATTGTTCGTGAGAATACACTTGTATTAATATCAGATGTACTAAGCACGTTTGTCAAAGCAGGAGTGTGTGTCCTCCATGGACTGAAACCAGAAAGTTGTCACTCAGGTCATAAAAACCAGATTTCAACAGGGACTAGATTTCATGAAGGGCAGACACTGGGTGTGTAGGCTCTAAGCCTGCAAAAGACAATGTTTAAATAAGTCTTTAAAATGGTAAATGAGAGTCTTTATTTTATCTAAAATGATTTTCAAAATTGGGAATTCAAGTGTATTTTAAAAGACATTCTGCTGAATTAAGTTTAACGACAGTGAAGAACAGTTAAGTATAACTAACATCCTTGAGTATTTCTGGCTATTTACATCAAACAGCCTGCTTTGTGCACCTAAAGTAACTTTAAAACAACATTCTAGGGGATCATGTCATTCTTTTTGGAAGTTTAGTCTTTTTTTATGCAAACAAATAAACCTAGTCATCGCAGCTAAGGAGTCCATAAATCGGAAGCACATGCTAACAGTCTGGGAAGCGCAGACCACGTGGTCATGTGACATGCCTGCAGTTTGTGAGATCCAGACGCAGCGAGTGCTTTAGTGAGGGGATGCTGTGACACTGTAATACAGAAACCTAGACCAACCGGGGGTCTGCTCCATGGCTAAAATTAGCAGAGGGAAGGTACAGTCTCTTGGTCACCCACTTGGGACAGAGAGGGAATAGGGCAACTGTTGTCTGTTCCCATGTCTGCCTGCCATCCACAGCCATGCCACGAAATGCTCCATCTCTGTACAGAGACAGGCATCTGCGGGCATGCCAAAACTAATAAAAATGGTCATGTAGCCCCCGTACGACTGGCTTTAACCTAAACAAACACACATTTAATCAGCAAAATGGGCAATTAAAAATTCCTAATTAGAGGGTGCACTCATATCTGTTTGCTTTTAAAAGAAAACAACATATTGCTGAGAAATTTAAGACAAAGCTATAAAACACCCACACACAACTCCCAACTTGTATAAATGTTAAAGATCAGCAAAAATAGAGGAACTTAAATTGTAAGGAACTTATTAGCTCTCCCCCCACACTAAAATTATAAAAAGAACTTCTTTAGTCTTAGTATTCTCTTCATCTGTATTTTGTGGAAACTTATAGCGAGGTTCCTTTCAGCTTCCACATTTCCTTATGTATCCTGAAACTTCTAATGTCTTCCAAAATTGTGACAGAGACATTCCAGCATCGTTATTCCAGGAAAGGGAATAGGAATGTTAAAATTGAGAAGTATATCCTAGATATCTTTTACAATTTTCTTGATGTTTCCTCACATTGTCAAAGGCTATAACAGGAAATTCTTCTCTGTTTTTAGCTGGAGGACAGTGAAGTACTTTTTTCCCAAGAAATGTGGAAAGAGTGTGGATATGTGTGTATTTATCTGTGGATATGAGTGGTGTCTTCCGTGTGAGTGTACATACATATATTCTGAAAGTTGCACTTAGATGCCTCCCCCCAATGGTCTCTTGCACTTCTGCTCCTTTGTTTAGCTCGCATTACTGTAATCAGGAGCAGTTTGGAAACCTTGGAACTTTTTCATTTTCAACTTCTTGTTTTTTGAGCAAGGAATGGCAGGAGCCCCCCTAAGAAACATTCCAGAGGAGAAAACAGATGGTTGGACAAATTCTTCAAACACACAAGGCAGTTGTCTAGGCTACAGATACAAGCGAGATCTTGGATTTCTGTTTTGCTGGGATACCTTTTCTCCAAGGCAAGGACCCATCAGGGATCGCTCCGCGGAGTTCCAACCCCGTTTATATTTGTTTAACAATGCTGTAGGGTAAGTACAATTCCTACCACAGCCAACTTCCATAATTACTATGCTTTAAAATGGATTATTTCATTTTCACTTGAAACTGACCTAAGGATTAACGTATTACAATAATTACATGATTTGCGGTAAAGGAAATGGGTTTGGCTTCAAGAGGAGGCTGCTGAAAACAGGCACCACTCTTTCAAGTGCACACATTGATTTTAGGTCCTATAGGATGTGAGAGTTTGGCTTTTAGGAACTCTGTTCCATTAGGCAGGTTATCTCTTTTAACCAAGATGCTTTATGTGTAGGGGAAAACAAACCCACCTGTGGAGTGGAGAGCATGTCCAGGCTCCAGGAACACATTTTACCATCAGTAGAGACAGTGATGAGGTTATGAGCATTCTGGGTCCCAACAACATTTACACAGTACACGGGATGCTGCAGAAACATAAACATGGAGGATCAAACCCTGATCCAAGAGGAAATGCTTACATCTGAGTGTCAAACACATTACTCTAAAACAAGGATTAAGGAGTGACATAATCCCACAATAATACAAGCCTCAGGTCATTTGCCACTTTTGATTTGAACCTGATTTCTTTTTAAAAGCTCTGGCAGCAACACGTCGTAGTGGAAATACTCAGAAAGCTTCACCTTGCTCGGTCAGATGCAGTACAATGGAGCTGAAGCAAACGGGAGCAAATGAGGATTGATGGGACAGAAGGTGCACGGGGAGGTGAATGTGTATTACTTGAATGAGGCTCCACCACATAGTCTGGCTTCTAACCTCACCATGAGTGACGGAAAAAGACAGTCTTCAAAAGGGTAGAACAACTGCCTTTTGGAAGGAGTGTTAACTAACTCTGGAGTTTAGTGCGTTATAGCCACAGTGCCAGACATTTGTTAACATGCTTTATAAAAAGTGGTTAATATTCATCAGCCTCTTTGATTTGAGGGAGAGATACCGGTGGTGGAAATTATTGGCACAAGGAACCTAGTAAGATTAAATTACGTTTCTTTATGTTGCTGTAAAACCTAGGATAATGATAGATTTATTTCTCAAAATATTGTTTAGGGTTGTACGGAGGCTTAGATTTGGCCAGGGCCTTGAGAAAGGTCCCTTAAACATCCCAGGAATCATAAGCAAGATGCTCTAACCTTTTGTCATAATGCAAGAAGGTTATGCTACTCTGTAGAATCCTCAATGGTAGGCTAAAATCATTTGCAGCTGCACATTAAATACTAAATGCAAGGTTAGCAGAAGCACAACGTAGCAGTAATTTGGGTTAGATTTCAGGCAGCTTAGCCATCAGTGGCCAAACCACAACTTAGTCGATGCTTCTCTGTGCAAATAGCTGACAGTCTGAGTCTTTCTCTTGATGAGTTACTGTCCATAATACCTAGCCACAACAACAATGAAACAATCTCTAATATTGCAAAGTTGGTATTATATAAAGGATGGTTCCCAAACTATTATTATCATATAAACTCCTGGTCAGAAGGAACTGTAATAACCATAAGTATAGCTGTTCATCTGCCTCTCCCAAGAGGTGGTCCAAACTCTGCTTAAACACCTTTCTTAGCCAGTTTTAGCACTAATTCTTGGGCAGTTCCTCCTTCTACCAATGGGGATGAAGAAAGCTCAAGGAAATACTTTCAGTGAAGTGCCCTCTGACATCATATACATCAAGTCAAATAATACGTACGGGTTGTTCTTATATTACCCCTCCTCCCCCCAGTCTTGTCTTGCTCTGACTAATCATCACCAATTCCTTCAAATGCGCTGAGGACCTGGTTTTCAATACCTTCCCCAATCTGGACACTCTCTTTTGAATACGCTATATTTTGTCCGAGTTCCCCTTCCAGTGAAGTTCTGAGAATGAAACATAACCGTCTATGTACATTCTGACAAACTGAATACAGAAATACAGGGAGCATTGAATTGTCACTTCTCATGTGATAAAAAAAAATGCCTGTATTAATGCATCTTAAGATTTACACTTGTTTTGGCAACTGCATCACCTCTTTTACCCATGCTGATGGAGAGTCAACCAAGTCCCTATGTCTTTTTCACACCACGTTCCTGCAGAAACCTGGACAGTGGTAAGTACGGCAGAGATCTGGAACGAAATATTCTTCTGATCAGGTCTCTAAATACCAAAAGGACTGACTGGTTGGGGGGCTGTGGACAATGCTTTTTCCCAAGTCTCTGGTGTATGTGGAACGTACAGCAGAGTACAAACTCAAGGGTGAGTCACATGGCGTTCTAAGCTCTGCACGCAAATAAACTGGAAGAATGGATGAGACACATTGTCGCCTGAAAATCGCAGACTCAGGAAACTGAAGAATGAGAAAGCAAGGTCCAAACATTGTTATGAGCCCCAAATCTGCCTAGTGTTTTTTAGCAAGAGTCCAACAGGGTTTCTTCTGTTAACCACAGAGCATCAACACAGATCTCCAAAACCCTAATGGATCGGGACTCCTAAGGGTGGGTGTAGTAGGGAAAGAAGGCATCTAGAAGGATGTAGAGAGCAAATGCCCTGAGAAGGAATGTGTGTGGTAGCCCCTCCCTGGCTTTAATCAGTACTACCGGCCTGTGCTTTCAGGAGCAATAAAACTCAGTTTAAAAGAAAAGAGAGATGTAAAGAAACCAGAACAGAAGCAGACACGTGGGCATGCCTACTTATACACACACATAAACACACATCACTCTGCTTAATGGAAAGAAAAAAGCAACGGTACTGCTCATTTTTCCAGTATAGAAGCCAGATTGTTTTTATTTATTTTAGGAATAAACTTACTGTGTGCCAGAAGGTTTTTGCTTTAATTAGGATTTCCTGTTGTCCCAAATGCATATGTGTGGTGGGTGTGAAAGGAAATTAGTGAGTAATCTGTGGTGGGACTCTCTTTCCTTAACCACTTTTGATCCTGGTACCAATGAGCCAAGCATGAGTGGAAGTTGAAAGACAAGGCACACAATTAACTGTGCTCTTTGAGCTGTGGATTCAACGAAACACAGCAAAAGAGAAAAAAACTGTTATTTTATTTTCTAACAGAAATAATGTCACTCTGTTTGATAATAACAGTATTTTCGTTGTGAAGATCACATCCTAAGTTGCTTGGAAAAGAGATGAATACTTTGGAAGAGCTCCTGCAGCATTTGGATTCTCCCCAAAAGCTTCGTGCTAAACGTTCTGATACCTGGATTTATAACTTTTTGAAATTTCAGGAGGTATGCTTACAAACGCACCAGATATACACACAGGGCCAAGAAATGGCTTCATGCTCCTTGAGCAAACACCTGCATCAAGCCCGTCTCCTCTTGGGTCACAATTTTCTGTTATTAGTTTGGAGAAATGGGGTAGGCAAGAGCAATTTTCCCAGATTCCCAAGAACTAGTTTCACCTGCATGTGGGTTAGGCCCAAGTCAATCAGAATTAAGGCTGACTTGGTATTTGTCATTTCCCATCGTCGATCTTACAAGAGTGGAAGAATTTTCCTCTTCGTGGTCTCGGCTAAAGCAGCTAGCAGTTCTTTTTCAAAGCTAGATGGTTTTGAGGCCAGCAGATGAAACAAATGAGGCAACCACATTAAGGAAATTGAAACAATAGCAGAGCTGTATCCTTGGGCATAATTTGGGCATCTCAGAGAAAGGACATCAATTCCCCTGAATGTCAGGGTAGCAGAGATTGATGGAGACATGCCTGTCTTCTTGTTCCTCCTAACAATTGCTAAACACACCTGTCATTCTCTTAAAGGAAATGACAGACTAGTTGTCTTACGAACACTATACTGAAACTCTTCTGCTAAATTATGGGTAATGGTTTTGAGATGTTGACTTTTAACCCTAGGGATTATACTGTCACTGTAGACTTTATCGTTGAGACTTACACCATGCATTCCAGAATTTAAAGTCACAGCACTCCCTCAAATCACAAGTGGAAAAGGCCTATTGGCAAAAGTCCCATATGCCATCCCTAGACAGAAAGTGCTTACTCTTTATGGTCTATTTGAAAATATGAGTTTCCACCTTATAATGTAAATGTGAAGAGTTTCTTTGGGAAAACGATTTCACAGATGCTTCTTCCAAGGTTTCTTCCTGTGGCATTTTTTTAGTTTTAAGCTATCCTCCCTGTAGCTTTATGGGACATCCAAAGAGATCCTTTCTATGTGTTAAAACCTGTAGACCGTTAAGAGTCCTCTAAACCCAGTGCTTCCTTCATCTACTTTCCACTCGGCTTTCCTTTAGTCAGTCAGAAAGCAATCACTGTAAGTTAGATACTTCGAAGTTGGAGTTGCTAACAACAGCCGTACTTCTGTCAGTTATCCCCTCTTTCAGGGCTTGGATGGCTGACCGGGATGTGACAAAAGCTTGACTTACTGTGTGTGCAGCAGCCGACAAGGGTGTCCGCTGGACTGGCGTCCTCCGATGACTGCGATTATCCCACAGGACAATCTGGCCCGAGTAAGTCCCACCAACTACCAAATTGGGATGGAAACGAGCAAAGCAGACTGACATCACGGAGGACTGGGGGAGGGAAGAGGAGAAAGGTATCGTGTGAAATGGTTAGAGGAGGCTTGTTTCTTCCTGAAGAAAAAAAACTGCTCATCACACAAACTCAGCACATCCTGGAAAACACAGAGCAAATGTTAAGTGCAGAGCGTGTAGGACATTTTGTACACAGACGCAGAATTTCCCTGGAGAGGTTAGCCGATGTTTACTCCTTGAAACTTGAAATCTGAAGTCTCGGCCACGTCATCAAATAGGCAAAACCCTATCTTACGTACATCATGTTTTGTGGTCTGTAAAGCTTGGGTTTGTGGATATTTCCCATTTATCAATAAAATCACATCAGAATTAATATTAATTCTCCATTAGTCTTTACAAAACAATTCTTTATTTAGGGCATGTCTGCATCCGTGTACAGTGCTGGCCAGGCTCTGAGGACTCTGAGACTGGGTACTTTTTTTTTCTTTTTGGCTTAATGTAGACTTCTAGGAAGTGTACTGATCTCAGACTGATCCAACTGGTTCCGCCCCAAATTCCCTCGCCTCCCATGGGCATTCTCCTGACCTTTATCCTGCCCACTTCAGACAATTCTTAATGTTATTCTTTGCCTATTTTAACAGTCAGAAACGGATTTCAGTCCAACTCTGCCATGGCCTGTCATAGCATCATGAATGTGGTTTCTAAAATTCCACAGAAGACTACCGGGCACTACATTTTATAGGAAATTACTTAGCTGAGCAGGAGCCATGATACATTTAAAATCAGACAAGCTGGCTGTTCCACATTTGCTAAGAAGTCCACTGTGACTCCTGTTGTGCTTTACATGGTTGCATTTATACACAGAAGTAATTGTTTTTAATAAACACATTTCACCCTTTCAGTTAAATTCAATGAGTGATCTTATGTATAAGGAAGGCATCGTACCAGGCATGATGAGAATACAAAGGTAGTCACTGCCCTCGACAAACCCGTGCCCTAGGAAAGAAAACTAAAAAGCATGCGTTCGGTGAACATGCTGCCGCTGGTCCCTACATGCTAGTCCACACCTTTGTATGGAATAAAAAAAGGTGCCTCTCTGCACAACATAGTCACGTGGGCGTGCGCCTTGGCAAGTGGGGAGGAAGGTAGATTTTTGTCCTCACTTGTCCCTTGGGTTTGAGATGCTTATGTAGGTCACAACTTGCACACACAAGCAGCAGCCCTGAAGGTGATATGGGCCATGACTAGGTCATAGGAGCGTGTGTGTGTGTGGCGTGGAGCGGGGTGGTGAGAAACGTTTGGTTTAGCTAGGAGAGGGGAAAAAAGAGGGGAGCGGAAAGGGTGGGATGGTTTAGAAAGACCTCATGAAAGGGAATGCATCACCCTTGATGTAAATGTGGAATGTTCAGCAAGCGGAGAGGAAAAGAAACAGTGATCCCTGAGAGACGGGATAATGGGAAGACAAGACTGGAGGCTCCAAAGCAGAGGCTGCTGAACAGCCACAGTCTGGTGTGGCTGAGAAGGAGCATGGAAGAAGCAGGGAGTAGGAAATGTGACTGAAGGGTTCACCTGGGCCGGACAAGAGTGGACCTTGAATGGCAGGCACTGTGTGGACTGTTTCCTGTGGGCAATAGTGAGAAACCACTGCTTTCTGAGCAGAGAGAGAGAGAGAGACAGAGACAGAGAGAGGATCAACGGTTTAACTGTTACGCCAGTAAAGCAAAGAAGTCATTGAAAAAGAAACGATAACCTCTTTGTGACTGGGAAGCTAACTGTCCATTAAAAAAAAAAAGTCAGATCTACTATCAGCCTAAGGCTAGCTCCTACTCAGAGTCTCAGATTCTCTGAAGTACAATAAAGAATGTAGACTACTTTTCGATGTCATGTTTTCCTAGTTTGAATGATTCTCAATTCCAATTCCTTGAGCACGATTCAATGGGGAGCATGCTTGTGCCCCAATCTGGTTTTCATAAAGTTCAAGAATAACTCTCAATAATGGTACTGAATTAAAGAAAAAGAAAATAATGCTGGTCAGCTTCTTGTTTTTACACATCTCACAGAAACGATTCTGAGCTTTCAATTGATGAAATTCTTTTTCTGCTTGAGCTATGTTGGAGACATTTTCTTTGAAACTTCAGAAAGACTTAAAATTATCCAGGTGGTATCAACAATTGAATTTACCAAAGCTCTCCAATGGATATAGATAAACGAATGTCATTAAATTTGAAAAATCCAGAATTAAACCACTTAATTGCTTTTGTGTTTCACTTAAATCTCAGCACATACTGCTCCAAACCTTACACAGTTTGTTAAGAGACTAAACTACAGAAAAACAGTGGAGGTATTTCTACAAAACAGAAATACATAGTTGGTGATCAACCAGAATCCAACACCACAAGGTGAGAACTTAATTCCTACTTTTTCATTCATTAGTGTGTCCACTTTGCATTCATTCATTAAACACACAGTGCTAAGTACTAACTAAATCATTTCAAAAAACGTTAAATGTCAGAAAAGCACCCCCATCTCAAATTCAGAATTCTCTTTACATTTGATAAAAAATCAAATTATTATGAAACAGAAACAGACTCATAGACATAGAAAACAAATTTATGGTTACCAAAGGGGAAAAGGGTGGGGGAGGGATAAGTTAGGAGTTTGGGATTAGCAGATACAAACTACTATATATAATATAGATAAGAAACAAGGTCCTACTGTATAGAACAGGGAACTACATTCAATATCCTGTAATAAAACAATGGAAAGAATATGAAAAAGAATATATATATATGTATAACTGAATCACTTGCTGTACACCAGAAACAAACAACATTGTAAATCAATTATACTTTAATTAAAAAAGTCAAATTGGTGCTAAAAAAAAAAGAGTAACACCACTTTGGAGCATCAGAGTTCTGCCATTAGAGTCTACTTTGTTTTGCTGAAAACCAATCTTTACGATACCTCCATGAGGAAAAAAGAGTAGAAATACTTATTTTATTTTATATCTGAAAGATTAGAAATGATGGAGAATTTGTGATTCACCAATTGCACTTATTTTTTTAAGCTCAGTATGTTAATTATAGTAAATATTCTATGTATTATAGACTATGTATAAATGTTAAAAATAGATCTCTAGGGTATGCCACATTTGACATAGTATTATTCATATGGAAACGCTAAGGCAGTATGATCACAATTATCTACATGTAAAGTTTAGAATTTAGTCATTTCTTGAGATGTTTCAAAGTACCCTGATGTTTGATTTAATGGTAGCAAACACTTGGTTGATTGACTGAATTTTTAATTTTTCAGCCAAATGTTTAGGTTACTTTAGACACATGGGAACAGTCCCCCAACTACAGTCCTGACAGAGACAGCTCCTCTTCTAATTTGGAAAGTCTGCATCAAACCGCGACTAGTAAAGTGTCTTAGAAAAATCCCTGCAACCTTGCACTGTTCATACAGCTACTGATCTAGTTGTTGTTGCCAATTGTCATAGAATTTATTGACTGTCAGCATAAAGAGCAAAGGATGATATCATCCTGTCAGTTATATCTATTGGGTAAAGAGTAAAAAAGCATTCCAGAAAAAGTGACTGACACTACTAAAACATGTGGCTTTCTGTTGTTCTCATATTTAACAGTTGTTGTTCTATGTTGTTCTCATATTAATATTTTCTGAAGACATATTCTATGAAAAACATTAATAATACTAATGCTATCTTAAAAATTTCATCACTCTCCTGGGCATTTAAAATTTTGTATTCAGTTATTCAGTGTCATAAATAAAGCATTACATGATTAATACAATTTAGACAAACAAATTGGAAACAAGAAGCTTCCCTACCCTTGTTATTCTTGGCTCTGTAAGAATACATATCTATATAGTTTGCAGTTTTAACTTTTTACCTATTTTATTTTTTTCTTTAAAATATTAGAGCCTTGAGGCCTTCCCTGGTGGCACAGTGGTTGAGAGTCCACCTGCCGATGCAGGGGACACGGGTTCATGCCCCGGTCTGGGAGGATCCCACATGCTGCAGAGCGGCTGGGCCCGTGAGCCATGGCCGCTGAGCCTGCACGTCCGGAGCCTGTGCTCCGCAATGGGAGAGGCCATAACAGTGAGCGGCCCGCGTACCGCAAAAAAGAAAAAAAAAAAATTAGAGCCTTGAAATTATTTTGGAAAATAACATATGGCCTTTAAACATTCAAATCAAGTAGTTTACATAAGTGGAAAAATAATGATAAAGATGATGAGAATTTTGGGACAATGCTGACTGTTTAATCAAAGTAAGTTTTCCCAAGACTACAGTCGAACTGTTTTAACACAGCTAGTGATTTCATTTACGTGGCCATGTTGATGGTCAAATCAGGCCCCAGAAATAGGATAAGCTCCTATTAAAAGCTTCGTGTAAAAGTGGTGAGCTTGACCGTCTATATTCCAATACAAGTAACACAGAGACATTATTACACGAGGAACCACTATTTCCAATAGGACGAGCATGCCATTTTGATTATTTTACATACTATAGTTCCCCCAAACCAGGACAAGCAAGGTGGTGAGACTATGTCTGGAGGATCAGGCTATCTCTACTGACAGTTTCTGGTGTCCTCCGCAGACGTGGGCACCCAGAGGCTCCTGAGGAAACTGTTTATTTTCTAATCTTGTACAGACTGCCTGGTGCAAAGGCAGCCCTCCTCCTTAACCATATTGCCACATGGCCATTTGCACACGAGCTGACCCACTAGAACAGGGTCCCACGCTCTCGTCATCTATTTCGAGACCAGGCAGTTAATTTCACCCCACTCACTAAGGGAATTCCACAGAGACGAGCCGGGCGGAGGCTCCATTCTCCACGTCTCCCTCCTCGCACTGCACACCAACTGCATTCAATTCCAGTCGGCCCCGAGCCCTCTTTAAGTGGCTGTGGGGCTGTTTTCTATTTTATAGAGTTAATCCAGGCCAGCTTAAGGATGGTACTTTCCCTTAACCACAGACCCAGATGCCCAGGGCAAACAGCCTTTGGTCACTGCTGGTTGGGCAGCTGGTGCCGTAGGTTCACATTTGATCTGGTCGCCCGGGTCCTTTTGTGTGTAGCACTCTGCCCGCTCCCCAGCCATCATGCCTGGGCAGGAGGGATAGGGGCCCTGCATTCAAAAGCATCTCTTATTTCAAGTACCATCTCTTCTGGGGAGAAGTTAATCCTTGAGAGGGAATTGCCATATTGTTGCCATATGCTGTTTAATGGTGGCTGACATTTTATTTGCCTAAAAGCTAATGCTTAGCTGTCAGAGGGTTGTGAGGCAGACAGATCAGATGCTTCTGGCTACTAGTGAGCTAGTATATATTTCTGCAAGTACCTAAGAAACCCTCAAAGATATTTCTTATGTTAATGGAAACAAATGTAATTGGAGAACACTGCTGTCAAAACACCTCTTACAGGCAATCAGGCAGCACCAGGCATCTGACAATGTAGAAGGTTGTGAAGGTGGAAAAACCAAGACATGAGTCGTGAGTTGGGCATTTAACTTTAATTGAGATGAAGGGAAAGGGTCTTTCCTCTTTCAGAGCTCTCTTTTCCTATGCCTAAGTCTCTATCCTAGGGTACACACGTCACTCTTCTAAACTCTACGAGTAACCATCTATGAAAGTTACCACCCCATTAGTAATGGGGTGGGCAGGAGCAAAAGCTGAATTAGCCTGCTTGCTACTGCTTGACTCAGTTTGTATTTTAAAAAAATTAATGTAAAGCAGCTGATTCTAAAATCTGATTTCTGGGAGATTAGAAACCACTCATTCCAATGACCTTTCTTCAAATCCCTTGGAATTTTCGTGCATCTCAGTATCGTGCGTCCCTAGACCTGGGCTGTGTGCCGAGTACACAAAAGTTAGTGCGCAAACCACAATGAGGTGCCACTTCACACCCTCTAAGATAGCTATAATTTTTAAATGTTTACATGTCAATTATACCTCAGGAAAGCTAAGGGAAGAAACAAACAAAAAAGGAAAATCATAATTGTTGGTGAGGCTACGGAGACATTGGAACACTCATACAGTGCTGGTAGGAATGTAAAATGAGGCAGCCACTCTGGAAAACAGTCTGGCAGTTCCTGAAACCATTAAACATAGAGTTAACATCTGACCCGGCAATTCCACTCCTAGGTATGTACCCAAGATAACCGAAAACATGTAACTACTCGAATTGTACATAAATGTTCATAGCAGCATTGTTGATAACAGCCAAAAAGTGAAAACAACCCAAATGTCCATCAACTGAGGAATAAACAAAATGTGGTGAAACCATACAATGCAATATTATTCAATAAAAAGGAAGGAACTACTGATGCGTGTTATAACATGGATGAACCTTGAAAGGACGCTAAGTGAAAGAAGTCACAGAAGTTCACATATTGTATGATTCTATTTATATGAAATGTCCAGAAGAGACAAATCCACAGAGGCAGAAGGAAGATTAGTGGTTGCTCAGGAATGGGGGTTGGGGGAGAGTGGGGAATGACTACTAATGGGTCTGGGTCAACTTTTTGGGGTGATAAAAATGTTCTGAAGTTAGACAGTGGTGATGGTTACACAACTCTGAATACACGCAAAAAACTGAATTGTACACTTAAAAATAGTGAATTTTATGATGTGTGAATTATATCGCGATTTTTTAATAAAATTTTTTTAATTAAAAACTTCTAAAATTTAAAAATATATATACATTGCTTATATGTGGAATCTAAAATATGGCACCAATGGGACTTCCCTGGTGGCACACTGGTTAAGAATCCGCCTACCAATGCAGGGGACACGGGTTCGGGCCCTGGTCCGGGAAGATCCCACATGCCGCGAAGCAACTAAGCCCGTGCGCCACAACTACTGAGCCTGCACTCTAGAGCCCGTGAGCCACAACTACTGAAGCCCACGCGCCTAGAGCCCATACTCTTCAACAAGAGAAGCCACCGTGATGAGAAGCCCACGCATCACAACGAAGAGAGTAGCCCCCACTCGCCACAACGAGAGAAAGCCTGTGCGCAGCAAAGAACACCCAACACAGCCAAAAATAAATGAATGATTTATAAAAAATAAAATAAATAAAATACGGCACAAATGAACCTATCTACAAAACAGAAACAGACTCACAGACATAGAGATCAGACTTGTGGTTGCCAAGGGGGAGGGGGCAGGGAGAGGGGTAGACTGGGAATTTGGGGTTGGTAAATGCAAACTGTTACCTTTAGAATGGATAAACAAGGTCCTGCTGTATAGCACAGGGAATTATATCCAATCTCCTGGGATAAACCATAATGGAAAAGAACATTAAAAAAAGAATGTACATATGTGTGTAAAACTGAGTCACTCTGCTGTACAGCAGAGATTGCCACAACACTGTCAATCAACTATCCTTCAAATAAAGAAAGAAAAAGAAAATTAAAAAGAATAAAAATTCAATCCATAATTAAAACTCTTCCAACAACAACAACAGAAGAGTCGGTGTGCTGACATGATCCTTATCTCATGAACCTTAACAACCTTATTTCTTATCTTCAGGACAACTGTCTGGACTACTTTGACCACTCTTTCCTGAAATAATTATTCTCTTTACTTCCCCCGAATAGCTTCTTCAGTTTCTACTCCCTGAGAGGTTCTGGAGGTGGAAAGGGAGGGTTGACACACTTGGAATCTCGAGACCTGACTTCCTGCTCTGATACCTACTAGTTGTATACATCCTCTAAGCCTTAATTTTTTTGCACATTTGCAAATTATTTATTTATTTTTAAAATTGTGCTGAAATACACGTAACATAAAATTATTAGCCATTATTAAGTGTACTGTTCAGGGGTATTAAGTACATTCACATTGTTGTGTAGCTATCACCACCATCCATCTCTAGAACATTTTCATCTTCCCGAACTCAAACTCTGTATCTATTAAACACACATCCCCCATTCCCACCCTCCTCTCAGCCCTTGGCAACCAGCAGTCTACTTTCTGTCTCTATGAATTTGACTACTCTAGGAACCTCATGTAAATGGAATCAGTGACATTTTGTGACATTTGTCATGTGTCACTTAGCATGTCATAAAGGTGTTATTATACCCAGGTAGCACTACTATTAGTGCATGCATGCTGTGGCATATAACAGAATTTCTTTCCTTTTTAAGTCTGAATAATATTCCATCATATGCATATACCACATTTTGTTTATCCATTCGTCTGTCAATAGACACTTGGGTTGCTTCTACTTTTTGGCTATTGTGAATAACGTTACTGTAAATATACAATATTTACAAATACTGTAATTGTATACAAATTATCTCTTCAAGATTCTGCTTTCAATTCCTTTGGGTGTATACCTGAGAGTGGAATTGATGGATCATATTCCATTTTTAAATCTTCGAGGGACTCTCATACTGTTTTCTATAGTGGCTGCACCATTTTACATTCTTACCTGTAATGCACAAAGGTTCCAATTTCTCCACACCCTTGCTGATTCATATTTTCTGCTTTTATTTTGTTTTATTTTATAGTAGCCATCCTAATTAAAGTGAGGTCTCATTCTACGCCTGAATTTTCAATTCATGGCAGCAGCACGAGAGTTCTTATCCTGCCTAGAAACAGGGCATTTTCTTTGCCTCTCTTCCCTCGGGGCCGTTGCAAGATTTGAATTAAGTAATGCAGTTTAAAGACGATAAACAATATTGCATGCCCCTATATAGACTTAGAAGTGACTTCTGTGATTTGAAGAAACACTTCCAGAGAAAACAAAGGTCCAGAGACGTTTTCATTTTGCTCAACCAATCTTTTCTAAGCAGTTCTGATAGTAATGCTAGGTCCTGCCTTGATGATCTAGGTTGAGAAATTGTCTCCGAGAAGTTTTACTGCACCTTTTGTTACATGTTTTAACTCTTTGGAGTCCTTATTTTGACAACCCTCTGCTCCTTCCTGGGACACTGAGTCTCTCTGGTTTAATGGATCTTCATGCTTGGTTATAGCTCCTGTTGTTGATGGCAATTCTAAGTCCTGACAATTTGCTGACTTTGGGTAATGAGGAAGAGGACGAGGAGGAAACTGTGAAATGTTAGCACCAGAGATAACTCTACAGTGAAAGCCAAGATGAGATTCATGCCACATTATTATTCAGGCATACTCATATTGCAAGCACTGCCAATTTAGGAAAATTTAGGCTCTGAATCTTAGTCCTTTCGGTGCAAGAACTTTTGAATACAACAAAATTCTAGGGCAATGGGATAATCTACACGCTGATTCCAGAAAGATTTCTGAAATGGGATTTTTCTTATGTTAACATATTTCACTTTTTTTTTTTTTTTTTTTTTGCGGTATGCGGGCCTCTGTTGTGGCCTCTCCCGTTGCGGAGCACAGGCTCCGGACGCACAGGCTCAGCGGCCATGGCTCACAGGCCCAGCTGCTCTGCGGCATGTGGGATCCTCCCGGACCGGGGCACGAACCCACATCCCCTGCATCGGCAGGCGGACTCTCAACCACTGCGCCACCAGGGAAGCCCCATATTTCACACTTTTGAGTCGAGCTGGGACTTACTTATCTGTGATGTGACTTTACATCTGATTATTATTCATCATTTGCAGGTGCATGGACCCCTCAAGCTATTTTCTAAGTCAGTGTTACTCCAAACTTGCCTGTACCTTAGCATCATCTGAGGACCTATTTAAAATTCCCCAGTACTCAAGCCACAAACCATACCAATTAAATAAGAATTTCTGGGGGTAGGACCCAGGCATCAAGACTTTTTAAAATTGCACAGGAAGTTCCCACGTGCAGTCAAGTGAACAGTACTGTTTTAAAGCAATGGTTCTTGAACTTATCTGAACATAAGTACTTAGTTTATTAAAAACACAGATTCCTGGGTCCCAGCCTGGATCTACTGAATCAGAATTTGAAGAGGCTTGGAGGTCTGTGCTTTGTGTCACTGAGAAATCTGGAGGACCTGCAAACAATGAATTAGTTGAGTATGGCTGAAGGTCACTGTGAGATGAATCTCCTTTTGCATCCATGTAGGCCATGCCTGGGATGTTTCCTTCATGGGGTCATGCACCCATTTGCACAACCTGGCCCACTGAGACACATATGATACAATAAAAGTTCCTCTGCCAAAGTGCCATTGCTTAATTTCCTTCAATTTGACTTGCTAGTTTTTACATCTCTCCTGGCTTCCCCTTCCCTCCTAAGTGATTAGGCTCTTAGAAAGAGATCACTGAGAGGGATACTAAAGGTTTAGGTCCCAAGTTCCCTTCAGCATCATGCTCCAAGCTGACACTGAACACCTGAGAGTTTTCTTGTTTAGTATTAGGAGGGCTAATGAACATTATCACTGTCACACTAGATTACATGGTTATTTACTTGTGGGGGCATTCCAAATTTTTGAGCACCTACAAAGTGCCAAGCACGCTGTATACATCTCTCTATCAGTCCTATTAGGTGGGTAATTTTGCCTCTTTTTCTTCAGATTAGAAAACCCAGACTCAGGCAAGTAACGTCATGGGCTTAAGTGGCAAAGCTCAAATCTGCTATGGCCTGGCTGATTTAGAAGTCAATATACTGTGAAACCTTGCATCTGAACTGAATGCAGGTGCACTTTCTCTTGGAGATATACAATCCTCCCCCTTCTGACTTCATGCCATGGGACGTGGGACTCGTGATCACAGACGACCTCATGCATCCCTACAGGGCAGAGAGGGCTTCTGGGCTCCCGTCTGCCACAGTGGCCTTGGCGTGGAGTCTCCAACCCCTTTCCAGCTGGACTTCTGTTGCCAGTATAGAGATCGACCACCTGACTCAACAGAACTAATTAGCACCAATTGTGGTGAGACCTACCATGAGGTGGGTTCTTCCTGCTGAGAACTGATTGCGACCAAATAATCATTTCATGGGAGTCTACTGAACAGCTAACAGCTGGAAACCAGTTGGGTCACTACTAACAAGCTCTGCATTCACTGTCACTGCTTTGGGAGAAAACGCTTTGTTTTCACCTTATCACTATGCAGCCAGATCAAAAATGCCATTTCAATACAACCTTCTTAAATGAGTGTTTATACCGCTAAATAATTATGCGAACTGTTATTAGCTCTTGTGAAAAGGGGAGAGTGCCCCCATGTGCTTTAACGAACAAAAGAGACTTCCTACCTAGAGGCACAGACACAGGAACCCATTCTTCTCAACTCAGGAAATATGAAATACACATACATTTTTAAAATAAGAGGTTCCTTAGGAGATGGGATCCTCTTGGGTAAAATGGTCCCATTTTGGAAATGAAAGGTAAGGATCGTGCTAAGTGAAATAAGTCAGACAGAGAAAGACGAATACTGTACTATATCACTTATATGTGGAATCTAAAAAATACAACAAACTAGTGAATAAAACAAAAAAAGAAGCAGTCTCACAGATACAGAGAACAAACTAATGGTTACCAGTGGGGAGAGGGCAATATATAGGTAGGAGGAAAAAAGGGTTATTATGGGATTATATGAAATCATCTGTGTGAAACTTCTAAAAACTGTAAAGCACTATAGATTTTAAAGAATCTTTCATTCAATAAAAAAATTTAAAAGTTAAAAAAAAAAGAGAAAGGGATGCCCTGTGTTAAGGAAAAAGTTCAGAAACAACAAATCAGTGAAAATTTTGAGATGTATTCCATCCTCACCTGTACCTGGAGAGTCTCTTAAAGATCTATACAATGCAAGACACATACAGAATGGCCACCTTTAAAAAGTCGACAAAAAAATGCTGGAGAGGGTGTGGAGAAAAGGGAACCCTCTTATACTGTTGGTGGGAATATAAATTGGTGCAGCCACTATGGAAAACAGTCGGATGTTCTTCAAAAAAACCAAATAACAGAGTTGCCATATGATCCAGCAATCCCACTCCTGGGCGTATATCCTGACAAAACTGTAATTTGAAAAGACACATGCACTCCTATGTTCATAGCAGCACTATTTACAGTAGCCAAGACATGGAAGCAACCTAAATGTCCACTGACAGAGGAATGGATAAAGAGGATGTGGTACATATATACAATGGAGTATTACTCACCCATCAAAAAGAATGAAATAATGACACTTGCAGCAATATGGATGGATCTAGAGATTACCATATTAAGTGAACTAAGAACGAGAAAGACAAATACCAGATGATATCACTTATATGTGGAATCTAAAATACGACACAAACGAACGTATCTATGAAATGAAAACAGACTTACAGATACAGAGAACAGACTTGTGGTTGTCGAGGGGGAGAGGGGAGAGAGAGGGATGGACTGGGAGCTTGGGATTAACAGATGCAAACAATTATATATAGGATGGATAAACAACAAGGTCGTACTACAGAGCACAGGGAACTATATTGAATATCTTGTGATAAACCATAATGGAAAAGAATATGACAAAGAATATATATGTATAACTGAGTCATTTTGCTGTATGGCAGAAATTAAACACAACATTATTATAAATCAACTATACTTCAATAAAATAAAATTTTTTAAAAAAGCAAGACACATACCAAAAATTCAAGGTGAAAATGAGACCTATACACACAATTTGTGTGTGTGTGTACATTCCAGCTAAAAAACTACCCAACAGCAAGATGGAGAGTCTTGGTAACAAGTTCTTCAAAATGCCAAGCCACTCTTAGGAAGTAACTGCTTCAGACTATCAAACACAGTGGTATTGAAAACCTTCCTTGTGCCAGGTGCCAGACTAGATATGACCCACGTGTTACTTTGCCAAACAGCTAGGAAATTTCTATTTCCTTGTTTGTAAAAGGAAAGTTTATTTCCCATAGAAACTTTATTTGTAAAAGGAAAAGTGTTTCTCACTCCTATGTCAATCCTCACAGCTAGTAAGAGTTCTGTAGAGAAATCAGCACAAAAATTATCATTCTTAATTTTTCAATAAACTTTTTATAACAGTTTTAGATTTGCAGAGAAGTTCTAAAGATAGTACACTTCCTATGCACCTCACAGGCTGTTTCACCTAATGTTAACATCTTCCCTGTTGCTACATTAGTATGAGTACATTTGTCACAACTAATGAACCAATATTGATGCAATATTACTGAAGGCCAAACTTTATCCATAGGTTCTTCGTTTTTACCCAATGTCCTTTTCTTATTCCAGAATTCCATCCAGGACACCACATTACATTTAGACATCATGTCTCCTTAGGTTTCTCTAGGCTGGGACAGTTTCTCAGACTTCCCTTATTTTTGATAATGTTAACTTCTTTGAGGAGTACCGGCAGTCAGGTATTTCCTAGCATGTCCATCAATTTGGTTTGATTTTTTTTTCCTTGTAATTAGGCCTAGACATAGATATTCTAGGTCTTAGAGAACATTTGAACAACAACAACAACAAATCCAAGAGTTTGAGATCAGTTGGTGAAAGGGGATTATAACACACCCACATTCAATTTGTATACATTAGGTTATTTCAAAACTTTCCTGTGAATAAAGCAAGGTGGAGAGATGCACCATTTTTTGACAGTAATGCTCAATGAAACATGCTCAGGTCAAAGAAGCTTTTTCAGTCTAGACTTCCAAACATTTACTAACCATTTAGCGTCTCCTTTTCGGGAAATATGAAACCCAGGTTGCTATGCCTAAACTGGAATAGGGGCGTGGTGTAAGCTGAAAGCAAAATTTTGCTTTATAAAAGGGACAAAAAAGAATAGGAAGAGATGAATATATGGTTGTTTAATATGTTAAAAAGCACCAGCTTTCTTCAAATCAAATGTCTAAATCCTGCCTAATTAAAAAAGGAAATTGATATTTGGATATGGCATGTGTTGACATCTACGCCTTTGATTTACATGAGTATGAACTAGAGAGAACAGATTATTCAAGAGAGAAGAAAAAGAGTTCCAATTTGACAGGAAAGAGTGTAGGCAGCATCAGCTTTAGTGCTTGTTAAAACATGAAGCATTAATAGCAAAAAGGGAGGGAAGAATTGTGACTGTTTCCAGTTTAGTATCTTCAAAAATGCTTGGGGTTTCTGAGAATGGCTCACCCAACCACATGAAAGTGATGCTAAGGGATTCAGCCACACGACTTCTCTAAATCCAGGGCTGGGACTGCTCCACTTTTACCATCAAACCATCTTACTTAAAGTGTAGCCACAAATTAAGTTTATTTTCTCTCGAAAAAGTACTAAGTCCTTTCGAAGGGGGCAAACACAGCATTCAGGAATATGGGTCTCCCCCCGCCCCGCCCCTGCTTCCTGCCTCCTACTCCCTCCTCGATAGAGTAAGTCACGAAAAAAAAAAGAGCCGGCTTCTTAGTCTATGAATTCTTCCTTGGCTATATAAAAAAGTCAACAATGGCTTTCAGCTGTAAAATTCAACAGAATTCAGTTACCAGGTTTTTTTTTTTTCTTTTTACAAACAAACAAACAATAGGCTAATCGGATTCAGAATTACTGTACTGGCAAGAAGGTCTAAAAACAATTGCATGACAGATCTGTGTCTTGCTTTGTGGGCAATTTCTTTCTGAATTTGTAGGATTCAGGTTTTGTGCTACAGGAGGTCCAAAAATGAGGAAGAAAATGCAGTCTCATACGTCACTCGACAACCCCCTGCTGATAAAATAAATCTACATTTGGAGGATCCACCCAAGGAGTCATGGGACATCCCACATTAGATCATTACCAAGCCACTTAGGTTAAAAATTACAGGGGGACCATTAAAAAAAAAAGACTAAAGTGTTCCACTACGCAGAGGCTCTTGACATGGTTTTTTTTTTGAGTTACTGTGGTGGTTTTTTTGCCAGCTGTGATGGTTCATGAAATCAGTTGGATTATTCTAAATTTAAGAAGGTAAAAGAATTTGTCAAGAAGAGGTGCTTGCTCACATTGAAACTATATGGTGAATACAGATCTCAGGGAAGCAAATGAAAAGTGAGGTCCTACAGCCAAGAAGCAATGTGGTACAAAGGCAGAAGCTGTCTTTGTCTCTTTTTATCTGCCTGGAATTACTTAGATATGCTTATGCCTAAGGCAGGGAGATGAACCAGATGACCTCTTAGGACTGTGTCTAGCTTGCTGGTTCTATTGATAAACTGCTACTTTGAAGTACTGAAAAGGACTAGAAAAAAACTGAGTTTAAGTGCTTGCTAAAAGATCAATGCAAGAGACAAGGGTAAACTGATTTTTGTGACTGTCACCCAATCCCAAGTCTCACCCATCCCCCAATTTCTACACCAATGCTTTTTTCCACTAAAGATTCTTTGATGTTTAACAAGAAACCCAACGACTGAGAGTGAGTAGAGTGTGGAAAGGGACAGAAATCTGTCCTGGTGGTTCATTTCTAAGCGGAGATAAATCCTCTTTTAACATAACATTTATGTATACTTAGAAGACCAATGGATAAATGGGTATCAATTCCCAATTGTTCAACCTGAGCTAGTTTTTCAAAGACGGACAAATAATAAACAAACCCACAGACAAACAAAAACGTATGAATAAAAATTCCTTTGGGATCAAATGATTAAATTTACAGCACTTGAGATTTTTCTGTCCTTTTTGTCCCCCAGGGGGAAAATCCTATCTCTCAAGACTTAGAATGCGCAAATTAAAGGCCATTTACATGGAGTTTGAAGTTCTCAGTTCCGGAATAAGAATCTGGAGGCACAGTCAAAGCCTTCTGTCAATAGAATTCTGTCTGAACCTTGTCCTTCATTGAATTCTATGGGTGATAGTACTGGTCAGCTAGAAGAAATGTGATCATACTTCTCAAACACATACGACAGAGTACACTCAATGTGTGTGTCAGTCAATTATCACAAGTGTGTAAATAAAAATACACAAGGGCTTCCCTGGTGGCGCAGTGGTTGAGAGTGCGCCTGCCGATGCAGTGGACACGGGTGCGTGCCCCGGTCCGGGAAGATCCCACATGCCGCGGAGCGGCTGGGCCCGTGAGCCATGGCCGCTGAGCCTGCGCGTCCGGGGCCTGTGCTCCGCAACGGGAGAGACCACAACGGTGAGAGGCCCGCATACCGAAAAAAAAAAACAAAAAAAACCCAAAACACAAGGACAATATATTTTCTCCTTTTCCCTAAAAAGGTAAAAAAGAAATGATTTTATGTGATGAATAGGAGCAGTTTTCACAGTAATCTGAGTTTTGTTTACAGACTTGTGATGATGAGTATTTTGACTTGGGAACCGGTGGCTCTAAGATTCACACAGTACCCAGTGTACTTTTCCAAGAGTTGAAAAACGAAAGGTGTCCGTCCCATGGTCCTGGAGAACCAGGAACAATATGAAACCAGATAATGAAGAGTTAAGAAAAGCTTCTCAGGCTGCTAATGAACTCCATCCTGCCCTGGTGAGACCACCCTCCTTTTAAGTAAGAGGTAATTTAATATGCATCTAACTCAGTTGTGTTTGGGCTTCATCCAATCTAAGAGTATCAGTGTGATAAATTATAATGAATTGTCTGCAGTACTTCACAAAGTGACTATAACAGACCTGAAAAACAAGATCTCTAAGCCTGATTTTCCAGCTCCCTTTGAATGCTTTTCGCCTGATTCCTTTCATATGCACCACTCCAAAACTTGAGAATGCTTCTTATAGCTCCTCCACGCGGAAAAGTTATGTGCTTCTGGCCCCATTTGATTAGATCCACAGTTGTTGGCTGTCTATTACACTTGAACATGACACCAACAGTGAGACCCTCCAAACACTGCAGCAAGAGCACCTTTCCTTTCCGAACAGTTTTTCTATGTTAATTTCCTTTCGTAATCCACACAGTGCGCTGGGAAGTCACTTAGTGAAACAGACTCGATTCATAGTTCAGATTCTGAAAAAGCAGCTGGATCTAGGCACCCTAGAGTCTGTAAGGAAAATGGGCAGAGACTGAAAAAGGGGTCAGGAAACTCAAGTTCTAGCAGGGCCTGGGACTATAGCTGTGTGACCCACCTCCTTTCGGAAGTAGTTTTCCTCATTTAGGTTAGCAGCCACTGCCCTAGAGAAAAGGCCACCTCCACTTCATTTCCTGACTTTAGAGAGTCCCAGCTCTTCAGAATGCAAAAGCAGGACTGTTATTCTATAGAAGATCCTTCACAAATAAAAGAGATTAGATTGGGGTTAAATGGTTTGCTGTGCTGGTCAGAGGACAGCAGCCTGTAGGGTAACACACAAAACTTGTGTGGGAGGGGCAGGATGGGATTGTTTTTTTCCTATTCATAGGATACAGATGTTGTTGTGTAAAGATCCATGGACTGGTAATCAAGATGATTTTCTGTGAAAATCACGTTAATTCTATCAGGCTTCATTTCTTCATGGGCAAAATAAAATGGGCATGTTGAACTTGTAAGCTTCACTCCCAAGGGCAGGGGATGTGCTTCTCTCTTCTGTGTTGTGCTTTGTGCCCAAGGCACTTCCTGAGGACTAGGAGGTATTTGTACTTGTTTCCTATTTTGCTGCTGTAACAAATTATCCCACATTGAGTGGCTTAAAACAATACCAATTTATTATTTTAGAGTTCTGGAGGTTGGGACTAAAAATCGAGGGGGAGGCAGGGCTGCATTCCTCTCTGGAGGCTCTAGGGGAGAATCAGTTTCCTGGCCATCTTTCCAGCTTCCAGAGGCAGCCTCACTCTTTGGCTCATGGCCACCTTCCACCTTCAAAGCAGCAATGGCTGGTTGAGTCTTGCTCACATCTCATCACTTTGATTCTCCTTCCATCATCACATTTCCTTCTAAGTCTGACTCTCCTGCCTCCCTCTTTCATTTATAAGGACCCCTGTGATTACACTGGGCACATCCAGATAATCCAGGACAATCTCCCCTTCTTAACAGCCTTAATTTACCACATCTGCAAAGTCCCTTTTGCCATGTGAGGTAACACACTCAGTTTTCCGGTATTAGAAGGTAGCCATTATTCTGGCTACCACATTGTTCAATAAATATTTGATCAACCTGTAAATATTTTGAGAAAATGGTAAGCTGAACACTTTGAATTATTTATAAGGTTAGCTAATTTCCATGGCTCATCACTAGCCAAAGTCGCGGTCACAGGTATACTGGACATTTCTGATCCCTCCCAGACACGCAACCTTCATGTTCATTCAAGTTTATGTGCACTTCACCCTGTTTTGGCTGTAAAAACGTACTGTGGTTCTATCCAACTCTCTTTCACCTGGTAGAGAGAACATAATCTGTTGTGACAGATTTTTCCCAACCAAGTTACGTGAATTGCTCACTGTCACACAACGATATAGCCTCTCCACTTCCCTTGCATCCCATTTCATACTAAACTCCTTTCTCCAATTACCATTTCAGACAAATCAACCAACAAAAAAGAGGAGGTGGTAATCTTCAGGCAGGAGTAAAGATGCACAGAGCATACTGGAATCCTACTAGGAAAAACCCAAGCTCTGTCATTATTAACACCCTGAGTCACGCATCTTCTTCCTCCAAAATGAATCCTTCAAATCTAAGTCACGATCAATGAACTACTCTCCCACTAGAGGTGCTACCAGCCATCATATCAAGATTCAGACACCATCTGTCAAAACTTTTTCAAATTTGTCCTCACAGCATTAAACATATGACAATAATCTACGTCCAACTGTCACCCAACCCTCCTCCCCCAATGCAGGTCAAGTTTCAGGGTGATTTTGGCAGGTTATCTAAAGGAACTTGAGTGATGGACAATTACATATTTTCATTTTGAAGTTTTTCAATTGTTTTAAAGCAACTGACATTTTATGCCTGTTAGGCTATCACTTGGGCAAACTTTTACCAGTTCTTAATCAAAACAATTACAGAAACCCTGTCATCTTTAACTTAACTGTAGCATTCAGAAAGAGATGACAACTCAATATTTGCCCTATTCCCAGTTCTATCAATGTATCATATATAACTGGTGTTAAAGAGTAATTGGGAATAATTGGAAATCAAACACTGTACTTAAGCATGTTGATAGAAAGATAAGTATTGAGAACTAGATTGACGTGAAACAACACTTCAGAATTTGATACCCCAGACGTTCTCTTCTTTTAAACCTGGCAAAGATACCAAATTATATCAAAGTCCACAGATTTACTTACTGATTATCTTAAGTACAAACAGAATGTCTCTCTGTGGCCTAGAGGAAATAACTGCACAAGACTCACAAGACGCAAATTCTCCTGAGCAATTTTTCCTGCAGTTCCAGTAGGTCATTAAAGATTTAGCACCAGGACTTCCCTGGTGGCTCAGTGGTTAACAATCCGCCTGCCAATGCAGGGGACACGGGTTCGAGCCCTGGTCTGTAAGATCCCACATGCCACGGAATAACTAAGCCCGTGCGCCACAACTACTGAGCCTGCGCTCTAGAGCCTGTGAGCCACAACTACTGAAGCCCGCGTGCCTAGAGCCCGTGCTCCGCAACAAGAGAAGCCACCGCAATGAGACGCCTGCTCACCGCAACTAGAGAAAGCCCTGGCACAGCAACGAAGACCTAACACAACCAAAAATTCATTCATTAATTTTAAAGAAGATTTAGCACCTACTGTTTGCACACTTAAACCTCCGGAGGTTGGTTTAACATAGCACATAGCTGTCACTGAAGAATGTGAATTTCTATGGGAAAATCTAGTTCAAAGGTAAACCAATCTGTAATACATTTTCTTTTTTCCTTAATTCCATATTCTTAAACACGAGCTTTAAAATGCAAAGAAACTGGGAAAACTGATATACATTTACTCTCAAGAAGCAAGACAAACACAAAATAAAGTTGAATTTCTAAATAAATAGCTGCTTTAGAGTCCGAAAATGTCATAACTTGGTAGCAATAATACCTTTCATATGGCAAATACAAGGTACTGTGGAAAGTTCTGCGTCTACATTTGCCAGGTCAAATGCAGAGTTGAAGAAATTGGTTGAAATGCCAAAAGAAAAAAAATTAAACTTTCTTCTAAGGCAATCAGACCGAAGAGGCAATAGGAGTTTCATTTTCCTGTATAATTTGAATAAACGACTTCAGTTTTACACACACACACACCCCCTTCCAAAATGTAGACAAGGGCTATATAGCTACCAACAAGTTGTCACACATCTGGAAGACTATTTTAAAACACATTCAAAATGTTTTGACTACATGATGCCAAGCATCTGGCAATACAAACTTCTCTTAGGAACTTTTCTTCTATAGAATTCAGTCTTGTGTATAGTCATTGTGCCAGATTTTGAACTACACGTTTTATTTGTGGAACGACTGTGTGTATATACATACACACACATATATGTGCAAAAATATATATACATATATTTATATGCAAAGGCAAGGTTTTCCTTATGATTTTGATTTAGGTAGATTTAACTTAAATGATGTTAACAGAGTTGCTATTGATTTTTGCGTTACTTGAACTACTCTCTAGCTGTGCCCTCCCCCTGCCCCAAAAGCCGTTCAGTGGCCTCTATTGGTCAGTCCCTCCCCAGGGTCATTCTCTCCCAAATGAACAGCACTCACTCCCTTGTCTAAATAGTAACTGACTTTATTGGTTTCATTCCTCAGCAAGGATGAGGAAAAGCGAGGCTTCTAGCTTTCCCTGTCTAATAGGAACCAGCCTTAGGAATACCTGTGGTTCACCAACCATCCCCAAACCATCTGCAGGATCTTGAGGTAGGAGGTAGGTATTCTTCATGTGAGGTCGCCTCCCTCCTCAGGCGAGCTAGCTCAGATTTCCAAAGGCCTTTTCCACACACTAACCTAACCATTCCTATCTCCACTCCACTTTCAACCTTTCACACTAAGTCCTAAGTCGGGTGACACCACGGTGGGAGTGTTCTGAGTAAAATATGCACCAATTATTTCAGTTTTGTAGATTGCAATGACCTCAGATCACTCACTTTTGCTTCTGACCCAGGCGAAGAGGGATAAATTCCTCATAGGCAGGTTACATGGTGCTAGGCATGATACGTGTCTGTTGAATTCTTCTGCATAAAAATGCAGACTGTCCCATCATTGAAGTAAAGATGACCGTACTTCAAACTTGAAATAAAATTAAACAGGTGGTCAGGTTTCAGCCTAAGCAGTGTTCACCATTTGGGTAGTTGTGAATAGCAGATTAATGGGGACAGGTTCACCAGAACTCTATTGGCATTAGGGTGCTACTGGTAAAATACAAAGACTGTATGTATGAGGAACTTTGGAGAGAGTGGGGTACCAGCTTGCCGTATTTAGGCTTCCTTGACACAAAGAATACACACTTAGGGGAGAAAATCATTCTGTCTCCTTCTTTACGGAACATGCCCTGACCTGACGGGCTTCAGTTCTAGAAGTCACTGGACTGTTCAGGGCCCTGAAGCATGGCAGCAACAATGATGCTGCAGCAATAGAAACCAGCACATGGTTGTGAAGCTCGCGCTGGAGGGAGTGAGGGCCACCCCTGAGATGTTTGATGGGGTCAGAGCATAGGGGAAGGTGGTGGGGCCTGGGTGCTGGAGCTCCAGCCAGCTGCCTTCAGCATCACAGGCAGTCCGTGGAACCTTATTCATGCACATACTTGCAACTTCTAGAAGCTTCCAGAAAAAAAGTGAGAGAATTTGAAGAACCTGGAAATCTCAAATTGCAGATGGGATGAGAATTATAGAAATACAGTTTATATTATAAACAAGACCTCATTTAACCAGTCTGGTGTGGCTTAGAAAAACCCGGGATTTGATAGGCAGATAGATTAATACACAGAAATAGGGACAATGAATTCGACGACATCAAGCAACATAATATATTGCTACTTGACAATATATTTAATAGCATAAGATATTGCTATTGCACTTTAAAATATAATCTAAATCAAGTTTTTGAAGGAGTTTCATGATCTGAAAATATACCTGAGAAAAATGTAGAAAGCCTCCTTAAAGGGTTAAAATACATTCTTCACCTGGGAATTATTAACTCAGAATTCCTCACGAAAAGCAGCCTTCGCTGCAGGTTTTACAAATAACAGCAGTTGGTGGCTAATATTTCTAACCTTTAGTCAGTTTTCTGTTGATGAAAAATCAGAATCAGGGATTATTACTTTTACAAAGAATGTTTAGACATCCCAGTGACATGATCACTATATAAAATATAATTCAAATTATCTCAGTTTAAACACTGACTTTGACAGTTAGTAAAATCATTTAATTTTCTGCTATGGAAACTATTTTAATAATTTTAACCACTTTTTAGATTATATCAATTCTTTGAGATGAAGCACGACGGAGAATGAAAATAATCTTTGTAAATTGAGCTCTATTGCAAAAAATGATTTCCATTCTGCAGCAGGGATATTAACGGATAACCTTTTGAGTGCCTTTTCCTTGTATTTCTCTTCTTCCTCTACCTCTCCTGTCTTCCACAGCTCAAAGAAAACCTAGCTCATGAAAACAGACTCTACTTAATGATCCCCTTCCCTCTGCCATTCTCTTTCATTCACATTCCCAACTTTGCATCTCTGTTCTCATTTTCCTTTTTTCTTTCCGGGGAATGACCACCTCAAAGGATTAATTCAGAACAGGCAGCAGAAAATGGTAACAAGAGTGGGCAAATCAGGATGTGGATTTAAAATCAAGAGGTATTTTAAAGGAGGAGAGTTACTCAAATTAAACATATGTTAAAAATATGGGTTTGTTGTTCATGGCATACCTGCTGCCTGCGATCCCACCCTCATCGGATCAGCCTTCAAGGGCAGAGCATTCCCTAGTGGAATAATAAATAGAGCGGCTTGAGTGGATACGGATCTGAGCAGCCCAGCGAGCTGCCTTTCCTCTTGGTCTGACGTCACTGTTGGAACACAGGTGGTAACTGAACTAGCTGAACTAGTGAAATGGATCATGGCCCCTCAGGCTCACTGCCAGAGAGAGAGAATAGAATTCAGGCTCCAAGTAATCAGGCTTTGGGCATAAAAAATTCTAATATAGGTCTTAGCATTTATACCAAACTTTGTTTTAACTGATATTGCCTGTTTTCCAAGGGATCATCTTTCTTACCTTGATGCATGTGAACTAGGCAGCAAAAATCCACTAGTCTTTTATTTTTTATTATTTTTATTTTTTTATTTTTTTATTGCAGTACGCGGGCCTCTCACTGTTGTGGCCTCTCCCGTTGAGGAGCACAGGCTCCGGACGCGCAGGCTCAGCGGCCATGGCTCACGGGCCCAGCCGCTCCGCGGCATGTGGGATCTTCCCAGACCGGGGCACGAACCCGCGTCCCCTGCATCTGCAGGTGGACTCTCAACCAATGCACCACCAGGGAAGCCCCCACTGGTCTTTTAAAAAATATATGCTGTACAGATGCTTACAGTGCTATAGTGCTATTCTTTGGGCTGACCTGTCATCAACTGAGGGGTGTGGCAAATTGTATTCTGCAGGTAAAAACAAAAAGACTTGCCCTATTTCTGCACTTTCATTCTCCCCAATGTACCATACTTTGCAGCTCTCTGCTTTCTCAGAATTATGCTCCCAAACATTACGGATATGAACTACCCACATCTATACTCATTAAAGGTTTTCAGTGGAAACTATGTAAAATAGCAATATATGATTTTCTCGCTCATTTATATCCTTCCTTGCTGTAGAGGAGTTTTGAAGTTGAGAGCAGCAATGTAAGATACTTATGGGTTGAATTCATTCCACTGATAGGCAAGATTCAACAGTCTTGAGTCTCTAAGGATAAGTTTCCATGATATGGACAACATATCCGTAAGGGTTTTGAAATAATATGGGTCTGAGAAGACATTGTTTCTAGAACACAAGAACTACCTAACTAGCTGTGAAATTATTACAGAATAATAGAGGCTAACTGGTTTCCCTTTATACTGTCTATGAAAAATACTACTTGATAATGAAATGAATAGTGTGGGGTAATAAACAGTTTCTAAGTCCCTCAAGCATTTCATATGTGCCCAATATAAACCATCATATACAAACAACAAAACCTTTTTAACTGTTCATTAAAGCAATCAGGCCCCCAATGTTTGTTTACTAGTTCAGGTTATCACATACAGAAATAAAAATATATTAACACCAAGAGTAACAATGCCCCAAATCAGCAGATATCATATCAGAGGACCTAATGTATATGAAAATTACTATTTGTACAAAGGATAGTTTGAAGGGTATGATTATTTGGTTTTCAAAAAATGCATTTAGTTATCCAGGTCTCCTCTAGCAAGCCATATCTGATTTAAGAACTGGCCTCCTTTCTCCAAGCTGTCCGAATTGGTGATGTTTTATAGAACTTGGCTCAAATGTCCCTCTTACAAAGGGGAGAACATATTGTAATGTTCTGAAGGCAGGAGGTCTGTGTTAAGCCTGTTACAGCAACTTTCGCTATCTAAAGGGGAAAATCAGGTGAAATCGAGTTCTGAAATTTAGCAAGTCCTCACAATTTGACCATATTAAAGAAAGTGCCGTGGGGCTTCCCTGGTGGCACAGTGGTTGAGAGCCCGCCTGCCCATGCAGGGGACACGGGTTCGTGCCCCGGTCCGGGAAGATCCCACATACCGTGGAGCGGCTGGGCCCGTGAGCCATGGCCGCTGAGCCTGCACGTGCCATGAAACAGGTATAGGGCATGATCAGAAGTGTGGCTTGGCAGGTGGGGGAGGTGGAAGGAGGTAGAGCACAGGTACAACCCGGTTGGTGGGCAGCAGGGAGAGCTTTTCCTAAGCACCTTCCTCCAAAGGGAAGTCTTTTCAAGAATTTTAATGGCAATAAGATTGACACATGTTGTCAATGTCTTTGATGACACGATGTGAAAGGAAGCAGGTGAGGACAAAGACGGAGAGACACATGAGAAGGTTGGGGCAGGGGGAGGACAGGCAGTATTGTATTTAAGTGCTTTCCCACTCCCAAAGCAACCCAAAGCCTGCTGCCCCACTCCCGGACTTGCTCCCCTTGACATTCCAAGGTGATTTTGCCTGTCTGTGATGAGCAGTCCTTTAGGGTGGAACGTCATTCTGCAGCAAGCTCACTGGGAAACTGCAGCACTGGCCAGAGACGGGGCGGTCTGCCCTGGGTCAGGAGCGTGAGCCATGTTCAAGCAAGGCAACATGATGACTTGGCAGGGGAAGAAGGAATCATTCAAGAGAATTCAGGCATGAATAGGTGGCTGGTCCAGAAAACCATGAAGGTATCTCCAAACCGTGAGATTCTACAATTCTACATATTGCTAGATCTCGTGGACAAAATATTAACTCATATGAGAAACAAACACCCGAAAAACAAAATGAAAACCAATCCCCTCCCCACCCAATACAGCAGAACACGGTTAGCCTATCTTATAATGGTAACTGGACTGAAATGGAAAGGCAAATCCCAGCTATTTAAAAAACTATTAGAAGGGCTTCCCTGGTGGCACAGTGGTTGAGAGTCCGCCTGCCGATGAAGGGGACACGGGTTCGTGCCCCGGTCCAAGAAGATCCCACATGCCACGGAGCGGCTGGGCCCGTGAGCCATGGCCACTGAGCCTGCGCGTCCGGAGCCTGTGCTCCGCAACGGCAGAGGCCACGACGGTGGGAGGCCTGCGTACCGCAAAAAAAAAAAAAAAACTATTAAAAGATGAAACAAAAATACAATCTCTGGTTCCAAATATTGAGTGAGTATGGATGCAGAACCCTGGATCAGTAGTTAAGATTGGCTAATACAATGTCTCTGTTACTAAAACAAAGTTAAATTAATTGTGAAAATCTCCATGAGCCCACACAGATTCTGTTCACAGGACCTGCCCACTCTCCCCGACATTTTTCTTTGTATGTGTGTATAAGGTGTGTGTGTCTGTGTGTGTATACTTTGCGGCTAAAGGAGCACATTTGCTTTGATTGTGGAGCTCTTTGCAGACATTAAAAGCCACAATTCTAGTTTTTATACCTAGAAAATGCCAAAATGTGTTCCTTTCTGGGGGAATGAAACACTGAGCCCCCTTTAAGGGCAAGCCCTTAGAAGCCCATCAACTGTTGTTTGAAAACTTCTGGCTCTATTTTTGTAGAAACTTTGTCCTGTATTTTCTGAAAGGCTCTTGGATGAACATTCTTCTAGTGCCAATTTTAACACAGCTGAATGCTTTTATTTGTGCTGCAGGTAGCACACATGGTAACAGACATCACTAAATGAATTTCGTTCCCACACAGAAGTTCTTTTCCAGAAGTTGTTTGCCGGCTGCCCAGCTGTGGGATCAGAGGGTAGGATACTGCTGATTTTAGACATAAGGAAGCGGACAGTAGGAGCCGGGCTTTTAGTGATGGAGCCTTTTGGGGCCCTGGGGTAACTGTTACACATCTCGTGCCAGAGAACACAGTGTGCGACATCACTGTTCACAGAGTCCCTACCAAGATTAAAAACCACATATACAGCAAAATACTTTACTATAATGTAGACCACGAGTACTTTCCTTTAGAAATAGTACGTGCAGGGGGAAAAGCTGAGTAAGCCCAAGGGAAAACCTGTGCATAAGCTGCTTATCTGTTACTCTTAGCAAGGTGAGGGGATCCTGGCCACACTTTGTGGACTCTAAGGACATTTTGGTCTTTCTCTGCATCATGCTCTGGAATTATTTTCTCCATTTTTTTTTCATGCTGCCTCTGTAACACAACCTCTTTACATAGTTTATCTCAGGAAATGACAATTGGCTGTCGAATCCCATACAAATTGATTGGATATGACAGCTTAAAGGAATAAATATTCTGCAGAGAAGAAAAGTTTTTCCTTAGACTCTTGTATTTTCAATCTTTTTTATTCCTTCTTAATTTTATTATTTCAATTAGATCATTTAAAAAATCAACACATCACATACCAACCTCCCCTAAGAGCAATCATAAGATTTGATGATTTTTCTGATACACAGGCTAGGGTTTCAAATTTGCATTATTTTATCTACTGAATTAACTATGAATTCTAAACCAAACTAATGCTGCCATGTGTTTTTAAACATCTCTAATCCAAACCATCTGGAGAGGCATGGTTTTGCAAAGGCATCCCTTCCAGGACACTCTGTGGATTTTGTCACTGCTTGAGGTTTTGGCAAACCATCAACATTACTATAATTCTCTTTTATAAAATATAGCTTTTGACTAGGATTTTAGAGTCTTGGGTGTGTGCGTGCAGACACTTTTTGCTCTTGTCCCTTTCTCTTTCCAGAAGACCATATTTAAAACAAACTTATTTTAAAGAAATAAAGGTTTTTTTTGTATAAGGAATACATTTAACTTCAACTATGCAACATAATGCTAGACAGCGTTCTCAAGAAGCAAAGAACACACCTTATTGTACATAGATGCTGGAAATACTTTTTAAAACAAGTCAAAAGGAGAAAACTTATCAACTTTAGAGAAGAGCAACTACAAAAAGTATAAATATAAAATGATTATGGCAACAATGATCTGTAGCATGTGACAAACTCCATGCATTTATGAGATTACAATAAAAAACTGACTAAGCTAAATCTTTCACCTAAGAAAAGCAACATCTCGTTTAATTCTTTGGCTACTAATGAACACATCATTTAAAAATTATACATCAGGGACTTCCCTGGTGGTGCAGTGGTTAAGAATCTGCCTGCCAATGCAGGGGACACGGGTTTGAGTCCTGGTCCGGGAAGATCCCACATGCCACGGAGCAACGAAGCCCATGTGCCACAACTACTGAGCCTGCGCTCTAGAGCCTGTGAGCCACAACTACTGAGCTCATGTGCCACAACTACTGAAGCCTGTGTGCCTAGAGCCCGTGCTCCACAGCAAGAGAAGCCACCGCAATGAGAAGCTCACGCACCACAATGAAGAGTAGCCCCCGCTGGCTGCAACTAGAGAAAGCCCGCGCGCAGCAACGAAGACCCAACGCAGGCAAAATAAATAAATTTATTAAAAAAAAATTATAAATCAGATGTAAGCATGCTAAAAGCAAAGGGTGGACCACTTGTCACAACAAACGTTAAAAAAAACTTTCCCCGGAAGTAAGGATGATTCTCCTTCCACAAATTCTCTTTGATAATAATGCTTTCAAATAATTTCAAAAGTTAAAGAATGGAAAGGTCAGCTTTTTTGTTGAGCCACTGTCTGAAATAAATTAGACACAAAGTAGAAGGTTTGGGGCAAGTTTATAACGGGGAAAAATGTCTATTCTTTAGAAGTAGATGGCCTGAAATCCAGAGTGAGTCTGTGCCTAGAATGTAAGGACGCCAAAAAAACGCACAGGCACTCACTCAGAGGTGGTGGCATCCTAGGACACTCCTGGCAGATGCTAACATGATCTGGGGTACCATGAGAGTCCACTCCTGGCTTCTGTTTCCTTTCCTAGAATGGGTTCCTCCACACCCACACCTCTGAGGGACAGGGCTGCCTTTCTGAGACTTCTTTCCTTTTAGACCACCTGGTATAATTTAAACCTGCTCCTGCCTAAAATGTAGGATAAAGGAAAAGCACAATCTGAGATTTCAGAGGATGGAAGATGGAAGCCCCACCTGGGGGGCCTGGACCCAAGTCTTTAGGAGAGAGAGCTCTTAACAGAGATGCTAATCTAGTCTTAGCTGCAAGTAGAACACTGGTCAGCCCCATCTTCCTTACTCTTGCTTCAAGGTCTACAGAGTGAGTCCAGCGTGGCAAGTGGCCAGCGAGTCTATACAGAATTCAGTGCAGCCATGTGAGCTATGTTAGAGACCCGTGGGTTCCGTTATGTAGCCTGTGCCTGAGGCAAACAATCAGTGTAAGTAATTAAGGCACGGAAGCAAATGCATCTGTACCCAGTACACGGTGGAAGCAGAAATAGCAAGGATGCTACTTCAGCCATGTGTACCGATACAACAGTACCAGTTATCAAAATACTGAGATTATTTTGTACTTGTTAGAAAACAACTAGGGCATGGCAGGGATGGGGGCAAACTGAAGAGTTCTTGTGGAGAGGGGACAGCCTCTTCTCAGCTCTAGCCTATTGTTGCTTGAGGACCTGGCCATACTGGGTACCCCATAAATGTCTGTTGAACGAATGAATCTAAGTTAGGTGAAATTGCTTTGCAAAATACTCAAGCAAGGAAAATAAGAATACCAAAGTTTAAGCTTCCTGCCATGGGATGGACTAAAATGCGGTAATAGGGAAACAACCAAATGTAAAGAGAATACTTTTATCTTTTCAAAGCATATTCACCTACTGCTACGCACAGAATTATGTTCCCCTAATCCCCAATGTGATGGTATTTGGAGATGGGGCCTCTGGGAGGTAATTAGGTTTAGATGAGGTCATGAGGGTGAAGCCCCTGTGATGGTATTAAGACATCAGAAGAGCTCACTCTCTATCTTCATGTGAGGACATACCTAAAAGGCAGTGGTCTGTAAGCCAGGGAGAGAGTCCTTACCAGAAACCAAAATGACTGGCACCTTGATCTTGAACTTTCCAGCTCCAGAGCTGTCAGAAAATTATTTTCTGTTGTTTAAGCCACCCAGTCTATGATATTCTGTTATGGCAGCCTGAGCAGACTAACACACCTATATTATCTCTTTTATCCTCACAATAATCCTAAGAGGTAAGGAGAACCCCATTGGTATTCAACCCAGACCCCTGAAAACACCCATTTCCCTTAGACCAAGCTCTTGTGACCTCAGTCAATGGCCAGGTAGCAGGGTGGTGAGCACAAGGGGAGTGACAGGCCGGAAACCTTGCTCATGCTGCTGTCTGGAGCTCGATGCACAGCACCAATAATTACTGGGCAATTCCTCGATGAAGCACAACCACAGAAAGCCCAGTTCAGACCGTTTTAGCACAGGGCACGGCAAGAGGAGGGAAGGGCATTTCGAGAACTGAATAAAATCTTCAATGTTGGGTTCTGTGCCTCCAACTCCCTTGCACATTAATGGGGCAGACCAAACGCTCTTAAGTCTTAGGTAGCTTTGTAATAATGTTAAACTTCAGCTTGAATTTAAAAACAATGTGTTCAAAGGTGGACTCTCATGGCATCCCCTGCATCTAATAGCTCACTTGGTCACGTGTCAGGTACACAGCTCCCTCACTGCTATTTCCAGATGAGGACTCGTCTCTGATACAACCTGTTGGCTGTAATGCTGCTGCTAACTCTAATCTCCCTAGGTGTGTCCCAATGATCAGTTTTGCTTCTTCTTAATTTTTGGAGAAGATTCTAGAAAGCAGGCAGATAAAGAATGAGAGCTGGCAAGGCAGTTTCTCTGCTTCCAGCTTCCTGAGCCAAAACAGAAAAAGAAGTTCCTGCTGTTTGGTTTAATAACAATCAGTGTCTAGCTCAAGCCTCGCTCGTCGGACCAGTCATACTCAATCGGCATAAAAAAAAGTGTTTCCGAGTGTCTGCATTTCATTTCAGCATGTACGTGTAAACTCCCTTTTCTTTTTTCCTAAAGACGCAAAATAGCCCTGCTGTGCTGCTCTTCTTGTCTGATCCATATAACCTGCATCTTTTATGTAAGAGTTTAATTCTACCTTTATTGTTGCATGTATTCCTTAATTATCCATAATTGTGTACTTTGAAATGTGTATCACAATCTATACAACAACAGTGAGGTTTCCTCTTTTGGGTTTCTCCATCCTGCAGTCCACCCAGCATTGCCTTTGAAAACTAGGTCTTCCATTACTTAGCACGGCCTTGTCTGTGGAGTTTATTCCGCAATTACTAAGCACCTATCACGTGCCCTCACTTTGTCATCCCAGGAACTCATATTGAATACATAACCCTAGTTGTCAAAGAACTTTCCATTCATTCATCCCTTCTCTTTTCCGACCTCTACGGAGTAACCACTCCTTGCCACATTGAAAAGAAAAGCTTAGAAAATGACTTCTTAAAAAAAAAAAAAAAAAAATCAGTCAAGCCGTAAGGATGTCACCTGTCCTTTAATTTAAAAAGAATCCTCAGGGCTTCCCTGGTGGCGCAGTGGTTGAGTCTGCCTGCCGATGCAGGGGACATGGGTTCGTGCCCCAGTCTGGGAAGATCCCACATGCCGCGGAGCGGCTGGGCCCGTGAGCCATGGCCACTGAGCCTGCGCGTCCGGAGCCTGTGCTCCGCAACAGGAAAGGCCGCAACAGTGAGAGGCCCACGTACCACAAAAAAAAAAAAAAAAAAAAAGAATCCTCAAGTCAAATTCTAACACTTCGCTGGTCATAATATACCTAGGAAAATTCATTTAATTTATATTTTTGTGTCCATAGCTGTTCTGTTCGTTTAGATTATAGCCCACAGTCTGAGCCGGGGGAGGAACAAAAATTGATGGGAGAAGAAATCAAGTTTAATGCAATAAACCTCACAGTTCCACCAGAGACTAGGGGAAGTCTTCTCTCCACGACATGACAACAATGCCTCAACAACTGTCCCAGGGTCACTCAGCAGTGTGGTCAGCTAGGAACAGAGCTGCCAGTCCTGCCTTTCTGTCCACTCCCCTCACCAGCAGCCCACATTCTCTCCCGGGTTCCCATCACTCCTCACAGCAAGGGTGGGGATGATGAGGTCAGCAGGCACTTCACACGAAACCGAGCACTGGATGGCTAACGCTGTAGCTGCAATCTCACCTGTAACCTTTATAGAATCTTAATGAGAAGCGAAGCCACACATGGGGGGAAAAGTCAGCTGAGGATTTTAAACACTGGCACAAATGAGGCTCGTTCACTTCACATTCTGCTTCCCACCCACCCACCCACCCCCCAACCCCGCCCCCCGCCCCCGAAATCAGAAGAGCTGCAGGTCTGTGTCAGTTTCAGGTCATTGTCAGATAATCCTCAAAAAGCCAATGCCAAGAACAAAGAAACCAAATCAGGAAAAAAATAAAAACCTCTGACCAAGCCAAGCCTCTAAATATAGCTTTTCCACTTACCTCAATGCAGATAATTCTAAGATATATATTTCTGATTCTATCCATTGCA
Source organism: Tursiops truncatus (assembly GCF_011762595.2). Lineage (NCBI taxonomy): Eukaryota > Metazoa > Chordata > Mammalia > Artiodactyla > Delphinidae > Tursiops > Tursiops truncatus. The sequence goes on from NC_047042.1 coordinate 46,652,606, forward strand.
TTTAAAAGAGAAAGACCACACCAGGGTAAGCAATGCAGGGTGGTCAGACACATAATCTAATGACAGTGTGTGGAAGCCACTACAGAAGACAGCAGGAGCACTGCCAGATGGTGCGGTGGGGCTGAGTGGCTGATTTCTATGCAGAGTTGCCGATGTTTTCCAAGTACGGATGGCTCTCATTGAAATGAAAATAGAAAATGCAGGACCAGAGCCCACACTAAACATTCAGTTTAGTAAAGACAGAAAACTGCCCACGAAAGTGGAAGGTACTTGGCCTTGCTATAGTCTCAGTAGAGAGAGAGGAGCCTTCCTCCTGCAATCTTTTTACCGTTAGGCTAAAAGCCTGTCAGTCTTTGCAAAGGAAAACGGAACTGATAGCTGCGTCTTGTGCGTTTGTTTTCTAGGGCCTGAAACGATGCTTTTCTGAGCCATAGGATTTGTTTGCAACTATACACTTGGCGAAAAATATGAAGAATCAAGAGATCAGCAAGAAATGGCTAGCTAATGTGATCCTTCCAAAATGATAACATCATAAGGCACCCGTAGCTCCTCACCTCCAGTCCTCTTTCTTACTAAGAAAACGAATTTTGAAATTATTGCAACATCATAGGAGAATGTGGCAGCACATTCATTCTACCCAAGTTCAGGGAGATAATGTCTGGAAAGGACCAATTGTAGTAAATAAGCTTCACCAACGAACAGGAAGGATACAAGAAGAAAAGTGATAGGTCAGTGAGCGGCGGTTTTGGTTTTTCTCATGTCTATTTTAGTTCTGTGGGCTCTCCAAATTCCCCCCTGCACTACCATGGTTAGTGCACGGTAACCAAACTGCTCTTACTACTTTTTCCCTCCACCTCACCAACATCCACTAAGTCACCTACATCTTCCCTGGCTGCCTAAGTTATCCCTGCTTTGGCCTCCCAACAGCTCAGTCATACTCGGTATCACGGCACTTTTGTTTTCTTTTGGCAGCCACTGATGTTTACCTGGAGGTGATCCGAACTTCACGGAGATCAACTACAGCAAGGTGTGTCATTATCCCAAAAGAAAGGGCACTGTCCAATGCACGTTGGTCGTGTTCAATGGGGTCTTGAGTCCACTCCTGGAAAAACAACTCTGGGTCTTCTGACCACCACAGAAGCAGATCCCACCAATAAGTGAGCTCAAGGAAATAAGTATGTGTGGGAGGAGGGGTCGGGCGTGGAGGTCTCCACCTCCTCCACGTGAGGTGAAGCGGGAGGGGGAAGGGAGTTGGTAGGAAATTTCTCAAATAGGGTCAGGTGGGAAGGCATCAGAGTAACAAAGGCAAAAAACGCCACTCTAGTTTGGGCCAAAGGGGAAAAAGGAATGATGGCCATACTTCCAAATAAAGAAGCCAACTAGGTTCATCACCTATCATCCCCTTTCTTCATCTCTCCTCTACATTCCAGTGGTTTTCAACTATTGCTGCATCTTCAACTCACTTGGGAGCTTTGTAAAAATGACCAGACTGTGCCCCAGATTAATTAAATCAGAATCTCTGGATGAAACGCAGGCATCAGGAGGTCTTAAAGTCGCCCAGGTGACTGCAATGATCAAGTAAGATGGAAAACACATCTCTGTTCCACTTTTCTCTCTTCACTTCTCCCCAGACCCCCATGCCACACACCTGCGTGGTGTTAACTGGCTGAATTCCTGACTAGTGCAGCAGAAGGCAATACACAGGCTTCAGAGTAAATATGAGCTGACTTCAATCCTGGCTTTGCCATTTACGGGCACCTGCCCGGGTTCATGGCCTCTCTGAGCCACAGTTTCTCACCCGGGGAGTAATGGTAGCTTACCACGATGAATGTAGATTCTTAAAACATGTAAATATGTTTTTTATTTTCAGAGATCAATGTCACAGAGACATTCCCCATGTCCTCAAACTATTGTTTTTTTCTCACCTCTTAGGAAAGCTCCCACTCAAGGTCTAATAATTTCAAAGTTGATCACTCCAGGTATATTTGCTTATTAGCCCAAAATGATCTGAAATCAGTAGGACTTTAGGAGTTGTGAAAGCAATCTCCTGGATTGCTCTGAGGTGAAATCCAGGTATGATGCTTAATTTTATGTGTCAACTTGGCTAGGCTACAGTCCCTAGTTTTTTGGTCAAATACAAGTCTAAATGTTGGTGTGAAGGTATTTCGATGTGATTAACATTTAAATCAGTAGACTGTTCCTTTGCACATGTCACTTAACCCCAAAGTTTAGAAGTATTAGAATTCTCCCCTTTCTCAGTGAGAATGCTAGTAGAGTTTAGAACCCCCAGCTGCTTCTGGTCACCAGATGAAGTGAAGATAATAGTAGGAATCTGGGGAATACAGAGATAGTTTAGTCAGCATCTTTTGTTAGGATATTCAGAGTACTTCTGACTCTAAAAAAAAATCAAGGGTATATCTTCTAAAACACATATATTGGAGCATTTAAGGGGGCAACTAAAAATAAGGTTAAATGCATTTTGGTGAAGCTTTTAGTAAATGATCCCAAAGATACCAGGAGATGAAAGAATGCTCCTTTCAGTCAATACTTGTATTAACCACTGTGTGATAAAACAGATAATTTGAAAATTCCAGTTAATTCCGAAGACTTTTCTAAGTTGCCTCTTCACTCAGCATTATTAGTTCCTACTGACCTGCTGCTGTGCAGTGTTATGGACATTAAGCACATGATCGAATTGTTATTACCACAGGCTACCTTTCGTCAGTTAATATAATAAAATATTTAAATTATGACAAACATTATGTACTTCGACCAAAACAATATAGTGTCACTTCTTAAATTTAAAAAAATTCAATATATGCTTTATACAATACCCAAATAGCTTAAATGGCACTGTTTTTCAAAAAATGTGCTTCTGCTTATCCCATAATCCTTTTAGTATTTTCTTGGTAATTCAGCAAAACTCTTTAAACTGAATAAAATTAGGATTTTGTGCTTCTATGTTTACAGAAAGAGCATATCAGACTGACAAATTTGATAATCTAAAAAAAAAAGAAAGAAAAAACTGTTCTTATTTCAAAGGTTCAAAAAATAAAGGTTATTTACTATGCAGACCAGGACTTCTTGTTTTTAAGATCGCAAATTAGAAAAACATGGTCAGAGTTAGAGGTTACTCAATCAGGTTGAAGCTGGGACTTTTACTCCAGCAGCTCTTGTTCCCCAAATTATACCTGATAATGTTCTAAAGTCTAAACATATTTTAGTTCAAAAAGATACTCAGCTCTTAGATATAAAATGGCACTAAGCTTCCAAATATCAACAGGTTTACCCACCCTCTTCAACTAATGTATCTGTTTTCAGAGTAATCTGCCACTCAGGACCTCTGAATCATAATATTTGAGGAACTGAAACTTTGAGCTAAACCGTTTGTTTGCATTTTCCTGTGCATAATCACAGGAGAGGGGCATTAACAAAGGGGTTGGTGTATTGGCCACTACCAAGGCCTATTATTTCAGCAGAGTCATGGCAATAGGGCAAAGCCGAGTGTGTGCAACTGTGACATAATTTCAGCCTGTATTGTGTTGAATGGAAGAGAAGACCAATGTGTCAGCAGATACAAGCAGTAAAATATCCCAGACTAGTTGCAAACCGGAAACAGTATCTATATTTCTCAACAATTCAAGAAAGATAGTGATAAATCTTACCTTAAACTGGCTACAAAAGTATTATTACCTGTAAAGCAAGATGGTACCCGTAAACTTAAAATTGGCAAAATCCCATTGAACTGCATTTCAGAGAGAGGAGGGAACTTGAAATGGTACTGTTTTGAGGGTGTCCACAAGCGTGGGCAAGCATACGTTCCTGCTAAGCAGAGGAAGTGGTACACCCGGATTTCTTCCTAAGTGCGAGGTCTTTAGAAACTCATCCTCATGGGGGCTGTTTTAAACGGAAAGAAAATGACACACAGTCCCCAACTAGGCTTCTGAACTGTTTGCAGAGGGTTGCCACTTTCCCCAGACATTAGGTTACTGTGGGGGAATTTTCCAAAGTTGTCAACAATTCCATTTTTAAACTCAGTTCTTCCTCTCCACATAAAACAGATGCGAGGCAGCATGAGCTATATTTGGTCTAACAGGAGATACAAGGTTTTTTTACATTGCTGACTCCTACCTGACAGTGGAAGACGTATTCTGGTGTGGTTTTCTTAAACTTCATGTTCCAAACCAAGGCCACTCCATCTGGTTCATGGGGAGCATCTTCGTTGTTGTTGTAGGAAGCGACCATCAGCTCGGGGTACTGGATGGAAGAGGTCACAAGGATGGCTTATGCCAAGATGACAACACAAGGAAGACATTCTTATTCCAACAGACACATGCTATATTACATACTTTCAATGGCACTTTCTTTTTAAGCTGTGGCATACTTAATACCAACCTCACGTCTCAACCCACTGCAAGCTGGTTTCTACTCCCAACAAACGTTCCACGTGTGCTGCCACACTCACTAATGACCACTAAACTGCATGCTCTGCTGGATCTCTCTGGGTCATATGACATTTCGGCTACTCCCTCCTTTCTCCTGTGTTGGCTTCCAAGACATCTTTCTCTCCTGATCTTCTTCCAAACCACTCTTTTCAGTCCCTACAGTTTCTTCTATTACCTATATTCCAAGGGGGGCTGTGTTCTGCCCTTATTTGTCTCTATCGACACACGGTCCCTGGGTGAACTCATCAATAGCTTTAATAAGCATTAATACATTGACAATGTTCAAATCTTTATCTCTAGGCTTGATTTCTCTCTGAGGCGCAGATTTTACAGCTACTGGGGATTTCTCAAGGCTGTCCACAGACACGTCAGATGCAGTGCATAAGAAAGCGAGCTTGCTACCTTCTACAAAAACCTACTGCTCTTTCAACATTCCCTCTTCCGACATTCATCCCTTTAGTGCTTTGCACTGACATTACCTAGCTGTCCAGGCCAGACACTCCACGTTCATTTTTTACTCCTCCCTCTTTCTCATCTTCACACACTGTGTTTCACTACTTCCTCAATGGTAATTCAAATGCATGTTTTCTTTCTATCCTTAAGATCAAAGGGCTCCTAAATGAATTTCTTGTCTGGATGAAAACAGTTTTTTAAATGGCTTCCTGCTTCCAGGCTCGCCATGCCTTACCCTCACCTACTCCACTCTTCATCCTTTGTCAATATGATTTTACAAAACATACATTTGGCTAAGTCACTCCTCTGCTTAAAATACTTCAATGGCTCATCATTACTTTCAAGATAAAATCCAGGTCATATAGGATCCTTCATCCTCTGTTATTTTCTACTTTCTCTGCTTAATCTCTTACAACCTTCCCTCCCTCCTCCCAACCCCACTCTATGACCCAGCCTCACTGGGCTAGTTCTGAGGTTCATAGGTACAGCCTCTGTACCACGAGTCTGATACTCACTCTCATTGGAATGCCTCTTCTGTGTTGGTTACATCATTAACTTATTCGTTAAGACTCGATGCAGGCACCAAGTCCTCCAGACAATCCTATCTAACTATCCACCACCCCTCCTTGCCTCTCAGCAGCTCCCTTAGCAATTACGTGTGTCCCCCTATTAAAGCACCTGTCAAACTGTATTACGGCTTCTCCTGGTCTATGTCTATTACTAGATTGTAAGCTCTTTGAGTATAGGGACTTGTTTTTATTGACCTCTGAATCCAGAGTACAGTAAGTCCTAGCACAATAAACTTGTGCCAAAATCTGTTGAATTACAAATGCTCTTTCTTATGTTAGTAACCCTGTGCTCCGCGGCAAGACCTTATCTTTAATCCTTTGTTGTTAAATAACACCAACAATTAGAAGCTCAAGTAAAAGAAACACAAGTAGTAAAATAACAAAGAGGACTCTACAGTGAGTAGAAATACCTACTCACTGTACATGAACTCTATGCTGAGTGTTATAAATAAACTGAGGCTGAATCTCATGGCAGGTACTCAGGAGTTAGAGTACATTTCATGAAAATGTCATTCCTACCTGGGATTCCCATAAGGCAGCTCCGTTAAAAATAGCATCAGGATTATAGCAGATCATATCAGTCTTTGCTCACAGGTAATTTTTCCCTTCTTTTTCACTACACTGCATATATTTAACATAAGATTGTCTGTATAAATTTGAACATCAACTTTTTTTCTATCAAAAATAATTAAACCTAAGTCTTCTATGTGATTGTAGTCATTCTTTGAGCTCCCTCAACTTAAGAAAGCTGCAGAGAGTTACAACTCGCCAGTTGGTACAGAGAAAGTATAAGCCTACAACGACACACACGTATGTGGCCACCAGGGGAAAGTAATCATTCTTTATTAGAAAACACTCCTCAGCGGATGAATCAAAGGCCTGTTAAGAAAGGCCTTTGATTCGAAGCCCATTCAAAGAAACTAACATCCAGATAAACACAGAAGTCTCCAGACTGCCCATCTGAAGTTTAACTATGTCACATGTGAAAAGGCAACTCTATAAACATCAACACCACTACCACAGTGGCCAATGGACAGCCAGATGTGTCTGGAATAATATCCCACAGCTTCACATCTGGGTCTCATCGCTGGCTCCCACTTGCAGTTCTTCTTTTTTCATTAAAAAAATATTTTACATTATTGGGTTTAAAACTCCTTTAGAAAACAGGGAGAATTTCTGTAAAATACCAGTGAAATGCTTTTGGTGAAATATCTATAACTAGGATCAAAAGGCCTAAAGATACTGATTAACTCTTATCTCTTGAAAGTGTTTGTGATTTCAAAGTCTCCTCTAGTATGTTTGTTTGAACATGACTAATCATATTTTCTTATTTTCCAATAAAAAGTAGTAAATCTCTGCACGATTATTTAAACTTTAAAGGTTAAAATTATTACCTTAAAGGGAATATTACCTACTAGGAAGTTTGTGATTACTCACGGGGCTGAATTATCTAATATTTAACCTAGGAGAATTTTACCCGGAAATTACCAGATCTGCTCTCAAGCTGCTTTTTCTTATAAAGAAATAAAATCTGACATTTATTGGCGAGGAAGGAACCAACATGTTTTAAGTGCCATTATGTGCCAGACACTGGGCTGGGGAACATGTTCACTCATTTGATCCTTACAATTCTCTAAAGTAAGCAATGGTTTTCCCACTTCTACAGACAAAGAAGCCAAGGGTCCCTGGGTAAGGAACTTGTTCCAAGTTAAGTTGCTAATAAATGATAAAGTGAGACCCTGCTTGAAGTCTATTTGGTTTCAAAGACCATGTCCCTTCCAGCCCACTGTGGCATGCGTCAAGTGCCCCCTCCCCCCATGCATATGAGAGGCACTGGTGCCAGGTAAAATGGGGGACATGAATTTCAACAGTAACATGCTTTGCTTTATAGGAGCTCATCACTTAGCAGAGGGAGGTGAGACACATGTATGAATAACTACAACACAAATATAAAAGCAGAACATGCTAAGATGGAGATACAAAAGGAGTTCTATCAAAGCACAGAGGAGAAAATAACTACTTTAGTTGGAATGGGGTATGGTAGGGAGAGATATTGGAAAGGACTTCTGAGAAGAAATGAGACTTGACTGGGCCCTGTTAAATGGCTAGGTGATTAGGAGAGAAGTGAGAGGAGAGTACAGACGAGGGTAAATATTGTATAGTCAGGTAAATATTGATGCAGGAAATCTCTCTTGGGTGTCTGCCTGGTTCACAGTGATTCTCCCAATCTTTGGAGATTACCTCAATACACAGGTGTCTAACTTCCCAGGGCCAATTAATTCATTGCAGGGTTCATACCTGACCCAGCTGGGGCAATCACATTCTCTAGCTTGGCTACTGTAACTTTTGAGCTGAGACACAGAACCCATGGGCTGGCAAGTGAGTCAGCTTATGACAGCATCTTATTGGTGGAGCCTCTCGAGCTGCCCAGATTTATACTCCTGAGCCCCCGTTCTTCATCTCTTCCGTGGATTCCCTGAGCACCCTAGCAGCTCTCGAATAAATTTCCCTTCTTCCTGAAGGTAGCCAGGGGTAAAGTTTTCTTGACTAATGCAGTGGAGAACATATTCAGGAGACAGTAGGTTGTAGCACCTGGCTGGGAGGCAGGTGATACGAAGAGATGAAAAAGATACAAGGGCTGCAGATGCCTCAGGGCATCCTCACAGAAGTCACCGAGTACAGGCTAATGATTTTAGACTTCACTCTGGGAGACATACTCTGCAACTACTAATAGTACTAATTCTACTACTACTTTAACATTTATTGAGTATTTTTTATATACTAGACAGTTTTAAAACTCGAAGTGTTTTAAATACATTTACTCATTTAATACAATAAGCATGTGAGCTAGGTATGATTATCATTTTATGAGTGAGGAAACTTAAGCCAAAAAAAGTCAGGTAATTTGCTCAAGGTGACACTGAGAGCAAATAAGTAATCTTCACAAATAGTAAACTGGAAAAGTACTTACAATGACGCAACAGTGTAGAGAATTGAGGCAGGGAGACCAGTTAGGAAGCTATTTCCTAATATAAGCACAAAGTGGAGGCCATGACATAAAGTAGGTATCAACTCCACATGTAAGTGGATTTGAATTGATCGCAGTGGGGGTCTTTTTGCTACCGTAAATTTGATTGGGTTTTGCAATTAAATGAGTTATCAAAAATTACTTGAAGAGGGATGGGGGAGGAATGGAGTAGGAAGTTGGGGTTAGCAGATGTAAGCTATTATATAGAGAGTGGATAAACACCAAAGTTCTACTGTATAGCACAGGAAACTATATTCGATATCCTATGATAAACCATAATGAAAGAGAATATAAAAAGAATGTATATATATGCATAACTGAATCACTTTGCTGTACAGCAGAAATTAACACAACATTGTAAATCAACTTTACTTCAATTAAAAAAAAAAATGACTTGGCTTTGTATCTTGGATGACTCCAAGGTTAGAGGATGCAACTTACATATGAGAGGAATATACATGGTGGGAGTGAGATCGTAAGTCTGGTTTTGTATATGTCTGCCAAATCTGTCATGTGATATGTGGATAGTATTATTGACCCCCTGTGCTAAACAATATTCAGTGAATAGCAAAGTTGACATAATTCCCCAAGCACCCAAATGTCTTCCAAGGAATAATGTTTGGTGGATATTTTGCAAATATCGCAAAGTTAAAGTGTTCTTGTTTAAGAAGTACAAGAGGTCACAGCAAAGCTATGCAGGAATCTTACCGTTTCTTCCTTTTTTCCCCTCTGTTCCATTCTGTTCCACTCATAATCATCCTAAGCATACACGCCTCTACTAGACGCTAAGACTATGCCTCTATCCTTTTCTTCTTTCTTAATATCATTGGATTGCATGTAGATTCACTCAGAAAGTCTCTTCATTCCATACGTATGTCAACCTGGTCCTCTGAACCCCAAAATTGTTATGACGTAAGGGCTCTAATTCCTGTTTCTTATGCTCCAAAGAAAATACATTTTTCAGAAATGCAAACCCCTTCCCCACAGTGTAGATGGCAGGTTACACAAAAATGGGGAAAAACAGATGCAGTCTCTCTATGGAGGAGTTTCTGCCCTTTCCAGTTTCACCTCCTGCAACAAAAACGACACACAAGATCCTGTGTGGAAACAAACCTATCCACAGGCAATAGGGCCCACCACACGCTGAGGCCAGGCAGGGACCAGCCCCACGGTGAGCCCCCTGCTGCCTCCTCAGGGAGAGTTATCAGTGAAACCTGCCTTTGAGGAATGTGTCAGATAAGGTTCCTGTGTAATTTCCAGACTCTGAACGAGTGAACAAGCCGAGCTAAATGTCTCCTCAGCCATGGAATCTGCTTTCTGCACACACACCCGCGCGTGCTCACAGAGCACCCACGCACTGGCGGGAAGTGGCTGGGCACACCCTGCCTGTATTAGCCTCTGCACGACCATGCCCCGCGTGCTCTCTCATTTGGATGTAAAAAGAGATTCAAGGGGAGAGATCACTTGCCCACTTTGTGGCTGCTGACAGTCTGGTTGCAGGGATTTACATTCCTCTTCAGTGTTCCTGTTCTCAGCATGACTAAATGGGGCTCTTCACATCACCTGCTTTACTGCTCTGCCTAGAACACACTCTTCTCCCCTCCATTTGTCTAATCCCAGTCTTCTAAGATGCCCTGTCCAACCAGAGACAGACTCCAACCTCCACTGAATCCGGAAAGCACTTGCTCTCCGCCCTACGTCACTCAGCCCTTAGAACCTCTTTTGGTTTCAGATTCATAAGTCCTTTGTGGGAGGCACTGGTAAAGAGCATATGCCTGGAAGTGCTGAAAGACTTGGGTTCAAAGCCCTGCTGTACCACATCCTAGCTGAGTGACAGTTAGTAAGATACTTAGTTGCTCTGAGCCTCAATTTCTTCAGCTATAAAATTAAAATAGTAACAGTGGCTGCCTCACTTGATGTTGTGAGGGTGAAATAAGACAATGCCTCCAGAGCAGCTGGCACAGTGCTTAGTATATAAGAAACACAAATTAAAAGCTAGCCATGATAATTATTCCCAATAAAAGCATAGACTATAAGAAAACAGAAACTGCACTGTGTATAAATGCCCAGTACTTATCATCCCTATTTCCCTCATTGCTATTATGTCATTGTCATTACAGGAGGGGACGCAGCATGGTGATCAAGAATGTGAGCTCAGGAGTCAGACCACCTGAGTTCATATTCCGACCCCACCACAATTAGGCTGTGTGCCTTTATGTGCATTATTTAACTACTCAGTGCTGGGTAAATTATACACTAATTGAGTAGGCCATTCAATTGGCTTTTGGTAAATCTGCCTGCTTTCACTATGAATGCTACGCGAGGGAGTTTAGATTTTTTTTTTTTCTTGCAGGCAATAGGGAGTTTTAATCCAGGGAGTGAAGTGATCAGATTTGCATTTGTAGAAATATTATTTGGCTAGATGTCTACAGGGAAAACTATAGGTGGACAAGTTTGGATGTAGAAAGAACACAAGAAGGTTAGCAATACTACAGGTGTAAGATGATGAATATATGAGCGGCGAAACGGACAGTCTTGGTGACAGACCGGGTCTAGGAGATAAGGGAGAGAAAGTTTCTATAATGACGAAAGTTTTGCTTTAGGTCCTTGGGTATATTGTGATGGCTTTAACATAGAATAGAGGAAGCAAAAAAGGATTTCAGACATGTGGAAATAATGAGTTAGTGATTAGTTTGAGATTCTATGGGACACCTGAATGGATCTGTCTGGTGTGTAAAGTGGAATTCAGGAGGGAGATTGGGTGGGGGATAGAAAAAGGCTGCCCACGTGGTGGTTGAATCCATAGCAGTGGAAGAGATCTCCCACAGAGAGCATGTCGAGAAGCGTAAAGGTTGAGGGCATGACCACGAGGACCACGAGGGTAGGAGAGGAAAAAGAAGTCTTGGAGGAGTTCGAGAACTGAAAGAGAGTCGAGTTGTGGAACTCAGTGGAAGGATAATATTTTTAGAAGTATGGGGAAGTCAACAAAGCTGGATGACAAAGAGAGGTCAGGGCAGATTAAGGCTTAAAAATATTCACATGGATTTGACAAGTAGCAAATCATTGGTGACCTTAGTGAGAGCAGTCTCATGGACAGAATGGCCTGGCTCTTCGTCTGGTCCCTAGTAAGTACTCAATGTGTATGAATAATAGAGTGCAAATTTTAAACTGAAACTTCAGTAACATGAGAAAGCAAACCAACAGGCACAGAAAAAAATTGCAAGTTAGTGAACACATCCAAAATAGTGGAGCAATTCTCTCTTATTTTTTTTAAAATACAAATGCCATGAGAACACAAGTCCAGTTTGTCCCATCCCAGCAACAATTCTTACCTGGAGAGACCAGTCCATACAAGTGACTACTCGGTGCTTGGACCAATGCTCATCGTAGAACTGACGATTGAAAGAAAGGTTGGCTCCAGCCTGGACATCCCTAGGAGGGTTTAAACATCAAAGACAAATATGATGCTTCAAAACGGGGCTTTATCTCTAGTGCTCATACTGAAAGAATGAAATGGCAAGAGCATGGCGCACAATACTCTCTAAAGCCAAAGCATCGATCTAGACAGCAAACTCTGATCATAAATAAACTAAAGGTGATCTCCTTTCTGCAAAGCCCTCTCTAACCTGGCCCAGAAAAGGTTCCCACATGTTGTTCCAAGCCTGGTGTGAAATGTCAGATTTGTTTCAGGTTCCTATCTTGAGCAGTTCTAAAGCATTCTCCTCCCCCTAACAAGCTCTGCCTTGAATCAGAGTTTACAAGAAATTCCCCAGCTCGCAAGGAAGCGCAGCACATTTGGAGAGTCTTTGGTATCTATATCACCTTATCTGGCCTTAGACCAGAAATGATATGCATGTTTCTCTTTACCTGTAATTTCTGATTGAAGGTGGCAGTTGCCTCCTTGCTCAATAGCAAGTGAAAAGTTCCACCGTGAGACAGGCCTGCCGGGGAGTGAGGGATTCACCAAACACCTTAGATACTTAACATAGACCAAAACATCACCTGGGTGGAGGAAGATTACACTTTGGCTACTGTTTACCTGCCTGATATTCAACTGGCTGCAAAACCTCCTCTGAAGAACTCTGCACTGGTCGTGCATTCGCTCCACAAGACCGAGTGTTTAAATTGAGTCATACTTGTTCTGTGTCAGCATCTATGGGATCTGCATAAAAAGCTGCCTATACTCCTTGGGCTTCAGTTCAGGAATTCTTCCACACTCACCCTTTTTTTCTGTTCATTTGCTTCATTCCATTGCTTTGCACCCTGTATCACTTGTCCTATATAGTTCTTGTTCAGACTGGGTGACTTGACCTCAGATTAGGTACTTGGGCTCCAAGCAGCTGACTTATCATGACTTTTTTCCCCCCTGCTAACCTTTCCTCAGCTCCACCACTGCAAACTCAGGCAAGAGGTACGTGCACCCAAATATCTGCCAGGAACCCAGTATAACGCTGTGCCAGACACCCAGAGGGAAAGAGGACTCAGAAAACTAACTGAGCCATAGAGTAATGGCTTTTTAAAAGAAAACAAATAGAACACATATATTCCAAATATTATTCTCTTTGATGGAGTCTAACGATGCTGTCGACTGTTTAGAACATTTTTAGAACTCCCTTTTGAAACTGTTTTCAGAGCCACGGTTACATTGCCTTGAGCATCTTGAACGATGACAGGTTGGCCTTTGACAATGTATTTGAATTTTAGAAGTAGTAAAATGTCAGGTCTAATGAAAAAGGCAGGTAACCTCATCTTTTCATGTTGTTCTTGGCCAAAAGAAATTGGTGGCTAAAAACCAGCTCTATCTCTCACAGAGCTCATAAAGCGCCTCCAATTATCCACACGAAGATGGCTGACAGCCCCTGCCGAACGTAACACATATGCTGCAGTCACGGGGCAAGTCATTTGGGGCCATTTACTTCTAATGGTTAGTTGAAAGTAAATGGCACTTGTATTTCCTAAAAGGCATATACACATAATCTTATGGCATCAAAAGAGGAAAGAGTTGCCAGTCTCTGTTTGCTGTCTCCCACATCAGTTAAGGTCTCCCATATCTCATGTTTATTTTCTTCGGCTTCCTGTTTGCTTAGACATCAAAAATAGATCTACGGGATATAACACAAATCTCCTTTTGCTGCTTATGTTTTCTCAGAGGACAATGTACATGACTCTGCCAGTCTCTATCACCTGGGCTGTTCCCCAGATATCAAGTTCAAAAGCATTTCATGGAAGCACATGATAATTACAAGGAAACTCTAAGCCAGAAGTCATAACCAAAGCCCTTAGTCGAAGCTGTTCAGCAAGATCAGCTCTGGAATTTCATACTCCTCTGATTTGTTAGGCTTGGAACTTGCCTACTCAAAACATAAGTGAATTTAGAATCAACAGAGAACTTATCACAGTATTTTTTTAAATGCACACAAGAAACTAACCCATCTTTTTCCTCTAACTCTCGACCACTATAGTCAAAGAAGATATCGGAGTCTTCTGCCAGCGCTCTTTCAATTACCCGTATTGTCCGATCAAAAAAGATGAGAAATTCCTCTGAGTGAAGGATCTGCTGTTTTTCTTCCTCTGTCAGCTCCCTTGGAGGAGCTATTTATGTAAAAGAGATTGTTGGGAAAGAAAAAAAAAAAGGGATAATTAAAACATTTCAAGAGGAATCCAACTCTTGAAAGGCATTGCTTATCAAAAGAGTGATAAGACACAGTGAAATAAACCATTGTTAATATTAATTCTAAATTACTCTTAAATTCACATCAAAGGTTTTTGCAGATGTCTTCACTGACAATTTTACAAAAAGATTTCATATCTGGACTAATTACTATTTTGAAGAGTTGAAAAATATTACAAATGAAAATGATTGGTGTGTTTTAACAATGAGTTCTGAACATTATTTTCTTTAGAACTGAACTTGAAAAACAGCTCAAATAGTACATAATAGAGAAATCTATAAAACAATGTATATCAGATTGTACAGCTGCGCATACCAAACAATTAAGAACTATCTATAATGATCTAGATAGCACCTTTCCTCTTTCTGCTGATAAATTCATTTTATTTTAGATAGTTACTTGATAAGGCTGATTGACTGTTACATAGATTCTCCTCAAAAACTGAAACATGTCCTTCCACACGCACCTTTACCCAAGATATCTTCTGCTTTTAAACAAACACATGGAACAAATAAATGCTATAAGACACCTCATAATTGTTATTATGCCTTACTTTTCCAGCATGATTAAGCTTATAAGACTAAATTTGAAGATACAAAATAAGGCAAAGAGAGATTAAGTAACTAGCAATATGTCATAGTGTCTGAAAGTCAGCTCACCTCAGAGTCACGATTAGGTTATATAAACTGTTCCTTCAGTAGCAGGGTTTACATAAAACTATAGAGGAAGGATTAGGAACTCCCCCAGAGTGAGAAATCCCTAAGGGCAGAAACTGTCAGCTGAACCTTTGTGGTTCTTCAGGAACCCCAGTTCAACTTTTGTGCAGAGAGACTTCAATAAATGTTTGATCAATTACCCTTCCAGTAGGACCAGAAGCTCCTGGAGTTTAAGCTACAAGAGGAGGGTAGTGCATTAAAACCATAGGGGTCCCTGGTGGAATGACTCACCCACAGGATTTCCTAAACACTTCCACAACCACCCTCATAACCAGGACCGATTTCTACCTGGCCACATGGTCAGAGGAATGAATCATTTAGGTATAGCCACCTATAGCATAATGTTTTATGGAAGTGTTATTTGATTTGATTAATGGTATCTTGAAGCCACTGTCCTGAGAAATCTGAACCGTCAAGAAGCCCTCCTGCAGAGCCATGGAAGTAGATCTCAAGCTTTTAATGTTCACAATGTCTCTCCCCTTCTGGCCTCCCCTCCCCTGCCCCAGACTGAAAGGCAGAGAGGTCTGGAAAGACTCCAGGGTCTGTATTTGTACAAGAAATTAGAATGATTACGACGTAGTTGATTCACACCTTGAGAAGTGGAAAAACATGATTCATCCACTACAGCAGAAGATTATCTCCAAATACAGCTCACCCCGGTGTTTCTAGCAGCCCTAAATATAGCCGGAAATATTTCTTTGTTGCTGAAGTTTCCAGAGCCCTAAATGTGCCCATGTGTATTGGAACTCTCCAAAAACCTCCATCAACATCTGCTGAGCAATGCTGCACAGACACTAGTTTGAGAAATGGTGAAGTGGGCAATGTGTAAACTGTAAATAACAAGAACTCTACAAAACCAACCTGGAATCCAAGAGTTACTCCGCCATTTGCTAGCTTGGATTCTTTTATCAATGAAAGCTCTCTAAGCCGCAGTGTTATCCATAAAATGAGGCAATGATACCTAAACTTTAAGTCTGGTTTAAGACTTAAATATACTGACAAATAGTTCAGCATTCAATAATTAGCAGTTATATATGACTAGTCTACTTTCTAAAACACCCATAAATTAGGCATTTGAATTTTTTCACCCTGATATAAGTTCAAGAAAACAGTAAAACTACTAAATGTAACTAGGTAAAGGGGAAAACGCTAGGGTCCTTTTGTTTTGGTCAGTACTGTTATATAAATAAATAAACTTCACTAAACAAGGATGCTACAGGACCAAGAAGAATGTCTTACTTTAAAACCTTCACTCGGCTTTTGTCACTGCTGATGTATGACTTGAGACACACTTGAAATTAAGCAGAGAAATAGGAATTTTTTCCCTTTATTCCTGTTTTTACATTTTAAAAATACCTATTCTATTCTCTGTTTATCTTTTTGAGCTACTTGTATTCCACCTGTATATTTCCTTACAGGTCCATTACCTTGAATAAAAAACAGTTCCTGTGTAATTTTCTGTAATCTTTTTCTTCCCTGTAGCTTACTGTCATTTTGATCTCAGCTTTCAAGACATACAACTTCTTCTCTAAGAGAAACATAAATGGCTGATCAAAGCGTATTTGCAGAGGCCAAGTTCAGGTAAGTGAAGCAGTAGCGTCTCCAGATATTATGTTTGGCAATACAATATTTGGCTTGAAATTAAATTGCTACTGAAGCAAAACAACATATTTTATATTAAGCTTTGATGTCTAACAGGGATCAAATGACATGATTTGTTAGCACAAAATAATAAGATGCATGTGCAGATGAGTACTTTTTAAAAGTCATAAACAATATTCAACTTAGGAGTTAAACAGAGCTATAGTTATTTTCGCTAAAACCCCAAACCTCTCATATTTAAAAGTCTTTAAATTGATGTGTTATTACAATGTAATGAAAACATAATGGAGTATCCAGGAACCACAACCAAAATCTGTATTTGGAGGTAAAACCTCTGCAGACATCATATTTCATGAAAAAAAAATTAGTTGATTAATGGAGTCCACAAAATTTAAAATATAAGCATAAACAATTAAAATCAGAATTGTATTACCCCAAATTCTCCCTAAAATCTCTGTTTCTTCAGCTTTTCCCTATCCCTGGAACCTAAAGAATTATTTTCAACATCTTCTCTGCATAAAAAGGTAGGAAGTAATTTAACAGCAACAGGCCTAACAGTGCAAAACAAGGGCAATGATAATGTTTGATTTTTCTTACAAGTTAAGCAGAAATTGCTATTATAGCAGGTTTGTTGTTTGTTTTTGCAACATGGAGTATTTCTGCCAAGAGCTAACAATATTTTATGCATTTAAAGTGACCTTTTTTAAGAAATAAAGATTCTTCAGGAAAAGTAGTACACATGGATATGACTTACATATGAGCCAATGACAGCACAATTTTCAAACTTACCAAAATTTACCTGAACAGTTATATTTAGCTTGAATAAGAAGTACGAAAACAATGTACTAGAGTCATGAAACTCAAAGTTTAGAGAACTGCCTAATTCTATGAATTCATGGCCTGCAAAATTAAAATCTAGTATGAATTTTATTTTAGGGTCTCCTTTTAATTCTTTTTATTATAGAAATGTTAATTTGTCTTGGTACTGTACATGAAAATACTTTTTTATGTGTCTCTCATGTTGATTCTATCCTATTTGCTATGCTTCTTAAG
Source organism: Tursiops truncatus (assembly GCF_011762595.2). Classification (NCBI taxonomy): domain Eukaryota; kingdom Metazoa; phylum Chordata; class Mammalia; order Artiodactyla; family Delphinidae; genus Tursiops; species Tursiops truncatus. Next base: position 46,670,144 of record NC_047042.1, read on the forward strand.
TTTTCTTATTGACCTGAATGTGTACTTTTTCAATTTCTTTTTGATTTACTCTATTTACTAGACACTATATCTTTTGACTTTTAGAGTTCCTGGATGTTTTTTCTCTGTAAAAATGTAAAGTCTGTAATGGAATCCACAATTTATATTGAGTATCTTACAATCTCATCTTTAGGTCAAAAGTAATTTTTAAAATATCCATTTCAGAAATGTCTTGCCTTGTTTCAATGATATAGCTTTAAATTTCAATATAAAAATTACATCTTTTAAATATTTTTCAAGACTATGTCAAAAAGATTAAAAAATAAATAAGTAAACCCACATAACTTAAATATTCAATCAGATTAAATAGGGACAGTAGCTCTTACTGAATTTTACAGTGAAATCAGTTCAAAAACAAGAGGAAGAAAACGAAACCAAACTAATAAAGAATGATGTCCTTCTCTGAAGTTAATGTGAGGTTTATGAGTTAATGTGCATTTACAAGAGTCACGTTTCCAATTCTGTTGCTTTAAATCTCTAAACATGAAGATACTAGGACACTCACATATAGAAATTTCCTAAAATTTTATTAAAAGCTAAAAGCTACCTGCTGTTTTCCCTACTCTGATGTGGAAAAAAGAGTGAGAAGAGTAATAAATCAAACCCATATTTCTTTACTGTTTAATGCATTTTTGATGTCACATGGGCAAAAATGTCAAAAGCTAGTGAGCACTGATTTTTTTCCCATCTCCCCCTCAGCACTTTTTTTTTTTTTTTAACTCCAAAAAAGGCCAGATTTCTCAAAAATGTGTTCCCTGGTTTGAAACTGTGTATGTCAAGTTTCAGCCCAGAGCAAATGTTTATGGCTAAGTAATAAAGCCCTGAAACTCAGGGTTCCTATGGAAGTGCTGACACAGCCCTGACTACCATGCAGCTGTATGAATGGCGCCACGATTGTATCTGCTAGAGATTCTTTAAAAAGTTTGCAAAATACTGTCTTGCTTTAAAAAAAAAAATAGCCAGAGAGAGTTTGATGCCAACATAAACATGCTTTTAACCCATTATGTGCTAATTTGCAGAAAAGCCATTAATAGAGACTTAAGATGCACGGCGCGGCAGTAACAGGAAATGCGCTTTCAAACTTCTCTTGGACTTTTAACAGGACTTTAATCAATTCCATGAAGCATGAGTGAGAGTTAAAACTGGAGGGTGTTTTTGCTCAGAACTTAAGAAGGAGGTTGCAATGCTTTGCCAGAGAAGAGAATTTGGAGATTGGGGTTGGGGGGCACGAGGGAATCCGTGCCAAGACACACAAAATACACCCTGGCTTCTTATCACCCAGTACATCTTAAGGATATTTTGCAAAAAAAAAAAAAAAAAAAAAAAAAGAGGGTGAGGGTATTTTAGTAAACTTTGACTTATTTTGTCTCTTGCTACACCTGTGTTAATGATATTCTATTCACCAGCTTAAATATATACATGTTCTTAGTAGGAGGTTTAAATGTGAACTTGCTTCAATCAAATCCTTTTAGAATCTCTCAGAAAGAGGAACTTGTGCCCTCTGTGGACGCCACTGTTAAAGGTGCTGAATCTACTGCCTGCCTACAGCCGTACCCTAGAACTTGACAGTAATCCACCTCACTCAATGCCTGGGCAGGTTGAAGTGAGTCCCTATGACCACTCCTACAAAGTCCCCGGGGACAACCATGTGCCATGCACTTCGCCAGAGCCACGGGCAAATCGAAAATTTAAAAATCAAATGAAATTCTAATTAGACTTACGTTGCTCTAAACTTGGGACATTTAGTAGGAAATATGGAAGAATCTTTTTAATCTACACTCCATTCTCATGGACACTCCATTTCTCAATACGAATGACAATCTCAAAATTCTCTTTTTCTCCATAGGCTGAAAATCTCAAAGGGACACAAAATCAGATTTTTAGGGAAACATCAGCTATAGTATTTCTTGCCTTTCCCTTTCTTTTCTTTTTTCATGATTGCTTTCTTGGTTTTTGAAATCCAGTGCTATTACAGGAGGATGGCTTTGTGGGCAAGTGTATAGGCTTTGGAGTCAACTCCAAATCCTGGATCGTGTACTTACACATTATGTATCCATGGGTACATTTTTAAGCCTCCCTTTTCCTATTTCTCTACCTATAAAATAGGGAAAATAATAGTATCTGCTTCAAAAGGATGTTGCAAAGGGTACATATTATCTCTGGAGTGTTAAGGAGAGAGCCAAGTACCTAGTAAGCCCCTAATAAGTACTAGTCATTGTTATCACTGGAGCATGTAAAGGCTGCTCCTTCTGATATGGGCAGAGTGTGGAGGAAAACTTGTAATAGTATAGTTAATAGTGATGATCACGGTTAATGTTTCTCTGTAGATCACAAGAATAAACCTCAGAATTTAGTGACATCCTTTACTGTTATCATTAGGAATATATGATGGCGTGAACTAGATAACATGTCAATTGATAACAAGTGTCTTATTTTACTGCTATTTAGTAATAATTTTACTGGAAATGTGACTGGACTTGTGGATGGTTCGTGTTTTATTTGCTTCTGTCAGTCAAAAAAATAAAGGATTACAGTTTATGTTGCTAAATGTAATGTATTGATCAATCACAGAAAACCTTCCATGCAGGAGGTGTATGTTTAATTTTTACTTACCTCTATAGTCCCTTATGTTGGTTAAAAAGACAGCAATAAAAAAAATAAAAAAAATAAAAAAAAAAAAAGACAGCAATAAAATGATGATGCAATTTAGCTCCCACACCATACCTTCCTTCACCTCCTGTTTTTTGTCTTGATTTTCCAGTTCTGAATCCTGGCCAACTTTAGGTTCTACCATTTCCTCATCATCCTCATCCTCTAGAAAAAAGAAAGAGAAAAATGCATTATATTCTTTCCTTCAAATCAAAGTGTCTGGCTGATGGTGGGAGGTAGGGGCAGAGGGTAAAGTTCCAATCATTTAGGGCGGCTTCTAAGTAAATCAGTCCACGATGAATGCCCAAGACAGACGTTCATGAATACATGAATACATTATCTCCAAAAAGGGCCTCTTTGAAAGTACCCCACGCTTCTGAGAAAACCGCCCCGAGTCGGCACCTGCTACATCCATCTCCAGGCCCTCACCACATGGGATGTCTTGGAATTGCCTCTCTGACCTCTGAAGCTTCTTCGGAGATGGGCCAGGAACAGATCTTAAAATGTTTCCACCTGTAGCACATTCTCCACAGGGGACACCTGCTGTACAGACGACTCATTTCCAATTTCACTCTCACCAAATTAATTTGGTTTTGACCTACAGGAAAGGGTTAAATACAGGTCTGACCCCAGGTCAAATGCCACTGGCAAGTAAACAACCTGGGGTAGGGCCCCAAAAGTCATTGCCATTGGCCTGGAAGAAAGCAACCAACCTGAAATGGCATTTACACATTCAGAGCAGTTCATGCATTAATGTGAATTTAATGAGCACTAACAAACGGTACCAGTCGGCCACCACCACCAGATGTTACAGTGCCCTTCCTGCCCTACGCAAATGTGCTCCTACTCTCTCTCTCCTCCCAAACTGCCTTTCTTGGAGGTCCCTTTCAGTGCAGAGTGCTTGAAATCATCAGTCACAGTGTAGAGGATGGAGGGGCAAGACAAAGTGTCACAAGAAAGTCCAACTTAATGGAATAAAACAGTATAAAAAATTAAAACTTGCTTCCATGGTTTTTAAATACATTACCTTCACTCAAGTACTATATTGATTTCATTGGCTCAAATGGAGTTTAAAAGAAATGACTTCACTTCCTCCACCCCCATCATTCATTCATATATCCATTCATTCAACAAATATTGATATTTATAGATGTTCTATAAGATCCAAAGCTCTATGGAGAGTCCCATTTCCATCACAATAAATCCTGAGATTTATAGTAACTCAAAATTTCAGCTCTAACCACTTAGAGAATGCATTATATATGCATATTTAAATGCCCAAACAAATATGTATAGCCTGAAAAGCAGCTGTAAAAGTTGATTATATTAAGCAAGTGATTTGTAGAAGGAATATCCATTTTAAAAATATGGGTATGTAAATATAGTATTGCAATTTAGATACTGAAATACAGTAATCTACATGCATGTGTGTAGATTGTGGAACCAACATCATTACTTTATAATCACACTAAATACATATTGGAAAGAATGTAAAACACTTTTGAGGAAAACTGTCATTATTATTAACACATTAACACAGTTATTACTAATGCATTATTACTAACACATACCTGTGAGACAAAAATGTGCGCTTAAAATTTTGAAAAGTACACTGTTACCCAGACCTTTAGACAAATAGACCTTTAACGTGTTAAATTATAAATAACACATCTAAATCTTTATATATAAAGATATTTCTGCTATCTTCCCATTAAAAGCCAGCTTGGAAGGTCCTGAACAAAATATTCACCTCGACATGATGTATCTTCCTGACCCAAAGACCTAACACAAAGCCCAGTGAGGCACTAGCGGGAGGGAAGTTTCCTCTTCTGGTAAACCTTGGATGGAGACGCAATTTTCAGAAGACCACTAATCTGCTGGGAAGTAGCTCCATCTCTGAACCTTCTAGAGACAAGTATTTAAATCCAGTGGATTCAGCAGCCGTTCCCTGGCACTTACTAAATACAAGTAAATACAACAAATGCAAAGGTGACAAAGCCCACGTTATGGGTTGAACTGTGTCCCCCTCCCCAAATTTGTATGTTGAAATCCTAACCCCCAGTACCTCAGAATGTGACCTTATTTGGAAATAGTGTCATTGCAGATATAGTTAGTTAAGATGAGGGCATGCTGGAGTAGTGCAGGCACCAAGTCCAGCATGACTAGTGTCTTTATAAAAAGGGGAGATTTAAACACAGATTCACATGCAGGGAGAATGCCATTGAAGATGAAGGCGAAGACTGGGGGATGCTTCTACAAGCTGAGAAGTGCCAAGGCTGGCCAGTAAACCACCAGAGACATAGAACAGATTCTTCCTCATAGCCCTCAGAAGGAACCAACCCTGCCAACATCTTGATCTTGGAATTCTAGCTTCCAGAACTGTGAGACATTCAATTTCTACAGTTTAAACTGTCCAGTTTATAGGACATTGTTATGGCAGCCCTAGCAAATTAATAAAGTCAGTAGCGTGCCTTACCTTCTATGATCTTATAATCTAGTAGAAGAGATAATGAGATATACAATAATAACAACTAAAGCAGTGACGAATGCTTTACTTGTATCATCTAATTTATTTATCCAAACTTGGTACTACCCACCTAATTTTATAGGTGAGGAGACAGTAATTCCCCCCAAAGAAACTCCCAACCGTGTTGAGCTTCAAGGTTTGTCTGGCTCTGCATGTTTTGATCCGATCTGATCTTTAACCATTACGCACACTACCTCCCTACCCGCAGCTGTCATGAAACAGAAATGTCGTGGAGAAAAGCCTGAAGCACAGCAGGTGCGCTGCTCAGCTGCAGGGTAAGGAGGGGTGTGTGGAGGCTCTCAGAGGTGGACATCGCATGGTTCACTCTCCCAATTCCCGGAGGTCAGCGCATGTAACACTCAACTGAGGAGAAGTCAGGTTTCACACCCTTGAGAGCTAAACAGATGGGTTGCTTTATTTATCAAAACTATATATGCTACACCCACACTCTATTCTTATTTACTTTGTGGAATACACTCTCCTGAGACCTGACCAGCAACATTTACTACAAAGCATTGCTGTATTCCTTCAGCCAGACAGATTCGCAGCTTGCGTGGGAGCAACATTTCCAGGGAAGTAATTGGTCTGAGTTCAAGGCTGGAGTCTACCACTTGCCAGCCCCTGACTTTACATAGTTCGTAGAAACTCTCTGAGGCCTTTTTCCTCATCTGCTGAATTGGGATAATAACCCTGTCTTAAAACACAAATTTATTGTGAGAATAAACAAAAGTATTGATGTGAAATTGCTTTTTAAACCACCAGGAGAGTTGCAAACATCCATACAGAGAAACCGTCAAACAAATGTTGCCTTCGCTTGTATGTCAGAAAATATTTACTGAGCCCTTACTATGTGCCAGGTGCCAGGTGCCAGGCACAGGACAGGGAACAAGACAGACAAAAAAAAAAAAAAATTCTGTGCTCATGTCACGGAGCTTCCATGAGTTAGGGGAGAGAAACTGCAAACAAACAAATAAACAAACATACACTGTGTCAGGTAAGTGGGATGGGGACAGAGAAAGCTGAAAAGGGACATCTGGCATGCTGATAAGGGGAGGAAGAGGTGAAATTTTAAATAAGAGTGGTCAGGAAGGGCCACACTGAGCAAAATCTTCAAGGAGTTAAGGCGTGAGCCACGGGAAGATCTTGGGGAAGCAAAACTAACAACAAATAGATTCTTCCATCTCACTCCATAGACCCAAAGGGTGGAATAGGTCAAGGTCTAAATTACTTTATTATCAGCCCGTTTGACTATGGAAAACAATTGTGCTTTTTATTAGAACCACCTAGTTTGTACATTCACATTTTCTAGTTCTTAAAACGAAGTCAGTTTCACCAAATGACTTTGGCTAGTCAGCTTTAAATAGTATCAAGCTCTCACCTTTTTCAGCTATAAGGATTTTTGTTTTAAAAAATCCTGGAAGAATCAAAAGCAACATCATGACAGAAGCGCCCCTTAGAGCTTTTAGGAAACATATTATTCTATAAGGGCCTGGCAATAAAAAGGGCTAGACTGTGATAGAAGTGTGTTAGTCTATTTTTGAAGTAGGTGGGGAAATAGCAGGTTATCTAATTCTTTAAATACAAAATACTTGCCCAGAGAGTATGTTTTCAATGAGTTCTTTTTTTTTTCCAATGAGTTCTTAAATGAGTTCTTATAATATGTGCAAAGTCCCATAATGAGATACTGTGAATAAAAGAGAAATAAATTTAAAAAACAGTACCTGCCTTTTTAAAGTAGTTACAAACCAGTTGTAGGCATTAATTTTGAGTGGCCACAGAATTCTTTGTCTATCATCCTTTTAAAGACAGAACGTGAGTGTTTCAGTGGATTTGTTAAGGAAATAAAACACAAGAGACTGGTTTGTTTCTCTGCATACTGATATGTTTGCCTTGCTCAGCAAAGAGAGTATATTTTTCTTTAAGACTCTGGTTTCCTTTCTGGTGCAATTGGAATTACTTCTGTTGAAACCATTTTCAAAACAGTTAAATAACTTTAAAGAAAAGGATTTATGTAGAACCGCTACAGACTACTGATATATGAGTTGTGCTACTTAGTTCATACCCGGTTACATTTCCTCTGAGATTGGAGGGAAAAAAATCACCACCCATGTACAGTTTCCTGTACCAGGTACACAAGAGAAAATAAACTACTGGCAGAAGTTAATTGCCTGTCAGCCCAAGGGGCTAATTTCAAACAACAGCATCTTTTAGACATTATTTTATTTAGCACCCAAATTCTACCATCTGCAGTTGTTGCCTTCTTTCTCTCTAGTTGGAAAAAAGTTTGCTCATCACTTCTCCTTCCTTAAGGTTTTCTCAATGTCTAAACACAAGTAATTGCATGCCTGGCAGCAATTACACATAACACACTTAGTGCAAGGCCTCACCCCTTATATGAGCTCCCAAAAGGTTAGTTTCCTCCACCAGTGAGTGGCTGAGAATGAAGTCAATGTCACCCATTGGAATACGCCACAGTCCTCTGAGTGTTGAGCTGCTCTGATGGCCTCACACATTTGAGACTTTGGAAAGGAAGTGCAGGGGACCGTTCGTCACTGTTGGCAATACAACATCAAAATCCCTTTCTGTCTTGTGGGGGGGGCGGGATTCCCCTTGCACTACTGTTGTATTGGCGCCTTGCTGGACCCTACTTTATTCTCCTGACGTCCTGGGGAGACATTTTCCTGCTCTCCATTTCCTGGTGACCAGGACACAGGCAGGATCTGGGCAGTGTCCTAACAGGGGCTTTGCTCCTAACAGGGGCTCTGTCTCTGGAGCCAGGAGGCAAAGCTGAGGGGACAGTTAGGATTAACGAGGGGCAACATGCAGCAGTGTCTGACATCCTGGCCAGACTACTCCAGAGCTCCACGGTCTGGGTTCCCTTGGTCTTGCCCTTTTCCAAACCTGTTCCTTCTGCCTCCTGTTGATTCTGTGAGCACCAGATTTCCTTCCAATAAATCTCACTAGAGGTGGTGTCAGCACCAGATTTCCTCCCAATAAATCCCATTGGACTCGGTGCCTGTTGCTTGCAACCAGAATCCCGGGTGATATGGGGTGGCCCTCTGTGAAGAGAAGGGCTTGGGTTTTATGAGGTCAGTGGGTTCTCGCTTTCCCTGGCTCTTTCAGGGCCTGCAAAACCCCAGGATAAGAGGGTTCGAGTGCCTGGCCTGAGCCCTTGACACCCTGCTCCTGGCTTTTCACAAGGGGGCTGTGGCCTCATGGAGGACCGCTAAGTCAGGTCAGGGGGAGAAGGACAGCAGGGAGCAGAGTGGGCCATTTCACTACATCCTTCTCGAAAGGGGCAAGAACAAAGCAATTACCATATGACTTCGAATCGAACAGGCCAAAGACTGTAAGATACACAATTACTTTATGCACCACTAAGAAAACTGATTACTGCTAATTAAACTATAACATACATCAATTCTAATGTGAAAAATTGTGAATGTTGAAACTGATAAAATAATTAATGGCTTAGAAATGAATAGAACGCTAGCTTCCAAAAGATAAAAGGGATGGCAAGAACACAGAGTCAATTCCAAATCAAACTTACTACTGTGCTACTGTTGGTGAACAGACTTGGCGAGATACAAAAGCTCTTTTTTTGTTTTTTGTGTTTTAGATGTATTGCACTTAACTTACGAGCAAATGACCTAGTCACTTTTATATAAGTCTATGTATGACTATTTCAGATAGGGATTCTTTTTATAACATATTTAAAATTTTTTATAGAAAAACACAGTTAATCTCTCAAATTAAAATTTATTTTCGATTTAAAAAATAATTCACCTTAATGAAGATATTCTTTACAGTTCTGTCTTTGGCTTCATCTTTTCTCATATCAAATGCCACTCTGGATAATATTTACATCTGTCTTCCATCATCACCCACAAATGGATGTCTCCTGCCAAGATATCCTTTCTAAGCTTCAGATTCTGTATTGTACATTCCAACATGAATGTCCCCCAGGCACCTCACACTTGACATGTTCAAAGCAGAACTCCCACCTTCCACTGAGATCTGCTCCTTTGACTACATTCTCCATCACACCTAATGGTACCACCTTACACATGGGTTCACAGTTGTATATCACAGTACCACCTTTAATTCATCTTTTCCATCAGAGCTTATGGGGTCTCTAAGTCCTCTCAATTCCTCCTCCAAAATCTGTCTTAGGGCTTCCCTGGTGGCGCAGTGGTTGAGAGTCTGCCTGCCAATGCAGGGGACACGGGTTCGAGCCCTGGTCTGGGAAGATCCCACATGCCACGGAGCAACTAGACCCGTGAGCCACAACTACTGAGCCTGCGTGTCTGGAACCTGTGCTCCACAACAAGAGAGGCCGCAACAGTGAGAGACCCGTGCACCGCGATGAAGAGTGGCCCCCACTCGCCGCAACTGGAGAAAGCCCTCGAACAGAAACGAAGACCCAACACAGCCAAAAATAATATAAATAAATAAATAAATAAAGTGTGACTAGTGTGGCTAGGGAACTGGATTTAAAAAACAAAAAAAAAATCTGTCTTAAATCCACCTCTGTCTTTTCTGCACTGCCCTCATCCAGGCCATTGCCATCTCTCTCCTGGAGTATTACAATAGCCTTTTGACTGTTCTTTCTACTACTACCAGTCTTGCTCTGGATTTCTAGTAGTTTCATTTTTATTTAAAATATACACCTGTTTATCCTCTCTCCACCAAAAAAAATTCTGTAGTTTCCTATAAATTTCAGTATAAAACCCCATAACTTCTTGTCTCTTCTACCTCAGTTTGCATTTTGGACAATGCACAATCACCCAAAATCCCAGTAGGTATATGCCTCAAAGTCAATGCGCGTTATTTTTTTCTGCCTGTCCTGGTCTTCCCTCCAATGTCCAGGAGGTGATTATTACTAACTCTTTGTGACGCATCTCTGGAGCTTTAACACTTCCCCGCAAGCAGATCTGTTGACCCCTTCCATTGTTCCACACATTGACCCCTTCCACTGTTCCCCCTTGTATCCCTATGATAACACAGCCAAGACCACTTGAAATTAGGTTTCGCATTTATCTCCAGAACCAGACAAAAAGTCCCTCAAAGACCCACGCTTGTTTGTATCATCAACGTCAAGTATGAACTCTAGCAAGAGCAAGATGGGTGATTGTTCTGGAAAGGGAGTGTGAACCACACCATGTAGGACCTTGAATGACAGAACAAGTTTGGACTTCTTTCTGGAGATCAGTATCCCCCCTTTTTAATAAACATACACCTCATTTAATCCATAAATATTATTTAAATTTTCAAAAGGAATTCAAGGCACTGGAGATGCTAAATATGACTTTTGAAACCTCACTTATCTCCTTCCCAGCCAGCTCTTTATGTATATTCTAGTATATCTAAGGGGCGGTCTGACCTTTGATGAAAATTATTGCTGCCATCCAGCCCTGCAGAGAAACTGGAGGCTTTTAAAAATTCAAGAGACAAGGTCTGATTTTGTTTAAGAATATGGAGGCTGGAGGGGAGTGGGAGAGCCTGGAATGAGGGGGACAGTTAGAAGGTAAGCTATAGCCATAATCCAAGAAACAGATGATAAGAATTTGGCTTCAGTTGCCGGTAGGCGTGATGAATCGTACTGTGAATGTAGACATGTGTTTGTACAGCAGACAGCGAGGGCTCCCGTACAGAACTCACTCAAGTCACCTTATCCTTGGACCAGCTTCATGTACAGTTTGCCAATTTCACCAGGAGTCCAAGGAGAGGCACCCTCCCGATACGTATCACGGCGGCCAAAATAAAGTATAGCATGCACCACTGAATGCTTACACAAACCAAGGTGAGCGCCTCCGTACTTCAAAAATATGCGGCAAAGACATATTTTGTGGGATTTTCAGTAAGCACTTTGTTAAATATACTACATGCTAATATTTAAAAAAACCTTCACTTTCTGGTCTAGAAAAATCTGGCCAGAGTAAAGAAAACATACATTTCTCATCGTACAGAGCACTCCTGTTAACACTCTAGGCCACATCAGTTCTCTCCTAAGGCTCTAACATGACAGTACTTGGAAAGTTTACTTCCCAATGGAATGTCACACAAGGCATTGCAAATGGGAGGAAATGAAAGAAAATATTCAAAACAAGAGAGGAAGCCAGAGAATGGTACTTTTTAGCAGCTGTTTCTGAAACTTGTAACTGTGCTGATATATAATGTGTGTGCAGTAAATATGTGCTGAATTGAGTTGATGCGGATTAGTCAGCTTGCGTGGAAGGACAGAGACCAGGAAGGGAATGCCCTTCTAGAGATGTCCAGGCAGGAGCCCATGGATAACTTCAGCATTTGATGTTTGTGGATGGGAAGATGTGATTGATCTCTATTTCCATAAATTTTCCTGCTTAAAAACCATCAATGGCTCCCTATTTCCTAGAGCATCTCAACATTTAAGGCCAATTACTAGCTGACTTCAATTAATTCTCCAGCACTGCCCAGAGCAGAATAGTCCTTAGCTCACCTGTGTATGAAATAGGCCAAATTTGTTGCCAGAAACCACCCCCCGCATCTTTCCTCCCTTTATTCTTTGATATTTTCCAGGTCCCCATCTCCTAAGCTTTCTCAGGAAGTCATGGAGCTTTCAGCCGTGATCAGTTGAGTGAACTAATTCATACTAATGGATTAGAGAATGGTAACCCCAATAAATTAATGGTGCAGGAGCTGGCAGGAAGATTTTCAAACAGCCAAGTCACTCCTCAAATCGGTCCTCTGTTCTGCATCCTTGGAAGCAGAACCATCATTGCACAACTCCAGAAAGAGCACTCCCATAGTACTCTAAGTTAATAGGGACTCCTTGACTTGTACAGGGCACGGGTTCTATATTCTATATCTAGGTTTATTTGTATAGAGGCATAAACACACACACACACACACACACACACACACACACACACACACATTTTGGGCAATAATTCAAAACACTAGAAAATGCAATTCTTGTCTGCTTGGAGAGGGAGAAGGAACTCCTAACTTTCTTTTCCAGACTTAAATCCCTTTTGCTGCCTACTTTTGATTTTGGACAATCCCATACCCTTTTCTTTGTTTCCTCTATCACTTCTTCAAATGTGCAATTTTGCACTTCCTCTCAGTGGGAGCATGGCTTGTGAAAAAGAACACTGGGGTCACAGGGACAGGGATGTCATCATACCTAACTTTCAGCAGCAACTATAGCTATGTCCCAGAAAAAAGTAAATCTCAAGGACTCCAGGTACTAAAATGTCTGCTGTGTTATTCTAGCTAGTAAAAACAGAGTAAAATAAGTAGAAACCATTTAGAAACATTATTTTGCTTGTAAAGAGACTGTTCATAAGGAAAACATGGTACCTTTCATCTTTAAGCCTGTCAACTCTGACATTTAATGTCAGAGCAGTCATCACATCCACCACCGCACATAGATGTCATCCCACTATTACATGTTCTCTAAGTGACTCAGTTATACACACACACACACACACACACACACATATTCTTTTTCATATTCTTTTCCATTATAGTTTATCCCAGGACATTGAATATGGTTCCCTGTGCTACACAATAGGACCTTGTTGTCCATCCATTCTATACGTAATAGGTTGCATGTACTAACCCCAATCTCCCAGTCTATCCCTCCCCCTCCCGCCCCCCCAACCACAAGTCTCTTCTCTACGTGAGTCTGTTTCTGCATTCTTTTTGTTAACAAGAGAATCAAATCTTGTTAATTCTACCTCTTTGTATCCCCTTCACTTGCACAACTGCCTCTGTCCTCTCCATTTTTCTCCCTCCTTCTCTTTGGTAAAGGCACCATGGTTGTTCATGTGGCTTACTGTCAGGTCTCCTAGCTAGCATTCTTACCTCCAGCTGCTCTCTATGCCTACCCTTGACAGTGTATGACAATCTACACTGTCAGATTAATGCTCTAAAAACAGAACTCTGCTCATATAAATTTCCCAGTGAAAGCCCTTGATAGTTTCCATGACACGCAGAATAAAAGCTGGATTCCTTGGCCTAGTCTCCAAGTCTTCCAGGGTCTGACTCCAACGTGTGTTTCCTGCTGAATTGCCTCTACCATGTTAACCCCCTCTCACCCCTGTCAGTACACACACTCCAGTCAGCTGACACTGACACTGTGATTGCTGAACAAACTACCACATTCTATCTGTCCTTTGGTTCATGTTGTTCCCTCAGGCAGACTCTTTCCCTCCCTTCCCTTTACAAAATACGAGCACCTAATACGTGTCAAGCACTATTCCAGGTGCTGGAATTAGAGCAGTGAACAAAGCAGACAAAACCTCCTGTCTTCATGGCACTTGCATTCTAGTGGTGGAGACAGAAAATTGACAAGATAGACCAGTAAAGTCTACAGTACGCTAGAGAGCTGCAAGTGCTAAAGAGAAAAGTAACATGGGGAGGTGGTGGGTATCACAATTTTACATAGGTAGCTGGGAGGTCCTTACTGAGAGGTGGCATTTGAAGAAAAGACTCAAGGAACTCAGAGGTCAAGCTACATGGATAGCTGGAGAAAGCATTCTAGGTAGAGGAAGCAAAAGCACAAGGGCAGGATTTTGCCTGGAATATTCAAGGCCTTGAATACGTTTGTATCTTCCCCGCATGTAAAATCCATCTACACTTCAACCCAGCTCCTCAAATCTCTCCTGTTCACCCTTGTTGTAAGGGATTTCTTCCTCATTTAACCCTTCATAGCACTTGAGTCTGTCTTAACAACTTTCTTTATCCAATCAAAGAACTATCATGTTTAAAAGTATGACATTTATCATGCTCTACTCTATGTATATGTTTTTATGTTAAGCAAAGCACATCCCTGTACATGTCTGAGCTTTCTTCTCCATCCAAAATTCTGATTCTTGGGATTAGGATGCGTTAATTATTCCTATTTATTTGCCCCAATATGGGTGTTAAGTAAATATTCTTGGCTGTTTTAAATGTTAATAATGTCATTTCCCCAGTGTTCTAAAAAGCACATTTTCTCAGTGGTTTCTCCAGTGTTTTAACTGGATCACAAATCTCTTCACTCAATTTCACATTTTAAGGTTCCTGTCCTTGATCACTAGGTCTCATCATCATTGCCAGCAACTCTTCTCTAAACTTACCCAGCGAGTCCCTACAGTCACTGTGAGGCTCATGGTCCTTTACTTTGTTTGGTGTCCTGATCACTGGTCACTAGGTATTTGCTCACTACCTAATGTATGCTCAGATCTGTTCTAGGCATCATGGAAAAACAACAGTTAACAATTCACTGAATCATATATGCCAAGCTTTGTGGTAAAGGTTTTATTCCATTAGCTTATTTAATACTCCTAACAACTCGTGTATAGAGTTCTCTCTATACATGAGGCTTAGAAAAGAAGATGGTCAACAAGGTTAGAGCTAGAGGAAGAACAGAGTCAAGATTCAAACTCATGTTTTCCAACTCCCAAACTTCCTTAACTTGCTGCTAACTTGAAGCAAACAGTATAAAGGAAGAAAAGGGAACTGCAATGCATGTTGTGGCTCTGACCACCCAGAACCCACCAAGTCACATCTTTGACTAACAGTCTCTCTATTCTTCTTTGGTGGACCCATCCCTCCCCACTCTCAGCTAAGCAAATCCTTCCTAAGATTTAGAGGAACACTTTGTATCTGAGGCAGTGACCAATGAGACTGAATCTCAGTATTTCTCTTTGGACTATCAGCAGAGTGACCATAACATCTACTGTCCAAATTGGGATACTTCTCAGAGGGAATGGCGGTACAATTACTATTTAAGCAGGACTGGCAGGTGTAAACGAGGACAGTCTGGGCAATCCAGGATGTGTGGTCACCCCTACCACAAGGAAGTGGACTTCTCTGTTATACTGCACTGTGACTGTTCTAGCCAAAACAGGACACGTGGTTACTCTAACCATCAAGGAAGTGGACTCCTCTCCTCCATTGGATTGGGTGTCATACTAACAATGGAACCAAAGCTGTCCTGGCTCCCCATATGGAACTTGAAAAGAATCAATAAATAAAGCATGGGGACTTCCCTGGCGGTCCCGTGGTTAAGACTCTGTGCTTCCACTGCAGGGGACACAGCAAGCTGTGTAGCGCAGCCAAATAAATAAATAAATAAAGCATGGCCAAGAGATGGATAGTGGTAACAGTTTGAAACCTAAATTGAGCAGTAGCTGAAGCCAGCATGTCCCTAGAATCTAGGGCCTAGATTTATCTTCATTAAGAGCCAACAAACATTTTTTCAGCTTAAGTAATTTGGGGTTGGTTTCTCTATCACTGGCAACCAAAAAAGTATGATTGGTCAGGAACTAGTAACTACTGACTACCTACTTTGTAGGTACTCTCTATTTCTCTTCATGATCTCTTTTAGCATGCACACTAGCCTGCAAGGTAGCATAGGGTTAAATGCATGAGTCCTGCTGCCATGCTGCTCAAGTTCAGATCCTGTTCCTACCATTTAGTAGTAACCTTGGACTACTTACTTAACCCCTTGTGCCTCAGTTTTCTCATCTACTGATTACAAATTGTCCTCCTTGGTTAATGATGATTCTTTCATGGCTTAAGACACTTAAAGAACATTTTATTATTATTGACGAGGAAACTGAGACTCAAAGAGGTTAAATAAGTTTCTGAAAGTCAGACAGCTACTAAATTATAAAGGCAGATTTTTTAACCCAAGTTTTTTGACATACCAAATTCCATTCTGTTTCAACTGTGTCTACACTGTCCCAGTTGCTTGGACTAAGCTGTGAAGGATGGAGATGTCTCAATGGGTTTGGAGGTAAGAATAAGCATAGCCAGTGGAGAGGAAACGTCGTGGAAGAGGCAAAGCAGTTCTGGAGCACAGTTGCCACCCATATTCATTCACACAGACCCCAGCTTCTCTTGCCTATCCCAGTTTCAGTATTGTTTTCGCACAGTGAGTGGGTTGCTTCACAATCCATGTGTAGATTCAGAAGTGTTCCCACCTACTGCAGGGAGGTCTACTTGAACAATCTCGTTTCCTCCAGTACGAGACTATGCCTACAGGATGTGCCCTGCTCCATCTCTTACTAAATGGGCTACTCTGCCCTTTGCCAACACTGCTTCAACTGAGCTAGCTTTCTAGCTTTTCCTGATCTTGCCAAGAACTCTCATATCCCATAGCTTTTATACTTGCTGTACCCTCTACCTGCAATACTCTTTATCCAAATATTCACACGTCTTTCTCATGATTTTCTTAGAGTCCCTGTTCAAATGTCACATCGACTGTGAGGGCTTTCCTATGCAACCTACATAACAGAGCAACATGCCTCAGCCCATTCTGAACTGGCACACGGCACTTGTTTTCTCCTTATCCTAAGTTTTAAAAAACATCATAGCACTGATAACTATCTGATTTAGTACATTTATTTATGTACGTATTTATTGTATGTCTCCTACTACTTAGCACGGAAATTCTACAATGTCGGTGACTGTGTCTCTTCTTTGCTCTATACAAAGCACTTAGAAAATAGCTGGGTAGGTGGTAGGCGGCAATAAATACGTGTTGGACCATAAGATGACTGAATGCACAAAAGGACAGCAAGGCAGCACTGCATGTTGAAACCAACAACATATAATTCCTTAAGCCCGCAGAGTGATGGCAGTCCCTGTAATGGAAATCAGGGACCCCCCTCCCCCGACCTTGTTATGGATGCTTACAACCCCACAGATCTGGTTCCCTGAAATGAGAATTTTCTATCTCTTTAGCACTTTCATTCTCTAGAAGATGAAAAAACGGATCTTCTGAGTGCTCTTTGCTGACTTCCATTTCAGCATTTTCTCGTTCTGGTGTCCCACCCCCACCCCCGAGAGAACTGATATATTTTCCATCTGGAAATACATCAAAATTCATCACAGTCCAATTCTCAGGGAAGATCATTAGCACATTTGTTTGCTTTTATCCTGGCATTAACAACTCTATTTGGGGCTAAATTATTTTCCCTGGTTTCAACATCAAGTTTTCCCATTGGCTCAAATACGAAGTCCCTTGTCTGTCAATGTAATAATTTTCTATTAATTATGAAAGAAGAAAGCTAGCAGTTTGAGAGTCTTAAGGGAGGCATTTGCCTAATCCAAGAAACTGATTTTTCCAGTTACTTGGACTAAGTACAACTCTCAGTTGTGGTCAGATTCACAGATTTCAAAGTGCCCCTTGTTTTTACTTTCTGGTCAGTCTAGACAGACATGGTTCATTCCTTCATTTTTCAAGCTGTTGAAACATCAAGTTGGTCAAAAGAATCTGAATCTCTCGAGAATGAACTGAGCAGCACTTCACCAGAGACTTCATAACTTTCTATTGAATATCCCTTCAAACAGAAGAACCAACTCAGTGGTACTAGGAGAGATTTCACTTCAAAGGCTCAATGTGAGTGTGAGATTGAAAGTGTGACAACAAAAATAATGACCATTATTGTCCTATCCAGAATGGAAAAATAGTCTAGTGTTTAGGACATGCAGTCCTGAATTTTTTTGCCTGTTCTCAGCTATTTCAGTTTCATCTGGGTGTCCTCACCCAACCTAAACTGCCCCCTTTAATAATAATGCTTCTATTCGTTACAATTGGGCACATGCTCTTGAGAAGCTACCACGTGCAAGGCATAAGCTCCACCTTATGGGGCCACAGAAATGAATCAAGAGAGATGCTTGAACTCAAGGGTCCGGCATTTGGGCAGGGAAATGGCCACTGTATGTAAATATCTATATCAGAAGAGAGAATGCTTGGAGATCTGCTCTGGGAATTCCACAGGGGTAAAGTTATTCTCGAGGGAGAGTATGGGCAGGGAGAGACGAAAGGGAAGCAGCTTTTTCAAGGAGTTTAATTTGAGCTGGGTCTTGAGGAGTGGTGAGGTCTTCACAAGGATATAGAGATGGGAATGCAGAGTATCATTCCGGAAGAAGAAAGAGCATGTATGAGTACAGAACAATGGAAAGATGGGCACAATGGCAGGAAGTTCAGTAGAGGAAGTAATGGAAAAACCTTAAATACCAGGATAAGTACCAGGATAAGTAGAGTCACACACATTTGCTATTTGATTCTCAAATTGATTCTCAGCTCTGTTGAGAAGCAGCATTGTGAATTCACGTTGCTTTAGCTCATGTCAAAAGAGGCTTTTTAAGGATCCCTGGGTACTTAGCAGTGTCATGACTCAAGCGAACAATTTTCCCATCAGAAATTTTGCAGCAGGTAAATTACCTACATATGTTCCCCAGAGATAGCATAGGGAAAACATGGTCTTATTCATGACCATTTGCTATACGATAGGTGAAAGATAGGTTAGTTCCTTGAAGATTTATTTTCTCATCTGTAAAGCAGCGATGCTCATTTCTGTGCTACTTATATAACAAAGTTGTCGTGTGGAACAATGATATAATGGAGATAGAGATGTTTTGTCAGTGGTAAAGGGCCATTCATTACATGTTAGTTATTAAGGTAGGGTAATTGTAGTAATAATTACAGCTTCTCGATGGCACAAAAATGTGTGAGGTAGGAAGAAGGTTATGAAACAGAAAAAAGAAGGGCGACATTCCAGTTAGGGCTCATCATAGAAACAAAGGGCGGGAAAGATCCACAGAGACAGTTATCGCTGGGTTGTGGCAGAATTGGGGGATGCGTGTAAAGCAGCGAGCACAGTTCAAATAACAGAATACAAAATAAGGGCTCAAGTTGCCAAGGCTCTAAGTCTTGTTGACACTAGACAGACAGCACATGTAAGCTACGGATCATTAAGCATTTAGGTGGAGTCGGTGCTTACTGCAGGCATGATCTTGGCTTTAAAGGACAGGTAAGAGTGTGATGGGTAGGGGAAAGGGTGTTAGCATCTATATTATTTAGGTTAGGTGTTCTGGGCTCCCACTGCACCCTGTACTTCCATCTTTAAGGGTACATAAACATGGGAGCATTAAATTAAGTTCTCTCTGAACTACCAGCTCTCTGTCTAATAATTCACCCATAAAGGGACTCCTTACTTGTGTGTTGAATCAGGCTAGGTACATGATGGAGGGTGTAAAGTCAGGAGATAATGAGCACACATTCAAGGGTAAGGGAAGAAAAGCCATGTGAGAAGGGAGCAAGGGACAAGAGTGGTGGCAAGGCTGGAAGATATGTGATAGATACCTTGGAAGCGAGGCTAAGGCCTTGAGTTTTGATGGAGCAGAGAGAACAGGATAACAAATTGAAAATAAGTAATGTATGGTAGCCATGTACTGGACATGCTACTGCTTCAGCCCTAGCTGTAATGCAGTCGTCAGGTGGACCAACCAGGGGGAAAAAACCAAAACCATGACCACCACGATTCGATCATGGTATTCCAGTGAAATCGATTTTTCCACCACACATGCCAATCCCTACTCCTGTCCTCGGTCACTGTTGAGGCAGCCTCAAGGTTTTAAAACATTACCTCCTATTACACAGGAAAAGTTTGTCTCCATCTTCTGCCATTCCGTTTTATTCCTAGAGCTTTCACATTAACTCAGACTCATAAAATCATACAGCTGAAAAGATCCATAAAGACAGCTATGGAAGTATTGTGAGATTTAAGGACGGTGTGTGTAAACCACATAGCACGATGCTCAGAGAACTAGATTAAGAAAATAGGTAAGTAGAAATTTCTTCTTTTCCTCCTCTTCCTTTTCCCCCTCCTCCTTCTCCTCCCTCCTAACGATCTAGTGTAGTCTTTTCACCTAACGGATGCGCTATTGCCATCCATATAGTCGAAATCTCCCTAAGTTCACACAGCCAGCTAATGGCCAGGCTTGGATTAGAATACGGATTTGCTGGCTCTCTTCCCATTGCTCTCCCCACACCTCATGTTGTGGCAGCAAGACTGTCCCAGAGACAAAGAAAAGCCCCAGTTCCAACTAGACTTGAAGGAGAAATGTGTTTCAGCAGCGGATTATCTGACATGCCCTCAGCAAGCTTCACCTGTCAAGATGGCTACTACCTCATTTATTTATTCCATTTCTCAACTCCAAATCTCTCTTTCTGAATGAAGTCATTAAATTATGCAAAGTCATCAAAGCACCCTGTGGCTTCTGGCCAAGCCACTGCGGGCCATCCAACCCTCCCTCCTAGGGCCCATGCATGGCAGAGGGCAGTCTGCTAGCACAACTATGGGCCATCAAAATTCGAAGGTTCTTTTCGGGACAGGCTAATTAGACCAAATCACTCCAACAGGTCTAGACGGTGCCGAACGGAGTTCAGTAGCTGGATCAGAGCCTACTGTGCTCCCACGGGCTTGGCCGCTCCTATCCACTTGCAAAGGCACGTCCTTCCCTTCTTTGCAGTGTTGAGTGTTGGCCTTTTAAGGCAAAGTGAAACCTCCTGGACACACATTATCTGCAGCTGTAGAGAACAACTAAGAAAAAGGATATTTCATGCTGATATGCTTGGAACACCTCAAGTGGCTATCACTGTTTTACCTCCCCTTTACATCGAAGCAAGCCAATCAAGTTGACAAACTGAGTTTTCAATACACTTAAGAGGGAAACCAGAATAAAGAAGGCCGGTGGGAACTTTTCTACCCCCCCTTTCCTATGGTGTTAGTTCAGCCCTTCCAGACTGCTGCTGAAGTGATTATTGGGACATGAATACTGGGACATATCATCTCCCTGCTTAAAATCCCAGTATCTCCTCATTCCCCACACAGGATAAAGGCCAAACTCCCTAGCCTGGCATATACAATCTCCTGTGGTTTAACCCTTGCTAGTTTGCTCTCCTTATATCACACCACTCCCCTCGTGCAGGCTATATTCCAACCGTTTAATCTAGGTGCACTTGCCCCCAGGAGGCAGTATATTAGAATGGTTAGGAGCACAAGCTCTGAACTGAGGTTGGACTGCGTGGACTCAGGGTTGCTGCGCTGCGTAAGTCCCGAAGGACACTCTGCACACTGTTGCTAACATTAATTGACACTCACTAAATGCTAGGCATAGTTTTCCTGGTGGTCATCTCATTTCAACCTTATAATAACCTACCAAGTAAGTACTGTTATCAGCCCTCCTTTAAGATGTGAGGAAGCCAAGGCCTAGAGAAGTTGAGTCCAAGCAAGTTCATGCAATTGGTAAACAAGAGAAATGGGATATAAACCAGGTCGAATTTAATTTCAGAACTCAAGGTTTGAACCAGGCCATCATGCTGTTTCATTGTTCTCTCCCCCAAACCTCTCTTCTTCCTGGATTCTCTTATCTTTGGGATTGAGGACCAGCCACTGAGCCACCTTAGCTAGAAGCCTGAGATCCATCAGAAACGTCCCTTCTGTGTCAGGTTCCTATCTCCAATCAGCTGATAGATTTGATCTGCTTAATCTCTAAAAGATCTCCTCCCCCCACTCCCCATTAACCATGCCTTGATTTCGGTCCCTATTAATTTCCTCCTGAATTACTGCTGCTGCCTCCTAACTGGACTCTCTGTTGCTGGTCTGAGGTCTACAATGTTGCTGAAAGGAGCTGCCAAAAGGCCCTGTCCTGCCCCTGCTAAAATTCTGCCAGTGCGTCTCCACCGTGGCTTCCAGTTCAGCACCCAAAGCCCTGCAGGTTGTGGTATGTACTCTCTCACTTCACTTTACATTCCTGCCCCATAGGATCTCTTTGCCCAGGCATTCAGAGCCTCTCATAGTTCTCCATATTGTGTGGCTTCATCTGTCTGAATCTTCATACACATCGCTCCTTCTGCCTGGGGTGTCCTTGTTCACTTCTTCTTCCAGTTAACTCCTATTCATCCTTCAAAACATAGCTTCATAGCTTCAACTTCACCTCCTCTAGAATGCTTCCCCTGATACCTGATGTAGCTGCTTCTCCTCTGTGTAGAGCAACTTAGCCATGTATTATTTGTAATTGATGATTGTATGTCTGCCTCAATTATGCTCTAAACTCCTAAAGGAGAGTAATCACGTTTTATTTGTCTCTGATTGCCAATGCTTGGTCAAATGCCTGGCACATAGTAAATCCTCAATAAAGATTTCTGCATGTTGAATTAACAGACAAGTCTTTTATGGTACATTTTAGGACAGCGTCAATATTAATTTCTACTCATGTGTTTTTAATATGATTTATCTTCAGGTTCTCTATATGGCAAGAACTGTCATTGATCAGCTTAGAAAATTTATGTCTAGAGAAAAGAGTTTGATTGCTTTGTTTAGAACTCAACTGTGTCTCATACAAGTGAGTGCTTATACAATATAAACTTTTTGGTTATGACATAATGTATACATTCCTTAATCATTTTCCCAGAGACTCCTAGAAGAAAGTTACTGAATCTTACTGAGAAATGGCGGCACATCTGGAATCCTATGAGTGTCTCCATATGGTAGTGGTTCTCAACTCAGGGTGTTTTTGCCCACTGCCCGCCCCCCCCCCCCCCCGCCCCCAGCCCAGAAGACATTTGGCAATGTCTGGAGATGTTTCTGGTTGTTATCACATCTGGGGTCAGTTGCTACTGGAACCTGGTAGACAGAGGCCAGGGATGCTGCTAAACATCCTGCAATGCATAGGACAGCCCCCCACTGCAAAGGCTTAATCAATCCAAAATGCCAGTAACGTCGAGGTTGAAAAACTCTGGTTTATGGTATCCAGATCCACTCACTCTTTGAAGATATCCATCTGCAATTGTGATGAACTGGGTAACACTCAGACTACACTTCTTTCTCCCGGTAGAAGCTCTCATGATTGGTGATATTTGATGTGGGTGTGAATGTGGCTTAGAGACCAAGGCCAGAAGGATGAGTTCTATGATCTTGAGGATGGAGAACTTCACTTCTTTCAGCACCTACTCCTCTATGTGTCCTTTCCCGTAAATTCCATGATTAGCAAAACATTTTGTTGCTCAAAATGAGCCTCCAGCTCCTGACTGCTACAACCAGATGAAAGCTTCAGGCTGCAAGAGTCATTTCCCCATTCTGACACCTCCGGTTCATGCAAGGTAGTGGGCAGAGAGAAGACCCACATGTTTGCAAGGTTTCAGCTTCCTCCTTTCTTGGAGTGATAGGGCCCCCAGTCAAGAACTCCCAGACAAGACCCGAGCCCCCACGAGTGGGAGCTTCTGGATAATGAATAACTCTGAAATCCTGAATCAATGAGTAAGCAGCAGCAGACAATAAACAGCTTGAACAATTAATTCTTTGGGGAAAGAGTACTGATTTTAGGGGGACTTCTGTGAATCAAAGAAATAAAGGAGTGGGGTGAGGCAAACAGATTGCACTGAGATTCACATTCCAAGTACCAGGTTTTAGGAAGTTGCCACCGTTCTGAAAATCTAAGCAGCAACTCCCAACTTCTTCTGACACTAGAAAGTTTTACAAAAAGGTCCAATGAATACTGCCTAACTGCTGGCAGTAACATTTCATGCAGTAATTGTTTTAGCCTTGTTTCATAGTATTTACAATCATTTGTCCATTAAATCATCTCTAATGCAAACCAATATTACCATTTTAGAGGTAAGGAATAGCAATAACCCAGAATAAGGGTTTTTCTGGTTATGTAACAAGTCATTGACCTAGCTGGAACTTAAACTCAATCCATCCAGGACTACGGAACAACTAGATGAAGAAAATGTCAAGGTAGTAATTTGGTAGCACACTGAATGAACTAAATGACTGAGCTGCTCATTAACATGTGTGTCTTAATAGCATCTTGTAGTTCCAATAGCCAATTAAATGTGTACTCTTAATTGAGCATTCACTGTGCAAGTTGAGGAAGATAAAGGTGGCTGAACATAACTCCTTTCCTTGGAGAACTCGGGGTGCAGTCAGAGAAGCTAGCAAATAAGCACTTAATGCTACATATTATTTACTTAGCAACTCAACATGCATGTGCCATGCCTGTTGCCACATGCATGGTCTTTCTGCCGAGTGCACTGAGGTGTGACCAGGTACTCAGGGATGGAACTAGGACAAGGCTGAGGATCCTCTTGTTATAAGGTATCAGCTCACATCACAGAGAAATGTCTCCTTTGTGCTGAGATATCTCCTTTTTCAATTCAAATGCTGTAATACTTTTCAAATAGTAGTGACTGTTCCCAGCTAAAGCACAAATCTTCCCAACTTGGCCAAGTGTAATAAACAAGCACCACATTACTCTCGGTAACAGGCACCCGCTCCCCTTCTTCTGGTCTAAGCTCCCTGAGATAGAGACGGTTATACAAAAAATGGAGCTAGATTTACAGAAAAGAGCATTCAGCACTAACATCCTTAACACACATTGAAGAGTGAATGAGAAAACTACTACAGATTATGTTCACAGTTACGCCAAATAATTACATATTTAATATATTTTTTACTCTGAATTGAGCTTTTGCTCCTTTCATTTAAGCTAGTCCTGTCTGAAATTCTTAGATGAACTGTGTTTCCAAAGGCGAAACTTTTCATACATCTTTGCTTCTTAACTCTGTGTGGTGAAGGGCCAGTTTCTTTTGTGTGTGTGTGGTACGCGGGCGTCTCACTGTTGTGGCCTCTCCCGTTGTGGTGCAACAGGCTCCGGACGCGCAGGCTCAGCGGCCATGGCTCACGGGCATAGCCGCTCCGCGGCACGTGGGATCTTCCCGGACCGGGGCACGAACCCTGCATCGGCAGGCGGACTCTCAACCACTGCGCCACCAGGGAAGCCCGGGCCAGTTTCTTTTTTAAAAATTTCTATTCTGTCGCAGACCGATCTTTTCATAAAATACAATCAAGATGAATGACTGGATGTCGCAGCAATGCTGAATCCTTACAAAAATGTCTAAATGCATATTCTCAGTTTCTCTCCCTCCCTCACTGTAGATTGATAACTAACAGTTTGTGGACTAGACCCTCTGGGAAGCACATGTTACAAGGCACTGATATATAGATATTCAAAGACATTTAAGACAGCAAAGAAAGTAATTATCCATGCATCTTTAACAGGAAGATACAAAATCAGAACATGCGAGATGGAAACATGCTTAAATTGTAGCATCCGGCTCTTACTGCCTATATCTTTTAAGTATCTGATCAATGTAAAGGTGTCGAATGGCTAGAGACCAAGAGACATTCTACAAACACCATCTACACCAGCACTGGCCAAGAGAGATTTCTTGGCCATGGTGATGGAAATGTCCTGTCTGTGCTGTCCAGTGCAGTAGCCCCGAGCCCCACGTGGCTATCGGGCACTTGGAGTAAGGTTACTGAAAATGGAGGAACTCGATTTGAAACTGTATTTAATTATTTTAAGTTTAAACAGCCTCATGTGGCTAGTGACTCCCAGTCTGGACAGCGTGTACGTGTAGCTGACTTTTAAATGACCAATTTTTAAAAAGAGGTGGCATGAAAAATATGAAAAGAGTGGAACTGCTTCTTTCTAGAAGCATGACGCATCTGAATCCACAAGCCCTACCACTCCCTCCCCCCTAATCAGCTGCTCCCTTCTAGCCCTCAATGTTCTGGCCCTATGACTGCCTTGGAGTTCATGTTTTCTTTCCGCACCCACAGTGCTCTTGCCCTCTTGCCAGCCAGAGAAGTGAATGGTGACCAGAGAGCATGTGAACCCCTTTTCTTTGCAGTAGCTCAAATTAATGGGCTCTCTGCTGCTCTCAAGACAGTCAAGGCCGCCTGGCCGAAGTGTTGAACCTAGGTGTTTGTGCTTGCACAGAATTAAGTCACAAGTAAAGCACTTATGTCTGATGGCAGATTTATAAGAGGAAAAACTCAGCAGGAATAAAGAGTTGGAGACCCCAGCCACAGGCTTTTCATAAACTTTGCCTTGATTTAGTGGCTCAAACAACCAGCAAGAAAGGCAAACTGCAGAGGTAATCCTATCATCTTTTCTCCAACCAGCACTACTCCATCTTCTTGGCTTCCTCACGCTGCTAACGTGAATTCAAATCATCTGTGTTTAAAGTTAAACTCGGTGATTGACAGTTCTTTATAGTCTCAGTCCTATTGAAGATTATTCTAGATATCTATCAGTTATTACTACAAGCACAGTATGATATTCAATGCCGACAGTGAAAATTGTTTTTAACAGTGTAATGTCTGATCTGTTTTGAAAGCGATTTTAAAATAAAGAACTAACCATAACCAGGTGGTGAAAATCCAAACATGTTTCTTTTTTCTTTTTCTTTCTTTTTTTTTTTTTGCCTTTTTTTTTTGGATAGGGGCAAGGCAATGGGGAAAAGAAGAGAAAGTAAAACACATACTGCAAGAAGCTGTTCCACTAACGTAAAAAGAGACAAAAGTATTTCACTTTAGTTTTGCAGCATTTATTGCTTAAAAAAAAAAGATATATAAAATTGAACAAAATACTCACAGCCACTAAAACTTTTGGGATTTTATTTCTAAAAGATGTTAGAGTCACTTGTAAAAACTGCCATTGCCCAAGAGATTAGGAAAATGTATTGTAACATGTGAAGATCTGTGTGAAAGGACACTTGTCTGCTTTGTTCTCTGCAGTGTTCTCAAAGCTAGAACAGCCAGGCACATGGTACGTGCAAATATTTGCAGAATGAATGCATGAACTTGTAAAGACATGGACCAACTGCTATAATTCATGCTAGTGCTTAACAAAGGCCATTGGCTGCTCTGACCAGCACAATTCTGCCCCGTGGAGACCAGAGTAGTTTTGCGGCCAGGCTTTAAACAGAGCTCTGCTGGACGAGCAGACCCTGAAGGTATGATGTGATCAATCATTTCGTAAGCTTGCGCTCTGAACTCAACCACACACCTCAGCAAGGCCAAAACTGAAGAAAGGGCAACACGATGACTAAAAGAAGGACTGAGGAGGAAGGACGGGAAAGAGAAATAGGGCTGCAAAGTGGAAATACACTGAAATGTTGGTTTTTTTCTTTAAAGCTTATTATGTAGCATCTACAAATTTTATATCTCCATTTACATAAAAAGGTTTTTTCCCTGGTAGAGAAATAACATAGCATTTGCTTCAAAACAGTCTGCTAGGGAGAGAGCACTGAGCGGGGTAGTGCGTACCCCTGGGCTTGCGGAAGGTTTTCAGCTAGAATCTCCAGGTCAGGACATAGAAAGAGATTACTCAGGTTTTGCTAGTAAAGTGGGGATAAAAGGAGTGGAGGAGGGGACATCTAGGGATCCGGGCTTGAATGCACGTCTTCATCTTGATGAGGCATCTCTTGTTGCTGAGCTCCCAGTGGCATTTTCAAGATTCCTCTAATCACTAGTTGTCACTCTCCGCCATTAGTGAAGGAAGGGAGTTGCAAAGGGGAGGAAAATATAAGCTAAAAAAATCTACCACCTTATGTCAGAAGTGATAAATGCATTTACAGCGATTGGGAACAAATCTGAGAGTCAGAAGGATGAAAAGATTCCATCATGAGGTAAAGAACATAAGTGGGCGATCTGGGGGCAAACTGGCCTTAAAACAGCTAGAATGGGGAAGGAGGAAAGGAGACAAGGAAAGAGAGAAATGGGAGATGAAAGGAAAGATGAAAAGGAGGGAGGAAACAGTAAGAAAGATTCTTATGCTCTATTATCAGACTCACTCAGTTGGAGCACAGAGCACCATTTCAGAATCAAATAGGTGACCAATTCCAATACCCTGTTTGTCAATTTGCTTTTTTTTTTTTTTTTCCAATTTCAAATAACGAAACATAAATGATTCTGAGGGAAACTGAAAGGAATATGTTCCATGAGGCTGTGGAGAAACACAGAGAAACATACACAGAAAAAAAGCATCAGGGTGGGGTCCTTCCTGACCTCCGCTCGGTGTAGTCTCCAAGGCGAGAAGCATGAAAGCACGTACACAAGGAACCCTTCAGAACTGCAACTCTTTGCTGCACGAACCCACAACACAGAGAAAATCTGCTGTGTAGGCGTGCAGTCGATACTGCCATGTCACGGAAAGATTTTCCTTCTCATTTTGTGAGCTGGAGGCATTTGAAAAGTGGGTAAAGCATGAGCTTAAGACTGTGTCGTAAGAAAAGATATGTTAAACCTAACCTCTAATAAAAAGGTTATATTGGATGCATTGTTTAAAACTGTAAAAGACAAGTACTGGTAGTGAGGAAAAGGAAAAAGAAAAACAAAACAAAAAACCTCGCGGGTTCCAAGCAAACTTTCAAAAGCCAAATTCAGAGAAAACTACCCCATATTGATCCTCAGTTGGACCACCCCCTGGTTTTATCATAACTGTAAAAACATAAGCATCGCTGCCTCTCCCATAGCACATCTTAATTAGCCTTTGTAAATACTGTCCATGACCTTTAAAGCCTTAACAGTTTTGTGAGAGGAAAGCCAAGGCTATGTTAAGGACGAGATGGAGAGAAGTCATGTTTTCTTCACCACAGATTTGGGGCGGGCTCTGGGGGGAGAGCTGGAGCCTCACTGAAGAAATATCAAATATGCTGCTTAGCAAAAAAAAAAATCAATTTCAATTATATCACAAAACTTCTGGAACTGGTGCTGTCTACTGAGCAGAAAATAATGATAACAGTAAAGTGCTAGTTATGAAAACTTTAAAAGGTATAATCATTGTCACCAAAAAACACTGGTCTATTTTATTCAACCCCGTTCATTCTTAGCTCCATAGACCATTTTATTTTGAAGAGTTATGAGACAAGGCTCAGGGAGAGAAAGACTAGAAGAAACAGTGATGCTTTGCAACAGGTAATGAATTTTTCACATACCCCGAGGTAGAGGCGATTTGAACCTTTATTGTGTCACGATTATTCTATATTGGGTTAACTGTTATGGCCTTTATTGCTGGCCATTTTTTTTTGGTTTGCTTTTGTTTTGGTTTCTAGGCTGAACTGGTCCTGATTTTCACTTCTGTTTGATGGGTGTAGCTGCATTGGTACCCTTCCCAACTGACCAAAGCCTTGCTTCTTTATCCTTCACTTGTCTCTTCATCTGAGTCTGACCTGTTGACTCTCTGGTCATGACTCTTAATTCAGTTTTGCCAAAATCTGCTGTGACAGCTGCAGATGTCAGAACAGAACAATAATAAAGGAAACTCATGGCTCATCATTCTTTACTGGCAACATAAGCTACTTATTTATATAAGACTCAATGGCACATATTGAACAGGTACATCAAGAAGCATTTTCATTGATTTTCCCGCACGAAAGTATATTTTTGGTCAAAAGAATTAGATGTGGATAAGTTAATGCAAATCCATTCATGTTCACGGGAAAAAAACAAGTAAGCAAATGAAACCAAACACCAAAAAAAAAAAAACCCAAAGTGAACCAAAGCAAAACAAAACTTTCAAAATATGCCTGAAAAGGGTGAGGAGTAACATCTTCATATTCTAAGGATGGCAAGTGTTTACCATTATATGTCCCTAATGCTCTTTTAATAAGCATCCTTGTAGAAATATAAAAGTCTCACAGGACTCTTACGTTTTCTAAGCAACCATTTTCCCCATTTCCTTTATGGGACACTTCTTTCTATGACAGAAATAGCAAGTTGCCTAGGAGTGTGATAAACATTTGCCAAGGGGGAAAAAAAGGAAAGAATTCAAAGTGAGCACATCTAAAAATCAAGGATTTCTAACACGCCAGTTAAAGTATTTTGTAGAAAAGATTAGTGAAAAAAGAAAAGAAAGGTGAGAGATTAATGGCAAACCAGTCCAAGGCCCTTTATTAATCCTCAGGCCAAAAGAAAACTAACAGGTGCACTGTTTGTGGATTTATAGAAGACATCTGTCCATCTGGATTTCCACTATTCAGGTCCACCTTGGTTAGGATGGATGCAGGTTTTTAAAAGAGGAGGGTATTTATGTCAACTGAAAAAACTACATCTCCATCTCTTACACTTACCTGCTAATTATAGTTCCTGGCAGTAGTATAGAACAAGAACAAAAACCTCTTAAATCCTCTCTGGTGAGAGCTCCATGCTAAATGACTTTCATCTTGGCATTTAAAGGAAATCCAGTCAGGCTAGTGAACAGACCTCATCAACCAGTTCTAACAATTCCACGGAATTTGCTTTTCCCTTTTCCAACAATCTTAAGAATTTTTCTTGCAGGAAAGCAGTTCCTCATTAAAAGCCAGCCACTCTTGGGAGTCAGGCTTAAGTTAATGGCCATTGAAAGCCAAACATTCAAATGTGCAGTAAATTAGCTTTCTCCAAAGATGGTGTTTCCAGAAGGTGTATGCACCACTCCCCAACCCTTCAGCAGCCCCACCTAGGGCAGTAATGGGTAGCTAGTTGTTCTAAGGATTAGTGCACTTGCATAAGTGAATATATAAATTCCGAAGAAGAGTTATATGCACACTATAAGACCAGATCCTGAAATGGATCTCCAGAGCCACATTTTATGCCTAAGTACAATACAAACACCTGCTTTAAACACAAATTCTTTTACCTTGACCACATTCTCTTTTTGGTTCACCTCAATTTGATCTTTACTCAAATGCAAGCCTCATTTATTTCTCCACAAAGCCCAAGTTGTTCCCAACTTTCATCATCATCATATCTCACTCTTGCCTGGAGTGGGCTACATACCCTCCCATGCAGAGCAGAATTGCAAAGACAGAGGAAGACCTAGGACCTGAGAAGAAATGAACTGGGAGACTTTATGGTCCAAAAGGAAACATTAGACAGATGTAAATGAAATTACATCATCATCCTATCAGCCTGACGCAGACACTAGCATCTGTATAAAGCTAACAGCTATCTGCTATTAAAGAATGGGAGAAAATATCTGCAAATGACGCCACCGGCAAGGGATTAATCTCCAAAATTTACGAACAGCTCATGCAGCTCAATATCAAAAAAAACAAACTACCTAATCAAAAAACGGGCAGAAGACCTAAACAGACATTTCTCCAAAGAAGACATACAGATGGCCAAGAGGCACATGGAAAGATGCCCAACGCTGCTAATTATAAGAGAAACACAAATCAAAACTACAGTGATATCTCACTTCACACCAGTCAGAATGGCCATCATCAAAAAGTCTACAAACAATAAATGCTGGAAAGGGTGTGGAGAAAAGGGAACCCCCCTACACTGCTGGTGGGAATGTAAATTGGTACAACCACTATGGAGAACAGTATGGAGGTTCCTTAAGAAACTAAAAATAGAGCTATCATATGACCCAGCAATCCCACTCCTGGGCATATATTTGGAGAAAAACATGGTTAGAAAGGATACATGCACCCCAATGTTCAATGCAGTGCTGTTTACAATAGCCAAGACATGGAAGCAACCTAAATGTCCATTGACAGAGGAATGGATAAAGAAGATGTGGTACACAAATATAAAGGAATATTAGCCATTAAAAAGAAGGAAATAATGCCATTTGCAGCAACATGAATGGACCTGGAGATTATCATACTACGTGAAGTAAGTCAGAGAAAAACAAGTATCATATGATATCGCTTATACGCGGAATCTAAAAAAAATGATACAAATGAACTTATTTACAAAAGAGAAATAACCTCACAAACTTAAGAGAATGAACTTATGTTTACCAGGGGCAAAGGATGCAGGGCAGGGATAGACTGGGAGTTTGGGATTGACATGTACACACTGCTATATTTAAAATTGATAACCAACAAGGACCTACTATAAAAAATTAAAAATTTAAAAAATTAAAAATAAAAAAGAAGATGTGGTGTATACATAGCTACAAAGGAATATTACTCAGCCATAAAAAGAATGAAATACTGCCATTTGCAGCAGCATGGATGGACCTAGAGAATATTATGCTTAGCGAAATAAGTCAGAGAAAGACAAAAACTGTCATCATTTATACATGGAATCTAAAAAATAATACAAATGAATGTATATGTAAAACAGAAACAGATTCACAGATATAGAAAGCAAACTTGTGGTTACCAAAGGGGAGAGGGGAGGCAGGAGGGACAAATTAGGAGTGTGGGATTAACAGATACAAACTACTATATATAAAATAGATAAGCAACAAGAATTTACTGTATAGCACAGGGAATTATAGCCATTATCTTGTAATAACCTATAATTAAGTATAATCTGCAAAAATACTGAATCACTATGCTATACACCTGAAACTATTATTGTAAATCAACAATAATAAAGAAAAATGGAAAACAATTGCTGAATTGGCTGCTTCTTCAACTCCCATTTCTCCTCACAAAATTCCCCCTTAGTTCTCTTATTTATTCCATGTGTTCCAGTTTCCTAAAACCTATACTTGGGTCAAATTATGCCTCCTCATCAGGAACAACAATAACAGTACTTACCTCAAAGAGTTGTGAGAACTAGATGACTTAATGCAGGTAAAAGCCTGGCACAAGCCTTTCCTCACACCATATACTCAATAAATGTTGGCTTTAATATTATAGCTAAATGATGTATGGCCCTGGACACAAATAGTCCAATCACTCCCTTTCTGTTGTAAGGAATCAAAGATGTTGACTCAAGACCAAGCCAGTGAATTGTTGAAGTTAACTAAGCCATTCCCACTGGGCCACTGCTGAGTGTGGTCTTGGGACCTCAGCAATGCAGTTTGAGAATATGCTGAATGATAGGAGCACTGGTCCATCCAAGGACACTGACAAATATGGACATCTCCTGTCTGCTGTATCCATCATCTGGCCCGCCCAAAGGCCCTCTCAGAATTTCAGTTTCAGCCTGACTTTCATATTACCATCCCGAGAGTTCAGAGTCTTTGTTGGAATGCTGTCCAATGCAGGTGTCATGCACATGTGCTTGTCAACTGAGGTTATCCTCCTCCTGAAGATCAGTATACTATTGGCTTGCTACGCTCAATGCCCTTGAGAGACTTTTGAGAATTTCTCCAGGATGAAGAGATGGTCATCTCTGGCTCCCGCTGCCGGCCTCTGCAGAGTTCTTTCTCCCCCTACTATTAATCACAGGGCTTTTCATTCATTTCTGCCCTGATGTTGACCCTCAAATGGAACTCACCCCTTTTCTTTAACTACTACCCAAACGAAGCCATATACAAGGACCTGTTTTGTAGAAGACTTTATTGAAGGTTTCAGGAGATGAAAAGAATTTGTAATGCAGCAATGTAAACTTTTGGTCTTTTCTGTTCTTAGAAGATGCTTTTTGGTCTTTTCTATTCTTAAAAACTTCTAAGCCACACTGCCATAATACTTGGAGAAGTGTTCTTCTACATTCTTTTCTCTCTTCTCTCCCTCTCAGGTGTAAACCCCCATTCTGCTCCTAAATTTCTCCTATTCTTTTATGTATAGCATTTCAGCTGCCTTAGTTCCTGTGCCTGCCTAAGCTGGAAAAGAAGAAACTGGAGAGTGAGATCAGGGTTTAAAGGAGTACAGAATGGAGAATTTGGCCCACCCCCCTTTATGGAGGCATGAATTTCCTAGGGATGGATGGAACGGAGCTGGTCTGGAGCCCTCTTGAGCATAGCCCACCCCAAAACCTGCCATCTATAGGAGAAGATCTCAGCAGCAGGAGGCTCTGGGGTGGACTAAGAGTGGCAGGACCTGAGAAAGACAAGTGAAGCATGAAGACATGCTTCACGTAGTTGTTGTTCATGGATATCTTTACTGTATAACACAGTTGGTTGCCTTAGTGTTTTCTGTAGCACAAATTTGGTAATGACTTTGGCCTTAGTGCTTAAAAGACACATCACCTTCAAGGAAGAGAGACTATAATAATGCAGACAAGCACATACATCAACATGAACAGACATTTACAAAAGAAAGGCACTGAAGACTGACAGAGCACTCACTATGTGCTGGGCTTTTTGCGCACACTATTTCATTTAATCCTCATAAACCATCCTTCCCTACTGTACTGTTATTTCCATTTTGATCACAGAGGAAACTGCAACTCAGAGAACTCAGTTATCTTGGGCTGTCCCTCAAAGACACTAAGATTGCTACCTGCACCTTATGGTGAGCCTTTGCATCACCACTGCTTGGAATCATTCCCTCCAGTAATCCAGGGCTGTCTCTGTTCCTTTCTCCATGCCTCCGTTCTAACTTTAGCAGATGAGTGATGTTTTTGCTATCTATCGTATACAAAAGAACACCCTCCTTCCATCTGGCTTTCTCTAGCTCTATGTCTTTTACTCTGTTCTTTTCTCCTCTATAACACCCAATCACCATCTGACATACTCTACTTGTTTAACTTATTTATTGTATTTCTCCCCTTTCCTCCAACCAAGATGTAAGTTCCTTGAAGGCAGGGGCTGTGCCTGCCATGTTCACTATAGTGTCCTTAGCACCTAGAATAGGGCCTGGCTCGGGGTAGACACTTACTAAATATTTATTGAATGAATGAATGAGTCATACACCCCATTAATTCTTCACTAAAAACAAAAAAATAAACATCTACTCCACTAATTCTCCACTATGAAAAGACGTGTTCATTTCTCATGTATTATATGTCTCTTGGGTTACAAGATACCTGACGTTTAATGTTAAGAAAAAGAACAGTGCCAATTTAATGCTTTGGAAACGTGTCTATTTCCCAAAAGTATCTTTTAAAATGAAGAAAAAAAGGATATTCTGAAGTGAGTTTACCACATGAGACAGCTAGTCTTACATATGGCTCCTTCAGAACACTTACTTAAAAGGAGTGCAATTTCTCCTTTATAATCAAGACTCAAGAATGACAACAAATATGAATTTAAATTGAAGAAACAGTTATTGCAAAATTAGGAATCTTGAGTAGAGACTGAAAATGCTTTAAGTTTGGCAGAAATACTTTATTTAGAAGACTTTATTATTAAACTGCTATTGCATTTTACAATAAAATAAAATCCCTTCCAGATAATAAAATACAGAATAAACATTAATTTTCATTATAAAATTTTGTAAGCATACCTCTTTTTTCCCCTCTACTTCCAAATATATACAAATTATTTACAGTGAAAGGACGCTATCTGAAATGCATCTGATTAAGATCCAACTTTTATCCACAAGGAACTTGTCTTAAAATATAAATGTCTCAGTAGGATTACGCACTACTAATATTTCTCCTGCTATCGATACTATTACTATTTATGCTATTGCTACTAATTCTTGCTACTGCTACAACCCACATCTCCCCCACCATCACTAGCACTTTATAGTTGACAAAAAGCTTTTAATATAGACCTCATTAAATCCTTATAACAGATCTATGAGATTTCCATACATACCTCAAGATTCGTATTACAGATGAGAAAACTGGGCAGAGAGAATCGTAACTTGGCCAAGGTTAAAAAGCAGCAGAGCCATTATTTGAAGCCGAGTCTATTTGATGCCAAGTGGCCTTATTTAAAATGAGGATATTACAATAAAAATATTCTACATCCCAAAGCCATAAATTGCCATATGTGATTATTCCACATTTTCCCTAATACGCTAACCACCCCCTTTACCCCCAGTCTTTATCTTTTCACTATGAAAAGCAATCCTTTATTGCATTAGCTAAACTGCAATGTAGCCGCAAGCAATCAGCTTCTGTCTTTGGAGACTCAGAAACCTTATCAAGTTCACCACCACCATGAATGTTATTATAATTTGAGAAATAGGTAATTTATCAGATTAGCCTGCTAAATAAAGTATCGGTGAGCAAAGACATGCAGCCAATTTGTTATGTGTAAGATCTACCAATCTAGATAAAAATGCTCTTTGCCCTTCTAGGCTAATGTAAATGAGAGAAAAATGTCATTGACAGCATATATGATAAGAAAACATAACAAACTGCCAATGTCTCACCAAGAGGGAATTCAGACATACTCTAAGTTAAGCACACTTAAGGAAAGCCTCAGGCACAAGGAAGAAGAGGAGTACCCGAGTAATAACAAGTAAAACTCCTTTCACGAGAGATGAGAACAATAAATTACAGTTCATGCATACAATGCAACGCTATGTTCAACCATCAAAATGATATTATATGGTCAAGATGTTTAATGTGAAAAGACAATATATTTATATTACTAAAACAAAAATATGTATGCGTGTTACGTATGTATACATATGTTATAAATATATTAGTACATAATACATACTATAAAAGCTATATATACACATAACACCAAAGTGTTAGCAATGCTGGGGTAAGTTGTATTTATGGTTGTTTGTAAACACTCTTTTTTTGTTTTTCCACATTTTCCATCTCTTCTACATTGAAAATGGATTGCTGTCACAAAGAAAAAGTAAAATGTAATGAAAATTTTGCCTATTTTTGTTTTAATATTTTGCTGAACCTTTTACAATGTTTCAGATATCATCACACTTTCCTAATTCTTAATTCCAAATTACTTCAGCAAGCATCTCATAAAACAAGCACATTGTCCTATTAACCATAATACCATTACCACACCAAAAAAATTAATAATAATATCCCAATATTGTCTAATATCCAATCTATATGCATATATCTTTAGCAGTCCCTCAAATATCTTTCATAGGGCTTCCCTGGTGGCGCAGTGGTTGAGAGTCCGCCTGCCGATGCAGGGGACACGGGTTTGTGCCCCAGTCGGGGAAGATCCCACATGCTGCGGAGCGGCTGGGCCCGTGAGCCATGGCCGCTGAGCCTACGCGTCCGGAGCCTGTGCTCCACAACGGGAGAGGCCACAAGAGTGAGAGGACCGCATACCGCAAAAAATAAAAAAAAAAAATCTTTCATAGCTGCTTTCTTTTGGAACCAGGA
Source organism: Tursiops truncatus (assembly GCF_011762595.2). NCBI lineage: Eukaryota > Metazoa > Chordata > Mammalia > Artiodactyla > Delphinidae > Tursiops > Tursiops truncatus. Next base: position 46,706,903 of record NC_047042.1, read on the forward strand.
TCCAATAAAGGTTCACACACTGAATTTGGTTGTTATGCCTCTTTAGAATCTTTTAACCTAATAAAGCCCTATCCCTAATCTTTGTTCCACCCCTCCCACATATACCTTTTTTAAAATAACAGTCACTTTTAGTAGACACTCCCATTCTTATAGAATGTTTCATATTCTGGCTATGTCCAATTTTTTCTTCATGGAACTACTGTATTTTTAATTTATAAAATTCTTTCTTGTTCTCCATGCTTTTTCTCACATCATCTTATTCTTATTTTTAGGGTAGAATGATGTCTTAGTGCTCAAAATCTATTACTTATAGCACCCTTTTTTGGTAATTTTCTTCTGTTGCTTGAATATCTTTTTCCTGCAGATTATTTTTTTCTATTTGTTTTTGCCTCTGCTTTGGGTATACGTTTTTTAAACACACCCCATTTCACCTGAAAAACCAGCTACAGATGAAAACCCATCCTTCTGTGGTTGTCTCTATAAATCTGGACACTATCTTAATGCCAACTTCCCAGAGTCTATGAACATTCCAGTATCTTATTTTTAAGAAGAACTGTTTAGCTTGTAGCCATCTGTGACTATTATTGAGGCAAGTCCAGGGAAATAATTTTGCTAACAACTTAGCTACCATTTTGGCATTCTGGTGTCCCAACCAATTCCCTTTCCTTCTCAGCATATCAGCCATGTATATACTCGAATCATTTTCGCTTCCTTATTTTATACAGCAAACACATATACTTCACTAATTTCACAGTAACTACTTCCCTATAATAACTTTTTATTGCACATACACCATTCTTGACTTTAATATTTGCTTGCCTATTTAGTAACTGGAGAAGAGCATCATGGCAAATTTGGAGTATATGTGGTCACATCTGATTAGCTCCTTTAATGGGGAGGACGAATAGATTATCTGTGATATTGTATACTTCAGCTGAGATTTTTTTCAAAACACAAACAAAAAAGAACTTCAGTTTTTTTTAAACTTTGAGACGCTATGTGTACTTTTTTTTAATTGTAGTTTCATGTATATTTACCTTCTTATATTTTTCTTATGCTAATATTAAAAAGGGTGTGTATTCTCAAGTGACGGTGTGTGGTGAAGGCTTTAAAATTCAAGGAGTGGCAAGGGGAAGTCAGGCTGGGATTTTAAAAATTTATAAGTAAAATCCACCAAGTGGACAATATTTTTGATGATATTGGCATTTGACTAGGTGACCTTAAAGTCCCTTCCAGTTCTGGGGGTTCTTCGTTCTACGACTTCAGTATTTGATTCTATAACTTTGGTTTTATTCTATGAATGGTTGCCTTCATTCTCTGTCTACAGGTAGCCAAAACACCATAATTGTGTTCATAAGAAAGAACTATTTATCAGACCATTTTATTTGTGGACATATAACTGATTGGTTTTCAATGAGCTGTTTCATTATTTTGTATGTTCAGCCAGTTTTAAATAATGAAGCCTTACGAGTGTTGTTCCTCACCCTACTAAGAAGAAATTCCTACTTGCATGTTGATTACGGTTTGTTTGCCTTGCTTTTCCTAGTAAGGGCTATAATTTAGGAAACAAAGCTCTTGTCTGTAATTTAATACGTACCCCCTAATACCTAATAATGTACCTTACAGGAACTCTAGAAATACTTAGTGACCATCTATTAATCTGACAAAGTGTCCAACGTTGTTTCACGTCTTCCAGTCACTGAGACTAACCATAGCTGGTTGTTTTCAGTCTGTTTTCTCTGTCTCCACACGGTTTCTAGGCCAAGAAACTGAATAGCAGAGTTTGCTCTAGTCATTTCCCTCTTTTTCTCTATTCCAAGACAACCAGGCAATTACTACTGGCACTTAAACAAAGACAATTATCAGTGGCAAAAATCTCTTGTGTTCTACTGTAAAGAATACAGATTGTGACAGTTTTCTAGGCAAATCTTCCACTGGCACCAATGGTGACCCTAGACTGAACTTATGAATTAAGAAATAGGTGGTTCTGAGTATTGGGTATTTCGTATTACTTCTTTTACTACCACCAGGCTCAAAATAAATCTAGCTAAGAATAATGAAGAAAAGGCCATGAGAGGCTATAGCAAGAGAAACTTAAAGGTGAGAGTCTCGTCAACATTAAATATTTGCCTGATTTTATTATGTGAGGTTTAAAAAAAAAAGTGTTTGCTAAGTGAAAAAATTAGAGAAAGACAAACGTTATATGATTTCACTTATATATGGAATCTAAAAAACAAATGAACAAACATAACAAAACAGAAACAGAGTCATAGATACAGAGAACAAACAGGTGGCTGCCAGAGGGGAGAAGGGTGAGGGGGATGAGAGAAATAGACAAGGGAATTAAGAGGTACAAACTTCCAATTACAAAATATATGAGTCATGGGTATGAAATGTACAGTGTGAAAACACAGTCAATAATAATGTAACATCTTTGTATGGTGATAGATGATAACTAGACTTATTGTGGTGATCATTTTGGAATGTGTAGAAATATTGAAACACTATGTTCTGTAACAGGAACTAACACAGTGTTGTAGGTCAATTATACTTCAAAACAAACAAACAAACTCATAGAAAAGGAGATCAGATTTGTGTTTACCAAAGATGGGGGATTGTGGGTGGGGGGAGGAAATTGGATGAAAGTGGTCAAAAGGTACAAACTTCCACTTATAAGATAAATAAGTACTAGGAATGTAATGAGCAACATGATAAATATAATTAACTCTGCTGTATGTTATACAGTAAAGTCGTTAAGAACTCTTAACAGTTCTCATCACAAGGAAAAAAAATTGTTTTAATTTTTCTTTTACTTTGCAACTATATGAAATGATGGATGTTCATAAACTTACTGTGTTCATTTCATGATGTAAGTCAAATTATTACGCTGTACACCTTAAACTTATACAGTGCTGTATAATTATATCTCAATAAAACTGGAAGAAAAAACAAAAATTAAACAAACAAAAACCCAACATTTCACTGCCTTTAGTGCAGTTTCATGTCACCTCTGTAAGAGCTTAGATCCAAATGGTGTGTCTATTATGAACACAAATTGTGACATGTTTGAAAGACATGTCTTTGTGCAAATGCAGGTTTTGCCAGATGTTGGTGTCATTTCTAAGCTGCCAAAAATGTTAATTCACATGAGCATCAACTTATTTTTGCTTTACTAGAGGAAATGATTTCCTTAGAAGTCTAGAAAATATTATGTTTCTGTATTGGATTAACCCTGAGTCACATCAATGTGCTAAAATGACTTCAGCTGAGGATATCTATTTCTTTTCCAATGAGACCTTAATGTACACAAACAAAGGGCTTGACATTGTCAGGAACAAGAACTTCCAAACAGTTTAGGCCACGGATCAGTTTGGACTCTTTTTTTGTTGTGATGGCCAAAGGGATGACACCTAACATTTTATCAGAAACAAAACTACTGTCACATGAATTTTCAGTCTTAAATCATGTATTTGAAAAGCCTACAAATACAAATACGCTGTCAAAGTATAAAACCTACCAATGATGTGCTGCTGTAAGTCTTATTCTTCCTGAGTTTTGAAAATCAGGTATTTCACTTCTAGGTCACTGGAGTTGGAGTCAGTGGATAGGCTAAGTCATGATCAAAACCTACTACTATGACCTTGAATAAATCACTTAACCTTTGTGGGGCTCAGTGCCCTCATCTAAAACTGAAGGGGCTCATTTTATCATTGTAGAGGTTCCTAGAAGCTTGATGTTCAATGGTTTCATATTTCTAACACATACACCGTAATCTTGACATTTTCTCAGGCTACAGTTCAAGTGAGGGCAAGCTTACAAAACACCCTACCTAAGGACACTTCTAATGCCCTCTTATGTCGTTCAGTTCCACTCAGCCTTTTCCCAGGGTAGGTACTGCCTAGCAATGGGAAACATAAAACATCTGTCCTGAGTACTGCCCACTGTCATGTTTTTTAAGTCCCTGATCAAGTTAATTCACCCCCCCTTTCTTTTACATTAGCCATGATTACCATGCAACTTCTCTGTTGTGAAAATGTGCTACTATATTGTGTGTATGACTTTCCAGTATGGGTTGGGAAAAATAAAGACTTTTTTTGCCAGGTTTTATCGCTGCATTCTTGGACCTAGTCTGTCATACAGAGTGAAGGAAGTCAGAAAGAGAAAAACAAATACCGTATGCTAACACATATATATGGAATCTAAAAAAAAAATAAATGGTTATAAAGAACCTAGAGGCAGGACGGGAATAAAGACGCAAACTTACTAGAGAATGGACTTGAGGACACGGGGAGGGGGAAGGGTAAGCTGGGACAAAGTGAGACAGTGGCATGGACATATATACACTACCAAATGTATGTAAAATCGATAGCTAGCGGGAAGCAGCCGCATAGCACAGGGAGATCAGCTCGGTGCTTTCTGACAACCTAGAGGGGTGGGATAGGGAGGGTGGGAAGGAGGGAGACGCAAGAGGGAAGATATATGGGGATATATGTATATATATAGGTGGTTCACTTTGTTATAAAGCAGAAACTAACACACCACTGTAAAGCAATTATACTCCAATAAAGATGTTAAACGAAATAAAAAATAAAATAAAAGGACTAATTTCTGCTGGAAAAAAAGGAAAAAACTGAAAGTAAGCCCCATGTTCACCAACAGAGGGTAATAAAATAAGTTTAACTCAGTCCTACTATGGACAATATGCAACAGGTAAATAAACATTATGAGATAGAGCAACATGTCTTGATATGGATGACTGATCATGAAGGCAAATTGTTAAATGAAAAAATGTGAGGAATAGAACAAATGTGATATGTGATACCATCTATGTAAAAATAAAATTATATGTATATATGAACACTGCATATAAAATTCCTATTACTCTAAATATATAAAACTGCTAAAGAAAAAATATCTACTACAGGGGTCAGCAAACTTTTTCTGTAATGGGCAGTTAGTAAGTATTTTAGGCTTTGTGGGTCACATGGTCTCTGCTGCAGATGCATGACTCCGCTATCACAGTGTGAAAGCAACCAGGGACAATATGTAAACAAATAGGTGTGCCTGTGCTCCTATAAAACTTTATTTACAAAAACAGGCAGGGAGGGCTTCCCTGGTGGCGCAGTGGTTGACAGTCCGCCTGCTGATGCAGGGGACACGGGTTCGTGCCCTGGTCCAGGAAAATCCCACATGCCTCGGAGCGGCTGCGCCTGTGAGCCACGGCCGCTGAGCCTGCGCGTCCGGAGCCTGTGCTCCGCAACGGGAGAGGCCACGACAGTGAGAGGCCCGCGTACCGCAAAAAAAAAAAAACAAACAAACAGGCAGGGAGCTGAATTGGCCCTTCGGCTATAGTTTGCTGGCCCCTGATCTAGCATCATACATACTAACTAATGAAAGGATTATCTACTGGGAGGAAACCAGAACTGATGAGGAGTAGTCAAGGGGATATTTTTCTCTAACTGCATTGTTAGATTTTGATTTTACATTGAGAATGTATTCATGAATTACTTGTATAATTAAAGACATTTTAGAAGAATAAGAAAAATAATTAAAAGAATAAAAATCATTTCACCTGCCACTTAAAGCAGCAACACTCTGATTTGGCAAACTTTTCTAAGCTCTTCCCAATAAACATCCCATGAAGCAATCTTCCTGCCAAGGCTTTGTTCTCTTATCAGCTCTCTGGGGCACATTAAAGTATGGCAGCCCAGAGTCTGCAGAGCTAAAGGACAAAGAACACTGGGGCAGAATCCCACTCTAAAGAGCTCACGGAGCAACCAACCTCTGCAGTAAATGAGGACAAGCTGCCCTGTGTTATGTTTCCTTTTCAAATATTTCTTTTTACATCAAAAACACATTGCCCGGGAGTGAAGACTTCAGGGGCATCCTACAAAAACAGGCTGCATAATTCTGATATTGAAAGCCAGCCACGTTTTAATTGACTGCCAGTGCTCAGCCACGTCCTTGAGCTCGAGATAGCCAATAACAATCTTGTAATTTCTGAATGTGAACGCCACTCAGGTGGAGACCAAATAGCGAAGGTTTCAGCTTACCTCTTCAAATGTAAACATGAAATTTCAGATATCCATAGCAACGAGACCTCCCTCCGCCTTAGACACTTTCTTCAGAAAAAAAAAAAAAAGGGAGGAAAAAGCATTTCTGTGGTGGGTGGCATGTAGACAGTTGCCCATTAAAACGATAACATCGAAATATAAACAACCAAACCTTTTCATCATTTATTGACAAATGACTTATAAGACTGCTAGTGAAATCCTTTCAAAAACCTTTTCAGACATGTTGGAAATTAAGACACCAGCAGCAAGTTAAACTGACAAGTAATTACAATTAATGCCACCACAATCATTAGTAAAACACATTTAGCTATATATTTGTATGCCAATATTTAACAGCAAAACAGAATCCCAGGAATGCCATCCTGCCCAAAAGTGCCCTATCTGATTTTTACCAATTTTGCAACCAGCTCGGTTAGAACATAAAAAAGAATTCATGAGCAGCCGGGAAACCGAGGTATCCTGCTTCTGAAAGACCTTGTCAGCTCTGGAAACCAGGAGCCTTTAGTCACTGCTGTTTTCAAAGGGTGGGAAATCAGGGCTGCCTTTCTAGCATTCATAAATTTAACCTTCTGTCCTGTCATCCCTTCCTTGTGAAATGTTTCTCAAGAGGCAGACATCCGTATTCGAATTAGTTCACAAAACAGTTACTTTCAAGTGAAACTTCGGCAGCAGAATGAATAAATAAACAGGTTTACACAGTGGGATACTATATAGTCGTGAAAGAAAATGAAACACAACCAAACACAACAGTATGAATGAATCTGAAACATAATGTTAAACAAAAGAGCTAGCCATGAAAGAGTACATACTGTATGATTACATTTGTAGAAAGTTCATTCAGGCAAAACTAATCTATGATGTTAGAAAGCATGACAGTAGTTAAATCTTGGGGGAGCAGAGACTAAAGGTGAACCTCTACATTTCTCCTAATTGTCTCCTGATATTACTCCTAAGACTTCATCTGGAGGCTGGCTGCCTGGGTATGTTCACTTTGTAAAACTATCAAGCTGTATACTCTTGACGTGGGCACTATTCTGTATGCTTATTCTGCTTTCAAAGAATGTATAAGAACAACAAACAATCCCGATACAACAGGTATTGAGCAGCGTATGCTGCAACTAGGATAACTATAATAATCTCTATCCTCCAGAAATGTAGAGTCAAGTAGGGGAGATGAGTTTAAAAAACAAAACCATATTACTTGGTATGGCCCGGGCTATTAAAGAGTTAGGTGAACGGCACTACGGGAGTGATTTCCTCTGCTCTCAAGGTGAGGGGCATCCACAGAAGGTGACACTGGGCCAACCTTGAGCGACGAGCTCAGTCAGCACTGAGTAAAGGGCAAAGGCATTCTAGGCATGGGTACCACTGGCGCTCAGGGCCTGGGAGGATGATGGAAGAGCAGGATACACATCATGTTAGAAAACAACAATCACCCCGCCACCCGGGGTGCTCATCTTTATGTATTCGCTGAGTAATTCACAGTTTTTCAAGGAGCACTTTACTCATATCCAATTGCAAGGCTCTCATCCTCAAAGGAGCCGTATCTCTAAAAGACAGTTGAATCAACTATGCAACACCAGTTAGTCTGGGGAAGGAAGAGAAGGAGAAAGGACAGAAGCCAGGCTGCAAACATTAATACTCATGACAAGCACAACAACAATGGTGATAACCACCACGTACGCTTCCTACTTGATATGCATAGTCTGATACATTTAATTCTGACACCAACTGTACGAGCTGGGGACTCTCATTATCTCCATTTAGTAGAAGCTGAAACTGAGGCTTAGTGAGGCTCGCTAACACCCGCAGCTATATAGCCACTAAGCAGCAGAGTCACTATTGGAACCTGGCGGGTCTAACCCTGAGGCCTGTCTGCTCAGTGAAGGTCTTTGCACGGGGACCAGCCTCGGTTGTCAGGCACCGACTCTCTCCTCACAGCCTGTGCAGCACTGGGGCACAGGGCAGGCTCAAGACAGCTGCAAACCCACCTCGGTCAGGACTGCAGCTTCTCTAGTGACCAAGTGACCACCCTGGAGATACTGGGAGAGGCTGTGGATGATTTCCTTCCCTCCACATCCTGTCTTTCCATGCTTCCCAGCCTGAGCAAGAGAATCAACGTCAGTGTTTCTGCTTCCTGGAGCTCCCAGGTGGGAGCAGGGAAAGACGGGGGACTGGGCACACCTCTTCCCCGCTGCCGCTCTTAGCTCCTCGAGCTAAGGTGGGGCTGCTTTCCTCTCCTGGAACATCCTCACTCTCACTGTCCTCACACCCTGCTGAGGGATCTTTAAATTTGTAGCACCCTGGAAAATGTGTTTCTTGAATAGAGGTGGCTTGCGACGGTGAAGTATGTGAAGAGCTCGGGTCTGAGCCACACTGAGAAATTACCTGGAGGACATTATCTGGAGACCAGAGGTGAGGACTTGGCATGCTTTTGCTGAAGCTCCAATTTAATAATGATGACAGGGAAGGGACTGGAGTGTCATCTGGGAAATGTCTTTAAAGAAATGTGTGCTGGGCTTCCCTGGTGGCGCAGTGCTTGAGAGTCCGCCTGCCGATGCAGGGGACACGGGTTCGTGCCCCGGTCCGGGAAGATCCCACATGCCGCGGAGCGGCTGGGCCCGTGAGCCATGGCCGCTGAGCCTGCGCGTCCGGAGCCTGTGCTCCGCAACGGGAGAGGCCACGACAGTGAGAGGCCCACGTACCGCGAAAAAAAAAAAAAAAGAAATGTGTGCTATCCTGAGGGAGGACGCAAGGCAACATTCAAATGGAAGGCAGAAAGCTTTGTTTTCTAAGTCAGACTCTCCATTTTCTTTGTCCTGTTTGTTTTTTCCACAAGGAAGGGTCTGATAGCAAACTGCTCAAAGCAGCCAAATGTGGCTGGGCGGGCACGGCTTCCACCCCTCCACACGACACAGCCCTCCTGCTATTTCAGGCCTCGGGTTCCGCAAAACAGACGCCGCTGCCCTCCATCCTGGGTTGTGTGAAATTATGCGGTGGTTTGGTGAAGTCAACAAATAACTAGAATGAACCACATTTTGGGAAATAAAAAAGCAGCTGGCATCAGTTCTGGTCTTCAGAAGGCAGTAAATAAGGACAGCTATCCTCTGTTGCCTCTTATCTGAAATCTGGCTTTTGAAAAACTTTTTATTGAGAGATGATTTCAAAGGAGCGGATACGTTGCAAAAATAAAAATAGTACAAAGAACATCCATATGCCCTTTACCCAGATTCATCTACTGTTAATATTTTATCCCATTTACTTAATTATTTGTGCTGTCTCTGTCACCTCCACCCCTGCCACATACTTGTGTATTTCCTAATTAAATAGATATACTTGCACATACCACAGAACAGTTATCAAATTCAGTAAATTTAATATTAATATAATATTTTAAACTAATCTAGTATTGGTATGCAATTTTATCAGTTAGCCCAATAATGTCCTTCCAGCCCAACACAAATGCTACCTCTGCCATGATCCTATTCCTAACATTTCTCTCTTCTTTTGTGATACTTCTTTAGCACTGAGATTTCCTTTTCATGAGACTATTATGTCCTGCCTTGCACTGTATGGCCATTTACCTCTTCTATTAGACTGTAAGCTTCTTGAAGACAGGGCAAATATCTATTGGATGAATTGCTAGGTGTATATATGTGTGTGTATATACTAATATAAATGGCTGTAGAGTTAATTAATTTGTATTAGATGTTTCAAGACTTCCATGTCGTCATTTAAAAAAATGAATACCTTTTTGCTTCTTAGCCTAGAAAGATTCACACACAATAATAACCTTTAAAAAGAACCATTAAACTACAACAGTCTGTTTGTGAGGTGAGTTTGTGGAAATACTTTTACAAAAATGTCATAGTACTGTCACATGTTTTGAGCATATGAGAGGACAGATTACAATTCCAAAGCACCATAACAAATGAAAGAAGTATTTTGAACAGCACAGTCCATATCTGGCTATGCACTGAGCAGTCAATTAAAGATAGTATGTCAGGGGAATGATGTCAAATAGAATCTACATTGAAAGCATGTCAGGAGCGGGTGGGTGGATCATTATGATCATAAAAGATCAAGGTCAACAAGGTAGCTATTAAGGCAACTACTAGACAGAAAAGTTGGTTTGAATCACAAAGTAATTCCTTATATCCCTCGCCTGTGTTTTATCCTTACTACAATTTTATGTACCTTTTATTCATCTAACCACATATAGAGGGAGGAGGAAAACTTGAATATACTCAAAAAGAGTTTCAGGAAACTGTCTATGACCCAAAGTCGTTGCACCTTCTCAAACAGAAGGAATAAATAGATTTTTTTAAACCCTCACAATTCTAACATCCAGATATAACTACCATTAATACTCTGGCATAATCATTTCAGTCTTCCCTCTGCGTATGTATAAAATAGATATTATTTTATCAGTATCAAATCACATTCACATACATTTTTTAACCTGTTTATTTTGTAACCTGTTTTATTTATTTTTTTCCTCACTTAAAAGTATATCATAGGCGGGCTTCCCTGGTGGCGCAGTGGTTGAGAGTCCGCCTGCCGATGCAGGGGACACGGGTTCGTGCCCCGGTCCGGGAAGATCCCACATGCCGTGGAGGGGCTGGGCCCGTGAGCCATGGCTGCTAAGCCTGCGCATCAGGAGCCTGTGCTCCGCAACGGGAGAGGCCACAACAGCAAGAGGCCCGCGTACCGCAAAAAGAAAAAAAAAAAAAAAAAAGTATATCATAAGCTGTCATTTTTAAGCTAAATAGTGTTTCATCATATGCAGGCATCTTAATTTATGTAACTAGTTCCCAAGTAATAGATATTTCTAGGTTTTTAATTTTGCGATCAGGAAATTTAAAAAAGCAGCTGGCATCAGTTCTGGTCTTCAGAAGGCAGTAAATAAGGACAGCTATCCTCTGTTGCCTCTTATCTGAGAGCTGGCTTTTTAAAAATCTTTTTATTGGGAAATGATTTCAAATGAGCATGTAAGTTAAAAAATAAAAATAGTACCAAGAACACCCATATGCCCTTTCCCCAGATTCTTCTATTATTAATATTTTAAACAATGCAGCAGTGAGAATTCTTGTAGTTTAGTTAAATCTTTTCTCTCATTCTTGATTACTTCCCACAGGAATAATTCCTAGAAAGGAAACTGCTCAGTTTGTACATTGTTTTAAAGCTCATAATGATAAGTATTACCAAGCTGCCTTTCAGCAATACTGTGACAATTTTAAATCCTGAAGCAATGCCAGAGAGTCCCTTCAACCATACCCTTGGGAATTATCTTTGACAATTAAATATGTGCAGTGTTGCTCCTTGTTTAAATTTGGATTTCTTTGATTTATACATCAAGTTAAACATCAAATAACTTAATTGGAAATTTGTACTACCGTTTTATGAATTTGGGGTCATAAATATTTAAATGATAAAAAGAAAAACTAAAGAAGATAAAATAATATTCAAAGTATATTTCAAATCTAGAAAAATGCAATTCCACTCCATGTAATAAAACAGGCATAAGAAGAAACAAGGAGGGCTTCCCTGGTGGCGCGGCGGTTGAGAGTCCGCCTGCCGATGCAGGGGACACGGGTTCGTGCCCCGGTCCGGGAAGATCCCACATGCCGCGGAGCGGCTAGGCCCGTGAGCCATGGCCGCTGAGCCTGCGCGTCTGGAGCCTGTGCTCCACAACGGGAGAGGCCACAACAGTGAGAGGCCCGTGTACCGCAAAAAAAAAAAAAAAAGAAGAAACAAGGAAGGTATGTTCCAAGTGTAAGCACAAATGTCACTTGTGAATACAGCTCTTGCTCTGCATCTACGAAAGATCAGATCATTTCGTAAAGTGCCTGTCAAATTTTGGCTATTTTCTATTTTCTAGAGAGCTGAATGTTAAAAATCAATAGAAATGTTACAGCATTCATGCTGCCTTTAGAAGGGTTAGACAGACCCATGCCCACAACATTCAAAGCCATTTCTGTTTAGAATCTTGGGAAGGAACCTATTCCAAACTTCCAGAATCACAGCTGGCAGGCTATAATTTAGAGTTGCATACAGGATAATGTGTATTAGTCCATTACTAAGCTGTAAGTTGACACCAACCTTTGGAATTGCTTTCTCAGAGGAAATGTTGAAGAACCAATGCCTCAATCATTTCCAACGGGGCTGGAAAAAACATTCAGACAACCCATTAGATCCTTTCATCTCACATTTTGATGATTTTCATCAAAAGGGAGGTGGAAAGGGGGTGATTAGACACCAATTTTCACTCTGGTGAAAATCCAAACATGTATTTTTAAGCTCAAGACATTGATAACCAATTGGCAAGTTCTTTTCCCCACTTATGTGAACCCTAGCAGCCACCCAGAATATCCTAATGGTAATGAACATGTTCAGAAAGAAGGGATGGGCAGCAGCGTCTAAAGCAAATATTGCAATCCATATTGGACAAGCAAAGGGCATTTTTGTGAATACCAACAGAAACCTTAAGTCACCAGGGATTAGGTTTGAGACTTTCATTTGCCAAAGTCTAAGCTGAATTGCACTCTAGCTGTGAGATCGAAGGGCTGTTCTTTGATGATGTGTAAGAGTCTGCAGTGGTCACACGGGTTTGGCTAAGGCTGCATTAGAGTCAACTGAGGGACTCAGAAGAGCCTGCTTTGGAACAGGTCAAAGATGTAGGCCCTCTTCCTGCCCACGCCATCTGGGCTGATACTGCCACAATTCAGGATAGGACAGATACCCCGGCTCCAGACGCTACAAGCTGAACCACTGTGCCGTACTAGCTTTCCCCAGCAGCTAGCTCCAAGTTTTATCTTTGAAACAACAGAACTTGATCTAAATCTAAGCCTTCCATCAAAATGAGCTGAAATTTAATGAACACTGAACATTTTTTTCTGTCTGACCTAATGCGTTTCTTCTTTCCTCATTCTCATCAAAAGCAGAAAAATGATGTTATTCTCCGACCCAGCACTATCCAATAGAAATACACTGTGAGCCACAGATGTAATTTTAATTTTTTTTGTAAAACTTTAAACAAAATTAAAAACAAAAAATTTTAATTAAAAACAAAAGATGAAATCAATTTTAATAATATAGTCTATTTAACCTAATATATTCACCATGTTATAATTTCAGTATGTAACCAATGTAAAAATTATTGAGATAGTTTCCATTTTTCTCACTCCAAGTCTTCAAAATCCAGTGGGTATTTTATACTTAGAGTGCATCTCAATCTGGTCTTGCCACATTTCAAGTGTTCAATAGCGCCATGTGCCTAAGTGGCTACTGTATCAGAAGCAACACAGATCTAGAGATTAAAATGTGGATCAGGACCACCAAAGCAATATAAGGACAATTCAAGATGCAAAACACAGAAGACTGATCTCATGACGACTATGCTCACTTCATAAACACAGCAATGCAAAGAAATGGGAGATGCTCTGGAAATCATCCATTCAATGCCCACGTGTACTCTCTAACAAGCTTGATAACACCGTATTCTAATGGGGAAAATTTTTCTCAATAGTAGCCCCCAAATGCAAAGCAATGAGCCTCTCTTGTTTTTCCTTGGCAAACAGTTGTAAAGTGGTGCCCAATGTGAAGAATGTAAAGGTGAGGAACATATAAAATTGTTTCCATGCCATCCTGGTGCCAATTCCTGATAGCCATCATGCCAACCTTAAAAGTTCCTATACAGGGGCTTCCCTGGTGGCGCAGTGGTTGAGAGTCCGCCTGCCGATGCAGGGGACACGGGTTCGTGCCCCCGTCTGGGAAGATCCCACATGCTGCGGAGCGGCTGGGCCCGTGAGCCATGGCCACTGAGCCTGCGCGTCCGGAGCCTGTGCTCCGCGACGGGAGAGGCCACGGCAGTGAGAGGCCCGCGTACCGCAAAAAAAAAAAGAAAGTTCCTATACATAACTGTCATGCACAACCTGAATTAAAAATATATTAGTAATACTTCATTATAATTTCCCCCTTCACTCAAATGTCATTTGTACAGTGAAGTTACACAATTTCCAAATGTGTGCATCTTGTTCAAGGCAATTTAAAAAATGATGAACAGATATGAGAGTTTAAATTTCTTCCCCATAATGGCATACCATTGTTTTAACTGTGTAGAGAACCTTTGCAAATAAGCTATAAAATGCTGTTACCCCACAAAAATTATTCTTCAAGCACAGTCTTCCTCCATATAACACAACCTATAATTTAATAATAGTAATAACACTTTACAAGTGGATAGTCCTTTTCTGTTTACAAAGCATGGTTTACGCTGTCTCGTTAAGCGTCACAAGAAACCTTGTGAGGCATAGATGGCAAAATAAACAAAATACAAGTTCTTTGTCACTGGCTTTCTTCCAACATTTTACTTCCTTTGGGTACACTGACTATTTACAAGGTCAATGTAAGGAATTTCTCTTTAAAAAAATAAATACTATTAATGAATCTTTCAGATTGTTTGATAAGCTATGTCCTAGTAGTCATTTGGTTTTCACACTGAATAAGTCAAAGTTCTTGTCCTACTCAATCTTAGTCAAATAAATTCTACTCAAATCTCAAATAAAGCAATTCCCTTACTATTCAATTGACTCTAAGTTTTAAAAAATGGTGGGCTGGGGCTTCCCTGGTGGCGCAGTGGTTGAGAGTCCGCCTGCCGATGCAGGGGACACGGGTTCGTGCCCTGGTTCGGGAAGATCCCACATGCCGCGGAGCGGCTGGGCCCGTTGAGCCATGGCCGCTGAGCCTGCGCGTCTGGAGCCTGTGCTCCTCAACGGGAGAGGCCACAACAGTGGGAGGCCCGCGTACCACAAAAAATAAAAAATAAAAAAAAATGGTGGGCTGAAGTCTTGACCCAAACACAGATTTACCTTTACGTCGCACTATGTACAGACCTGCCTGGTGTAGGAACAGCTAAGCCTCTGAACAACCGCCGCCCCTCCCCCTGACCCAATCAAGAAAAAAGGTGTGAAAATAAAAGGCCTCTGAAGAAATTTAAACTCTGAAGTCAAAAGACTAACTTAAACTTTAAGAAAAATCTGCTATGAGATTAGAGTCAAGAGAGAGGTTTGATGAGAAGAAATAAAAAACTCAAACGGGAGCCTTTAGACACAACAGTGCTCAAGACCCGATAACGCAATCTTATCGTCAGGAAAGAACACATATAGGGAAACGAAGAAGGCTTTTAAAATGATAAATTAATTAATTAATTAAAGCTCCACTTTTTCTAGGTATTTAAACATTTTTCAGAACCTGGAGCCCCGGCTTGCCTGGGTGCTGCTTTTCTACACCTAGAAATCAAGGAAGAAAATTGGAGGGAGCGTGTTCGTGCATGGAATGAAAAATAGACCATCTTGTTAATTATATATCTATCTGCTACGTATGTCCCAGCTCGCTGTCTTACACATAAAATTGTGGGGAAAGTCTGGGTATCCCGAAAATAGCCCCTCTCCCCTAGCATGGAAATAGGAAGGAGTGAGAAGGGCCTGAACTTCATGTGTGGCTCCTACTTTCTCTTGTTGTAAAGGCCACACATGGAGTGCAGTAAGAACAACAGGCCAGGCAAGATAGGTTTTGGTTTCCTTAGTTAAACAGCTCAGTAGACTTGGCTGTTCCCTCATGCCAAAGCAAGCTAACTGATCAGTCCTTCTCTGAAGAGTTTTGCCTTCTGTGTCTTATAGAGATATAAAGGTTACTCACTTTGGAGGGACATTTGAAACACGTTTCAAAATAGACTGGAGCATGTTTAAGGAGCTTTTGGAATCACTGAAACCACCTTTTGACCGACTTATATTGAAAAAGAAAAGAAAAAAATTCCTGAAGAAAAATTTGATTTGTCATTTGATTTGAATGAAGATTAAAAATATAACATAGCAGCTGTTCAATTCTGTGTCATTGAAATTCCCATTTCATATTTTTTAATTGCTACTACGAAAAATTCTTTGATTGCACTTGATGAAATTAAGTTTTGCCTTTTTAATGATTAAACGGGAAAATTCAAGTGTGTTCTAGTTAAGAATTTAAATTATTGTGTGTGTTTAAAACATGAAGTTAAATCAAGGATTTACTGGGTTAAAGGAAAGGAAACTGTAGGATCACAATGCTCATAACCATATTGTGACAGGGTTGCTTTACAGATGGCAAATGACATATTTGTCATCAGTTGTTTTGTGACAACCCCGTGAGTCACTGGTCAGTTAACACACTCATAAACATGGTGCACATTCTGCTCCTGAGATTTCATTATGGAAGATGACCAAGGTGTTTGAAGACAAGAGAACAACCAGGGAGCCCACGGGCTGCTCAAAGGCTCCCAGATCCCATAAAGATTTTAAAGGATGAAACCCAGACCATGTGTTTATTACTGTAGGCAGAAACCCTTGTCCCAGTCTGCAGCTGAACGCTAAAATGGGAACAGTGAAAGGCGGTAGCCTCTGAATACAAAGAAGATAATGCATGTGAAATGGGACCACTGGACCACACAAAAGAGCTCTCCCAGAAAATGCCTCTTTGTCCTACAGGTGTATGGCATGTTTAGAGATGTGTAATATAGTTGAACTTTTTGCAGTCACAATAGCATGCTATTTATAGTTATGACATAATAAAGCCTCAAAATTTTTTGATAGGTTTATCAATAGCCACGATAAATTTTACATCTCTTATGAATAGTTACAATGTGGGGATGAAAAATTCATTACTTCATCTCAAAAAGAATATATTTTACTCTCTTTGAAAACACTGTACTTATTAATGCAAGAAAATACAGTGCAATTTTGATAATGACTATAATATAAACGATTTTTTGAAGGTAGCTATCATATTAGCAGGGATTGTGCAGAGAATGAGAGAGACCGTTTGATTATTATTATTTCTAAACGATCCACTGAAAATTATCTAACTCTTGACTGAATGCTAAAGTGGCCCCTCACCACTAAGTTACTCAGAGTTCCCTCCCCTGTGGGTGGTCATGGTAGTCCTAACTATGGAGAGCAAACTTTCTCATACCTTGGGTCCCTAATAAACACTTTTCATAAAGTAGAATATTGAGTCTTTTATAAGCAAAGGCAATCATGATATTCATAGCTCCACAAATGGCACCTTTAACAATTATAAATACATAAAGTAGTAAAGCTTGGAGAACATGTTTTATCCAATTTAAAGTCATCTCTTAAAAATCAACCCAGAGTTAGGAAAATAATTACATTGAGATGTAGGGCTAATATATGAAAATAAGGATTACTTTTTTAAAAACTTTACATTTCAAAATAGTTTCAGTTTTACAGAAAGGTTGCAAAGATAGTAGAGAGTCTTCTCGGATACCCCCAACTAGTCTCCCCTACCGTTAACTCTTACATCAATATGTCACTTGTCACAACTAGTGAACTAATCTTGATACATTATTATTATCCAAAGTCCACTCTTTATTCAGATTTGCTTAGTTTTTACTTGACGACTTTTTCTGCCCCAGGATCCCATCCAGGAGACTGCATTACATTTAGTCATCATGTCTCCTTAGGCTCCCCCAGACTGTGACAGTTTCACAGACTTTCCATGTTTTTAATAACATTGAAAGTTTCGAGGAATAGGGTCTGGTATTTTGTAGGATGCCCCTGAAATTCTATGTTTTTTCATGATTAGACTGGGATTATGTGTTTGGGGGAGGAAGCCTACAGAAATAAAGTGTCATTCCCGTGCTATCATAGTGGGGTACATGCTATCAATATGATTTATCACTCTTGGTGTTGACCTTGATCACCTGGCTGGGGTACTACCACCCGCTCCCCCTCCACACCATACTCCCTGGAAGAAGGTTACTGTGCATAACTGGCGATGAGTGAAGGGTTCCTCTCTACTTCCTTGAAGATGTAGTATCTACAGAAATTATTTGGGATTCTTTTGTATGGGAGATTTGTCTATTCTCCCTAATTATTTAGTTATTCCATCACTTATTTATATCGTTATGGATTTGTGAATAGGTATTTTATACTTTGAGTTATAATCCAATACTCAACTTTGAGTTATGAATCTAATCCAATCCAATCCAACAATTTACTATTTATTTTGCTGCTCAAATTATTCCAGCTTTGGCCATTGGGAGCTCTTTCCATTCCTAAATGTTGCTCCTAAATATTACTTTTTAAAAATGTAACTACATCTTCCCTGTTCTCACCTAATAGTTTTCCCCAAATTATATATGGGAAGAACATGCCAATTTTCATATTGATTTTCTACTGTTTAAAATGTCAAACCCAGATGCTTAACTTTGGTTTCGATGGCTCACAC
This sequence comes from Tursiops truncatus, assembly GCF_011762595.2. NCBI lineage: Eukaryota > Metazoa > Chordata > Mammalia > Artiodactyla > Delphinidae > Tursiops > Tursiops truncatus. Next base: position 46,725,259 of record NC_047042.1, read on the forward strand.
AAACAGGACATTGAGTTTGTTCCTTAGTTGGTAGACTATCAGATTCTTGCCTGGAGCCCAACTACTCCTCAGAATGAAGACAATGGACCATTCCAGCTTTTCTTGTAACTGTCGTAACTTTTTCTCTTTTACTTTGTTTTACATATTTTCCTGTGGAGTGTTGGCTACGCAAAGAAGCTGATTTTTAAATGTTTACAAATATGAAACTTATAAATATGAAACCTAATTAACCCTTTGTTTGTGGAATTAACCTGTATTTGTAAAAACAGAATGGAAATCACGTGACATTTAGAGCTGAAATGAACATGGCCTATTTCTAACTAGACAATCCAGAACTAGCTTTTTTCCCTTTCTTTGGAAAAAAAACCTCTAGGTTGCTGACATTGGGTCAATAATCAAATTCCATGTCTGGATTTTATTTTACTTCTTTGGGATAGTGTAACTTGTAGAAAATACTATTTAGGTATTTTGGTAGAATTAATTGCTAATTAAACAAGAATGTATGGCCTTATATAAATATATAAGACTATATATCAAAATTCTGAGTTTACGATTGAAAAAAAAATCAGCCTGAAGTAATTAAATTTTCATTTCACGAATATTTCTGGGTTGCCTGCACTATGCAGAAGTAACAGCTTTCTCAGTGTCCCACCACTTTTTTTTTTTTTTTTTTTTGCGGTACGCGGGCCTCTCACTGTTGTGGCCTCTCCCGTTGCAGAGCACAGGCTCCGGACGCGCAGGCTCAGCGGCCACGGCTCACGGGCCTAGCCGCTCCGTGGCACGTGGGATCTTCCCGGACCGGGGCACGAACCCGTGTCCCCTGCATCGGCAGGCGGACTCTCAACCACTGCGCCACCAGGGAAGCCCCCACCATTTGGTCTTTTAAGGCTAGAGTAAAAAGGTTTTAAGAGCAGTCTCTTTAAGAAGATCTCCCAAGATTTAAATTCTGGTACATTGCCTATTAAGATGGAAAAGGCATGAACTCAAGGAATTCTAGGCTGTCCCCCAAATGAAAACATTTATGGTATTTGTTTAAAGGAAAAAATGTGAGAGTGGGGAGATGGCAAACAAAAGCTTTGTCCTAACAATGAAGAATTTAAAATAAGCAATACAAAGGAGCATAGAGAAAAATCAGCTCTACGTAAATGTCCCCCAAGGCCTCAGAAACCTTCTGTTCACCTCTAGATAGTTCATTCTTCTTCCTAAGGAATTTTTTCAGCCTGACTGCTTTTAACGGTGCCAACAGCAGCAAACCATGACAAAAAAGCCAACTGCTAAAAGACACACACACACACACACACACACACACACACACACACACACACACACACACACACACACACACACACACACACACACCCCTGCTCCTGCCTTTCTCCATCCACACCTCCATAATTTCCCTCATGAACCCAGAGCTGTTCTATCTCCACCAGGAAGGGTGGGAGCACCTTAGACCTCTCCCTGGGAATCAATTTAGATTGATTCTCCTACGAAACAGAAAAGTCAGGTTTTCTGCCTTTTTTATTTTTTGGTTTGAAGAAAGGGAAACAGAGGCAGAAAGGTCAGTTGACCTTCTGAACACCACCCAGAGAGCCTCAGCTTGGGCCTCAGCTTCTCTTTAAAATAAAGGTTTACTTTAGATACTCAAATAGACGTTTTTTAAATGTGCAGATCTAATACCTCAACCACTGGACCCATGTTTACAGTTCAGGATTATACAAATTTCCCTTGGTCTTCTGAGGCCTCATCTAAGGGACTTGACTGATGCTCTCCTGCAGCCCCAGGACAAGGGGCAGGATGCTTCATGGAGAACACAGCCGTGAGCTAATGGAAGACATTTTTCATCCTGTGGAAGGATGGTCGACGGCAGCCAGCTACAGGGCCAGCCAAAAGTGGCACCTGCCAGCTATGAAGGACAGAGAGTCCCAGTGCCCATATGGCAAAGAAAAAACACATTAAGCAAAGTTCAGGTTCACCAAGAACTTTAACAGGATGTTTTGACACTGGCTGACACCACCGTAAAGGTGAATCGCAGATGTGACTACGGTGGCAGTTCGATATTTTCTATTTCTCCATAACATCTTAAACATCTTGTGAAAGTTTCCTGGTGGCTGGGGTGAGGGGAGGTCCTGCAGAAGATACCTATGTAAGTGTTGGAGGTTCTAGGATTTCTTTGCCGTAAAAGCTTAGATATAGCATTTTCTTTGGAAGGAGACTAGGGAGAGAGTTGGGTAGAAATTTTGACTTGAACCTGTGTTTGCATAGCAGTTTATAAAATATCGAGGGACTGTCAGTAGTTCATCTCAAAGGATGAAGGTGCTGGTGGAGAGGTAAGTCTCTTCCCAGATCACTCCTGAGCATGGCCACTGTGCGTAAGGGGGCGCCCCCAGAAGACAGAATGCCTCTGAGTCTACAAGATCGTGCCCTCCTCCCACTGACCTCTCCCTATCAAGGCCTCCAACCCCCTCCCCAGTCCACACCCTGGATGGCCAAGGTGGCACAGATATTTCCTCATCATTGTACCAGGTCAGGGGATAACTGGCAAGGCTAGTTGGCAAGTGAAAGTGTAAACAGGTTCTTATTTTCCCCTTCTTTTGGCTCTCTATGAATAGAACGTTCACATAAGAACCTCAAGCTGATGGAAAAATTAGATAATCACACCCGGCTGCCCTGAACTCATCCTTACGGTGGGTCAGCTAAGGGCTCTGTAGATGTGTGAAGGAAAACGAATTGCCCACTTTTATTGATGCCTTTGGGGAGATGAGATGGCAAAAGACATGAAGAAACAATTTTGACAAATTTAAGACAGTTTTCTCATCTTGATTACTTTGACTCAAGAAAAATAATTTCCATATATGTTTTTTAAAGTGCTGAAAACAGGCAGTGAGCCGTTTTCTTTAAAAAGTAAGCCAGCAACGCCCTCTGCTGGCTGTTTTTCTGCAGTGTCCAGGATCTAACACGGGGCAACGCGGCAAAAGTGGGTTTCAGAGACACAGGATAATGTTCAAGGGAACAGTACAGACATGTTTTGGAAAATGATCCATACTTGCATATTGAAGGTTAACTGTGAAATTGTAGCTGTTTCTAAATGTTCAAGTAAATACCATAAGATACAGGAAAACTAGACCCTTAGAAAAGAAAATACATAAAGAAAATGGATAACAACGTATTTCTAATAGAATACAAATGTCTACTGATTATTCTATCGTTTTTATAAATAAACAGATCCAAATATTAAACAAAATTTTCTCCTTTAGAGGAAACTGTACAAATAAACACACAGCGATATTTATGAAATTCACATAATTTGAGCCAGTTTTTCCACTCATATTTAAGCTCTGCTTACATACTCCAGTTTCAAATTTAAGGCAAAGAAAAGCTCGGCAATCAGAAGCTTTTATTGGCCATAGAAATAAAGTCCCAAAGCCCACAGCTAACTGACTTTATATGGGAAATATTTGATTTTGAGAAATGTTTTTATACTTGAGAAAGATAATTTTTAGTTAGAAACATTTCCATCTGCGGCTTGTTTCTTTTAAATAAATATTTAAAATATGGGGACCGGTATGACTTCTAAGTGTTCTTTGTTAGGCAGTTCAGAGACAATGTTATAGTACTGAGCATATAGTCCCAGAGAAAAATCAATTCCCAAAGCTTAGCCCACTCACTGATTCTTACAGTGGGGATAACTGGCTATTTACTCTAAGGCAAATCAATCTCCTTTCGCAAATCAATCTCCTTTCATTTTGGTGAGTTCACTGTTCTCTGTTGTTGAACACACACTAATGAAGAGACTACCAAGCACAGTTTGTTTCTCTGCCTGTGAGCTGGAATGCGGGGGGAAATCACCTTTTTATTGACACATGCCAACTTAAAGCAAAGAAATATTCTAACCTAACTGAAAAGCAGACAAGTACAAATATTCTGATTTTGTTAATGTGGGGATTAGTCTTATATAATTTTATAGGCTTGTAAAGTGAAACTTTCTGATCTCATTTCATTGACAAAAAGGAATTCTGTTCTATGAATGCACTGATCTTACTTGACTGCAAGTTGCCAGAGGCCAGTAGACAGCAGGCATTCAAGAACATACATTGAATGTTTTGAAAGTTTCTCGGGCAGGTCGGTTTATATAATTTTACAGTCGTAAGGGCACAAAAGGATTATCTGGTCTAACCCGGCTCCTTCAGAATGTGGCTCCACTTAGCAGCCAATATATTGTTTCAAAAGTAGCTTTTTCAGAAGTGTATAGAAATAAAACATAGATACTCATTAATAACTTAAAATACAAATTAAATCGAAAATTAAAAGCTTTGGAGATATATGGAGTTTCAAATCCCAGCATCACAACTCTTTCTAGCTATGTGACTGTGCATGTTAGTTAAACCTCTCTGATACTCCAGTGCCTGATCTGCAAATACTTGTCAGAATCTTTGTATTGGAGATAACACGTATAAGCCTTCTGGCACGTAAGTGCTCAATGAATGGTAGCTGTTACTATATCTGTTATGATCGTGTGTGTGTTCTCCTTGGCTCTCTTTGTGACTCTGCCAAAATCTCATGCTCTCTGAATTAGGAAGAGCTTAACCGTCTAACTAACATGGAAGGAAATGATAGCACACAGGACAGAGTGCATTCACTTGTCTCATTCAGGATATAACTGAGCTCACTCATTTCAGGGTCAATGTATCTCAGAGGGTGAAGAGTAGCAAATAAAATGCTGCAAGATTTTCCCTTGAATCAAAAATCTCATTCTGATGAAAAAGAAAACAAGTGAGTCACTTTAAAAGAAGTGCATGGGTGATTTTATTTGCTCAGTTTCCCTTTTAAGATGTGATCACCAGACTTCTGGCTGCTTGAACAACACTGCTATCGGCTACAAAACCACATGCCGCAGGCAGGCACAGCCAGCACCCAGAGGACAGAATACAGAGTAGACCTCATAAGGAATCTAAGGAAAAGAGGAATTAATGCACACACCAATTCCTGACAGGCAGACTTCATTCTCAAATTGCACACCAGTGGACACACTCATAAATTATCAGGTATCTTCATTTTGAAATGCTAGTCCAACCTTAATGTGACCATATGATGTTTTCAAAGGGATAATTATCATTCTCATCTTGCAGATTGATCATCACACTTAAAAAGGAACATCATTTCATATTATGACTAATATCATATTCGGTTGCCAATGTTAATAGGTGAAAATATTCTGTCTGCATACAAAAATGACATGACTGACCCAATATTGGCAAGGTGTGTGTATACAGTTTTCTTAATTATTTGCTCCCTCTTTTATCCACAACCCACACAAAGGATTTCAAGTGCCTTATAAAAAGAACCAAATTACAAAACCAGGGAAGTTCTAATGAAAGGAAATAATAAAGCCATGGACAAGAACAGCGACCACATCCTATCCAACCGCTAGAAGTGGCTCAGAGCTTCCTGGTGGGTTAAGGAAATAAAACATGATTCACAGTGGCCGTAAGATAAAATGTACTTTGATTTGTTTTTTTCCAGGAGTGACAGGTCAGCTGCTTCTATCAGCCTTCTTACCTATCAAGCCGGTGCCGCCTGGGTTAGTGTATATAGTTTTGGCCATGACATAGTCAAAGCCGAAAGGCTGGAAAGTGGATCCGATTCTGCCCAAGATCAGAGCTTCCTGGCTCATGTGTGACTCACAAGCATGTTGTGAGCTACTGACCTCCTCAGCCTGGGATGAAGATGGGTTACCTCCTCCCTCTACCCCAGTGTGCCACACAAATATTGTAATTTTGATGTGAGAAATACCGGGCAGCACAGCTCTAAACAACTGAGCTAATAAACCATCGCTTTATTTGTGAATAGAGTGAAAGTCAAACTCATCACCCCAAAGATCGGCTAGGATACTGTTCCCTTAATTCTGTGTGTTGGCCATGCTTGACATCCCTTATGAAGCTCTTTTTCATTACTCTTTTTCATTCCCTCCCTTTCAAGTTCTCACATCATAACTGCTTACTTGGAGGCAAGGGTCAGTTACGGAATAAAGGTCAAGGTTCAACTTCAAAAGAACTCACAAATAATATCCGTCTATTTGCAAAACTCGTTCTCATTTCGTGAACACGGGGGAGTAGTTATTATTTCCAAGGATCCATGAAACCAACCCATGGCCACAATAGGAACACACAGGAAATCCAGCTTAGTCTGTGCCCCACAGATCTCCTGCCCTCAGGGTGATCCTCCCACTTTTCAGAAGCTGATCCAAAGGCAGAGGAAGGACAACAGCTGTGGGATGTTAGCCCCTGATGAGGGCTGGTGCCAATGAGAGTCTTGACATAGACAAAGGCTCCTGCCTCCAAAGCTGGCTGGCACCTCACTTCACACAGGTCCAAAGAGAGGGGCAAGATCGTGTGCCTGGTTAGGACAGTTCCTTCTGCTGGAGAGCTGCCTGAGGGAGATGTTCTGGTGAAACAATCTTCACAAGATGAAAACAAGACTAGTCTCATTCTTCTGCACTCTTCACACCACTGCAAATCAAGAGGCAGGAAAGATGCACTTTCCAACCCGAGCCACAGGCATGGCACACCGTGAACAGGAGGGATTCCGTGTCACCCGTAGGCACACGTCTTCACGCTACGGGGTACAGAACAAACCAAAGTAACACCTTCATTCTAAAACTGCCTCTCCGCTCCTTTCTCAGCATCAGGATTTCCAAATGATGAGCGCAAAACGAGAAGCCTTAAAAACAGCCTGGATTACGTGTTCATGGAATTTGCCCTAGAGATGAAGGCTATCCTTTAGAACCTCTGAGGTCTCCTTATAGATGATTCATAACTAGTTTCAGTGGCCTTGAAACATTAGCTATATATATTTTTTCTAATTTTTCTTAATGGTAGTTTAGTCCCCTCTTAAGAGTATTGGTTCTCAAAGATCAGCTCCACCTGGCAGCTTATGGGACGGTCAAAGGACGGGACCAGCAACCTGGTTCTAACAAGGCCTCCAGGTGATTCTGATGCTCGCTCGAATTTGCTTCAGGGTATTCTTTCCTGTTTTACTTACGGCTTCAGATTACTTTGCTTTGGTCACTGACAAGTTCAAACCTCCAAACCTGTGAGCTTTCCCTAGCTTCAAGATCCCGCCGGGTCCTAATTTTTTGACAACTGTGGGATTATCTAGTTTTGCTTGCCTGCTCTTTATACTGTGTCTGCCCCCATAAATCTAACTGTTGGCTGAGCTCCAGCTGTACCCAACACTTGGGTGAGACCATCTGTCCTGATGAGACCTAAGGATGAACATCAGTGGGCCATTCTGAGAGCTAGAGAAAGGGTACGTTGGGTGGGGTGAATCAGGACAAGGGCCGTGAGTTGGGAAAGGACTTGGTGCATTCAGGAGGAACAGAACAGCAACCCGTGAAGATGGGTGATGGTGAGCAAGGGAGAGAGAGAGATGAAATAAGGATGGAGAGCAGAGCTCTGATCGGGCAATGCAGGCCTTCAAGGACATGGTAAGGAGCTTAGATTTGATTTCAAGGGCAACTTGAAGTCATGGGCTGGGGGCAAGGGGGGGTGGTAAGTAAGAGAGTGCTGTTATTTATTTATATTTATACAAAGCACTCCAGCTGCACCTCTCCTTCTGCCAGTTCCTGGTCGTTCTCCTTCCTCTCTTGTTCATGGTTCAGCATCCAAATTCGTTCACATTCCAGGACAGCAGAGAATGTGAGCGTGTCAGTATTACCCACCCTGTGTCCCCAACTCCCACACAGGGAGGCACGTAGAAGAGGCTCAATAAACACGTATTAAATAAATAAGGAACAAACTGAATCTGCACGTATCTTTGTCTTATATACAATCTGCAATGAGGTTCTTACAGCCAAGGATGTGGTTAGAAAACATCCTCATTCCTACTAGAAAAAAAAAAGTGGATATTTTTAGAGCTCGACTCCCCCCACCCCAAATGTCCCTAGAGTTTTCAGCTGTGCTCACTTTGCTGTTTTGTTACTGAACTCCTCTTCTCCTCCCTACGAACCTTTGTCCTGCCATTCTTTCCCTTTCACTTAGAATTGTTTTTATTCCAAGTCTCTTTGGTATTTCATCATTCCTTGCATCATCCCTTTTCTTTCTGTTCCCGTAACAGCCCCAGTCCACTGTCTGGAGAGCTGTGCCCTACTCTTTAATTTTTTGCCCTTGCAGTGCCATAGACCTTCCCTCAACCCCTACTCCCTCTCTTGTAATGCAGTTTATGTCTTGTCTTAAAAGAAGTCTTTTGGTTTTTTAAAAGTCAAGGTCACATTTAACAAGGTACATTTTACTAGTGACTCTTGATAGTGCAGAATGCTAGTTTTCCAGTACTACTCCACTGGGAGTCCCCTGCAGCTCACTACGTTATTTAACCCTGGCAGACTCTTTATAAGACAGATACCAAGGAGAATCACATCCAGGAATCCTAGATTCCTGGGCTGCTTAAGAACCCTCAAGGGTTGTGGATGCCCTCCTGTATCTGGGTGTGGAAGAAAACCTTTCACCCCCTAAAAGAGGCCGGATCACTGGCCTAAATCCTACAGATCAGTTAGAAAATTGCTACAAACATCAGAGTTGAAGAGTTGTTTAACCAGTAATATTTAGCCATTTGGTGTATTACTTCCTTCTGTGGAAACACCATGAGTCAGTTATTTTTTTATTGCTTTCTGACACAAAAGGCTGCGTTATTTTCCCCAAAACTCCTTTCATTATCTCTCATCGATAGTGCCTACCAATGCTTTTAAAATATTAGATATTTAAGGTTATAATATAATATGGATAGATGCCAAATCTATTTGTAGATCATTATTTGGTTGCTAAATGCTTGCTTTTAGGCTGAAGTGTGGAAAAATAACTTACTTGCTGAACTAGAGTTCTCAATGATATAGTCCAATAAACAAATACTTTTTTGTTTTATGAAACTATACACAAAAGTGTGTACATTCATATTAAAACTTCAGAAGAGTTATCAGAAACACACTCTCCCTGCGTGTGGTTGCTTTAACAAGGTTGGAGAATATTTCATTATTTTCTTCCTTAAAAATAAGATACTCAGGGTGGGATAGGGAGAGTGGGAGGGAGGGAGACACAAGAGGGAAGAGATATGGGGATATATGTATATGTATAACTGATTCACTTTGTTATAAGGCAGAAACTAACACACCATTGTAAAGCAATTATACTCCAATAAAGATGTTAAAAAAATAAAAATAAAATAAGATACTCAGACTGTTTAACTGACTTGACCCAACACCATTCTGTATTCATTAAAATACAAATTATAGAAAGTAAAAAATATTCCACCATTACAAAAATCTCCAGATCACATTTATTTGAATTTTTTTACTTGCATACTTTTCAAGACTGCTTTCATTCCTTTTTTTTAACTCTTCATCTTAAGCATATCTTGTTTAAAAAAACTGAACTCCATTTGCCTATGCTTTTCTAATTTTCTACCTGATAATTCTGTTAAACCATATTTACTGAGTGTTGAATATAGAAAACATTTCCTAGGACAAAAAAGTTAAAGACACATTTTTCCTCAAGTAGACTACATTTTAATTAAGAATTCACAGAACAAGGACCAAACTGACACAGTCATGGTGAAAGCCAGAGAACAGGGACATGAACTTGGACTAGGGAAGACTAGGAAATCCATGCGAGGATATAGGGCTTGGGCTTTGAGCAATGGAATGATTAGAGTTGGGGAAAATTAAACAGAGGGAAAAGCAATGGAAGAGTTGGGAACAGCAAGACCACAGGCACGGGAAAAAGAACATATGCCGACTTGAGTGAAGAGGCCAGACTAGCTGGAGCACAGGGCTCACGTGTGGGAGTTGAGGGGAGGTTAGGCAGGCAAACTGCAGAAGGTTTTGAGTGCCAGCTCACTCTCCTGGACGACAGAAGGCCTGCCATTTCTTCTCAAAATGCAGGGAGTCATGCTGGGAATCATATGATGGCTTACGAAAGCACTCATTACATGACCTTAACTCATTATCAGATATTCACTTACGTAACCTCATGAGAACAATGTCCCTTAAAACACTAAGACGTGGGGCAAGAACATGTGCTTTTATCCAAATATTTTCCACTGTTCTTGCATTACCTGAGAAGAATGGGACAAGATAAAGCAAGTAGCTCAGAGATCAACAGCCCTGTCTCTGAGTGAGCTGCAGATTTCAAAGGAGATGCTCTGCAAGCAGATCTCAGTAAGGAAGCTGGGAAGCACAGCTGCTTGGAGAGCTTAAGTGATTTAGCTTAATTCCTCTGTAAACTGTATTTTAAATGACTATGAAACCACATTTCTGTGACTGGTATTGTTTAAGGGGATGGAAGCCCAGCTAAAAGTCTTTGGTTTTCTTTCATAAATATTCAGGCTTATTCTACTGAGACTTCCTCCCACCCCCCTTAGTAGTCTCTGAGAATTAGCCCCTTGCAAGTTACGGAAAGACTGGATTGCCCACTGTATGTCTTAAGGGCTCTGTGTTTGGCACATGCATCTTATTTTCTTGGAGATCTAGTGGACTGTGATCTTTCAGGTTGCTTCATAAGGTGGTTTTCTATAAATAAAAGAAAAAAGAATGAATTCATTTCACCCCGATTCCCAAAAAGATAAATGTTACCCTGCCCACCCCCCCAAATATAAGCATAAAGCTTAAAGGTCTGTTTCTTACATAGGAATAAGTAGAAGATAAATCCTTCACCATGATCAGAGACCCACTGTGAGCACATGTTGGAAAACCTCTAAAGAAAGTGTTTTTAAAACCATCAGAAACTTTTCAGTAAAATAGAAGAGGAGCTACATCTGTGTGAAAAAAACAGGAGAAGGCATAAGAATTGAGCTTCTCTGTATCAAGTGATCAAGACCTTTTACCTACCTCTCATTTAATTTTCATGGCTATCATATGCAGTTTTCCCACTTACAAATGTGGAAACTACAGCTCAAGGAAGAAGATTAAGTAACAAGCAGATTAAGACATAGGAAGATTAAAACACAGCTTATAAGAGACAATATATTAATACTGAAGTGAGTGGTGGAGACTACAAAGTGATCTAGTTGAGAGAAAGGAGAGGTCCTTTTACACTGGGCTGGTCTGTGGAGAGGCTGAAGCAAAGGTGAGATTGGGCTTAACATTGGAGGATGGGCAAAATTTTAACCCGCTCACAATGCTGGCAGGATGATGAAATGTCATCAATGAAAAGGAAAAGACTAGGACACAATGGAGCGTTAGCAGGAGTCCAGTCCCAAGATCTGCCCTTAAGAAAGACAGAGCCCCCAGAGAATGACTCAAGCAATGAAGTGGGAGATAAATCCTTCATATGATCAGGAACCCCATGAGACAGCGAGGCACAAGTCAGACCAGAAGCAGGGCCAATACTAGAATGAATCTCTGAATCTATAGTTGCTAAGCCTGGGAGAAAAAAGAAAGTGGCCTCTTTAAGAAAAAGGGCCCAGAGAGTATGGGCCCACAGCTGAGTAGGTCTACAACTCAAATTACAGAACCCTTCAGCACTCAGAGTTTTAGTCCTGGGAGCTATCCAAGGTACTGACTGATTCCATACTAATTTCTGACCCAGTGGACCAAGGTCTGTCCTACTGTCTCTGCACATGTAACACATGAACCTCTTTACTTCAACCACTCTCCAGCTAACTGCTATTTGCAACTTCAGTTACTTTCCAAGCCAACTTACACCCTGTCTGTTGCCTGCCATGGTTTATGACTCTAGGCCATCAACTTTACACTCCTGTTGTCAATCCACTAGGTAAAGAAAATAGTGGAGCCATTATAAGCAAAAATAGCATTTTAAACAAAGGTCAGAAACAATAAATTGACCTATTTAAATAGTTTAAAACTATTGACTTTTATAGGGAAACTGTAAAAATGAACCTTGAAATGTAGGTTGAAAGTAGTTTATGAAAAGTGCTGATTTCAATGATAAGAAATTTTGCCTTGTCAAACGCAACAGGCAATTTCAAAGTTCTGAAAGTTATTGAATAGGACATTGATGTGACAAAGAAGTGTTGGGGAAATCAATGTGGAAGTGTCATGCCAATGGATTAAAAAGGAAAGATTCAAGAGGTAGGCAGATATCTCCTTCTTCGGGCTGAAATACTTTTTAGAATATGTATACACACACACACACACACACACACACACACACACACACATATACTGTATATACATATATTCCTAAAAAAGTCTTTTCAGGGATTTAGGATTTTAAGAAAATGATTTTCCAAAGATTAAAGATCACATTGAATGCTTCTGTGTACAAAAAGTACATTCCTGAATCTAAATCTAGTTAGATTTAATCAACTTTTAAATCCAAAAAGAATGTTCTGTTGTATCTGGTGCCTGTCACTGACTGATAATGCATCTTTGCATCTTCCAGTCTCCTGCCATTTTTCTTATAATCCAACCAATTTCTCAATGCTGGATATCTGTCACTACTGTTTGCAAAATTCTCCCCAGACAAAGCACATCGCTTATGGCTCATTGTTGTATATTCTTGAAACATTACTTCCTCCTCTTTCCAGCAGTCCATTGGGCAGTTGCCATTAAACCCAGGTGGCTCCATCCTCCATAGATGGCCAGGGAAAGAGGACCTGGGGATCAGGAACCTAAGGTCTGGCTACAGTCCAGGTCCTTGTTAACAGGACTTTGGAAGTGATATAGTGTGGATTCGGACGTTTATGACACTGTACCATAAGGTAGTTGCCAGATGTGGGGCAGCCTAAGTCCTATACATACTTTAAAATAAAGGGCTAACCAAACCCAGTTATCAGCCAAATAGTATCTATGTCTCCAGTATAGCAAGGCAAAACTGGACCCAAAATCTTTCATACTAGCCACAAAATGTTGCCAATCTGTCAACACGTCCTCAGGACCTCGCTGCTGCCACTCTCCAGCTGCCTTTGTCTCTAGGCAATTTGGGCGTTGCTTTCTGCCCTAAGTCAAATTCTCCCACAGGAACTGCCACTACTGCCTTGCATTCTGACATTCAACTAACTGCCCCTTGCCAAGAATGCATATTCCCATTCTTCACAGTCAAACAAAGAAGGATTCAAATTCTGCCTCTACTATTACTGGTTGTGCTCTTGGACAAGCTGGGCAACCCCACTAGGCCTCAGGTTCTTATCTATCAAAGAGGAGTGATCAGACTTACCAAGTTGTTGCAAAGATAAAAATCAAATAAGGGATACGAAGCACTTAGCGAGGTCTGGAAAAGGGACGCACACAATAAACTGTGAATTGTGGTGGGAATAAAATGCTATTTCTTGTTCTGACAGGACATTCACAGGAAGGCCAGTTTTCCATGGGCTGCAACACTTTAAACTTTTAAGTCTCTCCTCTAGTCTGCCTCCTTGTTTGTGGTTCCACCTTTTATCATAGCTCTCTATCTTTTCTTCATCTTTACTTCATCTGGGTTCCAGCCCTTGGCATGGATTACTCCTCAGCTAGAACCAGGTAGGACTGGCCTTGCCACTCTCTGCTGGGGGTAGATAAGAATGCTTCAGAAAATACAAGGTGCCTCACTCTTCAAAATGAACATTTCTCCATACAGGTTTAAAGCATCAAGGTAAAATAGGGCAAAGCACTTTGGAAAGACAGTTTGAACAAAGCTCAAAAAATGTGAAAATGAGACAAGGTAGATGTGTTCTTCTTTCCCACCTTCAGTAGCCTTACTACCAAAACACTAACTATTAATTAAATTGTCCCACACTTCAAGTTTCTTCTCAGTGGGGGTAAAGGTAGCAAAGAATACTTGCTACCAAGATATGGCTGTGGAATATTTTAATTTTGTACACTACAAGTGGGACTGCGCCACTGGGATATCTCATGTCCGTTAACAATTTCAGAATGCTCCTGACATAAATGAAGGTCCCTGAGTCAGCCTGGAAATAGTCAGTGCTTTTTTATAAACAAAAACACCGAACCAACTAGAAAGATAGCTTTCATACTGTTCTCCATGAAGGAACAGTGCGGTAAAAATTTCACATGTGAATTCAACCAAACTGAAATAAGATGGCCCATTGTTTGAATAAACTGAGGGCATGCAGCTGGGTTTTTCCTTGGCAGTAATTCTAATAGCCTAAATAAAGAACATGTTGAACTACCTACTTTGGGGAGAAAGCCCCTGGAATATTTCCTCAGGAAGAGGAGACAAGTGGATTTAAAACATATCATGTTTTTAGAAGACTAAGTTTCCCCTGCATGGAGGCACAGTATAAATATTACTTTAAAAATGCCATGTTTCTTAAAATGCGATGGTTTCCCCAATATATAATATGAATGTAAACAAGATTCCTGTCAAGCATGGCTATAACATACTGCTTAACACACCAAACTTATAATATGCACCTATTAGAGGCTTGGTTCTCTTAATGAGAGGAACTAAGGACACTGCATAAATTCTTCAACACATGTTTCATTTCTCCAGCTGCCTTGTGCTGTAGAACATCATGTTAACAAGAAGTGATGCTAACAAGAAGCTAAAACCAGTGTAGCAAATGGGGCATTTAAAATATATATAAACATACTGGCCTTCACAAAGAAAGGAGCTATTTGGGGGGAACTAAATGGATCCCTAGACAGACATATTTTAGTTTAATATTCCATGTATTTTTCTACATGCTAACCATGTCAGTTCTTCTCAATGGCAGAAAAATATTCTGTGAGAGAACAAGAAGCCAGCATGCAATTATCCCCTGGGCTCATACTCTAAACACAATCATTTGGGGGGAAGGGTAAAAGGCAGCCACCTGAATTTCACCAACTTTCTTTGGTGACTTTAGGGCCATTTTTAAATACCAATATTTGCAGACAGCAGCTAAAAAAACCAAAGCTTGCACTGCTTATTCTAAACAAACCACCTGGCAGCTTGCATGGATTCAGAGAAGCTGGTCATTTTATGCACTGGTCCACCAGAGCTGGAGAATCAGTCTAGACTCTCACTGCTTACTCTCCTAAATGCTCACCAGGGAAATCAGTTCTCATTGTTCACTGAGGCCAAATCTATATAGCAGTAATTTCTAGTATAAATTCAGAATGAAGAAATGACTGGTCTTTTAGCCCAAATCACCCAGGTGTTTAACCAACCCTGAAGCAAATGGTGGCCCTCATCTAACCATGCAAGGCTTCATTCGTCCACTTGTGTCCTCCAGGTTCCACAGCCTCCATCAGTAAGCGCTATCAGTAAGCAACTCTGTTGCAGAGAATGGAATATCTTCAAAATGGTATCGTTTGTCAATTAAAGCCAGCTTCATATTAAGAGGAGGATATGGGGTCCATATAGAGGCAATGTAATGAAAACAGTTCAAGAGCAACTGCTTGATGAGGGGTGGCGGCTGCCCGGAAAAAAAGTATAAACTATTCGTAAAATGAAATGACTGGTTGAACTTACGGGCTATTAGAAGTGATGTTGAGTATATATCCTACTTCAGCCTGAAGACTACTG
This sequence comes from Tursiops truncatus, assembly GCF_011762595.2. Lineage (NCBI taxonomy): Eukaryota > Metazoa > Chordata > Mammalia > Artiodactyla > Delphinidae > Tursiops > Tursiops truncatus. The sequence goes on from NC_047042.1 coordinate 46,740,717, forward strand.
AAGACTATACAGTAGAGCTCTCATTTGTTTGTTATTATTCTTTTGTACGGTAGATGAAACAGCAAACAGATGCAACAGTACATTCTATTAAACATTCAGAGAACTCTGTCCCTTTGACTACAGCCTGTATAATACCTCAGGCTCCAGGAAACTAGTCTGATTTTGGCCCAGCGCTCCACTGGCAGTCAAAGTTGGTCTGAACAGGTTCCAAAAGAACTCTGCTCCAACCCGACTGGGCATTGGTCAATTACTGCAGAGCACCATTTAAGTTGAAAGGGATAGTTATCTAGGCCTAAAATCAGCTGGAAACGGAGCTGCTGCCATGTCAGCAGTCTGCCTTTCCCGGAGGCTCCAGCACACTTAGGCTGGCTCTTTTGTCACCAGTCATCTGCATCCAACCTGACGTGGTTGCTTAAAAAGAGAGGATGCCAAGTTTGTTTGTCACACTTCATTTCTTTTTCTCCCTCCTCTACATCCAAGAAACAACCAAAGAGGAAATTAAAGACTCTTTTAATATTTAATATTTTTATACCAATTGAAAATGGGGAAAATAATACACTCAGTTTCTCTGGAGGGACCCAGAGTGAAGTATAAACTGATATTCTTTTAACAATGTACAGCTCATTCCCTATATGTTTACATTGAAATTCCCATGGAAGATACATGGTATGAATAAAACTTTTCATTCCATTTTTACTAGGATTTCTTTTAGAAATGGAGGATGGATGGCAAAGATTAAATACCATAGAACCTGCTTTCCAAATAAACCAAGACTTTAAGAAAAGCCCAAGTCTGTTTTGGGATTAAAACCCTTGTATTTTTCCTGCTCTGATATCATTCAAAATGAGTTTTATTGGTGAGCGGATAGCTTCCACGAGGCAACCATTTTCCACACAGATTTCCAATTCCAAATCTCCTTAGCAATGACCTCAGCTTGACTCCAAATTTAACTGTACACATCTAACCTCAAGTGCAGCTTCTCCAGCAAACCCCAGGTTGTCCTTATTTTGCTTTCTAAAGCAATGTGTGTATTGTAACTGGTCCATGATGATGGTGATTATTATATTAATAAAGCTACTGTTCCCTGGAGATGTGGCTTTGTGGTTTACAAAGAGCCTCCTACCCTAGCCAAAAAGGAGGCAAAATTCTTGTATGGGTTGTTTTGCAATGGTTTGTGGCACAGAACAGCAGAATGTCATAAGAAGGAAACAAGAATTAAAAGGGAAGGGAAATTTGAAGAAAAACACAAACTAGGATTCCTTTTCAGTGGGTATGCTGAACACAGGCTATGGAGTACTACTAGAAATAAAGTAGGATAACCCTCCCAATCCATGTAGCCTCAGGCACGCTCTATAGATGAATTTCCCAAGCTCGTGTCCAGAGAAGCCAATGGAAACGCATATGTACATTCTTTCTAGGTCTTTGTCAGAGCAAAATCATGTGCTCTGTGGAACAGATATATTCTGTGTACATACTACAGATGAGCCCTTACCATGAAAAAAGTATATCATTTACCTGCTATTTCTGCAAGCTGTTCGAAAATCAAGAACTTTCGTGAATAAGAAAGTGAGTGAGATACAGAGGTGGAGCAGAGGTCAGATAATAATGAGGAGTTAGAAATATCTGGGGGATATTCATAGAAAAAATAGAATATTCAAAACTTGCTCTAAGGAAGAAAAAAAAAAAAAAAACTAGTGATGTAGTTTTTCTTCCCTCTGCCCTGAATATTCTAACACACTGAAGACCTCAGATGAAAGCGGTAGTTTCTAACACACTCCGCATGTCAGGTTATCCTTACCTGTGATTTTCCTTTGTGTGTGTGTAGTTTATATTCCATACTTATTAATAGTGGACATCACAATATATTACATTGGATTTTAAACAATAACCTGTGTGTTTCTTATGATATACTTTTACAAAAACGAACAGAAAAAAAGCAGGCCAAAATAAGCTTTTGTTCTAGTCTCACAAAAGTGAACTATCAATGGAGAAGAAATGCCTTAAGTACAATAGCAATGGAAACAGATACCATGAGCACATCCCAGATAATATTGTCATCTAACTTACAGCAAGTAATTCCATTTGTTCTTCTTTTGCTAGGTTATTTTAAATTTTAAGTGATTTTTGTTTAAATTATTAGATGTCAGTTTTTAAAGATGATTAATATTTAATGACAGGATAAAATAGAAAATGGAGTTACAAGCTTTTCTCATTGACATTTAATGTAAATTGTACACTAGCCACATAGCATACTATCAAGTGATTTTACGGTAGAGATCAATTTTGGGGGGAAAAAAATAAAGTCATACTCTTTTTTCTTATCTTTGACTCCCTTCACCCATTTATCTCAAACCCCTGTCCCCCACCTTTGGCAACCATCAATCTGTTCTCTGTATCTATGAGCTTGGTTTTTTTGCCTTTTTTTTTTAATAGATTCCACATATAAGAGAGGTCATATGGTATTTGCCTTTCTCTGTCTGACTTATTTCATTTAGCGTAATGCCCTCAAGGTCCATCCATGTTGTGAATGGCAAGATTTCATTCTTTGTTTATGGCTGAATAATATTCCATTATTCATATATATATATATATATATATATATAATTGTGATTATATATCACAATTTCTTTATCAATTCATCTATCAGTGAACACATAGGTTATTTCCATATCTTGACTATTGTAAATAATGCAGCAATGAACATGGGGGTGGGGGCATATATCTTTTCAAGTTAGTGTTTTTGTTTTTTGGATAAATACCCAGCACTGGAATTGCTGGATCATATAGTAGTTCTATTTTTAATTTTTAAAGGAACCTCCGTACTGTTCTCCATAGTGGCTGCACCAATTTACGTTCCCACCAACAGTGCACAAGGGTTCCCTTTTCTTCACATCCTTGCCAACATTTGTTATTTCTTGTCTTTTTGATAATAGCCATCCTAACAAGTGTGAGGTGATATCTCATTGTGGTTTTGATTTGCCTTTCCCTGGTGATTAGTGATGTTGAGCATCTTTTCATGACTTGTTGACCATCTGTATGTCTCCTTTGGAAAAATGTCTATTCAGATCTGCCCATTTTTTAAAATCAGATTGCTTTTCTGCTATTGTATTGTATGAGTTCTTTATATATTTTGGATATTAGCCCCTTATTAGATATATGATTTGCAAATATTTTATCCTATTCAGCAGGTTGCCTTTTCACTTTGTTGATGATTTCCTCTACTGTGCAGAAGATTTTTAGCATGATGCAGTCCCATTTGTTTAGTTTTGCTTTTGTTGCTTTTGCCTTTAGTATTAGATTCAAAAAATCATCACCAACACCTATGTCAAGGAGCTTTACTGCCTGTGTGCTTATGTTTTCTTCTAATTGACCATATATTTGTGAGTTTATTTCTGAACTCTCTATTCTGTTCCATTGATCTATGTGCCTGTTTTTTATGCCAATGCCATACTGGTTTGATTACTATAGATTTGTAATATAGTTTGAAATCAGGGAGTGTGATGCTTTCAGCTTTGTTCTTCTTTCTCAGTATTGCTTTGGCAATTCAGAGCCTTTTGTGGTTTAATACAAACTTTAAGATTATTTGTTCTAATTCTGTGAAAAATGTCACTGGAGTTTTTATTAAAATGTTGCACTGCATCTATAGATTGCTTTGGGTAGTATGGACATTATAACAATACTGATTCTTCCAATCCATGTGTACAGAATATCTTTCTATTTATTTGCGCCTTCAATTTCTTTCATTAATGTCTATTTTTTTTAATTGGGTTATAGTTGTTTTACAATGTTGTGTTCTTTCTACTGTACAGCGAAATGAATCAGAGTTCCCTGTGCTATACAGCAGTTTCTCATTATTTATCAATTTTATACATATTAGTGTATATATGTTAGTCCCAATTTCCCAATTATTCCCCTCATCCGCTTTCCCCACCTTGATGTCCATACGTTTGTTCTCTACGTCTCTGTCTCTATATCTGCCTTGCAAACCGGTTCATCTGTACCATTTTTCTAGATTCTACAAGTATGTGTTAATATATGATATTTGTTTTTCTCTGACTTACTTCACCCTGTATGACAGACTCTAGGTCCTTCCACGTCTCTGCAAATGACACAATTTTGTTCCTTTTTATGACTGTGTAATATTCCATTGTATATATGTACCACATCTTCTTTATCCGTTCATCTGTCAATGGACATTTAGGTTGCTTCCATGACCTGGCTATTGTAAATAGTGCTGCAATGAACATTGGGGTGCGTGTATGTTTGTGAATTGTGGTTTTCTCTGGGTATATGCCCAGTAGTGGGATTGCTGGGTCATATGGTAATTCTACTTTTAGTTTTTTAAGGAACCTCCATACTGTTCACCATAGTGGCTGTATCAATTTACATCCCCACCAACAGTGCAAGAGGTTTCCCTTTTCTCCACACCCTCTCCAGCATTTGTTATTTGTAGATTTTCTGATGATGCCCATTCTAACTGGTGTGAGGTGATACCTCATTGTAGTTCTGATTTGCATTTCTCTAATAATTAGTGATGTTGAGCGTCTTTTCATATGTTTCTTGGCCATCTGTATGTCTTCTTTGGAGAAATGTCTATATAGGTCTTCCGCCCATTTTTTGATTGGGTTGTTTTTTTAATATTGAGCTCCATGAGCTGTTTGTATATATTGGAGATTAATCCTTTATCCATTGATTTGTTTGCAAATATTTTCTCCCATTCTGAGGGTTGTCTTTTTGTCTTGTTTATGCTTTCCTTTGCTGTGCAAAATCTTTTAAGTTTCATTAGGTCCCATTTGTTTACTTTTGTTTGTATTTCCATTACTCTAGGAGGTGGGTCAAAAAGGATCTTGCTGTGATTTATGTCCAAGAGTGTTCTTCCTATGTTTTCCTCTAAGAGTTTTATAGTGTCGGGTCTTACATTTAGGTCTTTAATCCATTTGGACTTTATTTTTTGTATGGTTTTAGAGCGTGTTCTACTTTTTTTTTTTCTTTTTGCGGTACGCGGACCTCTCACTGCTGTGGCCTCTCCCGCTGCGGAGCACGGGCTCCGGATGCGCAGGCCCAGCAGCCATGGCCCACGGGCCCAGCCGCTCCGCAGCATGTGGGATCCTCCTGCACCGGGGCACGAACCCACGTCCCCCGCATTGGCAGGCAGACTCTCAACCACTGCACCACGAGGGAAGCCCGAGAGTGTTCTAATAGTATTCTTTTACATGTAGCTGTCCAGTTTTCCCAGCACCACTTATTGAAGAGACTGTCTTTTCTCCAGTGTATATCCTTGCCACTTTTGTCATAGATTAGTTGACCATAGGTGCGTGGATTTATCTCTGGGCTTTCTATCGTGTTCCATTGATCTATATTTCTGTTTTTGTGCTAGTACCATATTGTCTTGATTACTGTAGCTTTGTAGTATAGTCTGAAGTCAGGGAGTCTGATTCCTTCAGCACCATTTTTTTTTTCCCCTCAAGATTGCTTTGGCTATTTGGGGTTTTCTGTGTCTCCATACAAATTTTAAGATTTTTTATTCTAGTTCTATGGAAAATGCCATTAGTAATTTGATAGGGATTACACTCAATCTGTAGACTGCTTTGGGTAGTATAGTCATTTTCACAATATTTATTCTTCCAATTCAAGAACATAGTATATCTTTCCATCTGTTTATGTCTTCTTTGATTTCTTTCATCAGTGTCTTAGAGTTTTCTGAGTACAGGTCTTTTACCTCCTTAGGTAGGTTTATTCCTAGGTATTTTATTCTTTTTGTTGCAATGGTGAATGGGATTATTTCCTTAATTTCTCCTTCTGATCTTTTGCTGCTAGTGTATAGGAATGCAAGAGATTTCTGTGCATTAATTTTGTATCCTGCAACTTTTCCAAATTCACTGATTAGCTCTAGTAGTTTTCTGGTGGCATTTTTAGGATTTTCTATGTATAGTATTATGTCTTCTACAAACAGTGACAATTTTACTTCTTTTTTTCCAATTTGTATTCCTTTTATTTCTTTTTCTTCTCTGATTGCTGTGGCTAGGACTTCCAAAACTATGTTGAATAAGAGTGGCAAGAGTGGACATCTTTGTCTTGTTCCTGATCTTAGAGGAAATGCTTTCAGGTTTTCACCATTAAGAATGATGTCTGCTGTGGGTCTGTCATACATGGCCTTTATTATGTTGAGGAAGGTTCCCTCTATGCCCACTTTCTGGAGAGGTTTTATCATAAATGGGTGTTGAATTTTGTCAAAAGCTTTTTTTGCTTCTATTGAGATGATCAGATGGTTTTTATTCTTCAATTTGTTAATATGGTATATCACACTGATTGATTTGTGTATATTGAAGAATCCTTGCATCACTGGGATAAATGCCACTTGATCATGGTGCATGATCTTTTTAATGTGTTGCTGGATTCTGTTTGCTAGTATTTTGTTGAGGATTTTTGCATCTATATTCATCAGTGATATAGGTCTGTGATTTTTTTTTGTAGTACCTTTGTCTGGTTTTAGTATCAGGGTGATGGTGGCCTCATAGAATGAGTTTGGGAGTGTTCCTTTGCAATTTTTTGGAAGAGTTTGAGGAGGATGGGTGTTAGCTCTTCTCTAAATGTTTGATAGAATTCACCTGTGAAGCCACCTGGTCCTGGACTTCTGTTTGTTGGAAGATTTTCAACCACAGTTTCAACTTCATTACTTGCGATTGGTCTGTTCATATTTTCCATTTCTTCCTTGTTCAGTCTCGGAAGGTTATACCTTTCTAAGAATTTGTCCATTTCTTCCAGGTTATCCATTCTATTGGCATAGAGTTGCTTGCAGCAGTCTCGTATGATGTTTTGTATTTCTGCAGTGTCTGTTGTAACTTCTCCTTTTTCATTTCTAATTTCATTGATTTGAGTCCTCTCCCTCTTTTTCTTGATGAGTCTGGCTAAAGGCTTATCTATTTTATCTTCTCAAAGAACCAGCTTTTAGTTTTATTGATCTTTCCTATTGTTTTCTTTGTTTCTACTTTTTTTATTTCTGCTCTGATCTTTATGATTTCTTTCCTCCTTCTAACTTTGGGTTTTCTTTGTTCTTCTTTCTCTAGTTCCTTTAGATGTAAGGTTATATTGTTTATTTGAGATTTTTCTTGTTTCTTGAGGTAGGATTGTATTGCTATAAACTTCCCTCTTAGAACTGCTTTTGCTGCATCCCATAGGTTTGGGGTCGTAATGTTTTCATTGTCATTTATCTCTAGGTATTTTTTGATTTCCTATTTGATTTCTTCAGTGATCTCTTGGTTATTTAGTAGCATATTGTTTAGCCTCCGTGAGGTTGTGTTTTTCTACAATTTTTTTTCCTGTAATTGATTTCTAATCTCATAGCGTTGTGGTTGGAAAAGATGCTTGATACAATTTCAATTTTCTTAAATTTACTGAGGCTTGATTGGTGACCTAAGATGTGATCTATCCTGGAGAATGTTCCATGCACACTTGAGAAGAAAGTGCAATCTGCTGTTTTTAGATGGAATGTCCTATAAATATTGATTAAATCTATCTGGTCTATTGTGTCATTTAAAGCTTGTGTTTCCTTATTAATTTTTTGTCTGGATGATCTGTCCATTGGCATAAGTGAGGTGTTGAAGTCCCCCACTATTATTGTGTTACTGTCGATTTCCCTTTTTATAGCTGTTAGCATTTGCCTTATGTATTGTGGTGCTCCTATGTTGGGTGCATATATGTTTATAATTGTTATATCTTCTTTTTGGATTCATTAATGTCTTATAGTGTTCAATATACAGGTCTTTCATGTCCTTGAATAAATTTATTCCTAGGTATTTTATACTTTTTGATGCAATTGTAAATGGGATTATTTTCTTAACTCTTCTTTCTGATAGTTTGTTATTAGTGTATAGAAATGCAACAGGTTTTTGTGTATTGACTTTGTAACCTGCATCTTTATGGAATTAATTTATTAGCTCTAACTAATGGAGTCTTTTTTTAATGGAATCTTTAGGGTTTTCTACATATATCGTGTCATCTGAAACATAGTGACAGTTTTACTCCTTCCTTTCCAATTGGATGCCTTTTATTTCTTTTTGTTGCCTAACTGCTCTGGCTAGGAGTTCCAATATTACACTGAATAAAAATGGCAAGAGTGGACATCCTTGTCTTGCTTCTGATCTTACAGGAAAAGCTTTCAGCTATTCACCATTGAGTATGATGTTGACTTGTCATATAATGTAGATTTGTCATATATGACTTTTATTATGTTGAGGTACATTGCCTCTATATCCACTTTGTTGAGAGCATTTATCACAAATGGATATTGAATTTTGTCAAGTGCTTTTTCTGCATCTACTGAGATGATCATATGATTTTTAATCCTTAATTTTGTTAATGTGGTGTATCACTTTGACTGATTTGTGGATATTAAACCATCATTACTTTACCTGTGATTTTTCAATTGGTTTGTTGTTTCATCTCACAATGTGCCTAAGAGAACAGTTCTGCTCTCTCCACCAACTGCTGTTCCCATCTTCATTTTTCAAGTATTGTTTGAGAGCCTCAAATTTACAAATTAAAAACATCCTGAATGATTTCTGGCTTGGTGGGACCAACAGATCAGACCCAGCAGTCTGGGGTGGAATAAGCCTAGGATTCGATCTCAAGGGTGCCTGGTGTGTGGAGAGGCTTACATCAGACATTCACATCATTTTAGCTGAAGAATAGCCAACAGAAGATTCTGATTTAATAGCCCAAGGAGGGAATTCAGGCATCAGGTTTTCATTTTTAAAGCTCCCTTGGTTATTCTAATGCACCAGTAGGGTTGGGATCCCTTTTTCAGAGAATGGTTGCTATGACTGGGGACTCTGTGCCTCCAGATATAACATGGTCCCTTCTCCATCACTTTGACACTTTCGAAGTCTAAAGGAATTCATTCATTTATTTAATGAATGCTAATTGAGTATCTATAATTTGTAAGGCACTGTCCTAAGTGATACAAATAAGCAATGAACAAAACAAAGTTCCAGACTTGTAGAGTTTACATTCTTGGAAGGTAAAATATTTTAAAAGTGCTTGGAGAATCACAAATTTTAAAAGCCTCCCTTTACTTGGGGACAAAAAAAAAAAGCATATTTGTAGCCAGATTGTTTTCAATAAGAAATAATTTTTTAAAAGAGATTCCCATTCCCAGGATGAAATCTTAGGCCCTAATCACCAGGATAAGAGAAACAGTCCTTATTGTTCAAGGCATTGAATTTAATCAATCTCCTTTTCAATTCCATGAAAGTTTCTTCTCTTTTACGTGCCTCAATATGAAAGTAGTCATTTTAAAAAGAAGATACATTCACGAATTAGAAGTAAATAAATAATTCACTCTGTGTAATCTCAGACTGAGGCAAATCAGGGATTCTTTCCTTTGCAAAGGCAGATTTTTTTTGGATTTTTCTTTCAGATATAAAACAAAACAACAACAAAGCACAATGTAGATCCTTCCACTGCCTACTGTTTTACCCACACCCTGAATTTTTGTAGCTGTCCTGGTCCACAGATCTGTGAGCAAGTGCCTGCTAGGGTATAGTATAGAACCACTCATCCTTCATACCCAATCACCTCAAGATGTTATATGTAAATAGCTCATGATCATGAAGCACAGCAAAGATAGAGAAATGGGTTTAGGAAAATTCAAGAATTTTAGTCATGTTATCTACACCAGGGACAGATCAGAAATACCACGGAGTCTTAGAATAAGAATCCAAATTAAACAGTGAGACCATCAGTTGAAAACTCTGTGGGACATCCTAAATTAACACAAAACCCAGAGCCCCCAGCAGGTGGCCATGTTTGACGTTTAAATCACTAACATTTTGTATGTGGAGTTTTTATTAGGACAAGTTTACCACATGATAGACAACCTGTGTATATTTGCAGATGTGTGCATGGCCGTCAAACCTGCATGGAGAGGATAATTCTCAGCAATCTCCACCTGACTGTTGTTGAAGGCAATGTCCAATCAAAGTACAGAGCTCAGCGAATAAATGAGTTGCTTTGACAGGAAATTCCAACAGCAATTTTAATTCTGATCAGGCTTCAGGAAATGGAAAGAATAAAAACACATCAATTATAGTGACAGGAAGTTTTAAATCACATGGCGAGCAGCTGCTGCCAAAAGACGTGTCTGCCAGCTTTGTTAAGGAGCCTGGTATTTTGGTGTGACCAAAATTTTACACCAAAATGTTAGAGGCTGACATCACTGCCTAATTGCACGTTATCTCTCTACAAGGGTAAAGAAAATGACACGCTACTGAAAGCATATTATTATTACAGGGAAAAGAAATCAACTTAACTGTAAGGGTTTGGAATGCATTAAAAAAAACGGACACATACAAATATATTCCTCTGCACAGAAAGCAGATCTGCCTGCCAATTAAGTCACAACTGTCCACTGCTAATTAAAATCTTGTTTAATCAACACTCAGGTATAAGTATTCATTTCATTTCATGACAAAGAGCTAGATTCTTCTTTCCTGCCCTTTGGGTCTCCTTTCTCTTTATAGTGTATTTCTTAATACTTTTAAGCTAGGTCACAGGGAAAGGATGTAGAGAAGAAATCATGAGCAAGAAGCAAGTCCACCCAGAGTGGTCCATACAGCTTGTCGGGGGGGCGGGGGAGAGGTGATTTTCTACACAGTATATCAAACAGGCTCTATCTTCAAAAGAGTTTTAACTCAGTCACTCTAGACAAGTTATAACATAAATTCATTTTCCTAGGATTTATAAAGCGCCTTTCTATAAAGTTCAAAGGGGGCTCAGAACTTTCTCTGGTTTGTTGCCTTTCCTGCTTCCGGCTTAGGAAACGGGATAGATGTTAATGACTGTGTGCTCATAAATGGCCCATGGAAGAGGTTATAACTCAAATTCTACTTTTCTTCACTCAATTAAAGGCTTCCCTTTTTCCTAAAATTTCAAGGACTCTGGCACATTCTTCCCTTCTTAACTGATAAAGTCCTGGTGTAGCCACCTCCATTAATAACATGAAAAAGTTACAGATTCTCCATATTGGTCTTACAAGTTAGAAGCAATGGCATCAGACACGTATTTCAAAATCCAACTTCTAAGTAATTTTCAATATTCTCAGTATGTTATACCAGTACAGTCAGTACACATAGCAATATTTACTAACATTTGACATATGTCAGGTTTTAGAAATTTAAAAGTAAGACCTTCAGTTGGATATAAACAAAGCAAACTTTACTTTTAAGGTTTTGTATAAGGCTAAATACAACAAACAGAATTGATGGGAAACATCGTGGATTGACATTCTAGGTTCCTGGAGGGTAGGTATAATAACTTACGGCCATTGGTAGTAACCACCACCTGTAGCAACCTATTATGAAATAATAAGCAACTTGCTTTCTGATCTCTCACTGGCCTTTCCTGTGTTTGTTTACAGGCCATATGATTTAGTGGAAAAAGTATGAGATACTGATTCAGACCGAGCTGTGTGCGAACCCAGTTCCAAGTGTTTAGTAGCTGTGTAACTTCAGGCAAGTTTCTTGTTTTCTCTTTGTCAGCTATCTGATTTGAAAGTGGGAATAATAATGGTATTTAACTCATAAGGTTGCTACGAGGATTCAATGAAACACTGAATTTAAAGTACTGAGTATAAGAGCTAACATATAGCAAGTATGACATTCGATGATATTACCACATTTATTGTTATTAATGTTGATATTAACAATCCCATCCAGTTTACCTCTTTGCCTCATATTTTGCTGTGAGGTTTATGATGTTCTCTAACTTGGAACACTTCTCCATGAACACCTTCCTTTTAGCTAAAATGACACTAGTTTAGGGCTCAGAGCTCTTCACCGGGCAATTCTTAGCCAATGGTCTTCCTGTTCTAGTCTCATCTAAATCCCCTACATGCTGTGTCTGGAACTGCCGGAGAAAGCAGCCCCCTGCAGTTAGCAAACTATTGCCAGCCCTAGTTTTCCTGAGGTGGCCCAGCTTCTGCTATAATTAGCACAGCAGCCAAGACTTCATAGACTGTGGAGGCTTAGTGCCTTCTGCTGGCTCTTCTTGCAAATCACTGCCTTATGAAGGGGAGAGTGCAGAAGATGGTTTCTCTAGCCTCCCTCTCCAGCTGACTCTGAACTTGGAGTCCTTCTCCAGGGCCAGCCAGCCCTGACTTCATTATGAAGCCCTCAGGTCCTAACTAGAATAAGATAGGATTCTTACATCATTATTACCTAGAAGAATGTCTGAAGAGATGGTCACTGATGAGATTTAGAAGAAGAGGCATACTTGTACACCCTATGCTTGTAGTGCTAAAAATTTGGGGTCTCCAAGGATGCTGGGTCTGGATGGATAAGGGACAGGCAGGTAGTCACAACATGTTAAATAGTGAGCAAATTTCTTCACGTGCAACAGCAGAAGACAAAACTCCAGGCTTCATCAGACATTCTACATTATTTGGCAAATGGTTATCCACAGAGGCACCAAATAAATTTTCCTTTCACTTCAAAAATCTTTATTTCAACCCTTCATAGGGCAGACTGCTTCAAGAGATTCCAAACCCAATTCTCCAAGTCCCAACCCAGTCAGCACATTGCTGTTTCATGTAATATTTTTGTTTCCTGTTCTTGCCACTTGGCTTTGTTTGACATCTGTCTATATTAACTATATTCTCCATTGATATTACTAGCTTTGGCAGGTCAAAGAAACAAATCTTTTGAGCCTGGCTGTGCTATTCTTCGGTATTTCCTAGATCTCTAGGTTTTGCCCCATCAGCAGTCTTTGATACCTAAATCTGTATGCTTGGAAGCTGACATTCATGGAGTGCCAGCGATGTGATGGACGCTGGACAGAAACAGGAGTAAAGCTCATATTCTTAGCTAAGCCAATTTATGAGACTCTAAAGCCCAGGCAACTTTTCTTATTACACTGAACTTCAAGGGAGTTATTGGGAGTAATGTTTCTTATGTGTCATTTTTAAACTCTTCAAGGACTAGACATTTACAAACCCAATTGTCTGATACCCAAAGGACCCTTTCATATAGTATCACTGATATTTCTCCTAAACAGACATCATGTACTGCCCGTCCTTCCCTGCTGATTATAAAACCAGTGAAAAAGGTCAAGAAATGAACAAGACATTCTCAAGTCACAAGTCCATTTGTAAGTGCTAATTAATATACTGCCTTATACATAGTTCTCCAATTATCTTCATATAATAGGTGAATTTTTTCTCTGAAAATCATAGTCCTTAAGGATGAATAAAGGTAAGTTACTTTGGAAATTAGCCTGCTATGAGAGAGTTCTAAAATATGCTAGTGTTTAGTAGCCAAAACCAGGAAGTTATTTTTTTAACCCTCCCTTTTCAAAACTCACTGTGCCAAAATATATAAAGATTATTAAGAAACTAAGAAAGGGTGAAACAAATTCAAGCACTTTTTTTTTTTGGTGGTACACGGGCCTCTGTTGTGGCCTCTCCCGTTGCGGAGCACAGGCTCCGGATGCGCAGGCTCAGCGGCCATGGCTCACGGGCCTAGCCGCTCCGCGGCATGTGGGATCTTCCCAGACTGGGGCACGAACCCGCGTCCCCTGCATCAGCAGGTGGAGTCTCAACCACTGCACCACCAGGGAAGCCCTCAAGCACTTTTATGATTACATTTCTCTCTGTTTGCTTCTCTTACTTTACTGCTGGTTCTGATTTTTCCTTAGACCAAATACAAAATGGTAAAATAAGCTTTCTAAATAGCTATTCCTTTTTGAAGTACACCATCTGTATTAGTTTGCTAGGGATGCCATATCAGAGTACCATAGACTGAGTGGCTTAAACAACAGAAATTTATTTCCTCACAGTTCTGGAGACTAGAAGTCCAAGATCAAGGTGTCAGCAGGGTTAGTTTTTTCTGAGGCCTTGCCTTATAGATGGCTGTCTTCTCCCAGTATCTTCACCTGGTCTCCCTTCTGTGTGTGTCTGTGTCCAAATTTCTTCTTCTTATAAGTACATTAAGTCATATTGAATTAGGGTCACCCCAATAACCTCATTTTAATTTCACTGCCTCTTTAAAGACCCTATCTCCAAATACAGTCACGTTCTGAGGTTCTGGAGGTTAGGCGATTTCAACATCTGAATTTTGGGGGTGACACAATTTAGCCCACAACACCCATTAAAAAAATCTTTTGCAGGTGTACCTTCTATTACATTATAGATTTGTTTCTTAAAGCTATGTTCAGGTGGAATTTTAATAAACAAGAAGTTCTCAACCTAGCAGCATCAACTTCACCAGAGAACTTGTTAGAGATGCAAATTTGGGGAACACACCTCAAATCTCTGAATCAGAAATTCTGAAGGGAGTAGGGGCTGAGCAACCTGGGTCTTAACATACCCTCCAGGTGATTCTGATGCATGCTAAAGTTTGAGAACCACTGGAATTAACCAAATGACAATTTAAACATACTATAAGAGGTATTTTGAATGGAATACTGCAGTAGATTTTTTTTATATAAAGCAAAGATCCTTTTTTAAAATGTGAATCATCACCTGCTAATTTTGGATTTTGGAAATTCTGAATTTTAATGCTAGCTTTTTTTCATAGGAAGGTACATTAGTATTTTACTTCATTAAGTCTAAGGCAATTATTTTTAAATATATATATATATATGTATATATATATGTGTATATATATATACATATATATATATGTAAACATGTATGTGAATATATATATATTGCTAACCCATATCTTTAGCTTATTAATTTCTACTAGGTTCACTAGTTACTGTCTCTCGTGTGCTGTTTCTATTTATTCAGGTCAAACTCCAATTGTAGCTCCCTCCAACTACTGCTCCCAAGCATTTCTCATTCCTTGAAAGGAGATCTCCCATGCTGAACTGAGCACCGATCAAAATTCCTTACATCATATTACCTCAGAATTACCAAAATTACAGATTTAAGTGGAGGTCCTTCCAGTTTTTTCCCCTTACATTCTAGAATTACAAATCAGTTCAATTGAGAAGACAGATGCTTTTCTAGCTATGTTGTGCCCAGGAATAGAAAAATTACTTCTAACAGCTACTAAGTCATGTTTTGATTGCTGTTGTTTTAGTCCTAAATATTTCAGCAACAAATAATGAAACATAAGAAACTCAGAGGTGGCCCATTGAAATTAATTTTATCCCTTTTGCAGACAACCAGGTCTTTGGCAATTTTTGGCCAAGAAAAACTATATTTTGGCAAAACACTCATACAACACACACACACACACACACACACACACACACACTCACTCATACATGCATGTGAGCACTTTTCTTGTGTGAGTTACTGGTGGACAATGGCAGGGCCACTATTCTTTTATCATCTAGTCAAGCTGGAAATTCATACTTTTCTGACTAATAACAAAAGCACCTTTAATGTGATTTTATTTTTTATTTAAAAAGTATTTAATCATCCAAATGGCAGATGCTGTGCTTTATTAGTCTTTAGACTAATGATAGTTTCATGAAGGCATTCAACCTAAACAGAGCTGGGTATTCCAAAGCTATGCTAGCATGGCAGAAAGAGAAATGAAACATTAGTGAACAGCAAACGGGACCACTGTCATCACCGCATGCTGAGTTAGGAAGATTTATTCTCTAGAACAGTAAATCTTAAGTCAATGGATCATAGATGGGTACCTTTGATACTCTGATTAAAACCACGGAAGCTTTCCTGAGAATAACACACCAGGCCCATACACCATTCTAAGTACCCTATCGGGGGCTCACAGACTCTAAAATAAAACTTTCATTATTATGGGATAGACCTTGAGTCTAGTCTCGGACTCAACACAGACATCATCAGAAACGGGAGGATGATGTTAACTCTTTTCTCCAAGGATCTGTGTAAAGATTTTTTGTAATATTTGAAATATATGTATTTAATTTTTAATTAAGACTTCAGTGCAAAGAAATCAGTAAAACTAGTTTCTGTTCATGAAGAAGGGTGATAGGAGGTTTTGATAGGAGATATAGATGCTATAATAGGAGCACAAGCACATTTTGTAAAGAGTTTAAATGAGAGATGTCATTCCACTAACGTGGACAGGGGGTAAGAAAAGCTTCAAGGCATTCGAGAGGGGCCTTACAGGATGGGAAGAATTTAAAAGATGTAGTTGTTCAGAAGAGGAGGTGGAAGGGAAGAAGAGAGAAAAGGTACTTCAAGAGAAGGGAAAAACCTCAGGAAAAAGAGTCGGGAGGCTGAAATAGTTTTCAGAATCTCCTTTGATTAGAGCAGTGATCCTTAATCCCAACTGTGCATTGTAATTACCTGGAGAGATTTTAAGATCCCACCCCAGACCAATTAAATCAGAATTCCTGGGGGTGAAGCCCAGACATGTGTATATTTTTAAAGCTCCCCACATGATTCTAACATGCAGCCAAAGTTAGGAACCACTGGACCAGAGCATGGAGACTGAGTTGTGGAGGGTGGGAGATGAGACTGACTAAGTAGGTTAGTGTCATATTCTGGAGGGCCCACATAGCATTTGCACATAGGCAGAAGTCATGGAAAGTTCTTAGGCATGGAGGTGGCATGATCAGAGCTGTCTTTTTGAATTATGTTTTGTTGAAAGCTGCCCTGTCATAGACATTCAACACTTACAGACTGAGTAAATAGAAATGGGCACTCTCTCCTCCATGTCTAGTTTCCATGGAAACAGGATACCATCACTCATAAAGGGCATGTTTCCCACTTGTTCTTTGTGACTATTGCTGCTCTCTTCCATATGTTCTTCAGTGAGACCGAGGTACCTTTTTGCCTATCATGCCTCAATTGTCTGGAGTTTCCTCAACCTTTTTTTCTACTTTGCCTTCTTGGCGAGGGTTTGGGCAGTCAGTCAAGCAGCACTGTTGGTCAATTCACTAAAGTCAACATAAGACAACCCTGAAAATGCCTTGAAAAAAATGCGTTTTCTTCAAATGGAAAGAGGCTATCTGGTTTGAGGCACAGTGATACCACGGGAAGAAGCTTAAAGTTAGGAAGTGCAGAGTATGAGTCCTGGCTTGGTTATTTGTCCTCAAGTTAAGCTCTCTGAATCTTAGTTACTTTATAAAATGTAGAATAATGCAATCTGTTTGGCAGAGGAGCGAGGACTGTAGAGAAACGATGTGGAGAGCATGTCATGCTTAGCAAGTTGGAGGGGCTCAATAAATGGTAGCTGCTACTATTAATTAATGTCACCCAAATCTTAAAATTAGGATTCATAATATGACTTTTGAAAGCTCACAGAGAAATTATTTTCATAAAAATTAGGGGACAAAATGAAGTGCAAGGAATAAATAGTTTTTAATGTCTTTCTTCCTATAACTCAACGAGATTTTGGAAAGAGATACGGCTACCTAAAAGGATTCTAGTTTTGAGAAGCTAAGACCAGGTGTATGTCTCAGAACAAAAATTCTAAAATAATATGCCATTCAGGTCTGGAGAAAATAAAGGGGTTCTAGAAGTGAAAGAATATTTGGTGATATTGAATAAATGTGTGAAATATTTCACGGAAACATTAAGACATCTAGTTAGAATGTGTGAAAATGGTAATTTTTAAGCTAAGATTTATGAATACTGATAACAAGTATTGTATATCAAGCATTTTGGATGGAATTTTATTTTTACATGAATTACATCTGATCTTCACTACAACCCTATGAGGTTTCTTGACTTGGAGAAACTGAGGCTCAGAGAAGTAACAGAGGACAGTGCCGTGTATGCAGCCTGTAAGCTGTTTTTGCCTTTATTATCCTTTTAACCTCTCTTCACTGTTCATGCCAACTGTCCATTTCATTGACTTCTCAAGAAACCACAGTCCTGGATTCCCATGGTCATGGAACCACTTCCTCTCTGCAATCTTACAAAGTCTTCTAACTGCGGTCCCTACTGCGTTCTACAAAATCATCAAACATCTTATTATGTATTTAATAGAGATGATATAAAAGACTGCATTCCTCAGTAGTATTTTACCATTTTAAAGGACTAAACATGGGGGGGACAATGGGTCAAGATGAGTGTTCTTCCCTGCCTTTCTCTTATCGTTACCATCAAAAATCAATTTCCAGAATCAGAATTTGAGTCTATTAAATCTCAGGGCTTCACTGACACCCTCCATAAAATTTTATTAAACAATTCATTCTTGAAAAATATTAAGAAAATGCAGATGCCTTTATATTTTAAAAAGACATTAAATACACAAAAAAAGACATTAAGTTCTATCATTGAAAATCCTCCAGCATTATGTTTAAAATTGATGCTGAGAACCTTCTTTATATATAATTCTTATTTGTTAGGGGAGAATCACTGAAACCACTTGGCCAAATGAACTAAATTTTAAGAGGAAATTCCATAATGGCCGGTATTTTTTTATATACTTCAAAGAATAATACATACAGCAGATCTCCCAAAGTGTTGCCAGATTTGAATTTCTTAAAAATCTTTCACTGTGAACATATTGCTGGTGTTGAAATACAACCCATGTCTCTCACAGCTTCAACAAACATATTTAACACACTTATGCATACATTAGTTAGTGTAAACATGACTCACTTAAGTAGAAAGGGTTTTTTTAAATTTTAATATTTCATCACCATGTCATTCCACGGAAACTACCTTGGGGCTACTATGAAGCAGTTTCAAACCTCTCTCATATAAAACATCATTCCACATTAGCAGAAACTCCATTCAGTCAAGAAGAATGGCATACTGGCTACAGGCAACTCTATAAACCGCATACAGTTTTAATTAAATTCATTAGAAATGCTATGTCTCTCAGTAGATTTGAGGGCAGATAGAACCACTTAACAATAGCCAAGACCTAATCCAGTTTGTCAGAACTAATAATAACACAAATGCAATTTCTCACACAGGGACACATCCAGAAAGTTCACGAATGAGCAATTGTGATGCTATTTTTTAAAGTAATATTTATAAATTATTGCAAGATGTTGCCAGCTTCAGACCATGGTTGCAATGTCTAATTCCAATGAGCTGATAAAAGGTGCTATTAATAAAAAGGCACATTTTGGGCAACTGACATAACTAATTGATCAAGTAATTTGAGTAAAAATACAAGATTTCACGAGGAAACCCGGACAGGGATGAAATCACTCAATTTACTGAAAGCCAGAAGGCCTTGAAAAAAGAGGAGACCACAGAACACTTTTATGTCTAACCAAAACCAAATAAAATGATCCCAACATACAAATAGGCTTCAGATGATATAATATGACGAGAGATTTCAACTATGTAGGCAAACCTTTCATTTTCTTACCCAAATATGCCAAGCCAAAGATTACCAAAATAGAGAGGGAGGGGAAAAGTCCCATTTCCTCAGTCTCTGTAAGAGTGGCAAGGAACATTTTTTCCCTCCTTTTCAAGTTTCACCGTACCTCACGAAACTAATGATCAACATTAACACTTGGATCTCAAGATCTGGGTTAAATTAAAACAAAATGAGATAAAATGGACCCAGATGAACGTGAATTTACCTAGGCTGACACTTCTAGTAATGGTTACTGGAAGACGCATCACCACCAGCCCACCCAAGAATCCCTCCATCAGCCCAAATCACTGCTTGTCTGGAGCACCTGAAGATGACTGGGACACTATGTAGTTCTGCTAGATGACTGTGCTGAGTTTACCACTGCACATGAACTGAGGAGAGAAGGAAACAGCTGCTCAAACTCTCTATTCAGGTGCGCTAAGAAATATGGAAACTCTCTCTGTCCTCTTTTTCTTGGGAAAACAGGCACATCCCCAAACTCATCATTATTAAGAAATCCCCAATATTGGCCAGAACACTGTCCTGGTCCATTTTAGGAGGGGAGAATTGGTATCATATATATATTCCTTCAGGCCTCCAGCAGCAAAATCAATGTCTATCACTGAAATAATAGTTTAAGGAAAGGCATCGTCCAATCATTTTCTCATTTCATCTTCATAACATCCTTTTACGGAAAGGGCTGAAAGGAGATAGGACTTTTTTGATGTCCAAACAAATTAAAATGGTGGTTTAAGAGAAGGACGATGCTTCTGTCAGTAGAGGCTACCATGGAGAAAACAGGAATGGGAGGAAATTACAATGGTATCCCTGAAGATAGGAAAACACATGCTAATGTGGGCGTCCTCAGCCAGGTATGGAACCAATGGGAAGTATAAGATCCATGATGCACAAAACAGATCTTACCCCCTGTGAACAGTTAATAAATTACAAACTCATACACATTTCATTAAGTTCACATACATTTCATCATATTTTGTGTCTTGCCTCGAACTGATTTTATCCAGTGTACCATGCATGCATGACCACATGCCTGTCCCCAAATGCTTACTTCATCAGGAAGTGTGAATGGGCTGCCAGCACCTGCCAAATGACACTAGAGAACAACCAGGCAGAGAAGATTAAAAGTTATCCTCACTTTCTTTGAGCCAAGGCTCAAGCCTTCTTCCCAGTACCAGAAAAAAAAAAAAAAAACCCGTCCTGAGCCTTCAGTATGCTAAACTCACAGTGAGAACAGCCACTTGCACTACTGACTACAAGAAAACAAATTTCACAAGTTTCAGGCTGTTAAATGAGATCGACTATTCTCCCACAGTCCAAAAGTGGCCTTATTTTATGAAAAGGAAAGGTTCTCCATCAGATACATGTTTTCCTGCAACAAAATCATCTGACTTGTTATCAAAACTGGAATCCTGTGCTGACAATTTTATAGGAAATCTTATTTCACATTAGGACTCTGTGATAATAATGATCGGGGTTTTGTGTTGTTGTTTGTTTTTTTTAACAAGTCATCAAGCATAACAACCTCCCTGGATCCCTGCCTTCACAAACCACTTTCTAATTTGCACGGTTAGTCCTACCACACTGGTCCAGCACTGACACACATTTATGGAGAATTAAAAGAAGTTCAGGGGCCAACATTAAGTTGACTTTACTACTGGTTCCACTCTGACCTTGAGATCCACTTCTATAAATGAGCTCTTTTCTCGTAGCTAGAAAGTAAACCTCTCCCCTTAACATCAGTTACTCTTTTTTTGTCTAGCTACCTACTATCATTAATATTATTTTCAGTACTTTGATCACTCCAGAACTGATACCTTGCCATGATTTTCCTAATACTTGCTGAGCTTCTTAGAGGACTGAATAAATTGCACCCAAATGAGAAATAAGGCAAACGTAACAATGGAGCGAGGCCAAAGTAACACTTTCATCACTGATGAAGACTGAGTGAGAAAGCTTACTGAGAAAGCCAAATGGACCTGCTAATTGATCTCCTAAATTAGGCAGATTTATTCACCCACTTACAGGTAAGACCAGACTTGACAGGCCTCCCCAGAGGAGTGCGACTCGAGTATGACCAAAGGCGCAGAGGAGCAAAAGGTAACTTGTATGCTTACAGGTAAGCTTGCTTCCCCCAAAAGAGAGAGCAGCTGGCTTGAAACAAGTCACTGTACCTCCTCTGGGGATGGAGGCTGGGGGGCGGGCAGGGTGAAGTGAGTAAAGGGGTGGCAAGAGGCCAGGAGTATTATACTAACTGAGCTTCATAGTGAAGGAAACATCAGATGTGGGCAGGAAATGCATTCAGTTGATGGAATTCTCTTATGTGGGAGGCTTGGATACGATTTTGAGGCTATGTACCAAGATGTTGGGGTCTTGAAGGGTCAGATTAATAGCACCACTCTTTCCTGTCCAAGTTCTGAATTAATTGAGAGATAAAACAAGAGACAAAACAAATAAAGCCCAAATTATCATCATTAATACTGATAAACGATATGTTGGCAGTTGTAACCTAGGTGTAACTTGCTGCACCTTTCCCCCAGATTCTAGACCCTGGGACAGTTCACATCTGACAGAGCCAGCACTTTTACATACGTCACTACCTCTAACTGGTGTGAGGATGACAGTAGTAGGAAGAGGTCAAATTTCCCCTCCTAAGGACCACTGATAAATTAGTTCCATCCAATCAAGAAATGTTGGCCAATTATTGTCCACCAACCTTCCTACAATTCTACCTCTATTAGGAGAAGAAAAGAAAGGCACAAGAATCAAGAGTTTTGAGGGAAGATCTTTCTTCCTGGAAACCAGAAAAGGGAAAGGTGGGCATTTCTCTCATACAGTACCTCCTCCCTCATGAAACCCAGTTCATATGGTTCAATTTCTAATGCCTTCAACTGGATGTCCCAGATTTCAACCCCTCAGCCTGTCTAAAATGTATGGGGACCAAATGGAGCTCTCTTGCCCCCATTTCCATGCCCTTGGCAAGTTATTTGTTTACAACTTTCTTTCTTGCTTTATGCCACGAGAGCTGACCATGCTTCTCTTTCTACTTTTTGGTCACTTCCTCTACTTTTGCAGCTCCTCTTCCCTGAAATTGTTTTTCCCTTCCTCACTATCCCCCAAATATAAGTCTCCTCTTCATGCAGGAGTTTTAATGCTAGTTACTGTAGACCATAGGAAATCAGCGAAGGAAAATAATACATAGGAGAATTTCTTTAAATAACAAGGTAGTCAAAAGAGTTATTCCATAGCCTATATATATAATAAAATGTAAACGATAACAACTCTGAGATTCTCATTGCCCCAGTCCTGACACTCTTTAAATTTTAACCAGTGTTTGCCAAAAAAAGGCATGCTGACTTCCCATCTCACGCCCATAGAAGACTTCTTTAATTGAGATGAGGTAGAATGGAGTCTCAGAATCCTTCTCAACACAGCAATCCACTTAGTCACTACCAACAGATTTCAGTTGACTCTCAAGATAAAACATATTTCTATTTTGGATAACTTCATACTGTCATTTTGAAAGAACTTTTCACCTCCCTTCAGACATTCTTGACACTATGCTACTTTCACAGGCCATATTTTCTGCCACCTTAGGATTTTCTCCATTTTTTTCCCCCTACTACTTTCCCAATACCTTTTTCTACTGCAAACTACATTTTCCTCCTGGTGCTATAGTCCACCCTGGGACATCTCTTTGCAGGCCACTGCATTATCTCTTTTGGTTGTAATTTGCTTGCCTGTACTGCTACTACATTCCGCTATCACCCGCACTTGTCCAGTATCTGTATCTTCTCAGCCAGGACCCCTATGGGTCCATATCTGGCAGATTTGGTTTCATCAAGGTGCCCACACCCAACCCCATCCCACCACTCACTAATATACTACAGTGGGATTTATAGATGACATTTTATTTTTGTCTTCTGTATGTCTTATGTCATTTTTTGTTCTTCTATTATTCTCTTATAGTTTTCTTTTACATTAAGTGAATATTTTCAAATATAGCACCTTAATTTTTAATATTTTTCCCACTAAATTTTTTTAAAGTTATTTCCTTAGTGGTTGCTCTACGGCTTACCATATGCATCTTACCTTATCAGAGTCTGCTTCAGATTTATACTAACAATTTCAATGAAATACAGAAATGTTATACCTATATAGCTCTATTCCCTTTCTCCTTTCAATGCTCTTATTGTTACATATATCTATATATGTTATAAAGCCCACAATGCATTGTTATAATTATTACCTCACATGACATTATATATTTTAAAGAAGTTGAGGGGAGAGCAATGATATACTTAGAGCTTTTGTTATTTAACCTTCGTATTTGGTTCTCTTCATTTCTTCCTGTGGATTCAAATCACCATTTGGAGTCATTTCCTTAGGCCAAATGCAGCTTTGCAACCTACTTCCTTTGTGTTATTACTAGCAAATATATTACATTTCCATATATTATAGGCTCAGCAATATAATTATATGTATAGTACTTTAGATAATGCTACTTAAATCAGTTAATGAAGAAAAAGAGGAAGTATACACCTACACTGTCATTTATGGTTACATAATTATCTTCACCTGTGCTCTTGGTTTTTTCCTGTGAATTTGAATTACTATCTGGGTTCAGTTGCCCCTAACCTGAAGAACTTCCTTTAGTGTTTCTTATAAGGTGACTCTGCTAGCAGCAAATTCTCTCAGTGCTTGTTTATTTGGGTATGTCTTTATTTCGCCTTCATTTTTTGAAAGAAAGCTTTGCTAGGTTCACATTTATTGGTTGACAGTTTTTTCTTTGAGAACTTTAAATATGTTATCCCACTGTCTTCTGGCTGCCATGGTTCCTGATGAGAAGTCAGTTGTTAATCTTACTGAGTTCCTTGTAAGTGAAAATTGATTTTTCACTTTCTGCTTTCAGTATTTATACTACGATCTGTCTTTTCTAGAACTCCTTACATTTATTCTACTTGGAGTTTGTTGAGACTCTTGGGTTCGTGAATTAAAGTTTTCATCAAATTTGAGAAGTTTTCAAACATTATTTCTTAGAGTATTTTTTCTATTTTTTCTACTCCTTCCTCT
Source organism: Tursiops truncatus (assembly GCF_011762595.2). Classification (NCBI taxonomy): domain Eukaryota; kingdom Metazoa; phylum Chordata; class Mammalia; order Artiodactyla; family Delphinidae; genus Tursiops; species Tursiops truncatus. The sequence continues at coordinate 46,765,070 of NC_047042.1, forward strand.
CTCACCTCTCCTTCCGGCACTCCCATTATGTATGCTGAGTCTTCTAATGGTATCCCACATTTCTCTGAGGATCTCTTCATTTTTCTTTTTTTGCTGTTGTGCCTTCTAATGAATCTTTCTTTTCAGTTTTTGTACTTTCCAAATCCTGAATTTACATTTGTTTTTGTTTTCTTTAAATAATTTCTACCTCTTTACTGATATTCTCCATTTAATGAAATATTGAAGTTTTTAATCTGTTTTCACAGGCAGTTTCTTTTGCCTTGTGAAACTGGCTATTTTAGGTAATACACTGTAGTGAGTCTGGGTACTGGTTGATCTCCTTTCCCTTCCCTAGGGGTTGGTTATTGTTACTTGCTTGTTTATTTGTTTAGTGACTGGATTATTTTGGTGAAGTCTGTTCTCTCCTCTCACCCCATAGTGTAAAGCCTCTGATATTGCTCCTCAGATGGTGCAGCCTTGGGCATCTGCACAGTCATCTTGGGAGGACAGTATTTTGCAGTCCCTTTAACTGTCCCTGTCCTTGACCACACCCAGCAGTTAAGTTCCATTAATTGCTGGCTGATTGCTCTGTTGTTGTCAACAGTGCCCTGGGACACAAGTTTCTCCACAGATTGATCCAATTAAACTCAGGCTCCTTTATAGAGATAGTTTTTGAGTTCAGTTTTTGAGATTTGTCTGATCCCAGGAAGGCTCTTCTTAGTTGTCTGTCTCCCTGGCTCTGGCAAGTAAACTAGCTGGCCTGTGACTTAGCTTATATCTTGTATGCATCTACCACCAGTTGACTCTGAATTGCTTTATAGCACAACCTCCATTGTTTTGAGGATGTCGTTAGGCTTGAATATCCCCACAGTCCATTGCAAATGAAGTCAGCTTCTTTGGGAAGAGATTCTAACCTCTCTGTTTTATGGCCTACTTCTTCCTCTGGGCCAATGCTCTGGAGCTGGGGGAGGGGACAGTGGCATACTTCTGAGTGACACCTATGCTTTTGGAGCTGGGTGCTTGGCAGAGTTGGGTCCTGCCATAGCCTCTGGTGTATCTGGCTTGCCTCTCCCTGAATGGAACCTCTGCTTTACACATGAGCTGGTGATTAGGGCCCCGGTATTTTTAGCATGCTGCCCCCAAGGTAAAGTCCCTATTTCTCAAGTCTGGGCTAGGCTGAAGAAGAGAATATCCGCCTCTCAGTTGCACTTGCTTGAAGCTTAGGCTCTGTAACTGGTATCTGGGGGCAGAAACGGAGATTGTAAAGTCCTGCCCCTCCCAGGAAGATACAGTAGCCCTCCAACTGGGAGCTGGGAGGACAGGCAGCTCTGTGTTCTTTTCTGCACCCACCTGAAGAAGAGTTTGCTCCAAGCTGAACTGGGAAGAGGGAGCATAGGAGTAGGCTGTGGTTCAAACACCGCAGACTCTTCCTGTTCTTACCAAGTTTTAGTTAAGTTTTCTTAAATAAATGTTTTTTCATTTGTTGTATGCCATTGGTACCATTTCCAGAGACTTGAGTGTTTTGGTTTTGGTTTTTTTAATATTTTCACTAATTTACTGGGAAGCAGATCCACAGAGCACTCCATGTTGCCATGCTGGAAATGGAAACTTTATATACTTCTTGACTTAGTCAACATATCAGTTGTATTTCTCCAAGGAATAAAAGGCTTGTTATACACTGTAATGTTCCTTAATCCTGATGTCTCTTGACTCTATTATTGATCAAGAGTGATGAACAAAAACAATATCCTGTTCATTTTGATGAGCAGTGAGAGTTATGTTTGAAAAGTATTAATGTGCTTTTCTATTTTTCTTTCTGAACATAATAATCTGCAGCCTAGTCTACCTAGGGCATTCATTTGCTAGTAGAGACTTTAGAATTTGATGCAGAATGAAAATAAAATGGCTAAGGTAACATTCAGCTCCCTTCTCAAAAACTGGATTTTGGAACCCCACAGGACGATGAGAGTCAGGATTAACTGAGGGAGAAAAGCCATTCCAAATTTCTTTTCCTTACCATTTAGAATATCAAAAAAGAAAAACAAACAAACCCATAAAGATCCACTCCTTCTGTCCACTTCTTTCCCCAATCTATGGGGGAAGTTAAACATGGGAGTTTATTTTTAGATAAGTGGCAAGAAAAGGAGCATTCAGGGAGAAGAAGAAGAGATAAGTTTTCAGATACATCTGGATTTCCACTTTCTGAGGAGAAGCATTGGGAAGGAGGAGTGTTAATAAACCAAGAAAAAAGATGAGCACAGGAACCACGGAACCACATTCCTTATTTGGGAATCTACGGAGACCACTATGCAACAGGTCTCGTTCACCACAAGGCAACGACCCAGCTTTGTTGGGAGTGGTTGGCATAAAACAGAAGAACCAGTGAGTGCTCCCAAGCCTCCATCAGATCATCTGAGGCACGGAAACTCAATGGAGAGCCAGTCTGCCACAGGGTCTGCTGTGGTGGATAAAAGGACTACATGGCCTGGGCTGGACATGGACTTCCCGGCCAGGGGTTGAACAGAAGGCAGGGCATTGACTCAAGTTCTAGAAACAATGAAAGCTGAGAAGAGACCAAGTCATCAAGAGCAAAATGGCCCATGCTTCCTGGAGACATTGCCAAGCCAAAAGAACAGAAACGGGCTTCCCTGCTGGCGCAGTGGTTGAGAGTCCGCCTGCCGATGCAGTGGACACGGGTTCGTGCCCCGGTCCGGAAAGATCCCACATGCCGCGGAGCGGCTGGGCCCGTGAGCCATGGCCGCTGAGCCTGCGCGTCCGGAGCCTGTGCTCCGCAGCGGGAGTGGCCACAGCAGTGAGAGGCCCGCAAAAAAAAAAAAAGAACAGACACAAGTTCACCAGCACTGGGTGCCAGTGCCCAGGTGGATAAAGGTCAGGGCAGAGAGAAGCAGATGTCAGCCAGCATACTGCCAAGGACTTGACCGAGGCCAGAGTCCCTCTCATCCCTCCCTACTCCACCAAGGCCATGAGATCATGTAACCTCTTCTCTCTCCCCTCCAGTTTGGCCATGATCTCAGGGAGAAAAGCAGGTGAGAGTGAGGTTCTATGAGGGCTGGAGCGCTCCAGTCAATTTTAACTGAACATACCAACTGAGACTGTTTACAGTAAGAGACTGCACTCAGGTTTATTGCATATCTTTTTTCTATTTTCCCCTAATAGCGAATAGTATTATAGACAGCTGAAGACAAGATAAAGGAGCTGCATTGTCTTTGCACTTCAGATTTGTAATCTGAGTAAATTCTGTAGCAACACTGCAAGAACAATAATGTTTATGAGTGCCCTGGGCATATAACACATACAATTTTTCTCTTTACCTCCCCTTTTTGCTTCTCACCAGAGTAGGCACTTTTCAAATATATATTTTTGGCTGCCCAGCATCCAAACACCCTCTTTTAGAGCAGGGTATACCAAAATAGATCAAAGTAAAGTCATGGCCTCCCCTAATATTATGGAAGCCAGGCTGGGCAGTTATTCCTCTGCCTGGCCCTCACAGCTAATTCAGCGCATGTAACCGAGGCCTGCCTAGTGGACCCCTTTAAAGCTCAAGGGAGCACCGTCAAGGTGCAGGGAGAAGTAGAGGGTTTCAAGGCAGCAGTGACAACAGAATTTAAATCCTGAGCCTAACGGCAGTGCCCAATGACAGGAAGTCCAGGAGGTCCAGGTCGCCTTTATCAACCTGATCAAGTTCAGAGGCATCACCTTGCCGTGTTAGCTGCTGTCTGTCTGCTCAGACTGCCACAGCAAAATGCCATAGACTGAGAGGCTTAAACAACAGAAATTTACTTTCTCACAGTTCTGGAGGCTGGGAAGTCCAAGATCAAGTTACCAGCCAATTGAGTTTCTCCTGAGAGCCCTCTTCCTGGCTTGCAGAGGGTTCCTCACTGTGTCCTCACATGGCCTTTGCTTGGTGCATGCACATGGAGAGAGAGAAACAGACCTCTCTCCCTTCCTCCTCTTATAAGGCCTCAATCCTATCAAATTAGGATTCTGCCCTGATGACCTCATTTAGCCTGAATGATGACCTCATTTTAGCCTAAAAGCCCTATTTCCAAATATAATCACATTGGGGGTTAGGGCTGCCTTCTATTTCTGACCTAATCCTTTAACTTTTAAAATCCATTCTATGAAGTATCTAATATCTTTCCAACAAATCCCTTTTCTGTTTAAGTTAACCAGAGTTCGTTTCTATTGTCGGCAACCATGAACCTAGACTGATCAGAAATTAGTATCAGAAGACAGTCACTCAGGAAATTGGTGTTGGTTATTCGCCCTAATAAGGGCTAAAGAAAATGAAAACTCAAGAGTTCAGGAATGGGAAGCTGTCAGCCGTAACAAATCGCTAGATAATTTTTCTTCTGCAGTGATCTTTAATGAAGTGTCCACTGAAAAGAAGGATTTAAGGGATCAAATTATCACTGCCATTGAAGAGTGTGAACGGCCTGAAGAATTTAAAGACGCTATAGGGTGAGATGGCTGCTTCTAATGAGACTGGACGGCTTAAAGAAGAGAGGACAAGCTCAGATCTCTATATTTTAGCTCAAGGCATAGACCCAGGGCATTTCTCTGGTTGTGATAAATGTCTTCATAAATGTCTGCAAAACTCAAATGAAAATTTAAAATTCTGTGGATGCCTGGATAAAGTCCATTGAATTTCCAGCCTTACCAAGTCACTTATGTGAAAGTGATAGTACTGATCAGGAAATGATGAAAAATTGAATATACAGGAGAATACGGAGGCCTGGAAGTACCCCCCCACACACACACACCAAGCCACACTCTATACCAAGCCTTGCTTCACAGCCAGAGAAGACCCACCTCATTTCTCTTTGCATCTTCAGCATCTTATATCAGGGTTGAGCCAGAGAGCTGGCTTTACCTACAGGCCTTGATCGTCTCACCTTCAGCACAGGGCATCATGCTAGCAAGACCTGAACAGTAAGCTGGATTGGTACCTTCAATACCTTGCTAAGACACAAGTAGGCTACAGGATGGGAGAAAAGTACTTGAAAATATAGAGATCTGCTACTTCAGGACAGTTGCTATGGGTCTAGTGATCATAAACTTCAATGTACATGGCAAATATCTTGTTTCTCTAATAGTAAGAGTTGTCATACTTGGTGGGCCATTCTGGCTTTTGCAGGTAACATATTCAACATTTGCATGTACTGAAACCCATTTACCAGGTGACTCAAAAGGCTTCTACTTTAAAAAAAAAAAAAGGCTTCTACTTTTAAATGGCTATATTACCTAGAAATTTTGGTCCAGCAGATCCAATGATGCCCAAAGGGTCTGTGGAAAATCAAAGAGCTCTAAAAGGGAAGCACAAAACAGGTCCCTAGATTTTAGAGCAACAGTGTAGCCCCTTTACTATGTTACTAGCCTTTTGAGGGATAGGTGTTGGTTTGCCCAACAAGCAGACCCAAGTAGAGATACCAGGTGACTACGGAAAATACGCATTATGAACTGGAGCGCTATCTGATCCACCTGGCCAGAAAGTCAGGTGGATCCACCGCTAGCTCGCTCATTAATGAGGACTATATACTGAGTTGTGACAAGCAATCTCCCTGAGCCCGCTGCTCTCACTCTCATGTTCTTACTCCTGCAGCAATGCCACTCCTCCTGCAGCCTAAAGAGAAGTGTTGGGTGACTAGCTGTCTGAAAACATTTGAGCCTGGACTCTGGAAATTTCTAAGTGATAGGCTGGCAAAAGCCAGAGGTGGACAGCTGACAGGACACCTCCATTTAGGCGTAGGCCTAAAGTTCAGTGGAAAAGAAAAACCACTACAATTCCACTTGGATGAAAAGAGTTTTGATCAGCATATCTCGTTTCCCACTTGAGCTGGAAGAGTAGACCGAGAAAACACTCTATCTAAAACTAAGCCATGAGCAATGACTGAAAGATCACACGTAGAGGCTACCAATGGCAAAAGATTTAGGAAAGAGGTATATGGTGGGACCTTTCAACATAGACTGACAGTGACAGAATATTTATGTACAATCAAAAATTATGCACTGTGTAACTAATAACGACCGACTGTATAGCACAGGGAATGCTACTCAATATGCTGTAATGGCCTAAATGGGAAAAGAATTTTAAAAAGAGTGGATATATGTATATGTATAACTGATTCATTTTGCTGTATACCTACAACTAACACAACACTGTAAATCAACTATACTGCAGTAAAATTTTTTTTTAGAAAATTTATGCACTGTGAAGGAGGCTTCTAATAATCAGGCGGAAGAGTTGATACATTCTATTCTACAACGCCAGTCATTCTCCTGTGTCCAGCTGCACAAGTACTTGCTCAATGGACTCATAAAGTATCTATAGCTACAAGTATGTACAGCTAGGCCATACAAGGACACAGTTGCCCCAACTCAAGATGCCTTGGCTACTTGCCCAACCAGAGATCAACTGAAACTCCCAATATTGAACCAGCCAGGTTGATCACATTTTTCTATTGTGTAGTGGGGAATCCAATTGTCTTCACTAGAAGAACTGCTTATCCTGGATGTTTTCCCCCTGCTTGGCATGCTTCTCCTAGGTTCACTGGTCACAGACTTACTGAAAATATTACGTACTGTAAGTTTGGGCTATCTTCTTGACAATTAGCTTCTCTGCCTGTCTTCTGAGCCTGCCTTTTCAACCTTCAGGTTGATTCTGTGATTTACATAATATCCTTCTACTCAAACTCTTTCCTGCTTAAGTTAACCATAGTTTATAGTGTCTGAAACTATAAATTCTGGCGCAGCTCCTCCCAGGGTCTTACTCTTTGACCTACTTCTCTTTCATTTCTTCCATCATCTGGCTCATAAGGCGAACAGTTGAGGCAACTCTATGACCTAAGCCAGGTCATCCATTCATTCCCACACCAAACATTAGGCACTATGCAGGCACTGGTGATACACAGAATCAATGTGTCTGTTACCAGGGATGAGGACCTATGAGAAGGGATGCCTTGGAGATCAAGGAAACTGGATACGTAAATGAACTTGGGAGAAGCAATCAGTGATCTATGATTACATATTAACTTGATATTAGGTCTATAATTTGGATATTAGTTCTTTTTTTAGTAAAACGTGCTTAGATCATCTACCTGCAATGTGTGAGCCTTGGAGTCAGACAAAAATCTCACAGCCCCTTTTGTGTTAATATGAGCTTCCAGGTCCTTAGCTTCAGTTAAGCTTCTTATTCATCTTCCTGCTCTGAAGAGGTTTTTAAAGATACCTTCCAGTTGTATGAAAAACTAAAGGGATGGAGTCATCGAAACAATATTAGAAGGACAATGTTTTTATTTTATGCAAAATCTTTCACTTCTGAATGCCATGAGTTTACAAAGCACATTAACCCTTGGTGGCCTAGAGATTGCGATATGTTGTTTAATTGATTCACTCATGTTTAAACAAAATTCTCAAACCATCTTCCTAAAATATAAGTTTGTTTTCTAGTACAGTACTGTAGCCAAGATATAATCCTATATTGAGCCTAAAGTTCACAGGATGCTCTAGGGCTAGTCTTCTCAATGGCCCTCCCCTCTCTATAGACCTGTAGATTACAGAGGTATAGTACATAAGACAGTGCCCACCGGCAGCAAGTCTTGCTCTGCATTTTATCTTTTTATTACATTTCTGGTTTCATTTTGAGTTGTCACGAAGCACCCTTTTGTTTTTTTATTAGAAGGAATATTTAGGCTAAAATGAGCTTATTTGACTGAGATTTGATTGTACCATCTCTGGCACTCTCACTAAGTACTTTTTAAAAATAAATTAACTTTTAGCCTGAGGCTTCTCTTCTGGAATATCAAGACCAGCTACAGTCTAAGCCAATATCTATTTTAGTGTCTAATATAAATCAAGAACTAAACCATGAAAGCTCTCCTGACCAATAGCTAGAAAGGTGGCTGAGAGATAGAGAAAACAATTTTTTTTAACTAGAAAATTTTGTCTATTTGATACAAATAATACTTAAAAAGTAATGTCTGAAATGTCTATGTTCCTTAGATCGCCCCCCACCCTTTTTTTTTTTTTTTTGTCTTTCAAGAGTCTTGCCAAGATGATATGAGATTAACATTGTTAAAGAAAACTAATATCCCAGGAGAGGATCTTGAAATCCCTGATCTTGTTAACAATGGGCCTGGAGGCTCTACAGTTTGTTCTGAGAGAGGATTAACACTTTAACCAAGTGTCAAAAGGGAAATAGCAGGCACATTCTAAGGAAGCAAACTGTGGCAGATGTCACTATCTCTCTGGAATAGTGTCAGTTCTTATCTTAAAAACAGAAGCTAAAAATAAGATTAGGTGTGTCATCTTCACTAGGGAGTTTTAATTTGCATTCAGATGCCACCATGGATTGTCACAAAACACATGGTGGTTCTTTAAATAGTAAGTTCAGAGAAGTGTGTTAAGGTCCCGGAAACTGATATCCAGTTGGAGAGTCAAGGTTATGACACCATACCCTGTTTTCTCCCAAGTCATCTCCAGGTGTTTCAGGATTGGCTTCCATTGGGAAATTATATCTCTAAGAACTGTCTGATTTCAAACTTTAGGTTCCAAATAAAAATTTCCACTTAGATCCTACAGTAGATGTCTTTATTGGGCAATTTTGTATCAAAGAATTATGTTCTTGGGACCACCAAGGTGTAGGAGGCCTTAGAATTCAACTATCTGCAGTTTAGAACTCAAATCTTAATTCTGATCTCTCATCACTTCATGCAGAAGGACAGGGGAGCAGCAGAAGTGTAGATAACTAACAAGGAGGTCATACACGGTCTTTAGAAGTCCTTTGGGCAGCATGAAGACAGGGTAGAAGGAGTGAATATTCTAGTCTCTAAACTGCGGACCATGAAGGGAGAACCCAGAGGGGTTCTCACAACTGCCTCTAATATGACAGGATGAGGCTTATTGGAGGACTTACCCTGCTGGGGGTACAATTTGGATTCTGTCCAATCATCTAACGCTTGCTTGGACACGGCTGACTTCACAAAAAGGAGGAGCATCTACAAAGTCATCATTTACCTAGAGGAGTTCTCTACACGTCAGGGAGGTCTCCTCACCCAAGTCCCTCTGCCCAGCCGGAGACCAGCCTGGCTTGTGGGTCTCAGCATCTGACCTGCATCATGAGGGGTCATGGTAGACCTGAGCTGTCCAATTCAGGAGCCACTAACCCCCTGCAGCTATTGAGCACTTGAGATGTGGCTAATGCAACCGAAAAACTGCATTTTAAAATTTAACTTTAATTAATTTAAGTTTAAACTTAAAAACAAATATTTGATACAATTATTGAACAGCTTTCAAATATGTTTGGAACAACAGTGGTATATGAACTTACTTTTTCAATTGTCAATTTTATGAAATCTTATTACACTTCAAGTATTTCCAAGGGAAATTTAGTGTTTGAATTGGGATATGCTGTAAGTGTCAAATACAAACCAAATTTTGAAAATATAATATAAAAAAAGAATGTACTATATCTCACTGATAATTTTTATATTGATTATATGTTAGAATAATAATTGTTAAACATACTAGGTTAAATAAAACATTACCAAAATGAATAATGGCTCATTATGTTTTTATTGGGCAGTGCTGGACTAGTTTATCCTGGGAAACTATCTCTATATTTGCAGCATCTATATTGAACATATGCCAGAGAGGATGGGAAGCCAAGGTAGAAATTCACCTGTTCCAAACTCAAAGTACTTTCTAAACAGTATCTCTGCACAGTACAAACTTGGTGACTGCTTTGCTCTTTCCTGGGCCAAGCCAGGTGGCCTTGGTGACTTTCTCCTTCAGTTCTCATAACTGTGTCATGTTGACGGCAGTAATGCCTGCACCAGCCTCGGGACGGAAATACAGGCCTGGTGGAAATAGAAACATTGAACTCCCCTCCTTACACACTCTCATGACTTTTCCTTAAAAACCCCATAAAACCAGTGCAGCCTTAATGCATGGATCATATTCCATCCTCCCCAGAATACAATGAGCATTTTCTCTTCTTTCTTATTCGTCTAGAATCATTTCATTCTTCATTTCTTCCACTGATATCTATTGAGCCCTTTCTTTGTGCCAGGCACTGTGTTGGGCAGGGAGGTAAAGAACACACACCTTCTAAATGTCCATCGATGGAAGAATGGATAAAGAAGATGTGGTACATATATACGATGGAATATTACTCAGCCATAAAAAAGAACAAAATAATGCCATTTGCAGAGACATGGATGGACCTAGAGATTGTCATAGTGAGTGAAATAAGTCAGACAGAGAAAGACAAATATCATATGATATCGCTTATATGTGGAATCTGAAAAAAAGGGTACAAATGAACTTATCTACAAAACAGATACAGAGTTACAGATGTAGAAAATAAACTTATGGCTAAAAATATTTTAAACGTAAAGGTAAAACAGGGAGGGATAAATTGGAAGATTGGAATTGACATATACACACTACGATATATAAAACAGATAACTAATAAAGACCTACTGTACAGCACAGGGAACTCTACTCAATATTCTGTATTGAGTAGAGAATGGCCTACATGGGAAAAGAATCTAAAAAAGACTGGATATATGTATAACAGATTCACTTTGCTGTACACCTGAAACTAACACAACATTGTAAATCAGCTACACTCCAATAAAGTTAAAAAACAAAACACACTGGCTTCCCTGGTGGCACAGTGGTTGAGAGTCCACCTGCTGATGCAGGGGACACAGGTTCGTGCCCCGGTCTGGGAAGATCCCACATGCCGCAGAGCTGCTGGGCCCGTGAGCCATGGCTGCTGAGCCTGCACGTCCGGAGCCTGTGCTCCGCAACGGGAGAGGCCACAACAATGAGATGCCCACGTACTGCCAAAACACACACACACACACACACACACACACACACACACCCCTTGTCCTCAAGGAGATCCAATCTAAAAGGAAGACATTTAAGTAACAATTAAATATATTAAATAAATTAAATAATAGCTTGATAAGGGGAAGATGGACTATGCCCATGGTATGAGGAGAGACGTCAACCATAAGTGGAACTACCAAGGAGCTGTCCCTTGGTTTTGGTCTGGAAGGAAGGCAAACAGGAGAGATGGCATTCCAGGCGGGAGACAGTAAGTACAAGCCTGTGGAGGCATGAGGCTGCAAGGCATGAGGTGCCTTGGAAAATGCAAGTGGGTTGGTCTCTCTTGGATGTAAGAAACAAGGCATAAGAGGGAAGTCAAGGGAGGCGGGTGGCCAACACGGGGCCACTAAGTTCCCATTTATAAGATATCACGGGGGCTTCCCTGGTGGCACAGTGGTTAAGAATCCGCCTGTCAATGCAGGGGACATGGGTTCAATCCCTGGCCCGGGAAGATCCCACATATCGCAGAGCAACTAAGCCTGTGCGCCACAACTACTGAGCCTGCGCTCTAGAGCCCGTGAGCCACAACTACTGAAGCCTGCCTCCTAGAGCCCGTGCTCCACAACAAGAGAAGCCACCACAATGAGAAGCCCACGCACCACAATGAAGAGGAGCCCCCCTCGCCGCAACCAGAGAAAGCCCGCGCACAGTAATGAAGACCCAACGCAGGCAAAATAAATAAATTAAAAAAAAAAAGATATCATGAAGAGAAGAGGAAGATCAGAGAACTCTTCAAATGATCAACAGGTTATGTAAGTTTCCTCCTCCTCCCTCCAGATTGGCTTACATTTTTCCAGCAAGTTAAGAAGTTCTCATTCTCCTAGGGGTCACTGCAGAACCTGGCGTTTCTAAGATGTCTGGCCTCATCCTTGTCATTCAACAGCATCTGTTGGGAGCCTAGTATGGGTCAGTCACTTTCCCACTATAATAAAGATGCAGAAGACTGGCTTCCTAACGAACCTCAGGACCTCACGGTCAGTCCAGCGAGATATTACTAACACAAAGCAGACGTAGTTTGGAAGGGAACCATTATTTTTTTCCTTCTTATGACCTGGGAATAAGAAGCACGTGTTTAAAGCGTTTTGGAGATAGAGATATCCTGCTCCCCAAATCACTGTTACCTATTCTCAGCCTTCTTTCTCTGCAACTAATGACCTAAGCAGAGAGGGAAGATCTAAACTTGTACTGAAAAACCAGTGTTTGTGCGGACCTCATTCCTAAATCTCCAGGGCTTAAATCATTCTCTGGACTGTTTCTCATACATAACAGGTCATTACGATCGCAAATTAAGAGAATGTTCATTATAGTACATAGTGGAGAAGAGAAGCTTAAGCTTGGGCAAGTCCAAAGTACCTTCCCTTTCATTTTCAAGAGTAAAATGAGAACATGTCAAAAACTGAACGCATAAGAACTCCATTAGATGTAGAACAGATCAATGCTCTGAGATCAACAGTTTGAATATTGTTAAATTTTCCATAGTCACATAATGACTTCAAAAATGATCAGCGTTCCTTCATACACCATGGGCAATAATGAGCTAAAACAGATCTTACACGCACCACAGCTTTACGTATTATCCATCCAAGAGCCTCATTGTGTCATGAAATTCAGTAGTTCATTGTTTCCTGACCCTGAACGCCTGCAGTCGTCATGAAAACACTGCCATGGCCCAAGCTCCCAAATTGGGAGCCAATCCAAACCCGCCACGTGGTAGAGCCTCCCCACTTCACTCAGCAGGTGAAAGGCAAGCGTGGGGCACCCACCCCCGCTGGACGACACCAGGCAGCCAGAGGTCAAGGAATCATCTGTGCTGAGAGGACGATTTGCTGAACTCAAATCCAAAGTTCTTCCTGTCTAAACCCATCGGGGATTGCTTTACTGTCTAGAGCTACGGTAGCTCACTTTGAGTTCAAATCTGTATTGTGGAATTTGAACCGTCAAAACACCCATCACCATAAAAACCCTCTGTGAGTCCTGTTAACAAAACAGAAAGAACTTCTGCCAAGAGCTGAGAAATAAATTCCTTCTTTCATGCTGCTTGGACCACAGCATAATGAGGGCTCCCAAGCTCTCTCTGCAGTAATAAAATGGAATGCCCAGGCTTCTCCTTTTGATGTGTTCCAGTTTAAAAGTTTAGAGTTGATGCCTTTTCATCCTTAATTTATCTTCCCTTGTAAATATTTCTGTACCATTTCCAATATCTAAAGGCTACACGTTTCCAAAAAATAATTCACTCCTTCTCCTATTTCAGTTGTATAACTTTATGTTATGGGTCAAATTTGGGGCTAAATAAACATACCTCAGGCTACAGCTCTGCAAATACCTCTGGCAGCAAATTAACTCAAACAAATGTTTTGGTTGGGTGACGAGGTTATTTTTAATGATCTTCCTGATCTGCCTAGAGGCCCAAGGATAGACTAGGTGAACTCCCAAAGGCTTTTCTAACTTTGCATTTTCTGCCACATTAATATACAGTTCTCAAGTTCATTGAAATAGTTGGTTTAAAATTTCACCACCAGAGGGTGCTACTTGTTTGCTTCTAAAATTCATTTCTTATCACGTGAAAAACAGAGGCCCTGCCACCAAAGAATCATCACCACGCCAGACAGCATTACCCAAGAAAGGTTTTCAGAAGGCCTGTAGACAGCGCTCTACTTCAAGGAATCCAATTTCACTTGTCTTTTGATGTTACGTGTTTAAAACCAAAACTGAAAAGCTCTGTAACTTGCACAAACCAAAGTGCACTGACTTATATATGCTGTAAACCAAGGACGGAATGCGAATCATTTCTCATTTTCATGGCTTTTGTTCAGTATTTACTACACAACAACAATGAACCCAGAATGCTAACATCCTCTTCACCACACCAGACAATACAATAACAAAGTAAAAAGAGAATTTGCTTAGCTATAAAAACAGTGCTATATTCTCTAACAATGCAACCTTCACTTATCCTATTTTAAGCGCACACATCTCCTGCTTCTGCTTTGGAGTAATTTTGCTTTGGTGTAATTTCTGACTTCTAGGAAGCATTTCGATTGATTAGCTTCAACTTCTCTTATTAGTGTATTTTCACAATTTATTGGGATTTGCACAAACATTTTCCACTTGATATTTTCAGGTATGCACGAAGGAGGCATGGAGTGAATTCCCATTCACGCACACGGAGATCGCACGGAAAGTCTTTTTAAATCGTGGTAAGAAATTCTAGCGTGTTGCCATCTGAATTGGCAAAGCAAGTCAGGGGTCAGCAAAGTTTTTCTGAAAAGTACCAGATTACGGTAAAGATTTCAGGCCATGTGAGTCATAAGTACTCAACCCTACCACGTAGCAAGAAAGCAGTCATATAGACACGCAGGACTGGATATGACTGTATTCCAAAACACTTTAATTTGAGGAATAGGTGGTTGGCTACAGTTTGCTGACTCCTGCAAATGCTGAATCTTAATGTACACTCTTCTTATCAATAAAATTCAGAGAAGTTTCTATTACATTATCCTTCGGTGATTTTCCCCCTCCTCACACAGTGTTGACAAACTGTGGCCTCATTAAGTTATCCATTTTAAAGTTCATGGGTCCTTTGGAGGAATATCACTGGGTTTCCTCTCCAGCGTTTCCAAAACCAGAGTCAAAGGAGACTTAAGCTTTTGGTGTGTCATTATATTCGTGTCCTGTGAAGATGTCTTATGGTAAGACATGAAATCAACAAGAAGGATGTAACTCCCTGGCAATTTCTCCAGAGATCATATGGAAAGTGAACAAAAGACATAGTTTACCTTCAGACTGATGTGTAGCCAGAGGAGTCTGGGTCTCCTTGGAGTAGGACACTACCTCCCTGGGCAGGAAATCCACTTGGGTAACCTTCGACACACCCAGCTTATGCAGTCTTCGTCTAAAAGTAACAAAGGACAAACGCTTAGAGAGGGAAGGCATTCCTTGCGGAAGATCTATCAGGAATAAAACAAACAAACCCCAAATACCCACAGCTTCTCAGTACAAGGGGCAGCGTCATGAAGTTGAACTGGCCCTGGGCTGCAAGTCTGGACACTGGGGTTTTGGCCCACTTTGCCCCTGTGCTGCTGGGTGGTGTCAGATAGGTCCCTCAGGCTGACCCTCAGCTTTTCTATCTGCAAAACCAGGTCTTGTCCACTTCAAATGAGACCCCTCCATTCTGAGCAACTCGGATTTTTCTTGATTAAAGGTTATAAAGGGAATTTTCATTTGTAATACAGGATTCTAGTCCCTTAGGCAAGAGGGACAGAAGAAAAGTAACGCTTCTCAAATCTGAAGAGAAAAGAGATGATTAGTGGAGTAATTTGTTCTCCATAATAGTAATGAGAGGATGATATTCCAAGGGGGAGTATAACATCTCCCATTTCTCCAGAAAAGAAACTAATACAGATCAGCATGTGAATTTGTTTAAAGATACGTTGACATAGCACAAATTGAGTGAAAAGGGTACTGGGCTAAGAGTGATAAAGTTTTAGTTTAGAATTCCCAAATGAGCCATGACCATGTAAAAAAAATCCTTTCTGAATATTTATGGAGCACATCAAGAATTTTCAGATGTCTTTCACATCCATCATGTCAACTGTCTTCATGACACCGCTATGAAGCTTCTGGGCAGATTATCACCATCTCCATTTTACGGATGAGGAAAGTGAGATTCAGTAGGAGACATTCCCAAGTATATGCAACTCGTAAATGGCAGAACCAGGGAGGAAATTCTGTTGGCCTGAGTCCTGGTCCAGTGCTTTTGCCACCAAGTCAAACTCCTACCTGAGGTTCTTAATGGCGAGCTCTGAGTTACCCCCCAGATCTGAAGTGCCTCCTGCGTCACCCAGGAAACATCCACTCCTGGAGGCAGCAGAGTGGTCGCTAATCACAGAAGACTAGCCCACACTTACCACTATGTGTGTGATCTTGAATAAGTTACCTAATCTCTCTGTGCCTCGGTTTCCTCAACTGTAAAATGGAGATATTACTAGTTCTTAGTACTAGGATTAGTATGGGTAATGTCTATGTACCACATACATATAATGCACATGCCACGTATATGTTATATATACATATGTACACAATTTACACACATATATATTTTAAAAGTTTCTGAAACATTATTTTAGTATATAGATTTAGTATCAGTATCAGACATATTTTACTATATTTCTTTAAAATTTCCAGGAAATAGAGTATATGTGTGTCTCTCTGAGAGAGAAAGGCAACATAACCATTTAGCCACAATTCCACATTCCCTAGCTCTCTAGGATCAATAGAAGCATACCGTTTCCATATTACTTTTTAAATTATTACTAGCAATGGCACAGACTCAGTGTATTTTTTTCAGTAGTAGTAATAATAAAATGAAAGAAGATGCATACCACAGCTGGGAATTGCCATGTACAATTTCCTAAGCATTCTAGGAAAACAAAAATTTCTTCCTTTCTATGAATCACTAAAATTGATGTAAAACCTAATATGAGCACAGAGTAGATACAAACAAACTAAGGCTGGTTTAGAAACAAGCCCAGCTGGCTGTCTCTGCAGCCCCACTAAGCTCCACTCAGGCCTGGGCCATGTGGGCCTCACTCACTCAGATGTCTGGACCACAGAGCGTACACGAGGGTCAGGCTGGGGACCCAGCACTTCCTCCAAACCTTCTCACACAGAATTAGGGGAAAACACACAAAATATACTAGAAACAAAATTACCAAACAAGGTAAAAGGCTCAAGGTTTCAAAGCAAGAAATTCAGGTATTATTTTAAGTCCTTCTTGGGTTAAAGAAGTATGTTTTTCTTCCTGAAATGGGTCTCTCTTGAAGCATCTGAAAAAGAAAACATGACTAGACACCCCAGGACTGCTTGAGACAAAGCCCCCTCTGCTGTTTAATAGCCTGGAGCATCTTTCTGAGGCCCCAAGAGGTTCATCTTCATCTTAGGCAAAGAGATGGAAAGGAAACATGGGCTGGTAATGTACCACCACCAATTCAAAATGGGGTCACACCCGGCATGGAGAGATCACCCTGGAGTTTAGACTTCCATGGGCATCCGTGTGAGGCCCAAAGATCTCCACAGTCCAATTAAGAAATACCTATACCTGCAGCCAGGGATTCCAGCGCCTCTTGCTAATAAGATGCAAGCGTAAGCTGTAGGCCTATCTTGCTGGGTGACCAGCCATAGGCACTGGACAACGGGAAGCTGATCTGTAATTCGATAATCCACAAGGCCAACTGAAACCAACTAGTGAGGCAGCATAGCATAATGGTTAAGCCACGTGCTCACACAGAAACTGGGTTCAAATCCCCTCTCTGTCATTTACCAGCTGAATGGTATGTAAAAGCTTTGGACAAGTGACAAACCCCTCTAAGCCTCATGTTTCTCATCTATAAAATGGGTACATATCATTGAACTGTTATGAAGATTAAATGAAGCTAATACTTGTAAAATACTAAATTTAGTGTCTGGCACATAGTAGGTAGCTCTACTTCTATCTTTTTGACTGATTATAATAATGCTTATATTTGTTTCAAAAAATCAGAGAAGGCAGATTTATGAATGCTCTAAACTGATTTTCTAAAACAGTAGATTCGAAGATTATCTCTGACAGTAAAACATAAGAATCACACTCCTAATTTCTTTGTATGGCACACGGGTAGGTTTTGGCTGCCTGGGAGAGTCCATTTGGTTTTCCTTTAACTTCTCGGTTTTCAAAACTTTGCTTAAAGTGGTGTGAGTACCACACAACTGTTCCCAGCCCTAGCTGTTCCAGAAAGTCTGGCAGAAGGTGGCGCCCTTCCACGGCAAAGACCTTCCTCTTAGGTGTGTTCTCCAACTGTGTCCCCACTTATGGGTCTCTCCCAGACCAGCCTTAGGGTCTGCACGTCTCAACTGATCAAGGATCTATCCATTCATACAAACCTGTGATAGAGACTTTGACCGTCCCTAAGATACTTCTACAATTTTATCATCTGACAAAATTATCATATAACTATGTCTACAAGAGGAAATATATAGTAGTTATTTTCTTTAAAAGTACAAACACGGGGCTTCCCTGGTGGCGCAGTGGTTGAGAATCTGCCTGCTAATGCAGGGGACACGGATTCGAGCCCTGGTCTGAGAGGATCCCACATGCCACGGAGCAACTAGGCCCGTGAGCCACAACTACTGAGCCTGCTCGTCTGGAGTCTGTGCTCCGCAACAAGAGAGGCCGCGATAGTGAGAGGCCCGCGCACCGCGATGAAGAGTGGTCCCCGCTTGCCACAACTAGAGAAAGCTCTCACACAGAAACGAAGACCCAACACAGCAATAATTAATTAATTAATTAATAAACTCCCACCCCCAACATCTTCTTTAAAAAAAAAAAAAAGTACGAACACTGAGCATTGTGTTTCTTATTTTTGCTCAGTCTTACCAGCTCATAATTCTTTTATTCAAGGGTGCAAATTAAACTACTTAGCAAAGGAGGGGGGGAAAAAGCCACATTGTATTGTAGAATTAATGCTAGTCTAATTCCTTTTCCTTCTAATTAGGCTCTAAATTTCATGCAGGCTCTTCTGTTCTGACTCTGGGATACCTTCTCCGCTGTCCCACCATCCCTCCTGCAAAGCTCATCCCTCCTGCAAAGCTCATCCCTCGGCACTACACACACACACACACACACACACACACACACACACACACTCTCTCTCTCTCTCTCTCTCTCTCTCTCTCTCTCTCTCTCTTTCTTCCACTATAGCCCCTGTTACATGTCACTGTCCTCTTCTCATGTCTGACTTGACTGAAACTTACTTATTTATCCCTGAGTTATCTCTGTACCCTGGGGCTTAGTTCTGTGTCAGGCACAGAGCTGGCACTAAATAAATGTTTGAGGAAGAAAGGGAAGGAAGAAGAGAAGAATGCAAGGAGAAGAAAGAAGCCATGATGCAGAAATGTAAATTGAGAATTCAATTATCTACGCCATGGCAGCCATGGTATTACTATTAAATTATAGGGTCCAGCAACTTGTGTTTTAATTACCCACCCCCACCTTCCCCACCGGTGATTCGGACACTCACTAAAGGCTGAGCACCACTGATTTAGAAATATTAGAGTGTAGACATAGAAGCTTCATTGTTTCTAGATTCACTTGGGCCTCTCCATCCTGCAGCTTAGAAGATGAGGCCTCAGTCCCACAGAGCAGAGATGATATCTCTTGACCAAGCTTATAAAGTTCTATGAGACAGGCTGGGAACAAAGGTGAACAAAGATGAGAGGGTAAGAGGATGAGTATCAGACTGCAGTGTGCAAAATATTAAGGGCCTGGCACAAGGGTCTTTCCTAGATCTAAAACTAAAATGTCAGGCAGGGGATCCCAGAGACGCTGGGCAATGGAACCACGGATCCCTTACTCGCTGACCTGGCCTGGTCCTAAAGTGACATGGGGCCCACATCTCCCTGGGCCAGGGCTGGACTCCCCACTAAAAGTCCCAGAGGCTTCTTCTCCAACTGGTCCTGTCAACTTGGCTGAGCAAGCTGGCTGAGCAAAGCCATATTGCACCAAAGTTGAAATGTTTCTCCCGAAAAGAAAAATCAGGTCTTGATAAAGAACAAAAATGGAAGGTATCTGAAGTTTGAGAAGGTTATTTGCCAGGGCTCAGGGTGTTGAGATTTATGATCCACCACTAGCATAGCCTAATTCACTCAGGTTTGTCCACCTGCCCTCAGTTAGACATTATGCATCACAAGAAGAAAAAAACTCCCTTACATGAATCACTGTCTCCATTCCCCTTTCTGGTTTACTTGTAATGTCTTTGCCTATCCACCAGAAGGTTAGCGTGACTTTCCTAGCTACTTTCAGAGTTTCATTATCCAAGGAAGATGAAGCTCAAAACGTGACTTCATCATGGTCTATGATGTCTACCAACGTGGAAGAAAGTTACGGGTTGTACAGACTTACTCCCAAATAAAAGGATGAGAAACATATACATAGCAGTTGGAATTCTAATAAATAGAAACTCTTTGGCTCTTCTCCCATTTCAAAGATGAAGGAAAATTTAAGAGAAACCTTACTGACATTTTAAAATGCAGTTAATATTTAAACATTATTTTTAATAATACAGAGAATAAATACTTGCAAAGCATAGATTTATCTACCAAAGTGGGATACCCTGGTTTTGTCCCTATTTTTGAAAAGACCTATATTCCTTGAAAGCCATGAACAACAGAACTTCAGCTTCTGATGTCACTGCATCTGTGACCTGAAAATATGCAGTCACTGTTTCATGTGCAGTGTGCTAAAAAAAAAAATGTGCGTACATGTGCAGTGCTAAAAAAAAAAAAAAACTAGATTTCAAAGAAACTACTGTTAAGCTGCCTTTAAGAATTAAATAGGAAAATTTTTTTTTTTTTTTTTTTTTTGCAGTATGCGGGCCTCTCACTGTTGTGGCCTCTCCCGTTGCGGAGCACAGGCTCCGGACGCACAGGCTCAGCGGCCATGGCTCACGGGCCCAGCCGCTCGGCGGCATGTGGGATCCTCCAGGACCGGGGCACGAACCCGCGTCCCCTGCATCGGCAGGCGGACTCTCAACCACTGCGTCACCAGGGAAGCCCAGGAAAATGATTTTGACACGACAAAGATATGGGTGGGGGTTGGTTTGGGATGGCAAGGATCAAAACGCAGAGCTCTCTGATCAGAGACTTAAGATCAAGGCTGTCTTAATTTTTTTTAATTGAAATGAAATTTACATACTGTAAAATCTCCCCTTTAAAGTATACAATTGAGTGGTTTTTAGTACATACACAAACTCGTATAACCTCACATTTGTAATTGCACAAACTTTTCGTTACCTCCAAAAGAAATCCTGTACTCGTTGGGAGTCACTCCCTCAATTCTCCCTCCTTCAGCCTCTGGAAACCACTAATCTACTTCTGTCTACTTTCATATAAATGGAATATTACAGTATATGACCTTTTGGGTCTCACTTCTTTCACTTAGTTTGTTTTAAGGTTCATCACATTATACCATGTATCAGAATGTCATTCCTTTTTATTGATAAATAATATCCCATTGTATGGATATACCACATTCTTTTTAATCCACCCATCAGTTGGTGGACACTTGGGTTGTTTCCATTTCTGTCTATTAAGAACAATGCTGCTATGAACACTTGTGTACAAGTTTTTGTGTGGGTGTACGGTTTCAATTCTCTTGGAATTGAATTCTTTTTGAATTGGTATATATCTAAGAGTGGAACTGCTGGGTTAGATGGTAATTCTATGTTTAACTTGTTGAGAAACTGCCACACTGTTTTCCAGAGTAGCTGGACCATTTTACATTCTCATTAGCAGTATACAAGGATTCCAATTTCTCTACATCCTTGTCAACCCTTATTATTATCTGTCTTTTTGCATTATAGCCATCCTAGTTTGTGTGAAGTAGTATCTCATTGGGATTTTGATTTGAACTTCCCTGATGGTTAATGATGTTGAGCATCTTTTCATGTGCTTATTGGCCATCTACATATCTTTCTTCAAGAAATGCCTATTTAAATTCTTTGCCCATTTTAAAATTTGGTTATTTGTCTTTTTATTGTTGAGTTGTAAAAGATTTTTATATATTCTGGATACTAGACCCTTATCAGATATATTATTTGCAAATATTTTATCCCATTCTGTGGGTTGCCTTTTCACTTTCTTGATGGTGCCTTTTGAAGTACAAAAGTTTTAAATTTAATGAAGTCTGATTCATCTATTTTTTCATTAGTTGCTTGTGCTTCTGATGAAATATCTAAGAAACCACTGCCCAAGGTCACAAAGATTTACAGCTACGTTTTCTCCTAAGAGCTTTATAATTTTAGCTCTTACATTTAGTGAATTAATGTTCCATATATGTGAAGTAGGGGGGTTCAACTTCATTCTTTTGCATATGGATATCCAGTTGACATGCTTAATTGTTCTTAATGTTCAGTGACAAGATTGAGCAGGGGAGCAGAGAAAGGCTTTGTCATGAATACTACTCCTTGGTGATGCCCATGGGCCCCAAGCAGGAGCCAAATCTGACTGTGGGAGGATAGATTCAAGAGGAGGCACCTCATCACCTGAGAGCTTCCCAGGGGTCATGAAAGCCTTCAGAGCACCTGAGCATGTCATCCATCACTGGCATTAGCATCATCAAATTCTTCCCGAATCAGTTAGACACAACTCATATTCTGATGCTCTAATTTTGGACCACAGTGAATTCTATACAGCAAACTTGATGTTCCTGCATTTCATACTCAAATAAGTGAAGGAAGCTGCACTAATATTACGGTACTATCTCTATTGGACTCATAAGGGAACCCAGTAATATCGGAGATCTGGCTCCAGACTACTAAAGTGTTAAGCAAGAGGCTGCTGTGGAGATTTCAGATGCCATCAGCTGATCCTCACAGATGCATGTGTATCAGAGTGGATGATTCATCTTCTAACCCATCACCAATACTGGGACGCTGACTACCCTCACACTAGAATTTCTGTTTTAATGTCACAGTACAAGAGCCTATGTGAAGACAAAGAAAAGCCACAATAAGAATATACCAAGCATAAGAAACTCTTCCAATTTTACAAATTGAGAATCACGAAGACTCTCAACAATGGTCTCTGAATAGCAGTCTCATAGTGTTCAGTGACTGGAAATTATAATGTTGAGGATACACTGGTTAAACCTGGTGGCAGAAGTGTGGGCCGTAAGGTGGCAGAGTCAGGAGCTCAGATCAGAAGCCAGGAAACAACAGGGGTCGTTGTACTAATGGGCAGTCTCTGGAGCAAGGAAGAAACCTGGAAGTCAAGCAGATAACACCAGGAGCAGATGTTCCCAGAGACAAGGAGTTATTTGGCCAGATGCCAAAGTAGGTCAAGGCCAAGGAATAAAAGAATGTCTGCACTGGGTCCAGATTCAACCCTGCTGGGTTTTATTCCTGCTTATTTGCATATGAGTATTTCATCCCCAACACACATTAACGGTGCTGCCAGTGACTTTCTTCTCCTGGTGCTGCTTATAAAATTCCTTGAGGTTTCTCAAAGAAGAGCCCCTTAAGACAGTGAAAGTGATAATGGTGCCACTTTCTTCGTTGTCCAAAAATTTTATGTGGGTACCCACAAAGGACTTGACAACTGGCACAGGAACTACTTCAGCCAACATCTTTATCAGCAACCACAAACCATTTCTGAAGCACAGAACCATGCCAGATCCTTACAATAAAGAGAGGATGAGGAGATTGAACATATACAACAAAAAGCAAATAAGAATGAAAGGTAATAAGAGCCAACATGAGCAATTCACATGATCAGTGGGACAGGAGAGTATAATAGGAAGATCACTATGTGTCTGGGTAAATGAAGCAAGTTTCACTGAGAACCAAAGGCCTGGTGTTAAGTCTTGAAGGATAGGCAGAACTCAGTCGTAGAAAGGAATGAGGAGGGTGCTCCAGGGAGGAGGCGCTATATATGCAAAGATCTAAAGACTGAATTCACATTTTATGCCTGAAAGACCAGGTTTTCAGAATAGAAGTTTTACACTGAGTAGCAGTGGAAGATCAATTTAGAGAGGTACACTAAGGCCAGATGATTAGAGGGCTTTAAATCTCAGGCTAAAGATCCTGCACTTTATGCTGTAGACAATGAGGAATTACTGAAAGTTACTAACAAGCTGACGGCTTCAAAGAGACATTTAAAGTGAGGCAACTATGTGAAGAATGGAGCCTCAGTCTCTCCCTTTGACAAACGAGCGACCAGAGTCTATGCGTGGGGCCTCAGAAGCTGAGGTGGAGAAAAAGGGGAACTGACAAAGGACCTACAAACAGAGGCCGGATAGGTTCAGTAACTAAACAAAGAATCCAGGCAAAGCACTAAATCAAAGTGGGAATGACTACTGGATTTGTGGAAACGTGGTCCCGGGTGATAAGAAGGCACTCAGTGGTGATGCCACTGGGAACAGAAAGAAAATGCTGTAGTTTGGTGATGTTGGAAAAGAATTAAAGCAGTTCATTTGGTATGGAAGGTGAAAGAAAAGGAATAAATTGGGGATTATATCAAGGCTTCATGCCTTATGGGAAGAAAGTAAGTAGTGTAACTGGAAGACATCGGGGAATCCCGAGAAAGTTCTGCTTTGGGATAAAAACGAGTACCTCGGTGGATGAGTTTATAGTGAGGAGTTTTCCAATTGTATGAAGTTTAAGACCAAAGCTATGAAAAGAAGACAAAGCAGAAAATGTGGTCCTGGCAACCACCCACCTAGAGCCACATGGGAAAATACTGCATCCATAGAAGAAGGGCATATAGAGACCTAAGGACATAGAAACTCATGAAATATGAAAGAAGTTTTTAAAAATGACAAAAGGTCAACTTGTTTTCCCAACACTGTATACTGGTGTAATTAGGTGTGACATACTGAGGACTGGCTCCTAGATTCGAGAATGGGACACCACACGGAGGAAAGGTGGAGACGGGGTACCACACGCAGGACGTGAGCCTAGCACTGAAGCCCCTTCACACACAATTTATCCCTTCTGTTCAGAGTGGGTGCTTTTCTCCAAGGCCTGAGAAGCAGCTTGATGGTTGACCTTTTCCAATTACCTCAAGGAGGATCAGTTTCCATTTTCTATGTTCACATTTAAAAAATCATTTGAGGAAGTATTTATCTCATTTCGATGATATTTGTCTCTTACTGTGCAGAGATATTAGTCTGGCAGCTAAACCATTTTTCCTGAACAGAAGCAAATGTCAAGTCTGGCTCAGTCAACAGGCACAGTTAAAGGGTCTGCCTTAAACTTCATCACACAAGTAAATCTTGCAAACTCCCGGGATGAGAGAAGAATCAAAATGGTCATGGTTATAACAGAGCTTGGCAATATTGGTGGGAGTTCTGCTATCAAGTGCCCACTTTACAAAGGAAACTGAAAGTTCAGAATTATAAGATCAGAAGTTACAGAAGTGCGTTTTCTCCAGTCTTGCATATAAAGGACAGCAATGATATAAAAATTTTGTAGATTGGCCTTTTATTGACTTGATATTTATGAAAAACCTTCTGTAGAAGTTGTAACTTCTAACTTTATAAAGCTATAAAATTACAGAAATCTTTAAGTCACTGAGTACCAAACTATAAGCATACATCCCTCCCAACTGACCATATTAATTTTTCTGAAACGGAATAATAAAAGGAATATTGTTTTATGAAAGTCCAGCTGCAAGTGTGGAACAGAAAATATCCCATAATTCCTTATTCAAGGTTCTTGAGGGTAGAGAACAAAGTCGAGCAGGTAACAGCTCTCAAGAAATGTTTGGGGACTTGATAAAGGAATATTATAAGAGGTAAACAAAGTGTTTTCTCCCTCTCTTGTGAAAAAATTTTTATTGGATCTGTTAAAACCAATTTATTGAAGTTTTTCATGGGTCAGAATTCATTCTATGCTTAAAGATTCCAAAATGCATTTTACCATTACCTTCTGATACATACACACACACACACACACACACACACACACACACACACACACACACACCCCCAAACTGCTATTTCATATTTTAATTTCTGTAGAAAGTGTGATTAGGTGTTATTGAAAAGGCAGAGATTGTCAGTTTGATAAAAATACAATCCACATCATTCTCAAGAAAATCGCAGGCACTGTGTCCATGGGAAACCTTAAAAATTAATTGAAACCAGAGATCTAAACATAATGCATAAGAACATTTGAAAAAACATGGAGAATAAGCCAAAGAGGCCTACTTTATCAAAGGCTAATGAGATTATTACTGTTCTGCTAGGCAAATGAAAATAACCTGAAAACATGAAAAGACCTCTAGAACTGGCAGGTGAGACTTTCTCAAACACCTACCACCATCTTGAAGGATATGTGTTTTCTCTGGTGCCTTTAGAGAGTTGGTTTAACTTCTATTCTTAACAGAGTGATCACTCTGTTCTGCCACAGCAGTATGGGATGGTGCGTGGTGGATTCAGGAGTAATACCCTCTCTTTCAGCCAAAACAAGAGGCAGAAGAGAAGGCTGAGAGAAGAAGAGGTCACCACCACCTTCTAACAAAGTCTCCCAAGGACTGAAGGAACCTCTAAGTTCCTCCTTGAGGGAAGGAACAGCCAAGTCCTTCACGGCTTCAGTTTTTCCTCATTCTCGCTTTGCTTCCAAATATTTCAAAAACCCTACTAAGGGTTTAATATACTAAGACATAGAGGAAATATAATTGTGAGGCTTCAATAAAATCAGAAGCCACTAAATATTCCTATATGTTATTGAGCTTAACAATTTGATGTGAAGGGCCACAAAACACTCTCATTACTCACTGATGTCTGCTCATCATTGAGAATCTCTGTCTCCCTCCCCGACTCCCCTTTTGCTGACTCAACACATCTCCCTAAAGACCGACAATCTCATGGTGGCATTTGCCCGTATGTTCCCTTCATAAGACAACAAAAAACATTTGAAATCTAACCCTTTCCTCAAACTTGCTCATTGCAACTCCAAATTTCAATGACATTTATTCACTTCCCAGTCAATATAAACTTTCTATCCCATGATCTTTTAACTTACTCTTTTTATCTCATTATTTCATTTTTTACTTCTACCATCTTCAATTCACTCAATCATTATAACAGCATAAGAAATAAAAGTATTTTGGGTACTTTCATAAGCAGCTGCCTGGTGAAAAATGAGTTACACTTGATATACAATTTTCTTGAAGCTATTTTTTTTTTCGCCCTAATTTCTCTATGTTACCACTTTTTTGCTGATCACATAGCTAACATACAAAGCATACAAAAGTGAAACATTTGTGCTCCTGGCCAAGATGGAGTAACAGAGACCAGATTTATCCTCCACCTGAAACAATCAAAAAAAAGGACAGCAGTTTGAATGAAACAACAGTTTGCAAGACACTAAAGGTCAAGCAATGAAGTAAAGGGATACATGAGAGCAGGGAAACGTATGATGAGTCCTATAATTCCCCATACTCACTGCACTGAGAGTTTTAAGGCCATCTGTGATGCAGGGAGAGAACCCAAGTGAAATCCAGCAGACTCATTAAGCTGAGGAGACAGAGCTAAGAGTCCAGGGAGACCACAGCAGCTAGACTTTACAGTACAAAATAACAGAGAAAAGAAAACTCACAAAGAGAAAACCTACACCTTCAGAGGATACCCCTGAGGATTCAGCTTAGTACTGATCAGTACATGTATCTGAGGAAACCACCTAAGGCCAAGGGAAGAACTACCTGAAGGAATTAGAGGTAACAGTTCTGGGCACTCACACAGGAACAGGAATGTGCCTGTTCCCACCCACCTGTTCCCAGGCAGGAAAACCTCAAGATGTATGGGGCACTGTATAGAATGCACATAAGGGTCTTGCCTCAATAGCAGAACTAATTAGCCATAGACTGAGTACTGCTCCAGTCCCAACTAACAAATCATAAAAACAAGACTTGAAAGAGTTTCCAAGTGAACTGACTGTATCTCAGAACAAATCTCAAGATGTATAGGAATTCAAATATATCTAACACCTAACCAAGTAATACTCACAATGTCTGACGTCAATCAAGAATCAGCAGACATGCAAAGAAGAAGGAAAACATAACTACAATGAAGAGAGAAGTCAATCAATTGAAACTGATCCAAAACTAATACAGATGATGGGACAGCAAGTGAGGATATTAATTAATAAAACTGTATTTCATGTGTTAAAAATTCGAGCAGAAACAATGCAAGATTTTTTTTAAAAGACACAAATAGAACTTTTAGAGATGAAAAGTACAATGTATGAAATTATAAATTTACTGAGTAGGCTTCATGGAATATTAGAAATTGCAAAACAAAAGATTAGTGAAGACAAAATATATCAATAGAAACTATCCAAAATAAAACACAGGTAGTAAAGGAAAAGTAGATGGAACAAGTTAACTGTGGGAAAACCTCAAGTTACCTCTTATATATGTCATTTGAGTCCCCAGGAGAGAATAGAAAAAAATTCTGAAAAAATTATGGACCCATTTTTCCATATTTGTTGAAAACTATAAGCCCAATGATCCAAGAATCTCAATGAACCCCAAGCATAGGAAGCATGAAGAAAACTACATCTAGGTATATCATAATCAAATTGCTCAAAATCGATGAAAAAGAGAACACTGCAAAAGCATCCAGGGAAAAAAAAGACATTATACTCAGAGAAATAAAGAAAGGGATGAGAGCATATTTCTGGTCAAAAACAATGCAAGTGAGAAGACAATGAAGCAACATTTCTGAAGTACTGGAAGAAAAAGACTGTCAACCTAGAATTCTATACTCAGTTAAAACATTATGTCAAAAATAACGATATAACAAAGACGTTTAAGACATAGAAACTAAAAGAATGCCTTAACAGAAGATCCTAACTATAAGAAGTGTTAAAGGATATCTACCAGACAGAAGGAAAATGATGCCAGATGGAAATCTGGATCTACACCAAGGAAGGATATCAGAAAAGTATTGACTACATGGGTAAACACGTAAGATATTTTCCTTATTATTTAAATCTCTTTCAAAGATAACTGGCTGGGAGTAAGGGAAGATGGCGGAAGAGTAAGACGCGGAGATCACCTTCCTCTCCACAGATACACCAGAAATACATCTACACGTGGAACAACTCCTGCAGAACACCTACTGAAGGCTGGCAGAAGACCTCAGACCTCCCAAAAGGCAAGAAACTCCCCACGTACCTGGGTAGGGCAAAAGGAAAAAAGAATAAACAGAGACAAAAGAATAGGGACGGCACCTGCACCAGTGGGAGGGAGCTGTGAAGGAGGAAAAGTTTCCACACACTAGGAAGCCCCTTCGCGGGCGGAGACGGCGGGAGGCGGAGGGGGGAGCTTCGAAGCCGCGGAGGAGTGCACAGCAACGGGTGCGGAGGGCAAAGCGGGGAGATTCCCGCACAGAGGATCGGTGCCGACCGGCACTCACCAGCCCGAGAGGCTTGTCTGCTCATCCGCCGGGACGGGCGGGGCTGCGAGCTGAGGCTCTGAGGCTAGGGTTTCGGTTTCGGACGGAGCGCAGGGAGAGGACTGGGGTTGGCGGCTTGAACATAGCCTGAAGGGGTTAGTGCACCACAGCTAGCCGGGAGGGAGTCCGGGGAAAAGCCTGCACCTGCCGAAGAGGCAAGAGACTTTTTCTTCCCTCTTTGTTTCCTGGTGCGTGAGGAGAGGGGTTTAAGAACGCTGCTTAAAGGAACTCCAGAGACGGGCGCGAGCCGCGGCTAAAAGCGCGAACCCCAGAGACGGGCGAGAGCCGCGGCTGAAAGCGCGGACCCCAGAGACGGGCGCGAGCCGCGGCTGAAAGCGCGGACCCCAGAGACGGGCGCGAGCCGCGGCTGAAAGCGCGGACCCCAGAGACGGGCGCGAGCCGCGGCTGAAAGCGCGGACCCCAGAGACGGGCGCGAGCCGCGGCTGAGCGCGCGGACCCCAGAGACGGGCGCGAGCCGCGGCTGAGGGCGCTGACTCCAGAGACGGGCGCAAGCCGCGGCTGGAGGCGCGGACCCCAAGGCGGGCGGGAGACGTTGGGGCTGCTGCTGCCGCCACCAAGGGGCCTGTGTGCGAGCGCAGGTCGCTCTCCACTCCCCTCTTCCGCGGAGCCTGTGCAGCCCGCCACTGCCGGGTTCCCGGGATCCGGGGACGACTTCCCCGGGAGAGCGCACGGCGGGCCTCGGGCTGGTGGCCGGACTTTGCCGCCGCAGGCCCGCCCCGCATTCCGTGCCCCTCCCTCCCCGCCGCCGGCCTCCGTACGCCAGAACCCCCGAATCAGCGGCTCCTTTAACCCCGTCCTGTCTGAGCAAAAAACAGACGCCCTCCAGCGACCTACACGCAGAGGAAGGGCCAAATCCAAAGCTGAGCCCCTGTGAGCTGTGAGAACAAAGAAGAGAAAGGGAAATCTCTCCCAGCAGCCTCAGAAGCAGCGGATTAAAGCTCCACAATCAACTTGATGTACCCTGCATCTGTGGAATACATGAATAGACAGCCAATCATCCCAAATTAAGGAGGTGGACTTTGGGAGCAAGATCTATGATTTTTCTCCCTATTCCTCTTTTTGTGAATGTGTATGTGTATGCTTCTGTGTGAGATCTTGTCTGTATAGTCTTGCTTCCACCATTTGTCCTAGGTTCTATCCGTCCATGGTTTTTTCTTAAAATTTTTTTTCTTAATAATCAATTTTAATTTTAAGAACGTTATTATACTTTACCTTCGTCCTTTCTTTCTTTCTTTCTTTCCTTCCTTCCTTCCCTCCTTTAGACAACGAATCATCCCAAATTGAGGAGGTGGTCTCTGACAGCAAGATTTATGATTTTTCCCCCTTTACCTCTTTTTGTGAGGGTGTATGTGTACGCTTCTGTGTAAGACTTTGTCTGTATAGCTTTGCTTCCAACATTTGTCCTAAGGTTCTATCCGTCCCTTTTTTTTTTTTTTCTAATTAAGAATTTTTTTAATTCAATAACTTTATTATACTCTATTTTATTTTTACTGTATCTTCTTTCTGTTTTCCCTTCTTTCCCTCCTTCCTTCCTTCCTCCCTCCCTCCTTTCGTTCCTTCTTGCCTTCTTTCCTTCCTTGCTTCTTTCTTTCTTCCTTCCTTCCTTCCTTCCTTCCCTCCTTCCTTCCCTCCTTTAGACAACGAATCATCCCAAATTGAGGAGGGGGTCTCTGACAGCAAGATTTATGATTTTTCCCCCTTTACCTCTTTTTGTGAGGGTGTATGTGTACGCTTCTGTGTGAGACTTTGTCTGTACAGCTTTGCTTCCAACATTTGTCCTAAGGTTCTATCCGTCCCTTTTTTTTTTTTTTTTTTCCAATTAAGAATTTTTTTAATTCAATAACTTTATTATACTCTATTTTATTTTTACTGTATCTTCTTTCTGTTTTCCCTTCTTTCCCTCCTTCCTTCCTTCCTCCCTCCCTCCTTTCGTTCCTTCTTGCCTTCTTTCCTTCCTTGCTTCTTTCTTTCTTCCTTCCTTCCTTCCTTCCTTCCCTCCTTCCTTCCCTCCTTTAGACAACGAATCATCCCAAATTGAGGAGGTGGTCTCTGACAGCAAGATTTATGATTTTTCCCCCTTTACCTCTTTTTGTGAGGGTGTATGTGTACGCTTCTGTGTAAGACTTTGTACAGCTTTGCTTCCAACATTTGTCCTAAGGTTCTATCCGTCCTTTTTTTTTTTTCTAATTAAGAATTTTTTAATTCAATAACTTTATTATACTTTATTTTATTTTTACTGTATCTTTTTTCTTTTTGTTTTTCCTTCTTTCCCTCCTTCCTTCCTCCCTCCCTCCCTCCCTCCTTTCGTTCCTTCTTGCCTTTTTTCCTTCTTTGCTTCTTTCTTTCTTTCTTCCTTCCTTCCTTCCTTCCTTCCCTCCTTCCTTCCCTCCTTTCCTTCTTTCTTTCCTCATACGTCTACTAATTCCCTCTACTTTTTCTCCCTTTTATTCTGAGCCGTGTGGATGAAAGGCTCTTGGTGCTCCAGCCAGGAGGCAGGGCTCTGCCTCTGAGGTAGGAGAGCCAACTTCAAGACACTGGTTCACAAGAGACCTCCCAGCTCCAGATAATATCAAACGGCGAAAATCTCCCAGAGACCCCCATCTTAACACCAGCACCCAGCTTCACTCAACGACCAGCAAGCCACAGTGCTGGACAACCTGTGCCAAACAACTAGCAAAACAGGAACACAACCCCACCCATTAGCAGAGAGGCTGCCTAAAATCATAATAAGGCCACAGACACCCCAAAACACACCACCAGACGTGAACCTGCCCACTAGAGAGACAAGATCCAGCCTCTTCCACCACAACACAGGCACTAGTCCCCTCCACCAGGAAGCCTACACAACCCACTGAACCAACCTTAGCCACTGGAGACAGACATCAAAAACAGGAGGAACTACGAACCTGCAGCCTGCAAAAAGGAGACCCCAAACACAGTAAGATAAGCAAAATGAGAAAACAGAAAAACACACAGCAGATAAAGGAGCAAGATAAAAATGCACCAGACCTAACAAATGAAGAGGAAATAGGCAGTCTACCTGAAAAAGAATTCAGAATAATGATAGTAAGGTTGATCCGAAATCTTGGAGATAGAATGGACAATAGAATGGACAAAATGCAAGAATCAGTTAACAAGGACCTAGAAGAACTAAAGATGAAACAAGCAACGATGAACAACACAATAAATGAAATTAAAAATACTCTAGATGGGATCAATAGCAGAATAACTGAGGCAGAAGAACGGATAAGTGACCTGGAAGATAAAATAGTGGAAATAACTACTGCAGAGCAGAATAAAGAAAAAAGAATGAAAAGAACTGAGGACAGTCTCAGAGACCTCTGGGACAACATTAAACGCACCAACATTCGAATTATAGGGGTTCCAGAAGAAGAAGAGAAAAAGAAAGGGACTGAGAAAATATTTGAAGAGATTATAGTTGAAAACTTCCCTAATATGGGAAAGGAAATAGTTAACCAAGTCCAGGAAGCACAGAGAGTCCCATACAGGATAAATACAAGGAGAAATACGCCAAGACACATATTAATCAAACTGTCAAAAATTAAATACAAAGAAAGCATATTAAAAGCAGCAAGGGAAAAACAACAAATAACACATAAGGGAATCCCCATAAGGTTAACAGCTGATCTTTCAGCAGAAACCCTACAAGCCAGAAGGGAGTGGCAGGACATACTGAAAGTGATGAAGGAGAAAAACCTGCAACCAAGACTACTCTACCCAGCAAGGATCTCATTCAGATTTGATGGAGAAATTAAAACCTTTACAGACAAGCAAAAGCTGAGAGAGTTCAGCACCACCAAACCAGCTTTACAACAAATGCTAAAGGATCTTCTCTAGGCAAGAAACACAAGAGAAGGAAAAGACCTATAATAACGAACCCAAAACAATATAGAAAATGGGAATAGGAACATACATATCGATAATTACCTTAAATGTAAATGGATTAAATGCTCCCACCAAAAGACACAGACTAGCTGAATGGATACAAAAACAAGACCCTTACATATGCTGTCTACAAGAGACCCACTTCAGACCTAGAGACACATACAGACTAAAAGTAAGGGGATGGAAAAAGATATTCCATGCAAATGGAAACCAAAAGAAAGCTGGAGTAGCAATTCTCATATCAGACAAAATAGACTTTAAAATAAGGACTATTAAAAGAGACAAAGAAGGACACTACATAATGATCAAGGGATCGATCCAAGAAGAAGATATAACAATTGTAAATATTTATGCACCCAACATAGGAGCACCTCAATACATAAGGCAAATACTAACAGCCATAAAAGGGGAAATTGACAGTAACACATTCATAGTAGGGGACTTAAACACCCCACTTTCACCCATGGACAGATCATCCAAAATGAAAATAAATAAGGAAACACAAGCTTTAAATGATACATTAAACAAGATGGACTTAATTGATATTTATAGGACACTCCATCCAAAAACAACAGAATACACATTTTTCTCAAGTGCTCACGGAACATTCTCCAGGATAGATCATATCTTGGGTCACAAATCAAGCCTTGGCAAATTTAAGAAAATTGAAATTGTATCAAGTATCTTTTCTGACCACAACGCCATGAGACTAGATATCAATTACAGGAAAAGATCTGTAAAAAATACAAACACATGGAGGCTAAACAATACACTACTTAATAATGAAGTGATCACTGAAGAAATCAAAGAGGAAATCAAAAAATACCTAGAAACAAATGACAATGGAGACACAACGACCCAAAACCTGTGGGATGCAGCAAAAGCAGTTCTAAGGGGGAAGTTTATAGCAATACAAGCCCACCTTAAGAAGCAGGAAACATCTAGAATAAACAACCTAACCTTGCACCTCAAGCAATTAGAGAAAGAAGAACAAAAAAACCCCAAAGCTAGCAGAAGGAAAGAAATCATAAAAATCAGATCAGAAATAAATGAAAAAGAAATGAAGGAAACAATAGCAAAGATCAATGAAACTAAAAGCTGGTTCTTTGAGAAGATAAACAAAATAGATAAACCACTAGCCAGACTTATCAAGAAAAAAAGGGAGAAGACTCAAATCAATAGAATTAGAAATGAAAAAGGAGAGGTAACAACTGACACTGCAGAAATAAAAGAGATCATGAGAGATTACTACAAGCAACTCTATGCCAATAAAATGGACAATCTGGAAGAAATGGACAAATTCTTAGAAATGCACAACCTGCCAAGACTGAATCAGGAAGAAATAGAAAATATGAACAGACCAATCACAAGCACTGAAATTGAAACTGTGATTAAAAATCTTCCAACAAAGAAAAGCCCAGGACCAGATGGCTTCACAGGCGAATTCTATCAAACATTTAGAGAAGAGCTAACACCTATCCTTCTCAAACTCTTCCAAAATATAGCAGAGGGAGGAACACTCCCAAACTCATTCTACGAGGCCACCATCACCTTGATACCAAAACCAGGCAAGGATGTCACAAAGAAAGAAAACTACAGACCAATATCACTGATGAACATAGATGCAAAAATCCTCAACAAAATACTAGCAAACAGAATCCAACAGCACATTAAAAGGATCATACACCATGATCAAGTGGGGTTTGTTCCAGGAATGCAAGGATTCTTCAATATACGCAAATCTATCAATGTGATAAACCATATTAACAAACTGAAGGAGAAAAACCATATGATCATCTCAATAGATGCAGAGAAAGCTTTTGACAAAATTCAACACCCATTTATGATAAAAACCCTGCAGAAAGTAGGCATAGAGGGAACTTTCCTCAACATAATAAAGGCCATATACGACAAGCCCACAGCAAACATCATCCTCAATGGTGAAAAACTGAAAGCATTTCCACTAAGATCAGGAACAAGACAAGGGTGCCCACTCTCACCACTCTTATTCAACATAGTTTTGGAAGTTTTAGCCACAGCAATCAGAGAAGAGAAGGAAATAAAAGGAATCCAAATCGGAAAAGAAGAAGTAAAGCTGTCACTGTTTGCAGATGACATGATCCTATACATAGAGAATCCTAAAGATGCTACCAGAAAACTACTAGAGCTAATCAATGAATTTGGTAAAGTAGCAGGATACAAAATTAATGCACAGAAATCTCTGGCATTCCTATATACTAATGATGAAAAATCTGAAAGTGAAATCAAGAAAACACTCCCATTTACCATTGCAACAAAAAGAATAAAATATCTAGGAATAAACCTACCTAAGGAGACAAAAGACCTGTATGCAGAAAACTATAAGACACTGATGAAAGAAATTAAAGATGATACAAATAGATGGAGACATATACCATGTTCTTGGATTGGAAGAATCAACATTGTGAAAATGACTCTACTACCCAAAGCAATCTATAGATTCAATGCAATCCCTATCAAACTACCATTGGCATTTTTCACAGAACTAGAACAAAAAATTTCGCAATTTGTATGGAAACACAAAAGACCCCGAATAGCCAAAGCAATCTTGAGAACAAAAAAAGGAACTGG
Source organism: Tursiops truncatus (assembly GCF_011762595.2). Taxonomy (NCBI): domain Eukaryota; kingdom Metazoa; phylum Chordata; class Mammalia; order Artiodactyla; family Delphinidae; genus Tursiops; species Tursiops truncatus. The sequence continues at coordinate 46,800,498 of NC_047042.1, forward strand.
AGGAATCAGGCTCCCTGACTTCAGACTATACTACAAAGCTACAGTTATCAAGACGGTATGGTACTGGCACAAAAACAGAAAGATAGATCAATGGAACAGGATAGAAAGCCCAGAGATAAACCCATGCACATATGGACACCTTATCTTTGATAAAGGTGGCAGGAATGTACAGTGGAAAAAGGACAGCCTCTTCAATAAATGGTGCTGGGAAAACTGGACAGGTACATGTAAAAGAATGAAATTAGAACACTCCCTAACACCATACACAAAAATAAGCTCAAAATGGATTAAAGACCTAAATATAAGGCCAGAAACTATCAAACTATTAGAGGAAAACATAGGCAGAACACTCTATGACATAAATCACAGCAAGATTCTTTCTGACCCACCCCCTAGAGTAATGGAAATAAAAACAAAAATAAACAAATGGGACCTAATGAAACTTCAAAGCTTTTGCACAGCAAAGGAAACCATAAACAAGACCAAAAGACAACCCTCAGAATGGGAGAAAATTTTTGCAAATGAAGCAACTGACAAAGGATTAATCTCCAAAATTTACAAGCAGCTCATGCAGCTCAACAACAAAAAAACAAACAACCCAATCCAAAAATGGGCAGAAGACCTAAATAGACATTTCTCCAAAGAAGATATACAGACTGCCAACAAACACATGAAAGAATGCTCAACATCATTAATCATTAGAGAAATGCAAATCAAAACTACAATGAGATATCATCTCACACCAGTCAGAATGGCCATCATCAATAAATCTAGAAACAATAAATGCTGGAGAGGGTGTGGAGAAAAGGGAACCCTCTTGCACTGCTGGTGGGAATGTGAATTGGTTCAGCCACTATGGAGAACAGTATGGAGGTTCCTTAAAAAACTACAAATAGAACTACCATATGACCCAGCAATCCCACTACTGGGCATATACCCTGAGAAAACCGAAATTCAAAAAGAGTCATGTACCAAAATGTTCATCGCAGCTCTATTTACAATAGCCCGGAGATGGAAACAACCTAAGTGCCCATCATCGGATGAATGGATAAAGAAGATGTGGCACATATATACAATGGAATATTACTCAGCCATAAAAAGAAACGAAATTGAGCTATTTGTAATGAGGTGGATAGACCTAGAGTCTGTCATACACAGTGAAGTAAGTCAGAAAGAAAAAGACAAATACAGTATGCTAACACATATATATGGAATTTAAGAAAAAAAAAAAAAAATGTCATGAAGAACCTAGGGGTAAGGCAGGAATAGAGACGCAGACCTCCTAGAGAACGGACTTGAGGTTATGGGGAGGGGGAAGGGTGAGCTGTGACGGGGCGAGAGAGAGTCATGGACATATACACACTAACAAACGTAGTAAGGTAGATAGCTAGTGGGAAGCAGCCGCATGGCACGGGGATATTGGCTCGGTGCTCTGTGACAGCCTGGAGGGGTGGGATGGGGAGGGTGGGAGGGAGGGAGGCGCGGGAGGGAGGAGATATGGGAACATATGTATGTGTATGGCTGATTCACTTTGTTATAGGGCAGAAACTAACACACCATTGTAAAGTAATTATACCCCATTAAAGATGTTAAAAAAATAAAATAAAATAAAAACATACTTGATGTGAAAAAAAAAAAAAAAAAAAAAAAAAAAAAAAAAGATAACTGGCTGATCAAGAGGGTGGAGTAGAGGGATGTGGAACTCACCCCACGCCATACACACATCAAAAACACATCTATATGTGGAACAATTCTCACTGGAAAGTAGCAGAAAGACTCCTGTACAACAAAGGCTGTAAGAAAGATGGAATTGGGTAGGAAAAGAAGAGACGCCATCAGGTCAGGACCTGTACTCCTGGGAGGGGGCTCAGAGGACAAGGGAGATTACATGGGTGGAGATCCTCCCTGGGAGTGAGTTCTTCAAGCCGCATGTTGGGCACCCCAGCCCTGGGGTCCAACACAGGGAAGATGAGCTCCCTTGGCTGGTTGGAGGGCCAATGGGACTGGCAGGAGGGCTGTGGGAAGCACAGACAAGTGAAGCATGAGGAGCACACGCACGAGTGCTTACTCCCAAAGCAAGGTAGAGAAGGCGTATTGGAACCGCGCAGGCAGCTGACTGGTTTACTGCAACTACCCTGGGTGCCTGCCCCTGCCTGAGCCAAGCTAATGCTCCAGCCCCACTTACTTCACAGGCAGCTCCACACTGGAGCGAGGGCTGCCACAGCTGAGGAGAGAGTTCAGCCGTCAGACACGGCGGTGGCTCAGACCTGAGGCAGCGTCTGAAAAGGGCAGGGGCAGCCATTACTGGCACTCGCACAGGCAGCGCATCAGAAGCAGCCCCGACCTCTGGTCATGGCCAGACCACTGCAGCCCATGACCTCTGGTCATGGCCAGACCACTGTAGCCCATGCCGCAACACATGTGAAGGGCCCACACGGGCACTGCCTGCCCTGCAGCACAGCTCCACACCAGGGTGGCAGTGGTACAGACTGAGGGAAGAGAATGGACGTGAAGGATAAAGAAGACTCAGACCCCAAAGCAGGGTCTGAGCAGGGTGGGGGCAGCCAGTACTGGCAACTGCACAGGCAGAGCGTCAGAAGCAGCCCCAACCTCTGTATGGAGCCACACTGCTGCAGCCTGTGCCCCATCACACCGAAAGCCTGCGCGGGTGCCTCGTGTTCCAGCACTGCTCCCCTCTGGGGCAGAAGTCCTGGTGCTGGGAGCAGGAAGAGCTCACACTGAAAGGGAACAGAACCAGCACAGACCTGACCCCTCAGAGCTTCTGCCTCAGCAAGTTGGGACCTGACCCTGCTCCCAGTAGGGTGGAGACAACCACTGAGCAAATGGTAAGCCCGGGCTCACACCTGACCCCAGCCAAAGCCCCTTTCTCCAGCTCCACTTCCAACCAAGGTGATACCTGCCAGCACACCGTGAGGAAAGACATAACTTGTGTTCACATCGAACCTAGCTCCCAACCAAAGCTACCGGGCACACATAGACAGTAGAGGGACACACCCACATGAGGACACCCCTTCAAGACTACAATAGGTAACTATTTCACCTAATTTCATAGAGACAGAGAAAGTTAAGCAAAATGATAAGACAGAGGAACTGGTCTCAATTGAAAGAGCAGAAGAAAAAACCTGAAAAAAATAAATAATGAAATAGAAATAAACAATATACCAGGTAAATAATTCAAAGCAGTAGTAATAAAAATGCTAACTGAATTAGGGAAAGGAATAAACAGAGTGAGAATTTTAACAAGGAACTAGAAAGTATAAAAAAGGATCAGAACTGACGAATACAATAACTGAAATGAAAAACACACTAGAAGGAATGAATAGCAAATTAGGCAATACAGAAGAATGCACAAGTGATCTGGAAGATAGAATAATGGAAATCACCCAATTAGGACAGCAAAAAGAAAATTAAAATTAAAAAATGAGAAGAGTTTAAGAGATCTCTGAGATAAAATGAAGCATACCAACATTCACATTATAGGGGCCCCAGAAGGAGAGGAGAGAGAGGAGGGGATCAAAACCGTATTTGATGAAATCATGCCTGAAAATTTCTCAAACCTGAAGAAGGAAACGAATATCCAGGTACAGGAAGCACAGAGGGTCCCAAACAAGGTGAACACAAACAGACACATACCAAGACATATCATAATTTAAAATGACAAAAGTAAAAGAAAAAAAAGGGAATTCTGAAGTAGCAAGAGAAAAACGAAGAGTCATATACAAGGGAACCCCCATAAGACTATCTGATGATTTTTCTGAAGAAATTTTGCAGGCCAAAAGGGAGTGGGGCATGATATATTCAAAGTCCCGAAAAGGAAAAACCTGCAATCTAGAATAGTCAACCCAGCAAAATTATCATTTAGAATTGAAGGAGAGACAAAGAACTTCTCAGACAAGTAAAAGCTAAAAGAATTCATCAATACTAAACCTACCCTATAAGAAATGTTAAAGGGTATTATTCTCTAAGTGGTAAAGAAAAGGCTATAACAAGAAGAATCTATAGGAAAGAAAAAAATCTCACTAGTAAAGGCAAACATATAGTAAATGCTAAAGATCAAACACTTAAATAAGCTAGGATAAAGATTTTTAAAAATCATTAAGTATAACTACAATAAACAGTTAAGGGATAAACATGAAAATGTAAAATATGACATCAAAAACAAAAATGTGGGAGACAGGAGTAAAAACAAAAATGTAGATCCTTTAAAATGTGTTTCAACTTAAATGACTACCAGATTAAAACAAGTACATATAGTTAAAGGTCAGCATATATGAACTCCATAGTAATCACAAATCAAAAACTTACGATACACAAAAACAGAGAGAAAGGAACACAAGCATACAACTAATGAAAAGTATCAAACCTCAAGGGAAGAAACAAAAAGAAGAACACAGAAGAACTACAAAGCCAACAAGAAAACAAGTAATAAAATGGAAATAAGTACATACCTCTTAATAATTACTTTAAATGTTAATGGACTAAATGCTCTAATCAAAAGACAAAAGGTGGCTGACTGAATAAAAAACAACACCTATCTATATACTGCTTACAAAAGACTCACTTCAGAGCTAAAGACAAACACAGACTGAAAGGGAGAGGATGGTAAAAGATATTTCATGCCAACAAAACTCGCAAGAAAGCAGGAGTAGCAATATCCATATCAGACAAAATAGACTTTAAACAAAGTCCATAAAGAAAGACAAAGAAGGACGTTATATAATGATAAAGGGATCAATACAAAAAGGATATTACACCTGTTAACATATATGCCCTCGGGCTTCCCTGGTGGGGCAGTGGTTAAGAATCCGCCTGCCAATGCAGGGGACACGGGTTCAAGCCCTGTTCCGGGAAGATCCCACATGCTGTGGAGCATCTAAGCCCGTGAGCCACAACTACTGAGCCCACGTGCCACATCTACTGAAGCCCATGCGCTCTACAGCCCGTGCTCCACCACAAGAGAAGCCACTGCAAAGAGAAGCCCGTGCACTGCAATGAAGAGTAGCCCCCCCCGCTCGCTGCAACTAGAGAAAGCCCGCGCACAGCAACAAAGACCCAACACAGCCAAAAATAATAAATAAATTTTTTTTAAAAAACATATATGCCCTCAATATAGGAGCACCTAAATATACAAAACAAATACTAGCAGTCATAAAGAAAGAAATTGCCAGGAATACAATAATAGTAGGAGACTTTAACACCCCACAGACATCAACAGACAGATTTTCCGGACAGAAAATCAACAGGGAAACATAGTCTTAAATGACACACTAAACAAGTTGAACTTAATGAAATCTATAGGACATTCCATCCAATAACAGCAGAATACACATTCTTTTCAAGTGCACATGGAATGTTTTCCAAGATAGATCACAACCTAGGCCACAAAACTAGTGTCAACAAATTTAAGAGAATATAATTATATCAAGCATTTTTTTCTGACCACAATATGAAACTAGAAATCAATTACAGAAAGAAAATGGGAAAAAAACAAACACAGGGGACTAAATAACATGCTACTAAAAAAAAATGGCAGGCTTCCCTGGTGGCGCAGTGGTTGAGACTCCGCCTGCCGATGCAGGGGACACGGGTTTGTGCCCCGGTCCAGGAAGATCACACATGCTGCGGAGCGGCTGGGCCCGTGAGCCATGGCCGCTGAGCCTGCGCTCCGCAACGGGAGAGGCCACAACAGTGAGAGGCCCGCATACCACAAAAGAAAAAAAAAAGGCTCAATGAAGAAATCAAAGAGAAAATCAGAAAATACCTTGAGACAAATGGAAATGGAAACACATGTTCCAAAATCTATGGGATGCAGCAAAATCACTTTTATGAGGAAAGCTTATAGTGATACAGACCTTCCTCAAGAAACAAGAAAAATCTCAAATAAACACATAACTTACCATCTAAAGGACTTAGAAAAAGAACAAAGAAAGCCCAAAGCCAGCGGAGGGAAGGAAACAATAAAGATCAGACAGGAAATAAATAAAATAGAGATGAAGAAACAATAGAGAAAATCAATGAAACCACAGGTTGGTTTTCTGAAAAGATAAACAAAATTGATAAACTTTTAGCCAGACTCATCAAGAACAAAAGAGAGAGAACCCAAATAAACAAAATAAGAAATGAAAGAGATGAAATAACAACCAACCACAGAGATAACAAAAAAATCGTAAGATATACTATGAACAGTTATATGCCAACAAACCAAGTGTTGTCAAGAACGTGGAGGAACTGAGGCTCACATACACTACTAGTGAGAATGTATATAACGGTAAAGCCACTTTGAAAACAGTTTGACATTTTAAGTTAAATATACATTCTCTATACAATTCAGCCATTATACTTTGTGATATTTCCCCAAAAGAAATGAAAGCATACTGCATAAAAATATTTCTACATGAATGCTCATAGCATTTTTATTTGTAATGGGGAAAACTGGAAACAACCCAAATGTACACCAAAAAGTGACCGGATAAGTGGAACCAGAGAGTTGGCACCGCACGCAATACCTTTGTGGACTGTGTGCTCCTCGAGGACAAGGAAATCAAAGCAGAGCAAAGTGCCTGGAACATAAGGTCTGTGCTGTTTCTCATTCGAGTCTGGATTTCTACCCACCAGAGTTATACAAACCTTAAAATATAAGATTGAGGTATTTATGCCTTGTGTCTTTTTTGTACCTTAATTCACTGGCAAGCATCCCTTGTACCAAGTTGACAGCCATGTGGCTGACAGGGTCTTGGTGCTCCGGCCGGGTGTCAGGCCTGAGGCTCTGAGGTGGGAGAGCCAAGTTCAGGACATTGGACCACCACAGACCTCCTGGCCCTATGTAATATCAATCGGTGAGAGCTCTCCCAGAGATCTCTGTCTCAACCCTAAGACCCAGCTCCACTCAACGACCAGCAAGCTCCAGTACTGGACACCCCATGCCAGACAACTAGCAAGACAGGAATACAATCCCACCCATTACCAGAGTGGTTGCCTAAAATCTTACTAAGTTCACAGACACCCCAAAACACACTACCAGATGCGGTCCTGCCCACCAGAAAGACAAGATCCAGCCTCATCCACCAGAACATAGGCACCAGTCCTCTCTACCAGGAAGCCTACACAACCCACTGAACCAACCCGATCCACTAGGGGCAGAAGCCAAAAGCAACAGAACTATGAACCTGCAGCCTGCAAAAAGGAGACCCCAAACACAATAAGCTGGGCAAAATGAGAAGACAGAGAAATACGCAGCAGATGAAGGAGCAAGGCAAAAACCCACCAGACCAAACAAATGAAGAGGAAATGGGAAGTCTACCTGAAAAAGAATTCAGAGTAATGATAGTAAAGATGACCCAAAATCCTGGAAATAGAATGGAGAAAATACAAGAAACATTTAACAAGGACCTAGAAAAACTAAAGAGCAAAGGAACAATGATGAACAGCACAATAAATGAAATAAAAAATCCTCTAGAAGGAATCAATAGCAGAATGACTAAGGAAGAAGAATGGATAAGTGACCTGGAAGATAAAATAGTGGAAATAACTACCACAGAGCAGAATAAAGAAAAAAGAATGAAAAGAATTGAGGACAGGGCTTCCCTGGTGGCGCAGTGGTTGAGAGTCCGGCTGCCGATGCAGGGGACATGGGTTCGTGCCCCGGTCCAGGAAGATCCCACATGCTGCAGAGCGTTTGGGCCCGTGAGCCATGGCCTCTGAGCCTGCACGTCTGGAGCCTGTGCTCTGCGCGGGGAGAGACCACAATAGTGAGAGGCCCATATACCGCAAAAATAAAAAAGAATTGAGGACAGTCTCAAAGACCTCTGGGGCAACAATAACTGCAACAACATTCAAATTATAGGGGTCCTAGAAGAAGAAGAGAAAAAGAAAGGGACTGAGACAATATTTGAAGAGATTATAGTTGAAAACTTCCCTAATATGGGAAAGGAAATAGTCAGTCAAGTCCAGGAAGCACAGAGAGTCCCATACAGGATAAATCTAAGGAGAAACATGCCAAGACACATATTAATCAAACTATCAAAAATTAAATACAAAGAAAAATATTAAAAGCAGCAAGGGAAAAGCAACAAATAACATACAAGGGAATCCCCATAAGGTTAACAGCTGATCATTCAGCAGAAACTCTGCAAGCCAGAAGGGACTAGCAGGACATTATTTAAAGTGATGAAGAAGAAAAACCGACAACCAAGATTACTCTACCCAGCAAGGATCTCATTCAGATTCAATGGAGAAATTAAAACCTTTACAGACAAGCAAAAGCTAAGAGAATTCAGCACCACCAAACTAGCTTTATAACAAATACTAAAGGAACTTCTCTAGGCAGGAAACACGAGAGAAGGAAAAGACCTACAAAATCAAACCCAAAGCAATTAAGAAAAAGGTAATAGGAACATACACATCAATAATTACCTTAAATGTAAATCGATTAGATGCTCCATCCAAAAGACACAGACTGGATGAATGGATACAAAAACAAGATCCATATATATGCTGTCTACAAGAGACCCACTTCAGACCTAGGGACACATGCAGACTGAAAGTAAGGGGATGGAAAACGGTATTCCATGAAAATGGAAATCAAAAGAAAGCTGGAGTAGCAATTCTCATATCAGATAAAATAGACTTTAAAATAAAGAATGTTACAAGAGACAAAGAAGGACAGTACATAATGATCAAGGGATCAATCCAAGAAGAGGATATAACAATTGTAAATATTTATGCACCCAACATAGGAGCACCTCAGTACATAAGGCAAATAATAACAGCCATAAAAGGGGAAATCGACAGTAACACATTCATAGTAGGGGACTTTAACACCCCACTTTCACCAATGGACAGATCATCCAAAATGAAAATAAATAAGGAAACACAAGCTTTAAATGATACATTAAACAAGATGGACTTAATTGATATTTACAGGACATTCCATCCAAAAACAACAGAATACACTTTCTTCTCAAGTGCTCAGGGAACATTCTCCAGGATAGGTCATATCTTGGGTCACAAATCAAGCCTTGCTAAATTTAAGAAGATTGAAATTGGACTTCCCTTGTGGCACAATGGTTAAGAATCCACCTGCCAATGCAGGGGACATGCGTTCGAGCCCTGGTTCAGGAAGATTCCACATGCTGCAGAGCAACTAAGTCCATGTGCCACAACTACTGAGCCTGCGCTACAGAGTCCGCGAGCTACAACTACTGAGCCTGCACGTCACGACTACTGAAGCCTGCACGCCTAGAGCCCATGCTCTGCAACAAGAGAAGCCACTGCAATGAGAAGCCCACGCACTGCAACAAAGAGTAGCCCCTGCTCTCCACAACTAGAGAAAGCTCGCACACAGCAATGAAGACCCAACACAGCCAAAAATAAATAAATAAATTATTTTAAAAAAGAAAAGAAAATTGAAGTCGTATCAAGTATCTTTTCCAACCACAACACTATGAGACTAGATGTCAATTACAGGAAAAAAAACTTTAAGAAATACAAACATATGGAGGCTAAACAATATGCTACTAAATAACCAAGAGATCACTGGAGAAATCAAAGAGGAAGTTAAAAAATACCTAGAAACAAATGACAATGAAAACACGACAACCCAAAACCTATGGAATGCAGCAAAAGCAGTTCTAAGACGGAAGTTTTTAGCAATACAATCCTACCTCAAGAAGCACAAAAAATCTCAAATAAACAACCTAACCTTACACCTAAAGCAATTAGAGAAAGAAGAACAAAAAAACCCCAAAGTTAGCAGAAGGAAAGAAATCATAAAGATCAGATCAGAAATAAATGAAAAAGAAATGTAGGAAAGATCCATAAAACTAAAAGCTGGTTCTTTGAGAAGATAAACAAAATTGATAAACCATTAGCCAGACTCAAGAAAAAAAAGGAGAAGACTCAGATCAACAGAATTAGAAATGAAAAAGGAGAAGTAACAACTGACACTGCAGAAATACAAAGGATCATGAGAGATTACTACAAGCAACTCTATGCCAAGAAAATGGACAACCTGGAAGAAATGGACAAACTCTTAGAAAAGCACAACCTCCCAAGACTGAACCAGGAAGAAACAGAAAATCCAACAGAGGAATCACAGCACTGAAATTGAAACTGTGATTAAAAATCTTCCAACAAACAAAAGCCCAGGACCAGATGGATTCACAGGTGAATTCTATCAAACATTTAGAGAAGAGCTAACACCTATCCTTCTCAAACTCTTCCAAAATATAGCAGAGGGAGGAACACTCCCAAACTCATTCTACAAGGTCACCATCACCCTGATACCAAAACCAGACAAAGATGTTAAAAAAAAAGAAAACTATAGGCCAATATCACTGACGAACATAGGTGCAAAAATCCTCAACAAAATACTAGCAAACAGAATCCAACAGCACATTAAAAGGGTTACACACCATGATCAAGTGGGGTTTATGCTAGTAATGCAAGGATTCTTCAATATACGCAAATCAATCAACGTGATACACCATACTAACAAATTGAAGGATAAAAACCATATGATCATCTCAATAGATGCAGAAAGAGCTTTTGACAAAATTCAACACCCATTTATGGTAAGAACTCTACAGAAAGTAGGCACAGACAGACCTTACCTCAACATAATGAAAGCCATATATGACAAACCCAGAGCCAACATCGTTCTCAATGGTGAAAAACTGAAACCATTTCCACTAAGAGCAGGATCAAGACAAGGTTGCCCACTCTCACCGCTATTATTCAACAAAGTTTTGGAAGTTTTAGCCACAGCAATGAAAGACAAAAAAGAAATAAAAGGAATCCAAATCCGAAAAGAAGAAGTAAAACTGTCACTGTTTGCAGATGACATGATACTATACATAGAGAACTGTAAAGATGCTATCTGAAAACTACTAGAGCTAATCAATGAATTTGGTAAAGTAGCAGGATACAAAATTAATGCACAGAAATTTCTTGCATTCCTTTACACTAATAATGAAAAATCTGAAAGCAAAATTTAGGAAACACTCCCATTCACCACTGCAACAAAAAGAATAAAATATGTAGGAATAAACCTACCTAAGGAGACAAAAAACCTGTGTGCAGAAAACTATAAGACACTGATGAAAGAAATTAAAGATGATACAAACACATGGAGAGATATACCATGTTCTTGGATTGGAAGAATCAACATTGTGAAAATGACTATACTACTCAAAGCAATCTACAGATTCAATGCAATCCCTATCAAACTACCACTGGCATTTTTCACAGAATTAGAACAAAAAATTTCACAATTTCTATGGAAATGCAAAAGACCCCAAAGAGCCAAAGCAATCTTGAGAAACAAAAACGGAGCTGAAGGAATCAGGCTCCCTGACTTCAGACTATACTACAAAGCTACAGTAATCAAGACATTATGGTACTGACACAAAAACAGAAATATAGATCAATGGAACAGGATAGAAAGCCCAGAGATAAACCCACACACATATGGTCACCTTATCTTACCTTTGACAAAGGAGGCAAGAATATACAGTGGAGAAAAGACAGCCTCTTCAATAAGTGGTGCTGGGAAAACTGGACAGCTACATGTAAAAGAATGAAATTAGATCCCTTTCTAACACCATACACAAATGTAAACTCAAAATGGATTAAAGACCTAAATGTAAGACCAGACACTATAAAACTCTGAGAGGAAAACATAGGCAGAACACCCTATGACATAAATCACAGCAAGATCCTTTTTGACCCACCTTCTAGAGTAATGGAAATAAAAACAAAAAATAAACAAATGGGACCTAATGAAACGTAAAAGCTTTTGCACAGCAAAGGAAACCATAAACAAGACCAAAAGACAACCCTAAGAATGGGAGAAAATATTTGCAAATGAAGCAACTGACAAAGGATTAATCTCCAAAATATATGAGCAGCTCAATTATCAAAAACACAAACAACCCAATCCAAAAATGGGCAGAAGACCTAAATAGACATTTCTCCAAAGAAGACATGCAGATTTCTAACAAACACATGAAAGAATACTCAACATCACTAATCATTAGAGAAATGCAAATCAAAACTACAATGAGGTATCACCTCACACCGGTCAGAATGGCCATCACCAAAAAATCTACAAACAATAAATGCTGGAGAGGGTGTGAAGAAAAGGGAACCCTCTTGCACTGTTGGTGGGAATGTAAATTGGTACAGCCACTATGGAGAACAGTATGGAGGTTCCTTAAAAAACTACAAATAGAACTACCATATGACCCAGCAATCCCACTACTGGGCATATACCCTGAGAAAACCATAATTCAAAAAGAGTCATGTACCACAATGTTCACTGCAGCACCATTTACAGTAGCCAGGACACGGAAGCAACCTAAGTGTCCGTCAACAGATGAATATACAAAGAAAATGTGGCACATATATACAATGGAATATTACTCAGCCATAAAAAGAAACAAATTGAGTTATTTGTAGTGAGGTGGATGGACCTAGAGTCTGTCACACAGAGTGAAGTAAGTCAGAAAGAGAAAAACAAATACCGTATGGTAACACGTATATATGGAATCTTAAAAAAAAAAAAAGGCTCTGAAGAACCTAGGGGCAGGACAGGAATAAAGACGCAGACATAGAGAATGGACTTGAGGACATGGGTAGGGGGAAGAGTAAGCTGGGACGAAGTGAGAGAGTGGCATGGACTTTTATACACTACCAAATGTAAAACAGATAGCTAGTGGGAAGCAGCTGCATAGCAAAGAGAGATCAGCTTGTGCTTTGTGACTACCTAGAGAGGTGGGAGAGGGAGGGTGGGAGGGAGACGCAAGAGGGAGGGGATATGGGGACATATGTATACATATAGCTGATTCACTTTTTTATACAGCAGCAACTAACACAACAATGTAAAGCAACTATACTCCAATAAAGATGTTAAAAAAAGAAAAAAAAGGGACCGGATAAACAAACTGTGGTATGTCCATAGAATGAACTAGTCAACAAAAATAAGGAATCAACTGCTGATACACACCTACATGAATGAGTCTTGACATAATTATTCTGAGTAAAAGAAGTCAGTCAAAAGAGTACCTACTGCATGATTTCATTTATATAACATTCTAGGAAATGTAAAGTAATGGACAGTGACAGAAAGCATATCAGTTGTTTGGGGGGTGGAGAGAAGCAGGAGCGAGGATGAAAAAGGCACAGGAGAAAACTTTTGGGGGATGATGAATATGCTTATTATCGTGATTGTGGTGATAATTTTATGAATGTGTATACATTAAAATTTATCAATTTGAATACTTTAAATGTGTGTCATTTCTTTAATATTAATCATACTTCAATAAAGGTGTTAAAAAAAAATCAAATGACAGAGCCCGTTAACCCCATGCCAAAGAGCAAGAAGAGGAAATAAAACTGTCACTAGAAAACTCTTGTCGCCTGAGGTAAACTTCATAAAAAAACTTCATTAAAAAAAAACTTCACAAAAAAAAACTGAGTTTTTGCCGGGAAAACAGATATAAATAGGAAAATTCCTAACTGTTCCACGCAAGCAAGTGTAATTTACCAGTGTCACAATCTGTCTAAAAAATCTGTTAATTTAAGTGCATAAGGTAAAGTCTCTGCCAGTTCTAGCCCTTTTTTTAGAAAAAACACAATGAAATATTGAAGAACTACAGTCTGAAATTCTCCTGAATAGTAACATACTATGTATTCAGGGTTTTTTACCATGATTTAAGCCATACTTCTTGGTTATTTAAATAATACAAATGGAAATAAAACATACAATGAACTACATAACTAAATAGCCAGAAATTTAGTAGTGTGAAAAAAAACAGTGTAGTTACCTGAAGTGTTAGGATATTACCTTGCCTTAGCAGTGTTGTGAGTCTGCAGAGAACTTTTGCATACATAGAAGGACACAGGCAGATGGCATTTAACCTAACATATAGAGACCCTTCAACCTTGAACGCCTACAGTAGGCACTGAAATTGATAGAAACCCATAGATACATGCCCAGGAATCTCAGAAATTCAAAATAAATAATAAATAAATAAACACCCACTTCAGGATTCATTAGGTTGTATTTAGAAAGAAACGTAATAGCTTCAGAAAATACTGTAATAAAATTTTTCACATACTGAGGTACCCAGTGGCGTGTTGGTAAATGTTCAATAACTGGCTTGAGGGAAAGGGAGCAAGCCCTGGTTTGCAGCATTTGCCACTTTTTGTGGTGTAAATACCCTCACCGTGGCTGGTTTCGGGCTGATCTGAATTCACCAGAGCAAGCTGAAAGGAGCAGCACACAGTCGGTGCTCCTGAGCTTGAGCACAGCTAGGACAAGCACCCCACTGGAAATATCTCAAGTGTGAATATAAGCTAACTCCAACCCTATAAGACAAATAAACTACGTTTCTAGGAAATGCCTGTGTGTTTTATTCTTTGTGGATGACTTTTCAATTCTGAAGCTACCTTTTAACACGACTTCCACTTGAAAAAAAATGATCTTTAGGATGCAGGAGACATTACCCATCATCAAATATTTGACATTTCTTAATACTGAGGCATTGAACAAATCTGCTGTTTCTTTAACAGGAATCTTTACACATTCAAACTTGATTCAAATTAAATGCTAACTGTGAGTCCCCGAAAAGTGAAAAGGAAACAAGATACAACATTTTCATACTGATTTTAGACAAGGATTAACTTAAGGTAACTTGTTAGTCAAGGGGAGGATGGTTAGGATTAAGTTAATCATCTCTGCCGTCGCAGAACTTGCGTGCCCCACCTTGCAGCAGAGGTGTGGGGATATGTTTGTCATTTTTGTTTTGGGGGAGGGCTGTTTTGCAATCATAGGAATTAGAAGGGCCATCTTTTTGTGGTGTTTTCCACAAAGAGACTTTCTTCAAAGCATAACTTCATAAGGAAAACTAACAGAAGGAAATAAACTTATCAAACTGGAAATTCAACAAAGAGGGAAAAAGCAAGAGCAACAACAGCTCCAGCATTTCAACACAACTGTAGCAAAGAAATAATAAAAGGAGTAACAAAAGAGCAGACATATACCCAAGTTCTGAGTCTGACTGCAGCTGGAGCACTGAGGGGTCTGTGTCCCACTGCAGGGTCCTAATCGTGCAGCACAAAGGAAAAAAAGAACACAGAGAATTAACAAAAGGGGAGGGAAACAAACCAAACCAAACCATGTCATTCATCAAGGCAATGGCATATACAATGTATACACAGAACATCTCCCCACTTTGTCACCCTGACAACCCCCAGGAGCCAGGAAGACCCCGTGAATATCAATTGACAAGAGAAAGTGAGGGGCTGTCCTTTCCTTTGAACAACTGTTTGATATTGGAAGCTATGGTTGTTTTCATGGAAGGAAGCCCAGAACTAAATATTCAAATATTCATCCACTCACACACACCCTTTTTGCTTTTGTTTCATTCTACACTGGAGCCTGATTGATTTCAGCATGTAAACTGCTTCATGTATACCCCAGAGCCCAGTCACACCTGGGAGCAACAAGCATCTCCCATGCAATGATGAGAATCAAATGCAAGGGTTCGAATGGGCCACAGCAGGAGCATCTGGGGAAGTCTGCCCAGGTAGAACACGACTGCAGAACCAGGAGAATAACTGGCTTCCTCGGGTCAGTTACTGCAAATACAACGCATTAGATTTCGAGGCTCATGGGTATTTTGTTGTTTCTTATTTATATATCACACCAAGATGGTGACCAACAATAATACCATTTGTCTCTAAAGATGCCAGGGATATCTTACACCTTCTAAATATTTCACAAGAGATAGCACGAAGTATCAATAGTTACCAAGGTTACCAATAATTATCAATTTCCCTTGTTATTTCTCCATCACATAAAAGGAGATAAGTAGCTCTTCCATGAACAGACTGCACACAAGGACCTTTCTCAGGCAGGACCTTTAAAGTCCCTGCACGTTAAGTAGTTACAGGTGAGTCAGGCATAAAGTTACCTGGTAGACAACCGATGGACAGTAGGGACTTTGGGGTCAGGCATCTGAGACTCAAATTGTGCCTCTGGGACTTACCAGCTGTGTGACATTGGACGTGTTGCTTAAGTTCTCAACCCCTGCACCCTTTTACTTGCTCTGAGTGTGGCCCACAGACCAGGAGCATGAGCGTCTCAGGGAGTTTGCTGGAAATGCCAAGACTCGGGTCTCACCCAGACTCACTGACTCCACGCTACAGTGTAATAAGGCCCCAGGTGATGTGATTTGTGGGCACCTTGAAGTCTGAGAAGCCCTGCTCAGTTTCCTTGTCTGTGAGGATTTCCCATGACTTATGAGACAATTCGTGACCTGGCTTGTAGCTATCTCCCCAGTTTATCTCTAAGTGCTGCCCCCTCCCTCACTGCGTCTTCCCTGATGTTCTTCCCCCAAAGAGCTGCGTGGCTCGTGCCTTTGCTTGTTTCTGTCTTTTGGCTCAAATGTCACCTGCCCAGAGAGGCTTTCCTTCTCTCACCACGCTACCCCAAGCAACACTTCCTTGTCACTCTTCATCCCGTTCTCTTATCCTGCTTTACTTTCTTCATAAAGTATCTTCACCTATGATTTTATTATACATCAGTTTATTTATGACTGTTTGTTGTTTAACTCTGGACTTAAGCCTCATAATGACAGGAGCAGCTATATCGCTACATTATAGGGATATATGCCTAGACCCATGCGTGGCATACACGTTTATATAATACAGTATTAGTTGAATGAATGGATGGATGGATGGACTCTCTCTGGATTTCTATAGGGACTACATGCAATTATACCTATAAAATACAAAGTAATTATTTGATAAACCGTAGCTGCTCTTACTATACCACATCCACTATAACTACTCCCAATGTTTCTTTGAGTCAGTGCCCCACGCATGTTAAGATCCCACCTAAGCTCCTCCTGTAGAAGTATCGGAATGCAGTTTCATAGCTTCCCTTATTAGTTCTGGTCATGCTCTTGTCCTCTTACCTAAATGCACTGAAAGATGACACCTGAAGTGAGAACACAAATTGGCCATTGTTTCTTCGACCAATGCTTCTCAAACTTTAATGCACAGATATCTGGGAACATTGTTAAAAATGCAGACTGTGATTTAGTAGGTCTGGGGTGGCCTGAGAGTCTACATTTCTAACAGCTCCAAGGGATGCAGATGCTGCTGGTCTGTGGACCACACTTCGAGTAGCAAGGTCTGGACTTAGATCAGTAGTTTTCAAATTCTAACATGGATCAGAATAACCTGGAGGGATTGTTAAAATACAGATGCTGATCCTCTAGCCCAGGAATTTTGGTTTCAGTAGTTCTGGGGTGGGGCCTGAGAATTTGCATTTCTAACAAGTTCCCAGGTAATGCTAACAGCTGACCCTGAAACCACCTTTAGAGAATGACGGGGCTAGACTATTGCTTCCATTAGTCAGCAGGCAGAAAGCATCACTGATCCTCAAATACATCAGTATCTAAACCAGTGATTAACTCAAGACTGGCCTAAGGCCCAGGCCGTTTTCAAACCAATTAAATCAGAATGTCTCTGGTGGGACCCAGGCATCTGGATTTTTTTAAACTCTCCAGGTGATTCTCATGTGCAGCCAGCGGTGAAAACTACTGCTCTGCACTCATTCTCTGTCCAAGGAAAGCAACTCTCCCTGGCTCTGCACGCTGATTCCGTCACCTCCTTTCAAATCGGGGAAGTAACCGAATCCATTACAGTGATTCGTCCTTGCTGTTCACGTATCACTGGGGATCAAACCTTTTATCTTTATGGATATTTCTTTGGCTATAGACAGAGGAGCAGCCTCTGGCTCTGGATCACTGTGAGAAACACTCCCTCATAAGGAATGGGATCAGCTCCTTTGCCCTCAGGTTTCTGATGGGACAATTTTATTGGCCTTTTCTCATTCCTCCTAGGCAGGTGAAGAATGTGGCAGCTCCCAGGTGGTCACAGCTATTCTGTTATTTATCCGACGGCTCACCTGAACTCACTGTATCCTTAAAGAAGTAAAAACGATGATTCTCTCAAATCACTCACTTCAGAAGTCCACCGATTCGCAGTGTGGAGTTTGCATTTTACTCAGCCAGAACAACAAAGGTGGTCTCTGGCACTAACCCGCAACAGTCCTGCCCGCTACCCCCGTCACGCATGTGTTCCCCAGTAAAAGAAATCATAGTCGTTGCCAGTAACGAGCAGTGTGGTAAGTAGTCAAGCCGAGGATGCTATCAAGTGTGCTAATTTTTTCTTCTCATTTTTCCCATTATTATCTGTGGAGTGGTCAGACTTACGCAGAATGCATTTTTTCTTTGAAAAGGAACTTAAAGTCAATCCACTGAATAAACAATGTGTTTCTGAGGGTAGCCTAGGAATGTGTATTAAACGTTTGCTGAATTCCTTCTGTGCAAACTTGCAGAAAAACTTCCCTGTAGGTAGCAGCACCTTGGAGAGGGCCTCATCTCAGCCTAGGGGTCCTGGCTTGTGTTCTGGGCTCGGCTCCACTGTGTGTCATCAGGAAAGGCTGCTGTCCTTAGCAAAAGGAGGGTGCAGGCCTAGAGGCCCTTTAGGGTTCTTTTCTGCCTGATATGTTAAAACGTCAGATGACTATTAAACTGCCCTTCTGCTTTCTCTTCTCCAGCTGGAAAACTTTTCCTTAACCAACTGACATAGTTCTTACTTTTTAACCATCTTATCATCAACTTACTGTATCATTGAAAGTAAAATGATGGTTTCCCCACAGCTTCTTGGACAGTTTGAAATCTTGCCAGGTAGTTTATTTTTTAAATGAAAGAAGTAGTAAAATTGTAAGTAAATATATGTGAACTTAATATATTATCACAAAGTATTTTCATACAGAAATCACCCTGTTTACTACAGTAATTAGTTCTAGTTATCAGTCCTCTCTGGAATGGACCAATCAATGCATGCAGGGACAGAATATTTTTATAAAAATATTCATTTAATTGTTCAATAAATTCCTATTAAGAGCCTAATATGTAAACTACTGTGCTAGAGGATTAAAAGAACTCCTAAGGAAACTGCAATTCTTATGGGGAGATAAAACATATAAATAGTTTCGCGGAACAAGGCAGAAAGTAAAACAAGCCCTGTAAGCACCACAGTCATGCTGTGGGACATGAGACTTGCACTTAAGAATCTCACATTTTAGTAAAGGAATGAGACCTATGAATATTTATACCTAATGATATGCATACTGATAATATATACAAGGAAAAAAGTAGTTCCAATCACTTGCCCAGGGCCTGGCAAAGTTTAAAGTTTCAGTCAATGTTAGCTGAAAAAAATAAGGAAATGCCATAAGAAAGATTAATACTAATGATAGCTATGATTTCCTTTCAATGAGTGTTTATTCTGTCCCAGCCAGCCAGGCACTGGACTACACTTTCATTATCCTTTGGAGGCCAGAGCAGGGAGACACCTTCCCTCTTGAAAAGATCAGAGATTCCATTCGACCGGGTTTTTGAAAGATGGAGCAGGACTGGGACATAAACTCATTTTTCATCAGTGCCTCGTTTATTTTAGGCAGCTGAGTTAGTCTACTAGTTCTAATAAGACTTCTAGATCTAGTAAGTTGTATTTTAGATGCCGATGTACCAATCTGTCATGAGAACAATAACTGACTGCCAGGCTGAGCAATTATACAAACCTGACAAAGTCTTCTCCCCTTGAAGACCAGCTTCCTGGGAAGCCAGGCAACTCTAGCAGCATCTTTAGAATTAGAACACGTGAAGCTGAACGTTTAACTATTACGGCTTCTCCCTGTCCTACGCCCATGTCCACATTCTTCAGCAACACCAGACATACCTCCCTCACTTCTGCCAGAGCCTCCATTTCCCCCAATTTCTTGGGATCACCAACAGAACCTGTTTTGATGAATGTAATCTTTCTTTAATTCTGTCAATCAGATTTTGTTCAGTGTTCCTGTCTGGGAAACCATCTTGGTTTTGTTTGCTTATTTTTAAGAACTGTATTTGTCTGCTCTGATCAATTGTACGTTGATGTCTTAGGTTAGCTCTCTGAGGGCCCAAGGGAGGATCTCTTTCATATGGAACCTGCAATTTGCACAGATCCTGAATAACCCAATAATTCCTTACCTAATCTGGCATCATCATGGCTCTATGGTCCCATGGTTGGATCGGCAGTTCTGGACACACCGTTTAAGGTCACATTTCCTAACTTTGTTTCAAAATTCTAGGTACAGGAGCTTCCCACACCATGGAAAATAATCATTCAACTATTTGATCCTAAACATGCCACACAATGTAGGCTCTGGCATCTCATCTAAAAAGGCCTACCATGTAACAGTTAGTTTATAATTTGGGGAAAATTTGTTTTTCAATATTTCTTTAAAAAAAGAATAAGCGAAACGCCAAAATTCTTCAAACTCGCAGTGACCTATGAAAAGACTAACAGAACTTTATATTTTAAACCTTTTAACAATTCGTCACTATCCAGCTTCTTAATAAAATTCTCCCTACATTGGCCCAATATTATTTGCTCAGTTTCAGTTTATTGGATAGAGGGAAGTGAAAATTCAAACGAAACAAACAAAACAAAACAATCCCTGGCCCTCCGCTGAAAGTATAACTTAGGAGTAAAAGACATGATGTCTGTTTTGTGTAACCTTGTTCTCTGATGAGTCGTTAATTTCTTCCTGTTCAGCAGCAAGTTAGTGGTTTCTTCTTCCCATCTTTTTTAGACTCCAGAGTAGACAGCCTTGATATTCTTCCCTTAAAGAATATCTTTGCTCTTACATTTTTTTTTTGGTTTTGGTTATAAGAAAGAGATGTCTGATAAATACTTGGAAGGCAGTAGTAAAGAACTGTCATTTGTAATGATAGTATTCAATGCGGCTGAGGCACGCTCATATACTGCTGGTGGCATTTTAAATTAGTACAGTTCTTTGGGAAAGCAATATGCCAATATGGAGCAAGAATCATAAACACAGAGTTACTCCAGGACTCGTTTCACTTCCAGGAACTCAGCCTACGGAAATAAAATAACACAAGCAATAATAACAAAAATGATGACGATGATGATAACAATGACCTCCAAATTATCAAATCCCAAGGCTAATTCTTCTTTCTCAGCCTTGATCTCTATGATTCTGGTGACTAGTTTCTCCTTCATAGCATGTTATTTCTTTTAGTCTTCCTGACCCTAAAAATCTTGTTTCTTTTCCTCCTCTCTCACTGTAACTTTGGAAGGGTCCTTATCCTGTCCATCCCCGTAAAGACAGACATTCCCCAACCAGGGTTATTTCTTCTCCCCTCACCTCTATGCTCTAACTGTAGGTGATCCCAAAGATGTTCATCTATCTTCAGCAAAAAATAACCCCAACGTCCTCATCACCCTTGAACTCCAAGTCCCACCTTTTCACATGCTTTTTGGACATATCCATCTGTAACACCAAAGCCATTTCACCCTTCCTTGTCTCATCTGTCTTTCCTTTCCTTCTCTATCGCCACAGTCCTCATTCAGACCTTCGGTCCTTTTTATCAGACCAATGGTTCCCCCAAACTCGTCTGCAAATCTTGAAAGCATTATAAAAATGCAGTGGCCCAGATCTCAACTCAGACCTGTGCCCTAGGTATCTGTGTTTTTAATAAGCTGCCATGTAAATTCAATAGATAGCCACCAGATATGGAAGCCAGGAATCTGAACTATCTCCAAGGCCATACTTGCCCCCCAGACTCTGATCTCTTTTCATACTGCCTCCTTCACATGCATTCTACATCCCATACTCTTCCTTCCCCCACCATTTTCCTTTGTTTTTGCCTCTCCCATTATCTGGAATGTCCTTTCTCCCACCTCTACTTGTCCAAAGCATAGGCACTATTTAAGGCCCAGCTCAAAGGCCTTGCTCTCTAAATATATTTGTCCTCAATAACCTCATTCACAAATAACTTGTCTCTCTATGAGACAAGAACGGAGAAATACCTGCACCTCTTATTTCAGTTCTCTTTGCCAACCTACAACCCATTTGACTCAATAGTAGCCCTGTACCACGCTTTAAGGACAACTCTGAAGATGGTCTAAAGGATGTAATATGCACTGTTACAAAGCCCAGGGGCCTCAGCATGAAGACAAACACACTGTTAGTCCTACCCTACCTTTTTGCCCTGATCCTAGTAATTGAATTTCTGCCTTGTTTCTGTGAGAAATCCTCGCCTTGTGCCTCAGTCCTCTAACCACTGCCAGTGGTTCCCCTTGAGTAAAGTCCACCTTCTGGCAACTAGCCCAGCAACCTTGAACTACCTTGCTATTACCTGGGTCCTCATCTCTCCACTCATCCTGCACCCATCCTATTCAGTTTTTTGCAAGCTGTGCAAGCGTGCACACACGTGCACACAAACACACACATCAATAAACATTTACCTAGTTCCTAATATGTGTCAAGACTCTAGGTAGGATAGTAATGAATCAAAAGCACTTGTCCCACAAGAATATACAAGCTAATTATAGATGATCTGGGAATAATGCTTTATGACATTATTGCTCATCTCTATGAGTACAAATATTTAAGAGCTGTAACTACATAGAAACATTTCCTTAGATGGCTTCAAATTAAATATGTCAATTTACTGGAAGTGGGATCTTTAGAAGTAAGAAGAATTCCTCCATCTTTGTATTCCTTGCAGGACTAGCATTTATTGTGTGTCATACAATAAATTCTCAACTATTTACTGAATGAATGTGACGAATGAATGAACAAATGAATGGTCTTTTGCCTTTTCTGCAGATGGGTGTGAATTGTGAGGGCAAGCTGATTCCCAAAGAAATAGTTTTTATTTTCTTTATTAAAAAATGAGAGAATAAATCAGGGCATGTCTGCCTAACTCCCTTCATCTCTACCAAGCCACTTACACAGAACTCAGTCTTGTACGGCATAATGTCACCACATGGTGCCAGGAGAATTTTCAGGCTCACTTCCACACTGAAGAAGGACAGCCTATCTTGAAAGTGCTGACCTCAAGGCATGAATGGATAAAGAAGCTGTGGTATGCACACATATATATATAATGAAATATTATTCAACCATAAAAAATGAGGAAATCCTACTGTTTGTGACAACATGGATGGACCTTGAAGACATTATGATAATTGAAATAAGTCAGACAGAAAAAGACAAAACTGTATAATCTCAATGATAGGTGGAATCCAAAAAAACCAAACAAACTCATAGAAAAAGAGATCACACTTGTGGTTACTAGAGGCAAAGCGTGGGGGAGCGGGAATTAGATGAAGGGGGTCAAAAGGTACAAACTTCCAGTTATAAGATAACTAAGTACTAGGGCTGTAACATACAACGTGATGATTAAAGCTAACACTGCTGTATGATATACAGGAAAGTTGCTAAGACAGTAAATCCTAAGAGTTCTCATTGCAAGGTGAAAATCTTTTTTCTTCTTTCTTTTTTTCTTTCTTTTCTTTTTATTGTACCCATGTGAGAAGATGGGTGTTAGCTGAACCTATCGTGCTAATCATTACACAATACATGTAGATCAAACCATCATGCTATGCACCTTGAACAGTGATGTATGTCAATCATTCTTCCATAAAACTGAAAAGAATGCTGACCATAATGCTAGTCTGTGCTGAGAATGAAAAGAAGTCCAGCTACCTTCTCTACCAATTGAACTTAGCAACTTTTGTTAGTCCCTGAAGCAACCACCTTGGAGCTCAAATTGTCATCTTCTTCTTTTCTCTTTAAGGTGGAGAGACCTCTCGAGGGCAGAATACCGAGCTCCCCTGAGTCCCACAGTTTCTCTGGACTCTTGTTCACATGTCTTCTCTTTCAAACAAATCACTCGTCACTAATCAGATAAAGAAAACAGTTTGGGCCAATGTGAGCACAGTGCCAAACAGAAAATCTCCAGTGAATGTCGTCCCCAAATTCTTCCTCTAAGTGCCATTTCCAAAAGTAATACAGTGAATAATAAGGACATTTTAAAATCCATCACATCACTCAAACTGTCAGAATCATTAACGTGATGTCAACTAATTAAAAATGACATTTAAATAATGAGTTAATGTTTTACTTCCCAGCCTCAATGATTTCCTTACTTTGGTCTAGCAAGGACAATGATAAAGATTTTTTCCAGTGTCAGCAGTAAAATTGGAACAGTGCAATACACACTCATACCAGGCTCTTTTTAAAAATCCTCTTTCTTCATTTACTGTGTGAGAATCTTCCCTCTGTTGGCTAAAGCCCTAACATGGAGCTCTGATACAGGCCACACTAAGCCATACAGGGAGTCCATCTGAGCTGAATTCAAAAAGAAATGCAAGACTTCCCAGCACAGAGCAAGGATGTGTTTTCCCCAAATCTTACACAGAGGACCTGCTGTCAAGCAGGCAGTCTCTCTAGAAGAAATCTCAGCAACCCCTTGATAAAAATAGATGTTTACCCTATAACTATAACCAGATGGGTATATACAGCACTCTCTGCCTGAGACAGAGTGACAGGATATCAACAATTTTTAACTAATCAGTCTACGTGCCACATAAAGAGAAAACCCTAGAGTGTACACTTTATTTTGATTTCCAAAGAGACTGACTTTTAATCAGCCTCAAATCAGTGATTTCAGTCTCCCTGAAGTCCAACTAGCTGGTAGCATCCTGTCGGCTTCTCTTTACATAATGATCATTTAAGGAATTTTGGATGCACAAAATCTTACTCGTCTTTATTAAATTTCCCCCAAGGTTTTGCATTATTGAATTGTACTTTTCTACCTTTACTAAAATTCCTCCTTACAGTCTTCCCTTTAGCTTCTGATTCATCAGGGAAAGATAGTGATGTTTTCACCAAAAAGAGTTAAAAATCCTTTGAGGTTCAGGTAGTGCCAGGGAATCCTATGGAGTTCAATTGTGGATGAAGTTAAAAGTCCTGAGGATTGGGCTTCCCTGGTGGCACAGTGGTTGAGAGTCTGCCTGCCGATGCAGGGGACACGGGTTCGTGCCCCGGTCCGGGAAGATCCCACATGCTGTGGAGCGGCTGGGCCCGTGAGCCATGGCCACTGAGCCTGCGCCTCCGGAGCTTGTGCTCCGCAACGGGAGAGGCCACAACAGTGAGAGGCCCGCGTACAGCAAAAAAAAAAAAAAAAAAAGTCCTGAGGATTTTCTGTCGGGCATTAAACCCATGTGGTCCCTGAGCACATTTTCCTCTCCTCAAATTACAAGAGAAAAGTGGTGACCAGGTGCAGCCAGCACAAGCTGACCATGAATAAATTATTCTAATTTCCTTATTTGTGAGTTCAG
Source organism: Tursiops truncatus (assembly GCF_011762595.2). Classification (NCBI taxonomy): domain Eukaryota; kingdom Metazoa; phylum Chordata; class Mammalia; order Artiodactyla; family Delphinidae; genus Tursiops; species Tursiops truncatus. The sequence continues at coordinate 46,825,794 of NC_047042.1, forward strand.
AGTTCACTAGGCAGTAAGCAGATCAGGGAAAGGCAGAGTTTATCAAATATCTGAATTTTACCCAAAGTATTTTGTCAACATCATACTTAATATTAACTATATAGAGACCTAATGTTCAAACTGAACAGGAGAGGATCTGCAGACATCTGTCCCAGTTCTGGTCTGGAGTCCACATGAAGCTGGAAGCCTGAAAGACCTCTAATCCACTCTGTACCTTTGTTCCCCTGTTCTTCTGTTGCTACATCTAAGGTCCCCTTGGGAGGGGCTTCACCTCTCTAGAGAAAATCTATGGACATAAGCGTTTTGGTTAATAGGTGCTGATGGCTGGAAAGACAGGCATCAATTTTAAATATAATGGGATTATGCTGGGAGCAACTGGGGAAATTTGAAGATGGTATAGATACTAGATAAGATGAAAATGTACTGAAATGGAAAAATAGAGATACCTGAATAGAAAAGTAAGTTCAACAGTTTGTACAGTATGATATCATTTATCGTATATATGATGACGTATATATTGTGTGAAAGAATATACACTAAGGTATTAAGAGTGCTAATGCATAGTCTCTGTAGGAATATGATTTTTTTCTATTTTTGCTTGTCTATATTTTCTAATTGTATAAAATGAACTGATACTGTTTTCTATAATAATAAGAGATTATTAAAAATAAAATGCGGTGGTACTTGAGTGTCCTTGATTGATTGGAAAGTAGAACTTAGTGATGGTGTTAAGGCTACAGAGGGTCCAAAAGGAAGACAAAAATCAACTGTATTACTATCTGTCCACCCCATGTCACTTGTCACAAAAGACAAGCATGAATAATCTCCCCTGGGACTGTTTTTTTAAGGAGGTTACGGGATGGGTGTTATTGTAACAAGAGATTGCACAATACGTTATCACACTGAGACACGTTTTACCCTTGAAATCCTTTTGAAAGTCTTCCTCTTGAATCAGGCTTGGGACAGTGTGTAGCCTATGCTCTGGTATACAGTAAACTTTATGATGTCAATACTCTCCTAGTTGCCACAGGCCAGTGCAGCCTCTAATTTAGTTTTGGAATCTCAGCCAAACATGAGAAAAGCCCTGGTGCAAAGTCCCCTGTGAGCCATCCATGTGAATAAGAATAAATGTGGGCTGAATGATTCTTACTTAGATTCATTTCTGGTTGAATACCTGAAGGTTAGGGATTAAGGGCTGGGCTAAATCAAAGTACGAAAAAAAGAACAGTAATGGCTAAAACTCACATATACTTAATATATGCCAGCCTCCTTTCCAAGGGCTTAACAGATATTTATTTGTTTAATCACAGTAACCTAACAGAGTAGGCTGTGTATCACTTTTATCGATTGTCGTTAGAGCTGATGTAGGGTTGAGGTATAGATTGTGGAAACTTGTATCATCCTGCCCAGGGTCAAACATAGCACTGTAGCTATGTCCTGTGTGAGCTTGAGAAAATTACTTATTCTCTCTGTGTCTCAGTGCCCTGATCTGTAAAAAGCAGGAGGATACTTGATTCATTCAACATTTAATGAATACCTACTATATGGATACAACCACAAATATCACTTACTCCCTGCTCTCAAGGACCTGACATTCCCTGAGGAAGAGAGACATGTATTCAACTAAGTCATTCTTGTTTAAGAGCTATAAAGTGCTACTGCTTCACTTGCATGTATAAAGGATGTAAGCTGTTGGTTTGAAATTAATATTCTTTATCATATTGAGAAAAATATTTCTATTCCTAGTTTACTAAGTTTTAAAATATGGGACTAGATGTTTAAGTTTTGCAAGTACCAATTCAGAATATACTGCAATATTTACTTTTCCCTCTTTGACCTTTTCCTAGGCTGAATTATGATAACATGTTTTCCTATACTAAAATATCCTTGAATTATTTAATCGATCCCAATTTTTGAGTCAATATCCCAAGCATAACATTGTATCCTTTTAATATTGTGTTGGATTCCAGTTGCAAATAGTATGTTTAGGATTTTTTTCATCTACTTTTATTTGTAGAACTAGTCTTTTAAATTTTTTATTAATAAATTGATTTTTTTGAAACCCAAGAGCTTGTTCTTTTGTCCAGTATATTTAAATGAGCAATGATTAATTGGTTCTACAAAAACTAATTAAGAGAAAGAGAAAAGCACCACAAATGTAAGTTGTAAATGAGAAGCAGGCCATAATAACAGAAGCAGAAATTGGAACACAAATAATGACACTGTAAGTTTAAAAATTAAATCACACTAGTATAATTGAAAAATTATTAGATATATCTATCTATTCACTCAATTTAGAAAATTTACTAAATCAATAAAAGAAAATTTTGTTATACCTGATTTTTTAAAGCACTATTCTAACCTTCTCTTTATAATAGGGTACATTAAGTATGCCCATTTCCAAATTAACCACTTACAGGGCTTATATAAGAAATGTTTCCCAATTTTGGCTCTGAAAAGAAAATTGTAGTTTTGGTTTGAAATGTTGGCAAATGAATGACAGAATTTATGTGCCCCTTTAGGTAGGACCAGATATGTTGATTTGACTCCTAAGTTATCTTCTGAAAGATTTTCCATTTCTCAAAAGGTCCAAATTCTACACAAATATGCAAATTTATGACTATAGAGTTACATTCTTAGGAATTACCAAGTTTTTTCTCAGCCTCATGTTTTATGAAGTGTTAGAGTTAATAGTAACTGTTTTCAAAAGATGTTTCTTCTACAGAAAAAGACATTCCAAGTGGAATTTTAAAAACTGAAATATAACATTCTTCTGAAATTTAACTCTCATATATATTTCATGGAAGCAAAAACATAAATTTGGGCGGAATGTTCCTAAGTTCAAAACAAGGGCAAGGGGCTTCCCGGGTGGCGCAGTGGTTGAGAGTCCGCCTGCCAATGCAGGGGATACGGGTTCGTGCCCCGGTCCGGGAGGATCCCACATGCCGCGGAGCGGCTGGGCCCGTGAGCCATGGCCGCTGGGCCTGCGCGTCCGGAGCCTGTGCTCCGCAACGGGAGAGGCCACAACAGTGAGAGGCCCACGTACCGCCAAAAAAAAAAAAAAAAAAAACAACAACAACAAGGGCAAGATTTACTAAGTTATTCCTAATGCCGTCTCAAGCCAATTTTATCCTTAGTTTTTCTGAAAATCATCATTTCCTCAATGCCAGTTTCCTTGCATTTCTATGAAACCTGCACTTAGCAAGGGAGATACTCATTGACTTCTAGTTGCCTACGCTTGCCAAAATGTTCCTATAAAGAATTGAAGCTAGTTGGAGTTTGTGTGGGGTAGGAGTAGACAGCACCTCTTCCAAAGTGATTAAGTTAAAAAATCATGTAAGAAGTGGAAAGAAATGAAATGATGTTCTCTCAGAAGGAATAACTGCTGCTGTCCCCAGAGTGCTAACAGCATAGGTCAGCTTTCTCTAGAAGTTTTCAAAAGGGCTCATCAACTATGAAGTCAGTAACAGTATTTAATGCTGCCAACTGCACCCGTTGACACTAAGCATCACTGACACAACACCATCGTTGTACAGAAACAGGCAAATATATTAACTTAATGACAGGCCAACGACCCCCTAAGGAATGTGATTATATTGTGCCTGCTCTTGTATAAATGTTAGATGGTACATGCTGTGTTATTATTACTTTTTTTCCCCCTCAAAGACCTTTTGAAGTGTTCAAAGCAAAAGATGAGAGAAGACGTGTGCTACCCCAAATCACAAAGGCTAACATAAACTAACATAAACCAGCCTGGTGCCCACAAAAGTCTCTACTTTCACTTTTCTCAAATTGAAAGCAGTATCCACTGGTTTCAAAAGGCCCTATCAAAACAAAACACTCAAGTCCGAAACACACCAACAGGCAGATATTGGTGAGATCAATTCAGTCTTACACGTTGGTTTCAGAAAGCAAAAAACAGGCCTACAGCACAGGCTAATACTATTCTCATTTCCATAGTTTTCTCTACCAAAATTGCCTACGCTTTTCTGGAAACAATGGACTTTCAGAACATAATGCTTGTGATAATGTGTTAACAGAGAAAAATGCAAAATTGTATACCTCTCCTCCAGGAACATAATATGGTAGCAAGAAATGTACACAGGTAGACAAGGATTGAAAGGTACATTGACAAGGCAAAGGCTGATTTCTCAGAATGGTGGTGTTGTGGATGACTGTTTCTTTTATTTGAAATTTTATTAAAATATTTCATGATTTTTAAAAAATTAAGAGTCAAAGAGAGAGGTCACAAACTGTCAACAAGATCTAGCCCACAACTACTTTTAACAAAGTCATTAACAGTTAACATTTAGGAGACTGTTGCACAAATACTTGAATTTTTAGCTTCTCATGAAAAACTGAAAGATGTGGAAGAACTGGGTCCATGTTCCCACCTGAGCTCAACCAGCCTGAGCTGTGAGGAGACATCTGACCTTTATAAAGGGAGTGCCTGCTAACCAGCTGCCACGGGCCATGTCTATCACCTGCCACTCATGTCTATCACCTGCCTATAGGCACCCTCGTGGGAATCCTGCTGAAGGCACCTGGATTAAGAAAGTTTCCATGACTCCATGCATATTAATGAGCCTTCTCCTTTCTCTCGTTACATCTTTACATTTTGGATGTCCCCTCAGTGGTCAAATTAGAGAATGTCTATATCCGCTTTGAGAAGCTAATTACATAATCTTGGAATATACCTAGTGTAATAAAAATTTGGCAATTGACAAAATCAGAGCAGTCAATCCTGATGATTATAATAATTAGTAATGATAATAAAAACACTTTGGGGACCCAGTTCTCAAATTAATCAACTCTATTAAGCAAATAAACAAGACTTTTGAAAAATTAAATTTAGGGTTAGAACATCTCAGTGTTCTAGTCGTAAAGATTCTCATGGAAACCAAAACCAAAGTGGAATAAGAAGAAGCTGGATATATATTCCATTTGTCTTTGGTCCTTCCCTGCTTTCTTGTAGGCCTAAGCTAATACATATGTCTGTGTTTGTGAAACAAGGTACATGGTGCTAAATTAGCCCATTCACGGAAGGATAATATATAAGTTTATCATTTCTAGGGTTCAAGTTCAATGCTATGCCACCAAAAATAGTAAGCCACCAGAAACGTAAACATAAAATGACTGATACGTTGAAGATGCATGCACATTTAACCATGTACAACGGAATGATGTGGTTTTCAGGCCTTTTTTTTGGCCGGGGTGGGGGCTTGTATTATTGACACCCCACCATGGCCTTTGTAAAGGGAAAATTCTTACCTTGTCAATGGTCCCAGGTCGCCTGAGTCTTGGCTTCCAGCTTCACTGGGAGTGCTCACTGATTTCGAGGAGGGAGACATAGGGGTTGGGACTAAATAATGAAAATAACAGGTATCCCATGTTAAAAAATGCAGCGACTGCACTGGGGAAGAGCAGCGTCAAACAAATCAAAACAAATGGGCCCAAATTAAAGTGGTTGTATGGCCAGGAGAGATTGAGATGGGATAAGGAAAAAAAAAAAAAAAAAAAGGAAAGAAAAGAAAAGAAAAGGAAGAAAGTCAAGTGAATTTTTCATATTTTGGAAATTAAAATTTGAAATGAATTTAGACAGAATTAACTTAGGGATTCTAAGGCCATGTCCACCTTAACAAAGTAACATGGAGAATCAAAACAGTTACCCAGATAATTCAAGTCAAATCTCTCTCTAGCATGAACTATCCAGATACTTCTAATTCTCCACTTTATTTTGTTAGTATAGATGTGACCTATTAAAAAATAAAATGAGGTGTCTATAAAACTTTAAAAGATTATAAAATAAGTGATTCTGAATAATTTTAAATGGTCACAGGGAGTCAGAAAAGGCTGTTGTATGTCTGCACTTGGAGGGATATCTATTGTCCACGGAGTATAAACTGCATTTGCTGTGAGAGACTAAGTGACAGATAGAGAAAGGGTAAATGTTGAACCTGGTAATTTAAAAATCTCTTTCAAAACAAAGCAAAATGCCAGGCTGCTTTATTTTTACACTTAATTAACAGTTCCATCCCGTTGTAATGTTTACTGTGTTTGTGAATTGTGTTCCTTTGCTTCTGGCAGCTCTAGAAAGCACTGCCATGTGCACATAAGCAAACTGCCGTTCTGCAGACAGGAGAAGCAAGTTCAAAGATCAAGGTCAGTGCAAGCTGAAAGTCTGAGAGCAAGGATAATAAAAGAAAAAAACTAAAGGAAATGCAAATGTATTTTTTTCTCTATCCTTCAGGTACAAGCCAAATGTCCTTCAGATAGAAGCTGCCCCAAATAGCCAAGGTGGCTGCAGGCCAGATGAGAACGGGTTCTCAGTATCACACATGCCAAAGAAGCCATATGGGCAGAAAGAAACTTCAATACGTAGTGTAGATTCCCATTTGGTTTCAATCATGTGCAATTTCCTTTTATTTATTCAATAAGGTAAAGGGTTTAACTATTTTGTCCAAATCCTATAACACAATGGCAGATCTGTCAAGTAACTAGGAATTTTCACGTGGTTCTACAATTAATTCACTGATTACCCTCTGCAATAAGTCAGAGGGTCAGTCGGAGACATGGATGAAAATTGAAAATGGAGTCCACCCTTGCCAGGGCCCTTTGGCAGGGATGCAGGGATAGTTCAGAATTTGGTCATGGTTTAGGGATGTTTAAACTGTTTTGCTCTTAAGGTTTAATTGCTGGCTTTATGCAGGTTAGGGGAGAATAGATATTCTACTATTGGGTTTAACCAGTGTTCACATTGCAGCAGAACTTCAAAGGCTACTTTGAGGCAAAAATATAATTGCAAAGTGTCTAATATATATCATTTGTCAACTAAGTAATAAAAAAATCTGTCAGCTCCTCAAAGAAGGTCCATCACTCAAATATCCCATAGTTTACCTCTTTCATACCACAAAGAAGCTAACAAAATAATCAACGTCTTATTGGGGTTTATTATATCATTGTTAGACATATGATTTTACCTACTACAAACTGAGGTTGAGTATAAAATGCCTTTTCATGGTGTTTTAGTTTTGTGTGTATTAAATTATATTCAGCAATACTTAATAATTTGTATGCTTATGATATATTGCTCTTTTTCTTATTTATAGTGATATAAACACTTGCCATTTTGTTGTACATGGGATATTTTTTATTGTTAAGTAATTATGGAAATACATGAAAATTTATTTTAATATAAAACCCAATGATGGAAATAAAAGAAGACAAACCACTGATAAAAGGAGACCTGTACTGCATTTATTTATATGTATTACTTTTAAAGTTTTTGTTTTACTATATTGGATATCACGTAGTTTTACAGACACCCTAGGATTACTCTAAAATGTATGGAAAGCAAATGGATAAAGAAAAATAAAATAACTTATCACATGAGTGATATATAGTTAAGTGACAGAGTAAACACATTATGTACAAGTTACCTTCAACACAAATAAAACAAATAGTTGAATATCCAAACCCTGGATAAAATGAGGTCATGGATAATTAACTAGGAGTGAATGAGTTGGAGGAAGGGTGCTGCAGTAAAAATGCCGATGAGCAATGAAACCAAGATATACAACAGAGTCAAAGAAATTTAAACTTGTTAATTAGCTGCTAATCTGTCACCCTTCTAAGTTTTCCTTCAAATTTACCATCGAGCATTCTATTTTCATCATGGAATAACTGTGTCTGTGGTGGTTATGAAATTCATAACCAGATTCACAGTATTTAGGTTGGCAGAGAGAGGCAGGGATTCAGCAATGAAAATGAAGAACAATTTTTTTTTCTTAATTTCGAGATTTCTTGTATTTACCATGTGGCAACTCATTTAACAAATAACACACAGTGGAGAAGGTTGACTGCAGAATCAGCCAATAAGCAGCAAACTGCTAACAACTCTACAACCTGTCCTCCTATTTCCTTCCAGCCCCCTCAATTCCAAAAATAAATACATCTGACCCATAAGCCAAAGCGTTTCTTACAAAATAAAAACAAAAATAGACGTAAAAGAATAGTAAATGCTGGACATGGTATATCCCACACAAGTCAAATCTGAGGAAATAGTAACACAAAGCACTTTTAAGTACCTAGAGGGGGCTCCGGCGATATCCCAATGCTTTGCAGCAAAGCCTCTGTCTCTCGGCGTTTGCGATCCAGGTCAGAGTCATCCTGAACTGGTTCCTTCTTCTGCTGCATATCAGCCTACAAAAAGTAGATGCCAGTAAGAAAAGTGAATAACAGAGTTAAAGGTATGCTTTTCCTGGCTGAACCTGGTAAATGCATGGCAGAAAACACCAGGCAAAAGCCCTAAATAGATATAATCATGTGTATAAAGGATGAAAAAACACTGTAACTGCTCCATTTAATAATCACTAACCCAGTACTTTCTCCTTTGGTTGAAGGCTTTTTCCTGTCTCTATCACAGGGTATAAAAGTTTTACTCACTCAGTTTCGGAAGAAACCATCACGGCAAAATATTTCTAACTGGGATGTGATTTTAAAAAAAATTCTGTCTGGTTTTTTAAACCCCCTTGTCCCTTCTGGGAAGACATATGATCAGTTCTTGATGAGTGTGTTTGTAATATTCATGGGTCATGTTTGGAATTATGCAAACAACGAATTATTGGGATCTGACTAAAAAGTAAAGCTAGTTATGAAAATCTGTTACTGTACAATACACTATTATATCAGTAATCTAAGTTTACCATGGTTTAAATAAACCAAGCTAAAATGTTTATTAAAGCATGTGAACAATACTGATGTAAGTATTGTTGCTTAATTCTGATTTTCTTTTTTTTTCTAAATATTGACATATGTCGTGAAATTTTTAAATTTATTTATTTATTTATTTATTTATGGCTGTGTTGGGTCTTCGTTTCTGTGTGAGGGCTTTCTCTAGTTGTGGCAAGCGGGGGCCACTCTTCATCGCGGTGCACGGGCCTCTCACTATCGCGGCCTCTCTTGTTGTGGAGCACAGGCTCCAGACGCGCAGGCTCAGTAATTGTGGCTCACAGGTCCAGTTGCTCCGCGGCATGTGGGATCTTCCCAGACCAGGGCTCAAACCTGTGTCCCCTGCATTGGCAGGCAGATTCTCAACCATTGCGCCACCAGGGAAGCCCAATTCTGATTTTCATAGGCTTCCATTATACATATTAACTCAAAGGAGAAAATTATCGTGTAGAAAAATACAAAACAAAAAATCATTTAGGAGAGAGACATTCTTTCCCCAAGTTCTATCTTAAAAACACATCTTATCTGAGCCTCTTATAGTCAGATCCAGTTTGTCTTTTTATAGGATAGCAACAAGTCAAAATACAGGTTAAAGAAGGTTAGTGGTGGAATTCTGGGGGGAATTCTCGGGTCTCTTTTCTTTTTCATAACACAATTACTACTTAAGACAAGGCATTTGCCCCACATCTGAAACACGATAACATCCTATTTGATGTGCAGCTACCTCCAAGGCTTTGTGAGTTTACAGGCATGAAGTTGTCTTAGAGCTTGTCAAAAGCCAATTATCCAGTTATCAGACACACCTTTCTCCCCAGGGGCAAGCTGGGCTCCCTAACAGACACATTACCTCTTTCAGGAGTGCAAAGTACATTTCAAAGCAGTAAGCATAATTTCTGTTGTGGCATCTAAAGCAGAAAGAGTTCATGCAACCTTGACTTACTCCCAGATGGTAACCTACACCCCAATTATAAGTAAAATGCATCTTTGCACATAGTGCTAGGCTCAAGGCTTCTGTTATTATTCGCCTCAGGCTTAAAATGCAGTCATATGTTTGAAGTCTACCTGTCATCAGAGGGAAAACTGCCATTATGGGGATCGATAAGGGCTAATGAGGATACTAGAAGATTCAGGCACTCTCATATAACCCAAAATTCTGAAGCGGCAGTTTAATCTTGGAAGATATCAAAGTTCACGTTCTTTCCCAATTTTAACATTTAAACTAGCAAGTTCCAAAGCTTATGCATACAACAGAGGCAAAGACAGAACTAAGATAAGAAAAAGGACCTTGCAGAGTGAGGATCTATATCAGTATTCACATACCATAAAGTTAAAAAAAGGACTGAAGGAAAAGGGGGAAATGAGAGAAAAGGGAATTATCACTGCCACTGCTAAAATACAAATGAAAAAATGAAGATAAGCAAAATTCATCTCAGGAAGCCAATGCAGAATAGCATGGTTTTACAGTGAAGAGTTAAGCCATAACTAGACTGTCAGCTTCACTGAGAGCAGATAACGTGTTTATTTTGTTCACCACTGTAACCACACATCCAGTTCAAGGCTTGACACAGTTGATGCACAATTATCAATAAAAAAATGTGTTGAATGAATGAATATTCTGCCTTTGGTAATTGCTCTTCTATAGCTATAGAATCTAAGAATTACACACCATTCAGAGCAGTTTCCACCAGCTATAGTCCATTCAGTAAGCCCCTTTACACCACCACTGTGAGGAGGAGTCATCTAAGTTTCCAGTGACCCAGTGCTCAGAACAAAGCCACTTTTCCTCATCCTTTCAACAAAAACTTATTTAAGGACAACGGAGTGCCGGTGGTGATGAACGCGAGAGATTCTAATGGAGCTTATGTACAGTGAACAGAAAAAGATCCATCTAATCTTCCTTTGAATAAACTTAGGGCATAATATCTATAACCTTCTGTCATGTATGTCCTGTGCAGAAAGGCACAGAATCTGTTTTTTTTTTAATTTATTCTAACTTTAATCATTTAAAAAAATAAATTTATCTATTTATTTTTTTATATTTATTTTTGGCTGCGTTGGGTCTTCGTTGCTGCACGCAGGCTTTCTCTAGCTGCAGCGAGAGGTGGCTACTCTTCATTGCGGTGCATGGGTTTCTCTTTGCAGTGGCTTCTCTTGTTGCGGAGCATGGGCTCTAGGTGCGCGGGCTTCAGTAGTTGTGGCGCATGGGCTCAGTAGCTGTGGCTCACGGGCTCTACAGCGCAGGCTCAGTAGTTGTGGCGCACGGGCTTAGTTGCTCCGTGGCATGTGGGATCTTCTCAGACCAGGGATTGAACCTGTGTCCCCTGCATTGGCAGGCGGATTCTTAACCACTGCACCACCAGGGAACTCCTAACTTTAATCCTTAAGCATTCAAAAAACATATTAGAACATAAACTGCGTGTCAACATGCATGGCCAGACACTGTGCAAAAATAGCACACCCAAACTCCACCTCCAATGTGTCACTCCCACGATACAAGGTGTCTCTACAACTCATTCTCTGCCTTCTGCCTTTTTTAATTCTTAAGGAAACAGACAATATAATGACAAATATTAGTAAGGATAAATGTCCATCTAGACGTAACAGAAGCTTAGGAAAGCTATCAACACTCAAAGTTGACCAGGAAAAATGCGAAGTTAGGTAACTGTGACTTATTGGAAATAAAGGCAGTTCCTAACTGTTACCAACTAGCACCTTAAACTAAACAATGTGTTACTTCATCCAAGGCAGTTATACCAAGCCCTAATCATGAAACCTCTGGTTTTTTCCAAGTAAATACTACAGAGTCCTAATACATTTTAATGACTCAACAAGGAGTTTTTGCATACTAGTGATTTAAAATATGCTCGGTGTCTCTCCCAGCAAATGGTATTTCTGTTTGTGAAGAGGCATCACAGCTGAGACCCAGAGAGGGTATGTGAAGAAAGAAAATTTGTCAGCTGAGAATTGTCAGTCATTTTTCCAAAAACAGCTGCATAGCTGTTAGACGAACAAGTGAGGAAAGGCCGGGAAGCCTCTGTCCATCTTACCTTGCAGCAATTTGGCAGACGGCCAAGGACAGGACGAAATTTCAGGGTGGCCTCATTAAGCACACCTCATTGCTTTAAAGCCAATTTTTCATGACATTGGCTCTGTGTCGTAAATGGTGACCACTATATTTATTTTAAAATCAGATTTCATCCGTAATACCACAACCAAGCAAGCAGTTGACATCCAAAGACGCAGAGAGTGTAATGTTATACATGTACACAGTTTTCTGGATTCTGCAGAGACAACCAACCTGGGTGGTCCCAATTCACACTAGTTTTCAGTCATGGCAAAAAACTGTCACTCAGATTAGCATTAAAGAGCATTTCGTTTCCTTTTATTCTAAACTTGTTTTATTTAAAATATAAGTCTAAATAAAGTTGGAAAATATCAAACTTATAAGCTTAAGGCTATTTCTAACTCTCTACAAACAACACAAAAACTAGAAAATCTTAAACTTAGGAGTCAATGACCGTGGCCAGTTAACTAGAGCATTCCACAGACTCGGGATCTGAAGCTTCCAAGGAAATTTGCAGAAAAAAAATTCCGGTCCTTGGAAAGAATGTCTGTGACCAGCATCTCAGACCTGCCCTAACTAGTTTAGGTGTTCATTCATTCATTCACTCGTTAATTCTATAACCCTTTATTGAAGGCCTACTGTGTGGCAGGATCTGTACTGGACATTGACTCAGTAATGAAAAAATACAACCCTGTCCCCAAAAGCTTGTGCTCTATTAGGAGAAAAAGACAAATGAACAAGCAAATGGTGCTAAATAATTTGATAAGGTCAAGGATAGGGTATAGGACTAACTCAGTCATGTGTTAAGAGAAAGGTATTAGAGAAGGCTTTCCAGAGGAAGAGACATCTGAGATGAGAACTGAAAGACATATGGTTAACAGAACAGCAAAAGCCAAGGGAAGAGAAAGTTCATAAACTTCCTGTCAACAGAGAGCATGGCCCATAAGGTGTAATGTAAGAAGCTGAGTCTGCCTGTAATGTGGATTTAGGGAAAAAGGAGATGGAATGGAAAGGGGAGAGCTACTGTGCCTGTCTAGGACCCATGATCAGTGTGAGCTGGAGAAGGGGTGGTGAAAGAATGACCCCAGGTTTCTGATTTGGACAACTGGCTTGGCTGGAAGAGGGGGTCCTTCCTGAGACTGGAGATAAAGGGGGACCACTTCTGAGGCTTAGCCCCCAGGGGCATAAGAGCATTTGAAAAAGAAGGATCAGAAGAGATTACTTCCAGGTTTCTTTCAGCTACAAAATGCCATCATCCCAGGAAACTAGGGGCCTTGAATTATAAGACCCTTCTAATAATGGGGCATTTTTGAATAACGGCCTCCCTAGCACTGATCCTGACGAATGTATGCAGCCGTTCTACGGGCCCCATTTAGGGCCCATCTCAGGGGCAGAGTAACAGCTGTTTCTCACCAACCAGATCCTCTGCGTCTTTCACTGCTTTACATCATCTCCTCGGATCCTCACACAACTCCATGAGGAAGGACCCACTCTTCTCTCCATTTTACAGAAGGGAAACCAGGTTCAGAGAAGTCCCAAAGTCACTCAAGGCCATTCTGCAAAGGGCAGAGCCAGGTTTCCTAGCCACATTCAACTTGAAAGCCTCTGCATAACCACTGAGTTCTACTGCCTCTGCCTGACAACACTGGCTTCTCAGAACAAACCAAGTCATCATAGTCTGACCGAAGGAAAGATCTTTTGTGGAGGAGATGTGGCTGTAGAGGGACAGGACTGAAAGCCAGGACACACCTTCAGGATGCTGCAGTGCAGTGGATCCCAAAATCTGGTCCTATTTAGATATTTCAAATCAAGAGACTCTGGGGAGGGGAGGCTGGGATTCTACATTGCCATGGGACTCCAAAGAGCAGAGTCAGGCCTCAACCACCCTGTCAATTTAGAAATGAGGAAACTAAGACTATGTAAAACTTTAATTCCAGAACTAGGTAGAGGCCCAGGAAGGCCCAGAGTCCAGGTGTCCCACACTCTCCACCACCTGCCGTCCCCAGTCTGCCAGGGCTCTGTCTGTTGCGTAACAAGCTAAATCCCCATCAAAGCTGCGTGGTATAGGAACAAAAAGGGTGGCCTGTTTCTACCAGTCTTGTTTGCCTGTAATTTCCCCCCCAAATGTGTAAAATGATGAGGATGAAGCAGACAGCATAATTTGGAACCAGATTTCCCATATCACTTCGCATTTTGTGGTAATTCTTTGGAATTCAAGTTGGATATTAGAATGTCAGTTTAAAAGGAAACCGGTTATTAGTAAAGGATAACAGGTGCTTTAAAACTACAGTAAGTGTTGACATCTGAAGGAAAGGGAGCATAATAACTTAATGCTTTTTTTGGCTTTGCATGGAAATGAATAGCCATTCCTTGTCAATTCTCACCTCTACTTCACTCAAGACTGCATATGTAACAGCAAAGATCTGTGAAGGAAAAACATTACGCTCGCTGTCAAGGACAAATAAACTATGACATCAATCAAAGTGTAATGGTACCAAGAGAAGCAAGATACCAGAAGGCTAGAGAACAACTTCAATTATGTTTTACTTTGTTGGAAAATAATTGTTAGAAACCTTTTTACCTTGTTCTCCCAGCCTTATAGTGTGAAATAGCACTTAGCTTGTAAGGCATCAAAACACATTCTTCTTTTCGCTTAAAGAAAAACTCTGGGGCTTCCCTGGTGGCGCAGTGGTTGAGAGTCCGCCTGCCGATGCAGGGGACACGGGTTCCTGCCCCGGTCCGGGAAGATCCCACATGCCGCAGAGCGGCTAGGCCTGTGAGCCATGGCCGCTGAGCCTGCGCGTCCGGAGCCTGTGCTCCGCAGCGGGAGAGGCCACAACAGTGAGAGGCCCATGTACCACAAAAAAAAAAAAAAAAAGAAAAAAGAGAAAAACTCTGAGTAGGGAAGCAGCTCTGGTTTGTATTACACACAAGCATATCACTCTGTATGTAGTTTCCTTCTTAGAAAACTACTCAAAAATATCTGTGGCATCTGGTTTTTGTACAAGATGTGGGCTATTTCTACACCACCACAACAAACTGGAGAATTAAAAATAAACTATTTGTTGGATTCTGACAGTAGAAAAAAACATGATATGGCAGCAAGGCATTGAACTGGGAATCAAGGGTCCTGGATTCGGGTCTAGCAGGCAGAAAAGCTACATTTCACCTCTGGATTTCTGCTGCTTTGTTGGCATAAAGAAGGGCCTTAGTGGAAGGGCTCTAAAATCTCTTCTAGATTTAACATCTCACATAGCGGGGTCTACTATACTATCCACCCCCTTAACCAAAGGAGAAGAATGCAGCTTTCCCTTTACCAGACCTAGGATTCTTGTTTACCCTGAAAAAAATATACATTTAAGAAATCATGGTAGTGGGATGAATTGGGAGACTGGGATTGACATATATACACTAATATATATAAAATAGATAACTAATAACCTGCTTCATAGCACAGGGAACTCCACTTTGCTGTACAATAGAAACTAACACAACACTGTAAAACAACTGTACTCCAATAAAAAAAAATTTTTAATAAAAATAAATAAATTGATGGAAAATACTTTTAACTTTAAAAAAAAAAAAAGAAAAGAGATCATGGTAATCCACTGGCATCATTGTCTATCTTTCTCCTAAAATGTTCTGGCCAGTAGTTTTTTTAAAACCTTCCCTTGACATTAACAATTATTAAGTAGTAACTATATCCTAGGTATTGCTAAGTGCTTTATAAGATTAACTTTTTAAATCCTCATGATCAGACAAAATAAACACACTGCTATTCCCATGTTAAGCACAGGGAACTGAGACACAGAAAGGTTAAGGAATTTCTAACAATAGCGATATCACAGGCCACTTTCAGGGTTCTATTCAAGTCTGGGGTAAACCAGGGGTTCGGGACCTCTGGACCAAATGCTATCTACCGTTTATGTGGTGCCTGGCCACTACATGGCAGATGTCAATGACTTTACTACTCTTCAGTATGTAGACATCACTCATGTTATTTAGGTATTGTAAAAGCATTCTTTTACAGGGTCCTCTTTATCCGTTTGACCAGCCTCTCGGAATCAAGTGATTCTCCTTTCCCCCTACCCCCCAACACCCCAGCACCCAGTACTTACCTCTTTCTTTTTCCTCTCCTCTTCCTTCCGTTTCTTCTCTTCTCTTATCTGTGCTAAGCGCTGCTTTTTGCGCTCTAGCTCAGCTTTTAAGTCACTTTTGTCAGACATGTTGGTTTCCTTGGAGCAAAAGAGGAAAAGAAGTGAATACACACAAACAACTTCTCTCTATTATCATCGCAAAAATCATTCAAAAGGAAATCAAGCTTGAAAATAGAACTTTCTGGCAATAACAGATTGTATACCTTAGCCTCTGCTGATGAATCAAATAAGTCAGATCTGGTCTCCCTCTATATAAAATCTTCCCTTTTCACGTATACATAAATATTTGAAAAATTACAGTGTTATAGTCTATTCTGGTCTGAAGAATAATAGCAACTTACTTCAGAATAAGTAACACATTTTCTGTACAAGTTTCTTAACAACTAAACAAAAAGTTAATAAGAGAATCAAAAAAGAACCATCACCATGACTTCCAATTTAGACGACAATGGACCAATTCATCCCCACACTGAGAAAAGAAAATAGGCTGTCATAAACTCTTAGACACATGCCCTGCTCAAATTTCTATGGGCTCAACAAACATTCCTCCACTGAGACTGGGCACATGGAGATTTCATTTTGCCTAATATTATATGCATCAGGGAAGACAGCCACTGAAGACCTAACATGTTAATCTTCTTTTCCTGTGAAACTCCTCCTGAACTGTCACAATTAATTTCATCTCCAGTACAAACCTATTTCTATAAGACTTTCATTTGCATACTGAATGCAACATTGCTTATCCTGGCACTTCCCCTTTTCAAAGCAAAAGATACTTGTGAACACATGAATGAGGAGACAACACCATGGCAAGTTCTTGGGACCATTTATCTGAAGAAGATTTTTAACGTTAATGGTGATGATGATCCTAGTGGTGATGGTGCCAGAAATTTCAAATAAAACGAGTTTGGAGAAGATTCTCACCAATCACAATGATTATATTTGCCTCTTTTCTGCTCCCAACTGGAAACTAAGAAAATGGAGACACTGAGACATGAAGAACTCCTCTCTGACCCAAATTCCTAAAATAAAGTAAAAAAAAAAAAAAAAAAAAAAACTAACCATAAATGTCACGAGTATTCATTTGCATATTACTTGTATGCAACTATGATGAATATATAATGTGTCCCTGAGTAGATGACAAAACGAGGGAAGGCAAAAAAAGGCATACAAAGCAATGAAAAATCCTCAAACTTACTGTCACTGTCTTTACAAGGTAATCAAGAACCTGCAGTCACCCTAAGACACTTTCAGATGAATACACACAGTTGGGAAGTGTACTGTGTTCCTACTGTCCTACCATACACATTCTGGCTCATAATGTGATGGCAAAGATTTGTGAACTAATAGCAATAATGCTCATGATAATCAATCTCTGCTATTCACGATCATGCTCTTCATTTTTCAACAAATATGTGTTGAATGTCTAATCTGTGCTAGGCATTGTCTAAGGTATCGAGTACAAAGATGAGCAGAGCCAGATTCTTTCCTTCAAGGAGTACATAACTCAACTTTGTGAGCATGTGGCGTGGCTGGAAATGCTCCTTGAGAGATCGGCTTACTGAGTGCCAGATACTTTACATTTATTATCAAATTTAATTACAACAATCCGAGGAGACCAATATTATTATGAATGCCTTTTTCACAATTCAGATAAAGGAGACTCAGCAAGACCTAAGACTGCACAGTCCATACATGGAAGGACGTCAATTCAAGCACGTCCGTGCTCTGCACCACTACACTCCACTGATCGCCAAGGTTCAAGTTCAGAGGGGATGCAGAACAAGAGAATAATCAAGATCTGGTGGAGTGGGCGAGGGTGAGCTTTAAGGAAGAAGTGGAATTTGAACTGGATATGGAAGGAGGTCAGGAACTAGCACAGGAAAGGGAGATAGAGACACACAAAGGCCTGCAGAAGAGAGAACCAGCAGGCTGTGTACAAGAGACGCAGATGAATCCAAGTCAAGAAATACAAACTTTAGTTGGTAAGAATGGACCTGTGGAGGCAAGTGGCAAAGACTTGAAAATACAGAAGAGTGAGTTCCATTGGGTGTAAAGAGGGTTGGGAAATCAGCAGAGAAAGTGACAAAACAAACACAGAATACAAATTTGCCTAAGCCTATTCTTGTCCCTGCCTGGGAAACAGATAGGAGCAGAAACTAGAAATACGCAAGCTGCGGGGAGGCTGGTGCCAACATCTATCTGGGTCGACTGCACCTGCACCGGGATGGTAGGTGAATGTAGAGACAGAATGTGCTGGGAATGTGGACTGAAGAGAGCCCAGCCAAGAAGGAAGACGTGACTCCTGGTAGCCTTTAGATGTGGAAGCACATGAGAAAGATTCAGTAACAATTCAACTTTGAGACTGTCAAGAGGATGTCAGTGAAACTGGGAAGAGAAGGCAAATAAGGAAGTGATGAAAAAACTTTCACTGTTTCATAATTTAAGTGTCAACAGGACTTCTGAGCAGAAAGAACGCAGAGATACAACACTGCAGGTGGGTTGAGAAGCTGGATGGGGACTGGGGCTGTGGAATGGAGCGTGAAGTCTCCTGCCAAGGCCTATTTAAACCTGAGTCACAAATTCATTGTCCTTACAGGTGCCAAGTAGATAACTGAGGAAACAAAGCAGTGGCTGAGGCCAGCCAGAGAGGAAACATTCTGCCTGTGGGAAGCAGTTCTATTCGGTTCCAATCTGATGGCTGACATGGAAGAACATGGACCCAAGCAGTTAGATCTGATTTTTTCCCCAAGAGAAGCCATACAACTGATAAAAGTAACATTTACCACTAAAACACTGTTAGCCAGTAATTTTCAACACCAAAAAACCTGACGGGAGAAAACTAGAACCTAATTCCAGAAGGCATCTGAGAAGTTACATATATTCTTCCCCAATGGGGGCCAATCTGATCTATGTTTTTGATATTTTTCTGCTGTCAAAAACGAAATGTCTGATCAGAAAAATTACTGTTAAAGCAATAGTTGTGTCATCCTATGTTGAAAGCAGCCAGTGGAGACTTCTTAGAAAAACTTTAGAATTCTCTAAGAAGTTTCCCTCTCCTCCACATTCCCTTTTATCTCCCTTTCCCAGTCCATCAAAAGTATCTGGCATGACTTCAGTTACATATTATGGTTGTTAAAGAGCAAACCATGTAATAGAACATCGTGTATTTGTTGTGATTTTCTTGCGAAGGACTTCATTCAACAGTGGGAAGTAAGGTGTATTCTCAGTACATTTTTGCAAAGGGCAAAGGTCTTCTTAAAACTGATAAATTTACCTGACAATGTTGGTCATTTAAGTTGGTGTTACCAGCCATAGAGCCAGTATTTTAAAAATAAACAACAATAACACCAAGGGAACTTTAAAAAAAATTATGTTATATAGTGACGTTTCAAATAACACTTAACTTTTTAAAGGCAGTAGAAGCACAACATTAAAAGACAGCTACAGAGTACCTTCCACTTATTGACTTTTGGATCTATTCCAAACTGGACACTTTGCATCAACACCTGGGAGAATAAGAAATCTCAAGAGAACACCTTGTAAAGGGTTTGGAAAGTACACATTAGAGTCAATGAATGGGCTTCACACACAGTGAAATGGCTCAAATAGTGGCACTAAATGCAGTGTCAGCACTGAACTCCACAGGCTTTCCCGGGGGGGGCTTGCCAGTCTGACCCACTAAATCTCCCTGCACATTAAACAAAGCAAATCGAGGAACGAAGAATGGAGGACATGAGTTATAGAGCTTCCTGGGGCTAATGTAGGTCATTGCAAAGGCAATTTTGGTGCTCGCAGTTTAAGAAAATAAGAGTCGAAGCTACCTGCTGTTAATTATTGCTCCCTTGCTGCACACACATAAAAAGCTGGTCTCTTTCATTTACAAATGGCAAGGGGTCAAGTAGATAAATCCAACCCACCTCTAGGTGTATATCGCCTCCCTGTCTGATCATCCACCTACTCTCCCACCCACCAGCCAACTACAGCTCAACTCTACCCTGGCTTAGGAACACTTACAGCTGTCTCGCCCCAGCTCCATCCATGGCGGGGTCAGCTGATGCACTGTTTATGATGCCTGCCCAGCTCTCCTCCTAGCAGAGTCCCATGTTCTGAATTTGCTTTCCAGGGTGACATTCCTTTTGCCCACATTCTCTCACAACCTACCTGCACTTGCCCGATTCATGCTCCTATTCCCTCCCACGTCTGCATCTCAGCTCTCCCCCTCCTGCAGGTTCTCCAGCTATCACTGAGTACAATCCAATGTCACCTCTTTTTTTTTCTTTTCTCATCCTGCAAATTACCCCTAGCTGACAACAGAAATCTCAACAGCTACTAATCTCAATTAGGGTATGGACTCCATACCCTAATTCCCAACTGTAACTTTTTTCAAATTTAAACTCCCTACTTCTGATTTCCCTCTCTTCCCCTGGTTCACCTTATATCCCCTTGTTCACTATGACTCATCTCCATCCAACCTCCCAAGTGTTTCAGTTCTCACATCTTTTGTTTCAGCCCATCTTTGAGCTCAGTAAACTGCCATTGTTATCATCCGAGTAAATGAATCAATATAAGTCAAGAGCTTAATACTGTGCCTGGCAAATATTAAACACCTAAGAAAAGTTGTTTGTCCTCTTCCTCCTTCTCTTTCTGCCCCTCTTCCCCTTCTGCCTCCTCCTCTTTTTCTACTATTATTATTAGCATTACTATTTTTTTGCCCAGCAAACTCTTTCCCCCAACTCCACCCTAATTCAATATCCAAAACCATCCCTCGAAATTCATTGCAAAGGATCTAAACCTAAAAAAACTTTAACAAGAAACAAACAAAACAAATCAAGCTCATAGACACAGAGAACATATTGATGGTTCTCAGAGCTGGGGGTGAGGGAATGAGTGAAATGGGCGAAGGTACAAACTTCCAGTGAGAAAACAAATAAATCATGGGGATGTAACATACAGCATTGTGACTATAGTTAATAACACTGTACTGCATATCTGAAAGTTGTTAAGAGAGTAGATCTTAAAAGTTCTCAACCCAAGAAAAAAAATTATATAACTATGTATGGTGACAGATGTTAAACCAGACTTATTGTGATCATTTCACAATATGTACAAATATCAAATGATTATGTTGTACACCTGAAACTAATATAATGTTTTATGTCAATCGTACCGTAATAAAAATAAATTAAATATTAAAAAGTTACAGTGAGAAATACATTAAAGGCATAGCATGCTTCTCAATCTAAATGGGTTATAAAATGGAATGCACGTGGTTAAAGAGATGTGACTCAAAGAAAAAAATATTTTTGAACAATTAAATGTAGTCATTTAGTAGTAGTAAAATTCTTCTCCATTTTTCTGTTGAACATAGGGATTACGTATCAAGCTGTCCCAGGCAGGCATCCTCCCCTATCTTACCCACTTCCCCCAGAGGATGGAGAGGCACATGGAGAAATGGTTTCTTCTCTAGTTAAGAAGTTGGTTACAGGGAGGGTCACTCCTGCTGTTCCATCATAAAAACGTCTCACGGTCCTAAGCCTCAAAGAGGAAAGAACGTAGAGAGGAAGGAAGGAGGAAAACACGAGAGAACACTCAGGAAGGTAAAAACAGAAGTCATCTCACACCTGCCCTTTTCTTCTCAATTCACCCTGCATCTCCTTCACATTTCTTACTCCACACACATCCATAAAGAAAGGAAAATGCTCGACTTTTCTCGAACCCAACAATGCGACCCATCACCTTCATTTCCATTTCTGCACATATGGTCATGGGATGGTTTGATCCTGTTTAGAACCAAGCGTCTAACAGAGGAGAAGCAAAGGGTTTAGCTCTGTTTACACAGCTGCCAAGCAACAGAACCTCCTGAGGCTTAGCTTTTCAACCGTCTAGATCTCTATTTCCTTTCAGTTGTCTAAGTTGGCAGCAGTCTGAGATTCCATTTCTAATGCTGGCATATGCAAATGTATTTTTAAGCTTAAAGTCAGAATCCTAGGAGGTTTAAGTCATTGCCCAGCTGTTTTCAGATGCATTGAAAAAACTACCTAGAAACAAGTTCTCTTTTCCTGCTTAAAAACAGTTGTTCCTGTCAGCTCTTCACTATCAGCTATTGAACTTTTCATCTGCCACTAGGTACATGTAAGAAATTTGATCTTTCACAACGTCCTTGCACCTGCCTGGCTTCTTATACAATATAGCTGCCTCCTTCCACTTGGATGGGAGGCCAAGGGATGAATGGGACCACAACCATTTTTACAGCTATATCACACTGTCAATAAAAAGAGGGTGAGAGAAATCTCAGGACTTGGCTGGTGAAAGATGTGGGAGGGTTATATGCTAAATTTGTACAGCCATCAGTATACTGGGAAAACAAACATTTTGATAAAATCCATCTCATTGGGGGTGCCCAGGCCTCGTCTACTCATATTGTAGATGAGTTCTCAAACGTTTGGTCTCAGCATCCCTTGGGACTCTTAAAAATTATTAGTGACCTCAAAGAGCTTTTGTTTATGTGGGTTACATCTATTAACATCAACCATGTTAAAAATTAAAACTGCTAAAACTTTAAATACCTAATAAGTCTATAATAACAACACTAACCTTTTACTTAACATAAAACTTTTATGAAAAAATAGGCACACTTTCCAAGACCAAAAAAAAATCATAAGAAGAGGGTATTTCTTTTATATTTTCACTTCTCTTTTTAATATCTAGCTTAAAAGAAGTCAACTGGATTCTTACAGGTGTTTGTGCATTCAATCTGCTGTGATGTGCTATTTTAGTTGTAAAGAAAATCTGGTCTCACATGAATGTGTATTCTGAAAAACAATGAGTATCTGAATAGCCTCTCAAAGTAACTGTGGATATTCTTTGATATTACACCAAAAATCAACAAATGGCAGTTACCAAAAGTTCAGTTGCAATCTTGAAATCACACCAGTCAATGAACTTTTATGTACTGTTACATTAAAATCCACTGGTCTGTTTTAAACTTTGAATGAATCTTTTATTCATGTATGATTTTATAACATTATGCATTGATTATTTAGAAAATTATGCAGACTTCTCAAATATCGACACATTCCATTGTACAACATCCAAAAATCACATTTGGTACTATCATTACCAAACTCTTCAGAAGGGTCTTTAGGTATGGTAAAGCTGTACAGCTCATGGTGGCAGATATAAGTTTCCCAAAACTCTAATTTTTGCTTGAAGCTCAAATTTTATCATTAGCAACAAATATTGTCAATTGTGTTCTTGAAGTGGCAAGCTCACGTCATTGATTTTTGAGAAAATTTCTGCCAAATAACCAAGCCTAAATAACCATGGTTTGTCTATGAATTGTAGTTTCAAGTAAAAAATAGTGTTTCTTGAAAAAAGGCAGCTAATTTAGCTCACAACTCAAACACTGCACAAATGCTTTTCTCTAGAGAACCACTGGACTTTGGTAAGCAGCAGAAGTGCCTTATATGCCCCCATTTGTCACACAGAAAAGATGTGTGCTCAAGGTTAGAGATTTAATGTAACTAGTATTTTTTTCCGCTTCATGAAGGATACTCTTAAGTGAAACTATTTGTCTTTTTAGCTGCAAGTGTGTGGCAGTGAGGTGCAACACCACTACTAGGAGTTTGGTGCCCTGTCTCAATTCATGCTAAGGTACTAGCAGTTTGACCTACCATCACTTTCACACAGTCCTTGCAAATGTCAATACAGTGGAAAAGACAAAAAACATTTTAGCATTATGAAAATAATTTTGACCTTTACAGACCCCTGAACACATCTTGGGATTCACAGGGATCCTCAAACCACACTTTGTCGTAATCTACTTCTGATAAGATGGAGTTGATTCTAAAGTCTATAGAGACATTTACTTAACAAAATTTTGCTAAGAGTTTATATTGGCAACCTAAACAGAGGGGGTTAGAGCTCTTTCTTTTGCAGAAAAGAAAAAGTAAAAGATAACAGGAATAAAATCACTGAGCACAGAAAATTCAGATTAGAGTCAAGAAACTACAATGATTTAGAAATATATTTATAATGATTTAAAAATACCAGGAAGATCTAAGACATCTGGATACATCATTAGAAAGACTGGATTTAGGGAGATGAGGCCTTGAAGAAAAGGTTCCATAAAACTTTGTGTGAAGGATTTCTTATTCCTCACTTGCCTACACCAGGTAATAGGTAAGGAAGACAAACTAAGAAGCCTTCTCTCACTCCCCATCCTCCTCCCCCCATAACACACACACACACACACACACACACACACACACACACACACACAATTAATGGGTCTTCTTCACCTTGCGAAGTGAACTAAGATGGTTGTTAATAAAGTGAAGGCTTCTCTGTTATATGAAAAGTTTTTATTCTTTTAATTTTGCTGCTTTCACAATTACAATTACACATGTTTCTTTCAAGATAAGAAACTTTAACGATTACATAATCCAGTACCAGTATTTTACCCATAAACAGGGAAACTGAGCTGCATTTATCTAAAGTGTACAACTATTAAGTGGTCGAGTCAGAACTGGAAACACCAAAACTCTTTATTTCTTGAATATTTTTCATTAAACAATGCTTCCTTTTCAGGGTTTACTTATTCAAGATTTCACTCCCTTTAGTCACAAGAACGCTCTTCTTAAACAAAAGGCACTTACGGTGGATCCTGATCAGTCTACTTTCGATCACTCTCTATCACCACCTGGTGGCAGCAAATGTAAATTGCATGGGAGAGCTGACAGGAGAAAAGACTTTGCCTCTGAAATTCCCAGCCAGACCTCTAAGCCAATACTGGGTAGTCCCAAGCACCACAAGAGCTTCATCTACATAGGAAGGATCTATTTATGTTAATAGAGAACAGGTTTGGAGGGAAAAAAATCTTCGTATATACATATAGTTAAATATTTATGTTGAGTTTTCGAGGCTCCTCTTAATTTTATTCATATTGGGTTGGTTCTTGACTAGGAAATCAGGCAATATTTCCACAGTAAGCTGTTAGTATCTCTCTTCTTGGGTTTGTGAGCTATATTTAAGATTGTGTTTGCATAGTGTCTCTAGCCCTACTTCCATCACTTCAAGATTCTAAGCTACCCAAATTGTACTGCCTCAGCTGTACCTTGAGCACCGGCAACTGCAGCGCATTAAACAGGAGAGCCTCTCCAGCACTCAGCACAGAGGCCCATGATGCTAGAGAGAAAAACCAATCCATAGGGTACCTGCCCTGTCATCTAGTTAACAGAATAGAGACGAGGGCTCTTCAATTTTAAAGGACTCAAAACCCATTGTCAGCTTTGCCAAAAGTTCTGGAAAATTTTGAGTCATTTCTGACCCCTACAGTGCATTCCATCCATTTAAAGACTCAACGTGCTTCTCTTTGGAAAAAGAATTGTTCCTCAATTAAGAGATTCACTCATTCATTTCTTAGAGCATCTTCCCTTGGGAAACGCTCAGATGATATCAAACGCTCAGGAAATGAGCATTTCAAGGACCATCCTTGAAAGAATATACAACTAAAGATGGAACAGTTAGGACACTGGAAGAGAAATATTTTGGCATTGGGTCCCAAAGAATCTGGGCAGAAAAGGGACTGGAAAATAGAATCAGAAGAAAGGAGATGGGAGCCTTCTGGACAATATCACAAGGAAAACTAGAGTGAAGAAAGAAGTGAGGCCTTACACAAAGGATTCTGTAGAACACCTAACCTCAGGTTAGGTTAGATGGGAAAGATGTATCACCTGCCTAGGCCAGGTACCAGTAAAGAAGCCAAACAAAGAAGGCTACCACCACTACTACACTTTATATGAGGTTATGTATCTGTGCTCCTAGGGGTTCGAAAGCACTTCAAAGCAAATAAAAACGAGCACTCTCAGGGAGCACGTGCAAAGTGGCAGCTTCTCCACAGACCCGATGTGAGCTCCCTTCAGCACTTGCACAGTGGCTCCTCAGCCTGCAACTGAGCTCACAGTAGACTTTCAATAAACACTTGCAGCTATATAAATGGGTTAAAGATGGCCCCTGTGTACTGGCCTCTATGTTGTTCACTTCTCATCAGGCTAGGACCACTAGATTTGAGCACCCACCAGCATCAAACACAAATTCTTACACGTCCAATCGCTTTAAATATAGCTCAAACGAGCACATTTTTAGCCACTTAGAGATCTTCTGCTTTGCATACCCTGCAAAGTTGCACCCACTATCTGCCAGTCATAGATAGGACAATGCTGTGGCTATGAGAGACCTTTAGCAGCCCTTCGGCGCTCTCGGATCCACAGGCTCCCCCGCTTGCTCCAAGCAGCATCACCAGAACACATGGCCTCCCTCTGATTCCCTCTTCCCTTTGTGGGTGGTGGCCCCATGCTGCTGTCCCTGGAGGGTGTCCTTCTATCAGGGGCAATCCCCTCTCATGCAGTCCCATCCAAGTGCTGCCCATGTTGTGCCACAATGCCACCTCGTGATCCTGTTTTTCCCTCCATCAGCCCTGAAATCCTTGAACTCACCATACCCCGCCCCCAGCCAATTTTCACCAGTCCTCCCAATTTTACACCTAGTATTTCCAAGCCTGCCCTCACCTATCCATGCCAATCCACACAGCCCAATGCCAGGCTTCACATCACTCGTCTGACAACTGCAACCCTGTCTCCGTGCAAACCTTGCTCCGCGATGACCCTCCCCATCCTCCACAGGGAGTCAGAATGAGCTTTCTGTCATTCAAATCTGATGAGTACACTCCCTTGCCTAAAACATGTCCATGACTCCCTTTTAGTTGCAAAATGTGTCCCAGCTCCCCATCACGGCCCTTAAGATGCTCTTACTGCCCACCTCTCGATCCACAGAGGCCTCCTCTCCCTATTTCACATTTTACTGGCACGTACCAAGCTGTTTCCTTCCTTTGTACCTTTGCAAATTCCAGAAATGCTCTTCTCACCATTCATTACATGATGATGCCTATTCATCTTTCTCTCTCGGCTCAATCACATCCCCTCCAGAAAGACCTCCTACGGTCTCAAGACTGGGCCGAGCACTCTCCCTGGCGGCCCTAGAGCACCTGAGGCTGGCCTGCTGAGACATGAACCACAGGTTCCACCTATGAGTGCCTCTGTTCTGTTCATACGATGCTCTCCTCCTGTTACACCAACAGCTCCTCTAAAGGAGGGGCCACATCTAATTTATCTCTGTACTTCTAGTGCCCAGCAGTAAGTGCTCAAGAATATCCCTTGAACTGCTAAATTACCATTAGACAGAAGTGTGAGATTTTCCACAATTTCACTATTGGGATTTTTCTAATCATCAGTATGTTGGGTGAGTGCACTAAGGTTTTCAATGATCCAACTCAGAAAAGTTCTTCCTTATTCTGCAACAAATCTTTATTTCCATGGGCGTGGGGGTGGGAATTGATTTTTTTCATCCATTAGGACACGTGCATCAAACCCACAATCCTAGCATTGCCTCATCCATTGTACCATCATTTCCTAAATCAGTACATCATATACCCATTGATATAATGTTCTCCTGCCTGGCTTACATTTTTAATCTCTGTTTTTTGACTCTAAAAGGATTATTTAGCAAAATCCATTCAATTTATAATTGACACCCTCCATTATCTCAGCCAAAAACTCAGCAATCTAGAAGCCCAAAATGCCTTGAGGATAAATCATCATGCTGATAGTTGGGCTTTCTCCTTAAAAGTGATGTAAAAATATCAGTGCTTAGAACAGAGCCATCCATTGCACTTGAAGTTGTATTCTCTGAGTTGCCAAGATGATAAATGAATGTGTCTAAAAATAAACGACTCTCGGGTAACCTGTGGGGCTGATCTTTAAAATAACTGATAACAAGCAAATCTTCAGACATGACTAACTTTAGCTTTGACTCCTTGCCTACCATCCCTATAAAGGGGCCAGATGTTCTGCACAGCAAAGTTAAATCAAGACAGCCCTGGCTGCAGAAGACCTAAATAGACAGTTCTCCAAAGAAGATATACAGACTGCCAACAAACACATGAAAGGATGCTCAACATCACTAATCATTAGAGAAATGCAAATCAAAACTACAATGTGGTATCATCTCACACCAGTTAGAATGGGCATCATCAAAAAATCTACAGACAAATGCTGGAGAGGGTGTGGAGAAAAGGGAACACTCTTGCACTGTTGGTGGGAATGTAAATTGATACAGCCACTATGGAGAACAGTATGGAGGTTCCTTAAAAAACTAAAAATAGAACTACCATACGACCCAGCAATCCCACTACTGGGCATATACCCTGAGAAAAAGATAATTCAAAAAGAGTCATATACCACAATGTTCACTGCAGCTCTATTTACAATAGCCAGGACATGGAAGCAACCTAAGTGTCCACCGACAGATGAATGGATAAAGAATATGTGGCACATATATACAATGGAATATTGCTCAGCCATAAAAAGAAACGAAATTGAGTTATTTGTAGTGAGGTGGATGGACCTAGAATCTGTCATACAGAGTGAAGTAAGTCAGAAAGAGAAAAACAAATACCGTATGCTAACACATATATATGGAATCTAAAAAAAAAATGGTTCTGATGAACCTAGGGACAGGAAAGGAATAAAGACACAGACGTAGAGCATGGACTTGAGGACACGGGGAGAGGGAAGGGTAAGCTGTGACGAAGTGAGAGTGGCATGGACTTATATACACTGCCAAATGTAACAGTTAGCTAGTGGGAAGCAGCCGCGTAGCACAGGGAGATCAGCTCGGTGCTTTGTGACCACCTAGAGGGGTGGGAGAGGGAGGGTGGGAGGGAGATGCAAGAGGGAGGAGATATGGGGATATATGTATATGTACAGCCGATTCACTTTGTTATAAAGCAGAAACTAACACACCATTGTAAAGCAATTATACTCCAATAAAGATGTTAAAAAATGTTATATAAATAGAAAAAAAACCCATTAGTCTATATATATATAGACTAATACATATATATATATATATATATATATATATATGTGTGTGTGTAAAGGTCACTACTTTAGGTGAGTATCACTTGTCCTACATACTAAAAGGTCACTGTGAATTTCATCACCACGCATGTTGGTGTCTCTAAAGATTGTGCACTCATATCTTTACCTGTTAAAATGAAATGACATCTATTTGTTTCAGATACATATATTATCATTTTTCAAATATTCATGGAGGTAGTAAATTCATATTTGTTTAAAAAGAAAAAAAAAAAAAAGACAGCCCTGGCCAATAGGGCTGCCTATTGAGGGCACTCTATCCTGATAGAGGATACAGGCAAATTCAAGCTGCCCAGAGGCTCTTGCAACTCACAAATGAGAACGAATTTAAACTATCATACTAAAGGAAATAAAATAAAGACACATTGATAAAAATAAGGGAAGGAAAATTTTAATGCTTAAATAATAAAGTCAAAATAGATTTTTCTCAATATATATGTTCACAAAGTCAATTTGTTTTTAATCTTCTAAAAATATAAGTTATTAAGATATCTCTACATCTTCAAACCACTTCATTCAATACCCTCCCAAATTAACTACAAAATACAAATTTGTAATTAAGCCTACCTAATTTTAAGGACGACTGATCTTGGTTGAAGTTATGATGAGTGGAGAAACTCACATAGAGAGGGACCTGCTAAGTAACACTCCACCCTCCCACCAAAGCAAACAGCTTGACACGTGAAAAGCCAAGATTCAAACCAAAGTCTCCAGTGGCTCTTAACTACTGCCTATGCCCACATCTTTATGTTTTTCTCGTCTTCCCTCACCCCACGCTATTGGCTTTAACATCTGTACTGGTTTATTCTATTTCCCTTGTATTCTTTCTCTGCCGTTGTCATCCACTTTATGTCAGCAGTTTCCCTTCTCACGTTTGTTCTACAGGTGATAAAGAATAAGACGGCTGAGAAAAACACAGGACTACTAAAGATCTTACAAGTCAACATAGTCTGTAGCACTACTGTGCTCACAAGAAGGCAATAAGAAGGCTCCACAGAGTTGGTGACTTAACAAACCATCCCAGAGGAAAACCAGACCTGCGGACAGCAGAAGGTGAGGGGTGCATCCCAGGCAGAGGGAAGCATGGACAAAAGCAGGGAGATAGGAAAGAGAATGGCCAGTCTGTGGGACAAGTAACTGGATATAAATGGGACACTCAGCGCAAAAGAAGATGGAGGAAGATGAGGATGGATGTGGATCTCACCTCTCAGAGATGAGATCCCAAAGGCTGAGTGACCAACTGTCCCAGTTTGCACAGAGAAAAGGGAGTTCCCTGGATGCAGGACTTTCAGCACTTCAACCAGGAAAGCCCCAGGCAAACCTGGACAAGCTGGGCACCCTACAGCCAAAGACCTGCTATGCCATACTTTAAAGAGGTCTGAACTTCTCTGTAGGCAGCAAGGAATTACCAAGGATTCAACCAAGTACAAAACTAGATCATTTATCCCTAGCGTGTAATACACACAGCCTTTTTAAACATGGGTTGCAACCTACTGATATGTTACAAAATCAAATTCGTTAGTAGTCATAGGGAGCAGTGTTTGTGATTAACATATTAGAACTACTAGAATGCACACTGCACATAGTAAGGACAACTATTGTTTCATGGAACTTGGTTTTGGACACACAAACATGCACTGTGACATATACATAGTATTTTTTTATTGTCAATTGGGGTTAAAAGAGACTGAAATATATTGGGCTACATCAATTGTAAAATCAATAAACTTTCAATTATAAACTTGTCTCTACCTTTGTCTTTTCTCAGCCAATATTTTGCAATGGCATGACACCCACAAATCATGGTGATGTTTGCACAGTACGCTGAGGTGAACAGAGAAAGCTGTTCACTACCACAGGAGCCTGACCCGGGCTCTGACTATCATGAGGGCCAAGAGATTAATATCTGGGTGCACATGCAACCTGCAATCCATTTGCAGGGCCCTGGAGAGGAAGCACTTCCACAGAAGGACCAAAGCAAGCTCAGCAATATTTGAGTCTACCAGAGGAAGAAAGTGAAAAAGATACCAAATAAATTCCTGCGTGCTTCAAGGCACAAACACATCAAGGTGGACGTACTTAGAAAGATTAACCCGCTTTTCCAGCTACCCTAGTATGCCCATAAGAGTGCAGAAAATCAATACTGTCGGGAATGCAGGACCAGGGCATATTTCCTGCACGCCATGTCAGCACAAATGCTGACTGACCCTAGGATTTGGGTGTCTGCCATTTGTCTCATCAGCACAACCTTTATATTCCTTTTAGAAAGCAAATACCCATCTGAAAAGCTTGGCTGCAGAGTCCCCAGCCTGGTCTGCACACAGCATTCTGCACATGAATGGATAACTCAGTGGAATGAGGCAGTATTCAGAACAGATTTCTCAACTAGTCCTTAAAGGATTAAACCCTTCTGATACTCATGTGCATTTTTTAAATTCAAGACTTCTTTTTTTTTAATTTAGCTAGAGTCAGTTTCAACCATCTGTCTCTTTGAGTGAAAATAGGAGTCAGGCTTGTATATATGAGCTGTTGAAGAAAACCAATTTTGGCAAAAAAAATTAAAGTGGAAGAAGAATTATATCTCCATTTTCGAGACCATGCTAAGGAGTAACAAAATATCCAAAGTAAGGAGGAGCTTACATGAACACATCTATCTCCTTTTCTGCCTGTTAGGCTGCCCCCATTCCTGACCGTTCCTTGACTGAACTTCACTGCAAGTAGACCTCTGCCCCCCAGTCATCGCCTTGAGAAGTAGCAGAGTAGAGACATGAAAGGGATTTCCTGGATTTGAGTGACAACATTTAGGGGTGTGGGAGACAATAATGGTAGGTAGTCCCCAAGAATTTGGAAATAATGGGACTAGAGCATGATCACTTTCTGAAAGTTAAACTACACCTTATCTTTTTTTTTTTAACTTTAAATTTTATATTGGAGTATAGCTGATTAACAATGTTGTGATAGTTTCAGGCGTACAGCAAAGTGATTCAGTTATACGTTTTCCCATTTAGGTTGTTACATAATATTGAGCAGAGGGCTTCCCTGGTGGCGCAGTGGTTAAGAATCCGCCTGCCAATGCAGGGGACACAGGTTCGAGCCCTGGTCTGGGAAGATCCCACATGCCGCGGAGCAACTAAGCCCGTGTGCCACAAGTACTGAGCCTGCACTCTAGAGCCTGTGAGCCACAAGTACTGAGCCTGCACGCCACAACTACTGAAGCCCACACACGGAGAGCCCATGCTCCACAACAAGAGAAGCCACTGCAATGAGAAGCCCACGCACACTGCAACAGAGAGTAGCCCCTGCTCGCTGCAACTAGAGAAAGCCTGTGCGTAGCAAAGAAGACCCAATGCAGCCAAAAATAATAAAAAAATAAAATTTAAAATATATATATATATATATTGAGCAGAGTTCCCAGTGCTACACAGAAGGTCCTTGTTGGTTATTCATTTTAAATATAGCAGTGTGTACATGTCAATAAACTAGTCCTTATCTTAAAAGACAGGACATCTCCCAAGTCGAAACGTCACACAGTGCCAGAACATCAAAGCTAGGATTGACCAAAGGTAATGCAAAACCACCACATAAATTAGCAGTGAACAATTGTAAATCTGTTACAGTTAAAGGAGAATGAAGTCTTAAATGACAGGAAAAGGGGGTGTGAATTTATCAGGTTTTCTCTAGTGCATCCAGGGAAACAGATGCTCTGACCAGTCAGTTGACGTCATCATTCCCGTGCATCTGTTAGGAGAGTCACCACGATGGCGCCAGGCTGCTACACTGCAGCATCAGCTGTGACAACTGCTCCCCGTGCTCTGGCCCCATGTACATCCAACCTTCGGTCTTCCACACTCCAGTTAAAGGCACCTCCAGCCTTCCAGTTAACTCAGACCAAAAATCTTGGAGTCATCCCTGTTTTCCCTTTCTGTCAAATCCCACATCCAGTTCAGTAGCAAATTATTTGGGCTCTACTTTCCAAGCATTTCCAGAATCTGTCTACTTTTTGCCACCTCCTCTGCCATCACCCTATCCCAGCCACCATCATCTCCCATCATATTATTGCAAAAGCCTCCTAAACGGTCTCCTTGCTTCTACCCTGGGCCTGTCCCCCCCGCTTTACAGTCTATTCTCAGCTGCAATGGTAATTCATTAAAACACAAGTCAAATTATGTCACTTCTCTGCAAAAAGCTCTCCAACGGCTCCCATCTCAGAGTAGAAGCCCAAGTCCTGCCATGGCCTCCGTGGTCCTACCCAATCCAGCCCCATCAATTTTCTGATCTCATATCCAGGCACGCTTCCCTGCTGTTCTTCAAGCATGTCAAGTACACTCCTGCCTCAAGGACTTTGCATCTACTATTCCTTCTGCCTGATGCACTTTTCTTCTCTAAAAATCCAAAAGATTTGCTTCTTCAAAACTTAGCTCAAATTTCATCTCGAGGTCTTACTTCGTCACTCTATTTAAAAGGGCAAACCCCTCCCCCCACTGCACACGCATCTCCAAGTCTCCCATTGCCTTATTTTTTTCATTATGTGTTATTACCACCTAACATATCCTATAACATATTTAAATATTTTTCATGTTTTCCCCTTCTCCTAGCTCCAATGAAGGCAGAGATTTTGTCTGTATTGCTCACCAATGTGTTGCCAATACCAGAATAGTGGCCAGTACAGAGTAGACAACAAATAGCTGTTGGACGAATGAACGAATTTGGCTTCAAAAATTGCCTGAGTGAGCTCCTTCCTTGCCTCCCATAAAAAGGGTCAAGGTTCCACTGGCTTTGAGATTCTCCTATGTCTGCTCCCTGACCCTCCCTCTCAACCCTTTCGCTGTGATCTGGTGTCCTCAATGGCTGTATCATTGCCACACCCAGATTCTACCTCCCTTCCTGGTCCTTTTGAATGTATTACATAATTATACCATCTGCTTGATTTTTCAATGCCCATATTACCTCTGGACTTAACCTTCAGGATAACCCTTAATGCCCACAGGCTAGTACTGTCCCAACCATACCCAGCTCGGACCTCTGAGTCCAAAGGCCTAAGAACCCAAGTTCTCAGGAGAC
This sequence comes from Tursiops truncatus, assembly GCF_011762595.2. Classification (NCBI taxonomy): domain Eukaryota; kingdom Metazoa; phylum Chordata; class Mammalia; order Artiodactyla; family Delphinidae; genus Tursiops; species Tursiops truncatus. The sequence continues at coordinate 46,859,804 of NC_047042.1, forward strand.
TGCAGAATACTAACCTATAAGCAAGGACACAGTGATCCCATGGGAAGAAGTTAGGTTTCTCCTGGCAAGTCAGTAAGTTGGCATTTATGTTTGTAGCCTACTACATAACCTACGCTTGCATTGGGTTGTGTGACGTCGTCACTAAGTTGCTGGAGGATTTTGGCTACATAAGAACAATCTAATATCTATACCCACAAAACTGAGATTCAGACCTTAATCCTGCCTCTCCGTCTGTCTAGCTGATTGCTGGCTGGCCCTGATCACACCTCTGTCCCCACAGCTGCAACATGACAGGTGACTACAGATAAGAATGTTGGTGCCCACGAGTGTTGCCTGCTCACGTTCTCAGCACGTGAGCACGCACCCACACATATGCACACACAATCATCTGACCCCAAGTTCCTTCAGTAGATCAGAGCGTGCTTCTCCCCACCGCTGCAGCCCATGTTGCATAGTGACCATTTGCAGGAAAGAAGTAGGGGGCGGAGGGGAAGGAAGGGGGATGATTTACCTGATCGAAGGGGATGCGAGAATACCTTGGGTATCTGAGCAAGATCCCCATACATTTGTAAAGGAGGGAGAAGCACACTGATCAACGAAATTTTCTAATTTGCTAATAAGAGCCAGGAAACCCAAGTAGTTGGCTCCACGAAATGCATCTTTATGTTAATGCAACTTAATGGGTACTTACTGAGTCCCTATAAAGTGCAAAGTGCTGTTCTGCCTGCTGTGGGACTTACACAAATGATTAAGCGGAAAGTGACCAAAAGGTACAGACTCACAGTTATAAGATAAATGAGTACTAGACTACCGTTAACACTGCTATATAGTAAGGTTGTTAAGAGAGTAGATCCTAAGAGCTCTCATCACAAGGAGAAATTTTTTTTTCTTTTTTTATTGCACCTGTGAGATGATGTATGTTAACTAAACCTATTGGAATCATTTTACAATGTATGTAAATCGAACCATCATGCTGTACACCTTAAACTTATATAGTGATGTATGTCAATTATTTCTCAATAAAATTGGGGGAAAAAAAATCCCAGAGGCGAACACTGGGCTAAGTTGCCAGGCTAAGACACCCTCCCTGCTGGGAGTGTTTGGATAGGTAATACCAACATTTACCACGTACCTCTCCCTTCTTTACGCTTTCAAGGCTAACAAAGGGCACGTCTGATTTTTTAGCTATATTAATCTATGCAAAAAGTTATAATACAGCCTTTTGCCCTGGAAAACTACCCTTTGCTTTTGAGACAACAGGTTAGCAGTAAAAACAGTCTTATTTCCAGGTTCTCAGAGGATTTATTAATGTAGTGCCCTTGTCAGGTAATAATAAAAGTAACATATTCCTAATTGAGCTCTTACTATATGCCGGGCACTGCTGTAAGTCTTTTCCATGCGTTAACTCATTTAATCTTTTTATTAGTATTCCAGTTGGAAGAAGCAGGACTCAAGCCCAGGAAGTTTGGGTTTTAGACTTCCTTAACCACCAGTAGTCAACTTTCCTTAACTGCCATTATACTAATATGTAAAAGAAGAAAACAACAACAAGAAGAGCCTACGAATTTAATTTTTTCTATAATAAATATGTCTAATTTCTATAAGCAAAGGAAATCTGCTTTTAAAGGTTAACTTTTTGACTGCTTGTTTATGACCTGTCCCTCTTTACTCCAAATCAAAGTCCCTTGAGAGCCGAGACTTGGGCTGTCTTGGTCACAGCTGTATCTCTGGTGTCTGGAACAGACTTAGGAAGCGTTCATTAAATACATTAGCCATCCTTCTGTTTCTTCCTATTTTCCATTTTATTTCTTTTGAGAAAAAAAGGGCAGGGTCATGATTCGTACAGTGAATTATATGATCAACCTATCCATAAATATTTGTTGAATGAATAAATTATCTGAAAAAAAAAAAAGAGTCTGTCTCAAAAAGCTTATAATATGGTAGCTTCTGAAAACACTAGCTCCACCGCAAGGGAGAATGGAGCAAGTACAGGATAAAGGTTTAAAGCACAAAGGACAGCTTGCAGGAACCAAAGCACACAGTGGGCTTCAAGAAGGAGGGGCCACGAGAGCTGGATATGGAAATGTGGGTCAGATGGGAACTGGGAAAGCATTTCCTGTGGAAGGAGAGTGAGCATGAATGAAATGACAGGGGCAAGAAGCAGCAGCCGTGTTTGGGGAATGGCAAACAGTTCAAATGGACTGTGGTGTATGGTCAAATGGGCCCAAGGCAGCAGGGGTGCTACGGGAAACAAGCTGGAAAGATGTGTGTTTGGTGCAAAACTCTCAGGTCTTAACTGACCCAGGTCAGCCGTTTCTGCCCTTTGGTCTTTCCTCACTTTAGAAAAAAAATATTTATTTTTAAAATATGTAAGGGTCTTGAAAAAATCAAACATTTCCATGTTAAACCGAGCCAATCTATTCAAATGTGTTAAGTAATGCAAACAACGAGAATTAACACTTTCCTTGCGCATCACACCTTTGCTGTACATAATGAAAAAGTGAGAAATTAAGCGCTCAAAATAGGTACCTTAGCGTTTGTAATACATCCTTTGCATAAGATAAGCGTTCAGGGTGGAAACTATTCCCCAAGTAAACGCGTAGTTTTCTGTTCTTCACACTCCAAAAGGAATATGGTAGTTGGGGATTCTGGCAAATGCCTTTGAATGGACATATTTATCTAGGCTCTGCTGGCAGGATGGCTCAGACTTGGAACATCATCAGGGTACATTAAGAGATTACTGAAAGAACAAATAAATGAACAAATGAAAAACTGAGCCCTCACATGCATGATGATGTGGCCAGCTTGTGCAAGCGTTTTTTGTTTGTTTGTTTGTTTGTCTTTAATGGTTGTCACAAGCTGTTACATTTTCTTCAACCTGGCCTCACACTGCTACAGCATTCCCAATGTCTGGCAGGAGTTTAAGGAATATCTGTTAAATGAAGGAATGAATGAACGAATGTTACAAGTGGAACAGTTATGTGGGAAAGGAAGTAGACAGAGATTGTCGTATTTATTTTTCCAGTCTGGCACCTGCCGTCTTATTTACGCAGGCCCCAAGGGAATGGCAGAACCTGGCCAGAGATGAGAGTGATGCAAGGCTCTATCTAGTATACAAAATCAGAGCTTCTTAAATTTGGAGAAAAAATAATGTAGAGCTTACCAGAGGAATCTCTGGTCTGACCTCTCATTGGTGCAATAATCCCGTCACAGAAAATCTGCACTGGAGGTGGCACGTTTGAATTCTCCTGGGCATTGGGAACTCACTACCTTATAGGCAGCCCAGTTCTTTTCTGAACAGCTTGAATCAATCAACGGTTCTCTCCATTATGCTGATATGAACTCTCCTTTGGGGCTGCAATAGATAGGTGTCCTCATACCTACTTACCAAAGACAGGGTCCCCACGCCCATCCCTTCACCTGCTTACAGCCCAGAAGCTCTCAGCGGCACCACCTCAAATTCATCCACTTTGTATTCAAGGAGTAGTGGGGGAAGAGGAGAGCCAGAACAGAAGAGAGAGAGGGTGTGAACTGGCCGACATGAGCCGCACAGTCTCCCGCCCACCACACCCAGCCTCTAGCTCACCAAGCTTTTACCTGTGGTGCTGGCCCCAAGCACATGGACCTTTTAACTTTCTGGACTCAAGCAAGCAGAAGGCCTCCAGGATTTAGCCACAGTGGATTTGTATCACATTCGCATTTAATGTAACGTGACTTTGGAGTGGTGGAGGTAATCATGGGGTGGGGGGAGTTTAGAAACGTGTCCTCGGCAGACCTGAATTCCAAGATCAGAATAGAGGTCAACTTCTCTCAAGCTGCTTCCAGTGGGTAGAATAGGAAAGCATCTTTCCTTCGTGAATATATGTCATCTGGTGAAGAGAAATGGGTGTGTTTCTTGTACTTGAATAAGACCTGTTGTCTTTGTTGGTGAACTCACAGGTGCAGGAGTCACGTCTCTGTTTATGAGGCAACCACCACTCTCTGCTCTGCAATTCAGAGCAAACGCTGTCATAACCCATGTGCAGGTAGGTGCTCGGTAGCAGCTCTTAGAGACGAGGCTGAGTTAGAGGACCTCAGGGCTGAAAGGACCGTCAAGGTCAGCTGGTACCTCTTCCTCTCTCATCATGCTGTGACCCATGGAGGGTGACTTCCGTTAAAGTTCATTTGAATAGAGAATTAAAATAGGCACGTGAGAGTAATTAATTAAAAACTCACATGAACATAGTAGCCCCAAACAGAAAACAAGGCAAATGTCCATCAATAGGAGAATGGATAAACAAAATGTGGTATGTTCATACTTGGAACACTATCCAGAAATGAAAAGAACAAGTTACTGATTAAAAAAAAAAAAAAGAATAGAGGCCAACTTGATACTCTACAGGTCTCTGGACTAAGGTTGCCTCACAGGCCAGGAAAATGCTAACTGACCATCTGGCCCTTACACCGTACTCACCCTGATCTATTGAGCACAGAAAGAAATGCTCAACGTGATCCGGACTCAGGAAGGTAAGACTTCCAGAATCCTAGGAATTATCAAGCACACATTCATTCTGGGCCCAGACACTCAACAAGTGACACATTTCAGGAAGTCAGTGTTTGTACTAAATGCACCAAAATGATCCAGGGGGAAGTATTTAAACCCTATAAGAAATGTAAAATTAAGTAGTATTTATTCTTTCCAATCTCACCACAACACTAGGAAGTAGGCACTGTTATTACCAGTCCTGCTGCACAAATGAAGAAAATGGGGAACAGGGAGGCAAAGTAACTTGTCAAGGTCACGCAGCTAGTAAGCAGTGACACCGGGATTTGAACCTTGGCCCCAGAGGTCACGCTCTCGTACTAGCTCTTAATCACTGTTACAATTTGTTTGGGATCAAACCAGGCCCAAGAACAAAAGAGGAAGAATGAAGATAACACATTAATACTCATGGTTTTGCCTGGTTAACACTGATGTCTGGTCAGCCTACACATTCAAAGAAGTGATTATTCACTTAATTATTAACAACTTCCCTTGTCTGAACCTCCATTACACTGTTATACTTCTATTAGGTATTTACCACATTTTACCTTATACAATAACCATGTGATATATGTGATGACATAAAACCCTATGTTACGGATATTAAACTTTCCTATTTTTCTCGGATTAGACATCAGCCCCTTAGGTCTATACCTTGCTCATCTTCACGTGCCTACGAAGCACCAAGTCTGGCTCATGGTTGCCCCTCCCTAAGTACTAAAGAATGTTCCAGACTAGAATTGAAAAACTACTGAAGGAAGATACATTTCACCCCTACACATATTTATTTTATGCGTTATCATAAAATCTAGACTTCTAAGCCCACTGATTCCAGGACCCTGTTATCACTCATGATGCTGAAACCATTCAAATGCACTTTATAGTCTAAACGGGCATTCTTTCAGGTGCTACTGAAGTTGGGTGTTGCAACCACTACACATGTGATTGTATCTCGGCGAGCTGCCTAGGGATGTGGTCAGCAGCACGAGTAGGCAGAACTCCGGCAAGCCCCTCCCTTCCAGTCATTCGGATTAATTACAAACATTCCTATTCCCCTCCTCCAGGACCAGGCTTAACAACCCCTGTGCAGTCAAGGACAGCCATCTGATCTGCTCTGGCTAATGAAACGTGAGGGACTAGGGCACACTTACCAAGTGAAACCTCTCTCAGCGTAAGTCTCTGAGTGAACGTGGTCACCAGGGCCCCTTACTGACCCACACTAGACATGTAACACGAGTGAGAAAAATCTTTCCTCGTGCTCCTCCGCTCAGGTTTGGGAGTTGTTTTTTATTGAATCATGATGCAGCCTAACCCTATCAGTGCACTCCCATGGCCCCAACACACTCCAATGATCCAGCATTCTGGTTACTTTTCACCTTCCTTGATTTGGTGTTGACAGCTTCCAGTACCCTCCTTTACCACCCCCCACCCAAGCCTGCTGGGGACTGCCCTCTGAAAAGGGTGTCACAAAGACTAGACTCTGTCCTTGACCAAAGCCTAGACAGGTTCCTCCGAGTGGTTTTCAACTAGGCCCAGTCTGTGGGCATGTTCTCAAGAGCCCAATTTTAGCAAGAGTCCTGAGAAGTCAGTTTAGCCAGAATCCCTCCCCCGCGATATCTGAACACCAGCACCTGATTGATATCTGATGGGATTCCTCACACGCCACCACCTCCCAAGTGATAGCTGATCACCTTGGCCTGCCTTTATCAAGAATCCTATTAGGTTCGTTCAGCCTGAATCCCTGCCCTTATCCCTGATGTTTCCTCTTAATAACTTTCCATCCACTGATCCCCACCCGGCTACTTGGCTATAAATTCCCAACTGTCCTTGTATTCAGAGTTGAGCACAATCTTTCTCCCTGTTGCAAAACCCCATTGCAGTGGTCCTAATATCTATCACGACACATAGTCCCCCTGAATAAAGCCTGCCTTACCATTTCTTTAACAAGTATTATGAATAAATTTTTCTTTAACAGGTGTAAAGACTAAGAAAGCACTGTCATTATTAAACATATGGTTGTCAGAACACGTGTCCTGGTTAAAGTAACTTTCATTCTGAATTTTCCCCAAAGAGTTTACAAAATATTCTTTTCCACTTGCTGCCCAGATCTACCTTCCCAGTGTTTAGGAAGGCAATGGTGGGGTTGACATTGTCAAGGGGTGTTAAAAAAAAAGAGACAACAAGCCCAAAATTGAGTCACCTGTGCTAAGTCTATGTCACCAAACCAAAACTTGATACCTAACTTAATTAAAGTTTCAATCCCTCCCAGGAGCAGAATCTGAAACTAGTCAATCTGGAATTACCTGATCGGCACTAGTGAGGTAAGTGGGATGCAGCCTGATGCATGAATTGTTGAATAAAGCCAATAAGATCTTTAAAATTTACTCAGTTGAATTTTCTTTTTTAACAGACTTGGTGGCGGCAGTGGGATTCAAAAGAAACTTTTCACAGCTTCAGGGATGATGAGAAACACAGGCATGGTACCCACAAATCCTCTGAATTCTCTTGTTTCTCATCATCTCTGAGGGCTGTAAGTTCCTCTCAGTTCTCAGCTCTGCTGTCTTTGTGCAGAGGTCCCAATCTAACTGACTTTCCAGTCCAGGGCTTAGCCGGTCACCTTCAGCTGGCAGACAGTTCCGTCTGGAACCCAAGTCCCTACCCTTGCTTCAATCCACATTTCCCTATTTGACTAAAATCCCTAGTTCCATGTTGGGAACTGCTGGTGATTCAGTCTGCAATTCCTCATTTATTTGGAATCCTAGTCCGCAGTCACTATCTGTTGGGGTCTGCTGATTCAGTCCTTTCCCCAGTCTCCAGTATCACACTGAGAATTGCTGGTGGTACACACAAGGCCAGTCCACAGGAACATGTCTTTGGTGCTGCTGGTGTGCTAATGCGCACGTTTGTTTATCTCGTTTATACAGACAGAGGCTATTGCTAATGGAATCTCAGAAGCCAAAAGGTGCAAAACTGGTGGGCCTGGATTGAGAACTTAAAAGCTGTTAGAGTGCTCCCTTACTCTAAGACTCCTGTGCTAGATAAGTTGGTCACAGAATGGCTAGACTGACACTACTAGGTCACCCACTAAACCCAAGAAAATTTTCATCCAACAAGGTACATTGTAAAACACCACACAATCCCCGGTCTACCAGCACATCCCTCTTAGGTATTAATTTGGCTCAGAGAGACCCAAGACCTAACTAGTTTAAAAAAAAGGGGGGGGGGGATCTTTAAGTGCCAGAGTTGAGCATGCCACCTTCTGGCACACCTGCTCACTTTCTCTAAGAACTATAGTCCTGGAAACTGTATATATCTACAAAAATTGCAAAATCTTACTAAAAACAACCTAGAATTACAATGGCCATGATAGGAAATGTTCCAATTAGATTGACTGTTCATTTAAGAAGTACATTTGAAAGCAAGAGTTCCCAAATCAACAAACAGAATGGGATACCTATTTCAATTGGTATGCAGAAGCTTCCAAAAAGCTTCAAGATTCCAAAACAGCATCATTAAAAAATTCATTGCAAAAGGGTAATTAAAAATTTTAAAAGATGCAAGAGGTACCTAAAAGACAGTAAGACACGCAACTCCCACCGCTCCCCTCTATCCACCTTTACCTGAGCGTTCATGCTCTCTAATTCTCTATCTAAACTGCCTTTCCACCCTGGACAGTCACCTTTTAAAATAAACCACCCATCCAAGGCTGCAGGAGATCCTCCCCAGGTATCTTTCACTCCTCGGACAAAGACCAAGCTAAGGACCATAATTAAAGAATTTCCTAAACCCACGAGGATCCCCAAAAGTTTTCTGAAGTATTTAGAGTCCTCATTGGAGCCTATGATCTGGGGCTGCCAGATCTTTATCAGCTCGTGCACATGCTGGTAGGACCTGGTGAAGCCCAAAATTGTATGTGAGAAGCAGGATGGCGTAACCCTACTGATGATATTTGAGATCCTCGATCTTCATCACGGTCCCCTTACGGAGCAGAAAAAGCTTGCAAAATGCAGCTGATCTTCTAATAGCCATTCCTAGAGTCTTCCTTGCCCGCGATGATTGGCCTGTTATTCAAACATGCAAACAAAAAATGAATCTGTGGCCGACTTCAAAACCCAACTGGAAGCTCTCTTCCTAAGGCATCCTGGGTTCCATACAATATATGATGTCACCCAACCTGCTCTAGTTGCCCAACTTGTAAATGGATTATCTCCTGAGATTAGCAGATTGATAAAAAGGCAGAAAATAGGACAGGAGGCCACTGGTTTGACTGAACTCATGACCACTGCTGAGCACTTTGAAAGGACTTTGGAATAAGACCGTAAACAAAAGTCTGCCAAACTATTAGCCTTTACAACTACAATAGTTCCAAGGCCAGAGACCTAAAATAATACCTGGGCCTCCCACACTGCACCCTCCAAGAGGGTCCATCATCAAAACATTGGCCTAGGGATCCATGTCTCAATTGTAATCAACTGGGGTACTGGAAAAAAGATTGCTCTCACTGATCCTGTAAAAATTCTTCAACATCAACTTAAATTCTCTCATATCTTCCCCCAAAGCAGGGCCCTCATATGGGCCCCCTCCAAGAGTTGACAGGACTCCGACAGATTCTCTGGTAAACTGCCACCAGTAATTCCTTTACATAGCCACGGGGAAATTAAAATTTAATGGGAAACCTTGCCAAACTGTGATAGATACCAGAGCTACACTCTCTACTTTAAACCCCAGAGGACAACAAATGTTTTGGAGTGAAAAAGAAGTTTCCACAGTGGGTATCTAATAAAATTCTATCTCAATCAGTACAAATGACTCTGGGACCTTTCACTGAAAAACATTCCTTTTTGCTATGTGATACAGTTGTAGTCAATCTATTAGGTAGCAATCTCCTTTCTAAATTAAAAGGGCTAATAACAAATTTTGCTTCTCATAGAGACCTCACCTTAGAATGTCCTGACCAACCGGAACCTGATCTTTTATGTTCTTTACAATCTGTCCTTGATACAGAAGAGGAGGAATTCCAGCAAAAGACCTCTAACTTAATCGAGGTGCCTGAAAATATGTGGGCTACCTCTAACACTGACACTGGGAGAATAAGAAGTGCAGAGCCTATAAAAATTGGGAGAAACATAACTAAACCTCTTCCTAAACTGCCTCAATATCCATTAAAACCTAAGACCACACAAGGCTTCGTACCAATAACAGAAGACCAATTCACACAGGGGCTAACCATTCCCTGTACCAGCCCCTGTAACACCTGGTCTTATCAGTCCCAAAACCTAATGGGTGGGATGGCGATCTGTCCAGGACTTGAAAGCTATTAACGAGATTCCCCATTTTCCAGCTGTTCCATTCCCCAAAATCCTTTGTCACAAGTTCCATCAGACTCAAGATGGTTCACCGTTGTGGAGCTTTGTCTTCTTCAGCATCCCTGGGGACCCCAACAGCCACTATCTATGCATCTTTACTTGGAACAGTCAACAATATACCTGGACAGGCATGCCTCAAGGGTTCACTGAGGCCCCTTCTGATGTTTCCCAAGTGCTCCACCAAAATTTATGTACCCTCCAGGTTCCTAGGAAATCGACCCTTCTACAGTAAGAATATAGATGACCTTTTGCTATATTCAGTTACCAAAGAGGCATCCATAAAGAATTCCACTTACTTGCTACAACAGTTAGCTAAAAAAGGACATAAAGTCTCCAAGGAAAAATTACAATTATCTCTAGACACTACTCATTACCTAGGTCATGATCTAAGCGCTGAAGGAATCCAGCTGTCTCCAAAAAGAATTAAGCTAATCCAAGAATTCCCTAGGCCAACACCTAAGTGACAACTTTGTGGATTCCTAGGCCTGGCTGGTTATTGCAGACTATGGGTTCCTAATTTTTCTCTCGTGGCTTTCCTGCTCTATGAACTCACTAAAAACTCAGTCCCTGAACCATTTCCTGGGGAAGATAAACATGAGCAGGCCTTTATCAAACTAAAACAAGTGCTGCAAGAACCGCCTGCCCCAGGGCCACCCAACTTCAAAACCTTTCCCCTTATTTGTACATGAGAGAGAGAACCAACCCCTGGAGAATGCTCACACAAGAACACGGTAAGCACAGGCCTAGTGTTTATCACAGCACACAATCTGATGCAGTTGCTTGTACCTATCCCAACTTCCTAAGACTGTAGCTGCAAAGTTAGCAGAAGCCTCAGCAGATTTAACCCTAGGAAATGACATTTATTTACAAACTCCACATATCGTCCAAGGTCTTCTTAATTCTGAATTGACTCAACATTTCTCTGCAAAGAGACTAACCTCCTATGAGATCCTTCTGCTTTCACCACCTAAATTGCATCTAAACATTATAAGGTCCTTAATCCTGCTACGTTACTACCCCCACCTGAAGAAGGTGAGCCCCAAGACCTCGAGGTAATAACATCCCATTTCGTGACACCACGTCCTGTCAAGGAGAAGCCATCACAATGAGAAGCCCGCACGCCGCAACGAAGAGTAGCCCCAGTTCACCACAACTAGAGAAAGCCTGCGCACAGCAACGAAGACGCAACGCAGCCAAACTAAATAGATAAATTAAAAAAAAAAAAAAAAAAGAGCCCTTGTTCCAGACTTTTGCCACCCTGACATCCTTGCAACAGGCAACAGCCTGCTTCTGAGTCAGAGAAATCACGATGGGCAAACAATGGTTGTAAATTCAATGACCGGTCAGCGCTACAGGAAACCCAGATGGTGCCTGGCTCTTCCTGACTCCCTGGCAAACCCCATTTTTCGGTTTTTGCATTCCTTCACCCACCATGGTGCAAGTAAGATGACTGAAATCAGGAATAAACACTGGTGGAGGGCCTTCTATAAAATTATGAAAACAGTTTACCACCAGTGTCTGACCTGTCAGGTCCATAATCCTGAAAAAACTATGTCTGTTCCCAGAGGCCACAAACCTCCTCCCTCTGGACCCTCTGAACACCTGCAGCTGGACTTCATTCATCTGCCACCTAGCATGAGTTATCAATATGTTCTTCTTACTGTGTGTGTGTTTTCTGGATGGATTGAAGCCTTCCCCTGCTGCAAAGCCGATGCCTTCACAGTGGCAAAGAAACTGTTAGAAACCGTGTTTCCCACGTGAGGTGTACCTTCCACAATCTTCAGCAACTGGGGTAACCACTTCACTGGACAAATCATATAAGCTTTAACAAAACCTTGTAAACTTCTTGAAATAGTCACTGTCCCTATAACGCTCAATCATCAGGCAAGGATGAGAGAAGTAATGGATCCTCAAATTCAAAACCTCCAAACTTGCTCAAATTGTTAGAGTCCCTTGGCCTCAGGTATTGACTCTGGTTTTGCTGACTATTCGCAGTACCCCTTTTGGGAAACATAAACTTACTGCGCGTGACATAGTCACCAGCAGGCCAGTGTCTACTGTGTACAAATTTTCTGTTGCTTCCTTGTTATATCACATTAACATGACCAGCTATTGTAAGTCTTTAATGTCTTCTGCTGAACCTTATCACCAACAGATTAAAAAAAAGCTCTCCCAGATCCCAATTCAAAGGATCCTGTTGGCCACAGTATGGAGCCTGGTGACTGGGTATTCTGGAAACATCATCAGAGGAAGACAGCTCTTGAACTCAGCTGGAAGGGATTTTACCAAGTGCTCCTGACTGCTGACACCACTGCAAAACTAAAAGGCACTGATCCCTGGGTACATATCTCAAAGCTTAAGAAGGCTCCACCTGATATCTGGTCCTGTACAAACACTGGAGACCTGCAAACCAAACTGACTAGGAAGAGAAGTAGCCAACATCAAGATAGACTGCTTCTACCAAACACCAGATCAAGCCTTCATACCCCTTTCTTCTTCCCTGTCTTTCCTTCACTCTGGCATTGGCCTGGAAAGATAACGCCACCATCTGTTATCTTCCGGGCCATTGTGAAGGGGGATAATCTTTCAGACCGTTGCATTTGTCATCAGAATCTCTGATCTGTCCATGATGCTAGAGACCCCCTAGTCCTCCCTGTGACCAATTATTCTTCTATTCCCAACGTCACCACAAACTATAATTGACTCCCCTTAGAAGGCACTTACAGAGTCCAACTTTTATAGCCAGTGCTTGTTTTAACTTTCTCCACTGATAACTCTACTTGACCAATTAGGCATAAACACCTACACAAACTGTAGTACATTTGCACACTCACATTCTTATGATGATCTAAATCAGATCTTCCCCCAATGATGAAAAGATCTCACCAGCAGCACCCATTTTTGCAAGGAATTTAGAGCAACTTTTTATTTCAGGTTAGGAGATTTACCTCCCAAATGCACTGGGAACCTAACTGACCCTTGTCTTGAATGGGTAAATGCAACAATCCCTTCGAATGAATTCATCGACAGTGCCACGTTAGCGGAAGCGCTTTGTGTCCCCTCAGGATTTACCTTTGTCTGTAGTGGTTATTATTCTCCTTGGGCCTACGAGTGTCTGGATGGCTGGCATATAACTGGGTGATACCTCTTAAGTAACCTAACTGTGCCCCTAACTGTTCACAGGCTGACACAGCTCATTGGTCACCTCTCCTGAATTTACATCATTGAGTTAGAAAAGACCTACCAGAAGGTGCTCATGATTCTGGATTTGCTTCTGTTGGCAGGTCCCTACTTCCCTGGTTCAGAGTGAGTACAAATGAAGCTATGATTAAGAATCTCTCCTTGACTCCTGAAAACATTGCAGAATCCACCTCTAAAGCAAGAGCTGCCCAAGAAAAATCCTTAGACTCTCTGGCCAAGGTTGGTCCTGATAATAGGATAGCCCTTGATTGTCTTTTAGCTGAACTAGGTGTCTGTGCTATGGTCACCACCACCTGTTGTACCCGTATTCACACTTCTGGGGAAGTTGAAACTCAGCTATACAAGATCACTGAGCAAGTCAGTTGGCTTAAGAAAGTGACTACTTCAATGGGGTCTTTCTTTGACTTAACAGATTTTGATCAGTTGGGTCTTGAGGACCATGGCTCCGAAGTGCACTCCAGACATTGGGAATCGTCCTGTGTATAATAATCATAGTAATCTCCCCGGCATGACGCATTCTCACAAAAGCTTTAAATGCATGTTCGCAGCAGCCAACCACCAAGCAAATGATTTCTCTTAAGACTGGAATTTCAGAAAAGAAGCAAAGAAAATGACCGATGTAAAAAATGTGAACTTGAACTTGTGACCTGTGAATACCACAGAGAGGATGAGCAAAAACAAAACATGAGAACTTCAGAGTGGTAGCTGGGAGTGGTGCTAATGCCTTAAATTTTGATCACATCTCTCAGTAAAGCTAAGAGTCTGATCAAAAGGCAGGAATTGTTATTAAAAAAGAGAGAGAGAGAGAGAGAGAGACAACAGGCCCCAAACAGAGTCACTTGTGCTAACCCACATCACCACACTGAGTCTTAATACCTCACTTAATTACAGTTTCAACCTCTCCTGGGTGTAGAGACTTAAACTGGTGTATCCGGAATTACTGATCAGCACTAAGCAGGTAACCTGCCTCACAGACCCTGCCATCCCCTAAAGGAACGTGACCTTGCCACAAACAATCCACTCTTTCCCTAGTAACTTCCTTGTCTTGCTCCCTTCTGCCTACAGCGGTCTTTCATTTTGTAAAGCTCTTCAGAGCTCCTTTCTATCTGCTAGATGGGATGCTACCCAATTCATATTTTGCTGAAAAAAACCCAATATGATTTTTTTTTTTTTTTTTTTTTGCGGTTCACGGGTCTCTCACTGTTGAGGTCTCTGCCGTTGCGGAGCACAGGCTCCGGACACGCAGGCTCAGCGGCCATGGCTCACGGGCCCAGCCGCTCTGCAGCATGTGGGATCCTCCCAGACGGGGGCACGAACCCGCGTCCCCTGCATCGGCAGGAGGACTCTCAACCACTGTGCCACCAGGGAAGCCCCCAATAAGATTTTTAAAATTTACTCAGTTGAATTTTGTTTTCTAACTGAGGTGATGTTTCCAATACCCTCGCCCATCTCCCAAAGCAAAGTTCTACCCAGTTTACTGAGGTAAATGGCTCTGTCTAGGCACAATGTACTTGGGAAAGGGAACATTTGAAGAGAGTATCCTTCTCCTCTCCTATAACTGTTTTGTAACCCAACTTTTCTATCTACTTTAAACTGAAATCTACAACTTGGCCTTCAAATTTTAGTAATTCATATTTCTTTATTTTGAAAAACAAAGGGCTCTCAAAGGAAATGAGTACAATCCCCCCCTTTAAAGTTCATGGCAAAAGATATGAGATTTCATCCTTGCTTGATATGCCAATTACTTTTCAGCAGCATTCGAAAAATATTAAAAAGCTTAAAAGAGGAAGCAGGAAAATCTGTATTCAAAACCTCAAACCTGGCCTTTACAAAGTCCCTGGGTGGTCCATATTTGCATTGGGAGATTTAGTTTGGCATTTTAACTTAGGTAAATAGACTCTCACTTTCCTCTGAGCCTGAAAACATTCAAAGACAGAGGATCCTCTTTCGGAGCCAGTGGTAACCTATACCTTCTGAAAGTGAACAAAGTCACACTTTTCAAGGAAACAAGCAGAGAAGTTTTCTGTTATTCTTTCTCCCACAAAATACACACCAATTCCCACAACCCCTTGCTATTTTGATACTAATGGGGGGGATGGTGAAACAGGAGACACGCTTCATTTTAAAAGGGGACACTGTCAAAACACACATTCCCCACAGGGCCTTCTACCCTTTCAGCCACCCAAACCCAGCAACGACTAAAATCCCACAAGCTGATTCTGAGACAGAATCCCATGATCATCCTCTCCACATGGGCCCACTATAACATTCAACAACTCGATCAACTTTTAAAGGCTTACATATGTGTACAACAGGATCTAAACTACTTTCAAAAGGAGAGAACTTCATTCCGTTTCAATTACTAAAACCTCCAGCTTGTCAAACAAAGAAATGGGTACTATTTCAAGTTAGAGCGGGAAAATCGTACCCTACAAGGGAAACCATAGGCAAAGGATATAAAATATTGTCATCATTTATTCATTAGAGCTATTTAAAATACATGTGTTACTCTTGGTTTCACTCTAGATATTAGCATAAAATAGAAATCTGACAAATGTATCAAAATTTCCCCTCCCCCTCCCAGAAAGGAACCCAAGTACTGCCCTGCTCAGAGTGTCAGATCAAAGCCAGATCAAAAGAATCAGACCAAGGGACTCCTAAAGGAAAACACAAGACTCAAACCATCCTACAAGTCACTTCTAGAATGAAAGATTATTTTCCTCAAGACTGCCCTGCCCCCAGCAGAAATGTTCAATGTGATCCTGATTCAGGAAGGCAAGGCTTCCAGAATTCTAGGCATTACCAAGCCCACGTCCATATTGGGCCCAGACGTGCAATTGCGGCTACATTTAAGGAAGTGAATGTTTTACTGAACACACTAAAATAATCCACGGGGGAAAGAATTAAATCTTATAATAAAAGGAAAATTAAGTGGGATTTATTCTGGCTAATATTTCAGGTCAACAAAGCTCGTTGAGATCTACCACGTGTAAGACCCTCTGCTGAAAGATACAAAGGATGCCTCAGGGAGCCCAGTGTCTTGAAGTGGAAGGAGGCAGGTACATAGCATAATTCACTTGTTAAAAGCATACCTTTGGTTCAAAGCAGGGCAAGATCACACAAGTCCCTGAGAAGAGAAGGCTAGAGAGTGAGATCATGGCTGTTGAATAATAAAAAGTATCTTCCACGCATTGAGCATGTACCACATATTGGACCCAGTACTCTCATTATCTGCAATCCTTACAATAATTTTGCAAGCCAAGTATTGTTATCCCCATTTCACAGATGAAGAAACTGAGGCTTACACAGGCAGTCAGTGGAATAGCAGGCTTTTTCTTTCCTTTCCCTTATGCTGCCTTTTAAGTGTTATGCTCTTCTTATCTTGTAGAAGACCAAAGAAATGGACTTAAATTACAGCAGGGAAGATTTCAATAGAAAACCAGAACATCTAAAGCAGGGCTTCTTAACCTGGGCTGTTCTGTGCATTGTAAGCTGTCCAGCGGCACCCTGATCCTTCCCACTACAGATGCCTACAGCCACCCTCTCTCCCCAAATGCGATAACCAAAAATGTCTCCAGACATTGCCAAACGTCCCCTGGGAAGGACAATCACTCCTGGCTGAGAACCAGTGATCTAAAAACACTGGAATGGACAGATCTCTTCCTGTAAATCCCTAAACAGAAGAAAGACAACTATGCATACAGTCACCTGCCCGAGGGCAAGAGATGGGACCAGTGGCTCTGCTGTTCTTTCTGGCCCTGCCACCTTGAGTTTGAGCCACACGGACGAAGGCCATGGACCCGACTCCCGGCACTGGCCCCGCAGTGACCTGTAACACACAGCACCTGTGCTAGATAAATATGTGCTCTTCAAACTGGCATTGTGTGCCGCTGGCATCCATGAGGCTTTCTAAAGAGCATGCAGGAATGTTGTTATGAGCTAATAACATCGTAATTTCGAGATCCAGAACTTCTGTCTGTAGGCTTTCCAAAAACTGACCAACCAGAGAACACACCTGTGGTTGTACGATCATTCAGGGCCTCCTTTCCCACCTCCATTACCAGGGGAAAAAAAAAAGGAAACCCAAATCTTACTGTGATGCTTGACCACAGGGTATAAAAATACCCTTTTGTTGAAGAGCTTCTTCAGGTACTTTTTAAACAGAGGTTGGTATAGCACTTAGATTTTAATTTGGATTCAAAGAATGATGTCATCGTTTTATTTTTAAATGTCAAAGTTTACAATATTATGGAAATTACATTCATTGTGATTCTTTAAACTAACAATAAAAATGTTAGATACCAACCTAAAATGTGTGGGGGTGAGGGAGCAGTAAACTTTTTAAAAACCTTCAGAGGCTACAGGAGAGAAAAAAGCTTGAAGCATAATGAAGCACCCTGGTGTCTGTTCCCAGGCCAATCTGCTGATCAAAGGCAGCCATCCTCTACAGTGCCTGAGACTCATTTTTATTATAAAGAATGCTCTTGACTCTAACATAAATTTCTGCTTTATGTGTTTGCCACACTGATGGCATTAGCTGGTCTGTACCCAAAAATGGATCGCCGGATTGACACGAACCGAAAACTAAAGGACACGTAGGTCATCTGGTAAAAAGAGGTCCCCCCAGGACTAAGTACCAAGTTAGTGTTCCAGATCACGACGCAGCCACTATATCAAGTAAGCCCCAGAACACCGCATAGCTTACAACTCAGCTCTGAAGTAAGTTCATTTTTGCAACGAATAACGTCTTGCAGCTACCCCGGCAAAACCAACCAATCAATTCTCTGGGCTTGGGTGCAGACTGCTATGCATTTGCTGCTCAGCAAGATACCTGGGCACACCTGAGAATCAGATGTGTGGGGCATGAGCACACACCTCAAGGGAAAGCAGGGCCCACTTATCCTCTGCCACGCTGAGAAATGTCTAATTTTCTTGTTCCCGTTTGATAACACATTTAGGCTTTTCCTATCAGCATGGGAGAGTGTTCTTGAGGAACTCTGTCCTGCCACAATAAAAAGCTACACTAAACAGTACTTTTTGGCGTCCCACATAGAGAAACAATGAAATATGTCGGGAAGAGAATAAACAGGCTTTGGACTCTGGCCAACCTACATTTGAAACCCAGCCCTTCTACTAACTGGCCTCATGTGGCCTTGACCGAGTGGCTTAATGTTTCCAATCATCTGATTCCTTGTTTGTCAAATGCAGATAAAAATGTCAGCCTTACAGGGATGTTGGGAAGATTCGATGAACCCTAAGTGTGAAAAGGCTAAGTGCCTAGTGAATGGCGAGCAGTGCTAGGGCTGCCTGAGGTCCTCGAGACCTCACCTGGTTGCAGCATGCATGAGTATATGTTGTACTTGGACCTGGGCACTCTAGCATGCCTCTGTAGCGAAATACCAGCAATGTCCTGATAGCCAAGAACATTTTTTCTTGGCTGGTTCTAACAGGATAGTTTGCCTTGTTTCCAACGCATTTCAGCAGAATGGCCTCTGCTCCTCCCCCTTCCTAAGCAGTGCACTTGAACCAGTGGTTCTTAATCTCTTTTTAGTCACAAATACCCAGTCTTTCCCTAGAAAGCTGCATTTAGCACAAATGCATAAAATTTTGCATCAATTATATCGGGTTCGATGACCACCTGAAAACTCTCATATGCCTGCCCTCCATGGTGCCTATGACTCCTGCTTAAGAAGACCCCTCTAGTGCTTCCCTGGTGGCGCAGTGGTTGGGAGTCCGCCTGCCGATGCAGGGGACGTGGGTTCGTGCCCCGGTCCGGGAGGATCCCGCATGCCGCGGAGCGGCTGGGCCCGTGAGCCATGGCCGCTGAGCCTGCGTGTCCGGAGCCTGTGCTCCGCAACGGAAGAGGCCACAGCGGTGAGAGGCCCGCGTACCGCAAAAAAAAAAGAAGACTCCTCTAAACAAAGACTCAGGAGATGCTTTATAAACATGTGGCTCCTCAGCTGGCACCTGGGTAGTGGCGTCTATGTTACAGTGTAAGCTTCACGCTGACAGCCTGGTGCCAGGCTTCCTAAAGAGAAGCAAACGAAACAAGTACTGGGTACCAACGAAGAGCTCCCAGTCAAGAGGACTCATTTTTTACACGGACCTGGGCAATGGTTTATAAATTTCAGAGTAAAGAGAGTGGAGTTAACTTTAGTTAATTCTCAAAAGAAGTGAACCCTAGAAGTTCACGGTCCCAGCAAAGTCCCCAAAAGAACATACTTTCTCACATTTTCTAGGGAATGTAGAAGACGCAACAGTTTCTAGTAAAAGGGATCCCTGATCAGTGGAACAACTATTTACACGGTATTTGAGATCCACAAAGTATTATGGGGAATTACTAGTTTCATTAAGGAGACAGAACGAAGGCAATATCTGACTTCAAAAGAGCTATGGTCCTACTCTGGTTTTGCCGTATCATCCACGCCTACCAATCAACTGGCAAAAAAGTATGGCTACACTTAAGGCTTCAAAGAAACTGCAATGGCTCACAAGGAAAATGGGCAACACACCCAAAAGAAACAGACAAGCTCAGCTTTTTCGTTTCTCATAGGGAACGCTAGCTAAAATGGATGACTACTGGTTTTAGAGTCAGACCTGATTTGAATCCTACCTCTGCTATGTATTAAGTATATCACTTAACTCAGTTTTTCATCATATGTAAAATATGGATAATAATGTCTACTTCATAAGATTAATATAGGGATTGAAATGAGATAACATAAGAGCCTGGTATTCAATATATGAAAATTAACCAATATAAACTGTCCTATAGAAGAGTACAGGCAGATTGCCCAGGTTCAAACCCTGGCTCTACAACTTATTAGCCGAGCAATTTTCAGAAAGTTACTTGACATCCTCGTGTCTTAGTTTCCTTGCCTGTTAAATAGGATTACGAATAATATCTACCTCATCAGGTTTTTGTGAGGATTAAAGAAGTTAATACATGAGAAGTAGTTTAAAGTGCAATGCCTGGTCAAGTGCTCAGTACATTTTAGTAAATGTATTGGTAATGTAATACATTCAGCAAAGGCAGTGCAATACATTTAGGAAATGTACTGAGCACTGCTAAAGTGCTCGGAATATTATTATCAACCTTTGTTTTATTTGATGGGGCGAAGTATCGGGAGAACAAGGTGATGAAAGAATATACTTAAGTTTGCAATGCATGTGTGTGACCTTTACATTTGATGCTATTAGGTGACAGAAGGAAACAAGGTGACCAGGGAGGATGAGTGGCCCACTGATGTAACTGTTGATGAAGCCTGTACACATTTGTCTGTGCTAAGAGACGTGGCTGGGTTTAAAAACTTGGCATGTATTTTACAAGACTCATCTACATGGTTGTTTTGAATATGAACAGAGCAGCACCCAGGCTTTATCTCCAAGAATTACTTGACTCAGCACTGGAGTCAAGGAAAAGGCTCATTTATTAAATGTAGACTCTGGAAGGAATCTTTGGGGAAGTACGAGGGGTGGGAACAAAGTTCATAGAGCCCCCTCTTAGACATGAAACATGATGAGAAATGCCTGATGACTTCTTCTTACTATCTCAGTTCATTAGAAACTAGGGGCCAGGGACCACCACTTGTGACAACTCTGCTCCACTTTTCTGTCGGTTGAGTTTATCTTCTCTGCCCATATCTCTAGCGGTGATTGTACCTAATGATATAGACCTGTAACACCAAAAAAGCTTCAGGACTTATTTCTAGTAGGAGAGAAGGAAAGGCTGGGTGTGGGGAGGGGCTGAACCATCCCTCTCCTCCAGGGCACTGTGCAGGAGCTCAGCAACCCTGAGGTCCAAGAGAGAGGAAGCAGGTGCATCAGTGCCTGACACAGGGAAGAAAAAGAGAGATGTGGAAGATGTTATGGGCCAAAAATGGGGCCCAGAGCTGCACAGGCTGAAAAAAGCCTGCATTGGGCCCCCAACTATATTAATTAAACATACCAATGATGATGCTAGAAGATTTTTTAAAGAAATGGCTCTTGGAGCACTGGATCCTCAAACCTTAAGAAAGACTGGGAGTTGGCTCCTATGAAGAGAACATTTGATGACTTAGTGGTAGCAATGTACGATTTTATTTTACTAAGAAACATAGTGAGAAGAGCAGAGTTTGGGTCCTTTTTTTCCATGCCGAAACTTGCACTGAGTGCAAATTTCAAATTTACTAATACTGATCAACGTGTTTCTCTATAATTTCCGCAGTGAAAATGTATACAGAGGCAGTCACCCCTATCTGTGCTAATATTACCCATATGATGTCTTCTGCAGCTACCATGCCTTACTGTTGGTTATGCTTTCTGCTAATCTGGAATATTCAGAAGCAATTTTGCACAACCCTGAACTACAATAAGTCTACAATGCTCATTTGAAAGGCATTCCAGGCAAGAAAATGGCTGGCTACTTGTTCTGCCCCTTACCTAGATGCGGGCGAGTCCAGGATAACGAATATATTCCATCTGCTGCAGTTTGTTGAGCCTCTAATTTCCTAAGTAATTTCCTGTCCTGATCCTGGGTTTCTGTTCATCCTTATTACAAGTCATGAGACTTCCCGCACACTCAGTTCCCATCAGTGTCGCCAGGGTCACTGACCTTATGATGACGACGCACGGATTTATAAGGCCAGAGCGATGCGGTAGTGGGAGTGGGGGAAGGAGAGGCACGCGGCCGCGAAGGTGTTTACTAAAACACATCCCCCAGCCACACTTTTTTTTTGCAGCAGTGAGAGAAACTGGCACCTTCTTGCGTGTGTTTAATTAATGCCTTGCTGGAAGTATATTCGCTTCCTTCGACTTGGAGGATAGCAACAGCATCTAAGAGCTTTGCAGACAGCTTAAAATGTACTCAAACAGCATCCATTCCCCTCCCTCTGCAGCTCCCCCCTCCCTCGGGGGCCGTCAGCTGGTTGCCCTGAGGGGTGCGGATTTCACTGCCGCTAACCTTCTGCTCCCCAGGAGAAAACCGAGGCGGGCGCACTGGGACGCCCCTCCCAGCCCACAAGGTGATGACACCACTACTCACTCTTTCTCATCTGCCCTCACCTCCTGGCTCAGCCGGGAGAGCCGCAGCAAGGGGCTGCCGCTGCCGGGGGAGGTGGGGGGGGCGGGGTTTGGCCGCTTTCGGGCGCCGCGGAGCATGCAGGAGCCCGGGGAGGGGGCCGAGGCCAAGGTCCGGCTGCGGCTGCCGCGGCCGCACTACTGCCCAGCGGCTCCAGAAGCCGACAACCCGGGGGCGGGAGGGTTGAGGAGGGGCGCGGAGGCGCTGGCCCAGGGAGCGCGACCCCCCCTCCCGTTTACCTGGACGCGGTCGGCGGCGGCGGCGGAACTGCGCTCGAGAGCGCGGCCACGGCTCCCCGGCGGCGGCGGCGCTCGTGCGCTTCCCGAGGGCGGCGGTCCCGGCGCGCGCAGGATGTGCTGTCTCACGCTGCGCCGGCCGCTCGGCTCACGCTCCTCCGGGACCTACAGCACTTCCTCCCTCTCCGGAGCCTGACACTGACAGCTCCCTGCGAGCTCCCAGTCTGCGGCTCGCCCCGCCCCCGGCCCACGCCCTCCACGCCCCGCGCTCCTCCCGCGGGAGGGCCCTCCGCACCCGGGATCGCGACGAGCGGGGTAGCTCCGGCCCAGAGGCTGATGGCAGCAGCGGACCTGGGGAGGTCTATCCGTCTACCCCTGTGCCACCGGTAGGACTCGCCTAAGTGGCTGCAAACGGAAGAGCTTCAGTGTTGTGAGAGCTCCTGCCGACATGGAACAACTTTCACTCCCTGACAACTACTTTAGGTTATTTAAACAGAAATAGAGAAAGCTCAGATCCATCTGTTACGCACAAAGACTTATAGATTTAGCCTTAATTTTTCCCAGAGGAAAAAATATATATTCAGTTTGTCTCCACAACATTGCTTCTTAAAGTCCTAGCTTTTTAAAATCTGGATAGCAAAATATCCTCCATATGCTAAGTGAAATAAGTCTGACAGAGAAACACAAAGACTGTGTGATATCACTTGTATATGGAATCTTAAAATTACGAGGAACTAGTGAATATAACAAAGGAGCAGACGCACAGATACAGAGAAGAAATTAGTGGTCAGTGGGGAGAGGGAAGGGGGAGGGGCGTTATAGGGGTAGGGGATTAAGAGGTACAAACTATCATGTATAAAATAAGCTGCAAGGATATATTGTACAACACAGGGAATATAGCCAATATTTTATAACTGTAAATGGAGTATACCTTTAAAAATTGTGAATCACTATATTGCACACCTGTAACATAATATTGTGTAACCAAGCAGAACCGAACGGGGCCTTCCCAGGGACAGACCCTTCCCCCATATCCTCTGTTTTAGCTCCTCTGTGAAGTGCCTAGGTAACAGTATCTGATGCACATTTCCTGAGTTGTTTTAGAGATGCTAAAACCCCCAGGTGGAAGACATTAACTAGTTAACTACTCAACGACCAAGAGCACGCAGCCCCCAGGCCTATTGGCGCCTAAGGACAACCTCAAAACCGAAGGTTAACCCCTGTGACACCGCCCTGTTACCTCACCATTAACCAATCAGAGAATTGTGCACGAGCTGATCAGGTACCCTGGGGCTCCCCTCCCTCACCTTGCCTTTAAGAATACTTTGCTGAAACCCATTGGGGATTTCAGGCTTTTTGAGCATTAGCTTTCCCAGACTCCTCGTATTGTGCCTTATAATAAACGCTGACCTTTCTTTCCTTCACCACAACCAGCTGTCAGTAGGTTGGCTTTACTCTGCGCGGGCAAGCAGACCCAAGTTTGGTTCAGAACGATTGTATACCAACTATACTTCAATTTTTTTAAAAAACACATATGAAAAAGAAAAAAAATTTAATAAAAATCTGGGTAACCATTCTTGGACTCCCCCAAAGCTGCCATAACAGCCGAGTTTTAAGGCCCAGAAATGGATTAGGGGATTCAAATTGATGCAGGTTTGGCACCATTTTTAGGTAAGCTTTTCATCATGTTTCTTAGATATCTGTGGGGTCACTGTACACATTAGAATGAAAGTAGAGAGCAAGGACTATATCTCATTCACTGCGGTATCCCCAATATCTACAATGTTTGATGCATAAACGGGTGCTCAATAAATATTCATGAATTTATTTAATTGACAAGTACTACAGTATTTTCAAAATAAATATAGATCTGATTGGGAATACGATATCATACCTATCTATAAAATGGCCTTCCTTGTTCCAATTTTGCCTTGCTGACAAATGATTGCGAGCATAAGTATGGCTAAAAAAAGAGAGTTAAGATGTCTTTAGTTAGAAGGAATTCAAACTATTCCAGAAGAAAAATTCTATGAAACAAATACTTGCCACTGCCGTGTATTAGACACTTAACATGTCAAACTCTACAGATATTTTCCTTTAAAATTTTTCAGTAACGCTAAGTAACAGATACAGTGCCGCGCCCACAGGAAAGGAATCTGAGTCTCAAAGAAGTTAACTACCTTGCCTGAACTCCACAGCTACTGAGTGATTCACCTGAGGTCAGAATCCGTGTCCACCTGACTTCACAGCTTATACATTCCCACTTGGTATTACTGTCTCTCCACTATGAGGGTTGATGAATGTCCACTACCTGCAAAGCATTGTGTTATGTTAGGAGTTTCAGATGGTCCAAAAGTGAGGAGAATATAATCCCTTTTCACAAGTAAGGTTAAAATCCAGTTGAAGGTGGAAAAAGAGATAAAGACAACATATAATTAAAGACAAACCATAAGGAAATGGTCAAAGCCGTACAATGTGTTAAGAGTACTCAAATAAGAGCCCATCTGGTATGAGTGGGGGAGATTGTAGGAGGAAATTAGAATTATGAATATGGATAATATTTGAAATGGGTAGGTAAGGTTTTTAACAGTAGAAATGAAGAAGGGAGAACATTTTCAGGCATAAACAAAGCTCCAAAGAAGAGAAAGCACTATGTATACTTAGTAAATGTTGAGTGAGCCAGCTTTTTGGAGCATAACAGACTCATAGGGGAGCAGATTTGGGCCTTAAGGGATGCTGAAGAGCAGA
This sequence comes from Tursiops truncatus, assembly GCF_011762595.2. NCBI lineage: Eukaryota > Metazoa > Chordata > Mammalia > Artiodactyla > Delphinidae > Tursiops > Tursiops truncatus. The sequence goes on from NC_047042.1 coordinate 46,884,935, forward strand.
CAATGGAGTACCACAATTACAGATATTTGAGCAGGAAATGACGCTTGAGGAGAGTCATCTGAGGGTATCTAAGTATAGGGGACTGGAACAAGCAAAGGCTGAAGAGACCAATTGGAAGTTCATTGTAAAAATCCAGGCCAGGATTAAGAAGGTCTAAATTTGTCAATCGTATTCATCACGAAGAGCTTGAAATACATGCCTGGCACAAATTAAACCCTCAGTAAAAAGCAGTTGTAATTATTTTTATTATGTACTCAGGCATAGTACAGATATTGGGTGTGGGACTGGAAATGAATAAGAAATAAATGGTCTCTATATTCCAGAGACTCAAAATCTAAAGAAAAGACACCACTGGCTTTAACACCAAGCAGACTAAGAAAAGCAGAACAATTAAAAGCATTTGCCATGAGAGATCGAGAAGGAGAAAATGCATTCCACTTGGGAATTTTTGTTATCTGGAAGGTCTTGTTGAAGAGGTTCTGGGTGTTTGTGTTTAGTTAGATGCAAATTTTGACATATGGTGATATGCACTTGAGAATGAGGTTAGAAAACAGGCACAAAAAAAGGTATAGACCTTATGTTTATTGATAGATCTTAATTTTTTAGAGCATTCTAGGTTTACAAAAAAATTGTGCAGAAAGTACAGAGAGTTCCCACATACCCCTGACAAATTATAAACTGGTCATTGCAACTAACCTGTTTCACCTCTTAATCTAGCTATTGCTTCAAAGTTTGAAAGAAGGTCTTCAAGAACAGATTAAATGGCTACCAAAGAACATAGTGGGCAAATTCCTAACTTGCTATAGCCATCAGGAGATTGCTTTAGTGCCTCCAGAGAGACAGTGGTGTGGCTAAGCTCCCCAGTTCTGGAATTAGACTGTCTGGGTGTGAACTTGTCTACCACTTACTGCTTTTATATATTTGTACACGTTACTAGACTCCTCGAAGACCCACGTCTCCTAGAAGGAAAAAAGGGGCAATGAGTTAATCCATGTGAAGCACTTGACACAGTCCCTAGCATGTAATTATAAATGCTCAATAAATCTTAGCTATAGTTTGCCATAATTAATCTAGCCTGCATGAAAAGTACAAAAAGTAGAGCTTTGTACCCTCTAAATTCAGTGTCCAATCTTGACATAACCAGACTTGAGGTCAGACCTTAGAGTCACTACTAGCCTTCAAGACAGATTCCTTTGCCTTTGTGCACCTGTCATTCATTAGTGCTGAATACAGGCAGGGTCCCTCAGCTGGCTCCTTTGTCTGACTCACTCTCCTAGGGCCCCACTTCACACTGGTTCCAACGGAACTTTTGTACACCAGATGCCCTCACATCTGCCAGAGAATCTCCTCTGGAAGTTATTCCTCAGTTAATTATATCTTGGTTGCAGGAGATAAACTGAAAATCCACCTCAGTGGTCCAAAGGCTCTAAAAATACAGAAAAGAAATGAGCCATCCGAATCAGCTATTAAAAATGAAGGGGTCCCAAAGGAGAAAAAATGCTTGAAAATGTTCTCTAGTTAGGATGACATGTGCTCTACATCATGTTCAAAATAAAAACCTGTGAGGAAACTAAAGCACTGCCCAATGTCATACACAGTTTTGTATGGGATATATACCAGGTAGGATATATTTTATGTATTTTTCTATTATATGACTGAAGTTGGTCTGTTTGTGCCAAATCAAAACAATAATAGATGTCCCGAAACAGGTGCATTATTAGTGTCTGAAGATTTATTAGAAATTAAAGAGTGACTTATGGGGAAGTCAGTGATTCCAGTGTCTAAAGCAACTCCTGCTTTTTGTCTTCTGGACACTTTTCATCAAGGGACATTGCTTATGTTTTTATATAGTAGGTGCAAAAACCCTGCAATAAATAAATACACACACAAAATCTGCCTTCAGTTTTGGAAGAATGAATTCAGAGGTGTCTGCTGTATAGCTTTAGATTTCTCTAAATGCTTTTTGAATAACTTCCAAGTACAACACCAATTCTACTATAATTACCTATATTTGTAATATAATTGTATTATAATCACCCATACTTCCACCTCCTTCACTGTTGCCACCATGTGTCTTTGCCCCTCCCCTTCCTCCTTACATTTCCTTCCATCAGCTTTTCTTTTGAGGACGATGCTAAGCCAAAATGCATATGTTTTTAACAATCAATCATTAAATACAACCATGAAAATATCTGTACAGAAAAAATAGAAATCTTTGGATCTTAAAAAAATTGTTTTAAGCACTTATATGTATGGAGGAAAATCCAATGATTATAAAACATAAATTATTTATGTCATTTTAAATTCACATTCCATCAGTGTCTAAATATAAATCTTTATTTTTTCCAGCTGTGAAATCAGTATCTACATTCTTCCTTGTGTTCTACCTCGTTACATGTTATTTCAAATTTCTATTTCTAGGAATCAAATAACCTACCTTGCCAAAAGAAATTAAACCACAATTTTGGTAAATTACATCTCTAGATTATTTCCTAGAAACATATTTTCATAGTTCTTGTAATTGCTCCTTGGAAAGATTGATCCTAATAGCTCTCCCAACGCTTTAAAAAAGTCATCTGTGTTTTTTAAAATAAATAATTACATATGTATAATAATTACAATGTATCAATATACATTGATACTATGTGCCTTTAACCAGAAAGTCTGAGCATTTTTTACCGGTGCTTCATTATTTGTTATTTCTCATGTGCTAACTCTGAATATCAGGACCATTTGAGAAGTGAAATCTAAATATTTTATGTATTTTAGAATACAAATTTCGTATATTACGTTTCTCACTCCTCTTCCTTCATATGCTTACTTCATTATAGAGTTATACTTTAAGAAGGATTATAAAACACACCTTATAAAATACAATTTTCTAGTATTAAAGGCATGTATAAATCAGATTACATTGAAGTCAAGAACATAGGCTCTGGAGTCAGGCATACCTGGGTTAAGACTAGTGCCTATGATTCACTAGCTGTGTGATTCTGTGCAAATTGCTTAAACCTTTAAGCCTCAACGTCTTTACCTGTAAAATGGGCATCATAGGGCCCATCTCTTAAGATTTTAATAAGAACTGAATGTGATGATGCTTATAAAGAACTTGGTATAGTGATCAGCACCAAGTAAACACTAAATTAACGTTAGACATTGTTATTATTATGTGGATGCGCATAGAAAAAAGACTGAATGGTTACACACAAAAAAAGTTAACAGTGGCTATTTTAGATGATAAGATTATGGACTTTTTTTCTTTGGAATTTATCCTTACTTTCTAAATACTCTATAATGAATATGCATTATGTGTTCCAACAAGCCTGTTAGATACCAGGGATAGGCCAGTAACAGCATTCAGTCACTTAAAAGAATAGAGGTTTATATTATAACCTTCTTCCTTTTGAAATTCCCTAAAGGTACTTGAAATCTTATCATCTGGCAGTGGGTATGATGTACAATTTAGACATTAGAAACAATAAGCTGTGGATACATGAAGTGCTAAAAAAGGAGTCAGGATAAGGATGGAGCGAGGATGGATAGAGATGATTGTGCCCTCTCACTTCCTGGATAAATACCTACTATCACACACTGCTCTTCCTGCACACCACTTCTGGCACATACCACTTAGGTGGTTATTGTGACGCTCTGGTTCCACTGAGATGCAATGAGCCATGAAGGAATCCTTCCCAAGGGATCTTATAATGATATGCTACAGTCTTCTCTGGAACTGAAAATGTACACTGCCCTTGTCTATCCTCCAGGAAGGTGTCCCACATGGTAGGGATGACAGGATAGAGCCATGTGGCCAGTGGGTGCCCTTGTGACCTCCAGGTCCTTGCTCTCCTACATTTGCTAAGTATTCAGATTAAATTCTTTGTAGAGGGTATGTTGGAGGAGGTCATTGAGAGGACATGACTGCCTGTTGACACAAGAGCTGAAGGGAGGGAATCAGGCAATGGTAGGTTCCTCACCCAGTCCCTTGTCCTTGGAATGCATATTCTGCTCACTGTTCCCACAGTGGGAGCCATTTCAAGGACACAGCCTTGAGAGAGCAATGTATTGTTGAGGCCATCTGGACTGAATATGTGACCGAATCCAGTTAAGGGCTCTATATCAGCTTTTAAGATTCTGCCTGGTAGATGTGGAGATCTACTCATCTTGTGGCCACCAGGACAAATGCCATATGTAAGTTCCCTTGCTTATTAAAACTGCCACCTGCCAATCTGGAGTGGCCTCTGTCTTCAGTCTCTCCTTGCGCTCTGTGTTTGAGGACCAGTTTGGAAACAAAAGGATAATACAATTCACATTATTGGCCAGACTATTTCTAAAAATATGGCCTAACTGTAAAATATGGGAAGGTAGTGAAAGAGATCATCTTCCACTTAATAAGTTTTTAGCATGAAAACCAATTAACACATTAGAAAGCCTTTAATGTTTTAATATTCTCCTATAAGAACAAGATCTTAAGGTTCACGTGGAGCATTTCTTTGCCTCTTGGTTGTATCTACCATATTTTGAAAGATTTTCAAATTGATAGTTTGAAGCGAACTCGTTATTGTTGCAAATACACATGTATGTGTATTCAAATATTGAATAACAGTCTGAGGTTGATAAAGGATGATTCATAAATATTTTAAAAAGTTAGCTGTATGTCCATTTGTCATTGAGCCTTGGGGTCATCTTTCTGCTTTGCTTTTCTTACTTTGCATGAAACTATTTAACAACAGTAATGAATACATTTTTTCATAGTATTTTGAAAATTAGACTTCAACTTTTAATCTTTTGTTAGTGAAATTATATTTAACGGTCGCTTTTTAAAATATCTTTTCTTGTTAAGGTTTTCTTACCATATTGACTAAAAGTGAGAGAAGATAAAATATCATAAGCTGCCTAAAGCTATAGTATGTCTTTCATTACTTTGACATTCTTAATATTATATCATCATTTTTAAGTCAAACTTTCCCCCTCACCAAAGGCTCAGGTTGATGGAGATAAATTGCTGAACTGTTCAAATAGTTTCATAACATTCTAACTTGTCAAGTAGGAGTAAGGTCATACAAGAGCATGCTAAATGGGATGATTAGCCATTGTTAACAAGAGTCTGAAAATCTTTCTATTTTTCTTTACAGTCAAAGAACTACAAATATAGATAACTATGTGTATTTTGAGAAAACTCTTTTGAAATATTTCAGGTCAACAAATAGGCATCCAAGTAATTTTCAACAAAGCCAACAAGTAATATATTTCATGTTTCATTTCTGTAGTGGAGTGTAAAAAAAGAGAGACAGAAGATTTCCCAGAAAAGTTGGAAATTTGACAGAAGTTCCAAAGAATCATAACTAAAGAAAACAAAAGAAAAAAAATAGAGACAGGGAGTCAGTAAACTTTGAGATTAGCTCTTGTGTAAGATAAAGTACACAGCCACTTATTATTTCAAACACTTTTGTACATTGGATAGATGTTAATTGGCTTACTAACAGTTTTTAAATGTTCCCATCTCCTTTGGGAAGCTTATGGTTTGCTTTTATTTTCAAACATCAAGATTCATCATTAAACATTTTCCAATGGAATTCCAGGAATTTTACCCATCTGTGAAGAAATAACGTGGAGTTGACACATTCACGAAAATAAAAGTGTCCTGTTCAAGAATTTACTAGATACATAGCCTCAGTGGCCCTTTGAATTTCACAGTTCTTTAGGTTTCCTTTTTTTTTTTTTCCTGTGTGAAATCCTACATAGACGTCTCATACCACAATGCCTAAGGTCAGAATCAGAACCAACATTTTGAGCCATTTTCTCCAAATCAGATATAGATTTTTTTTCTACAAATATTCTATCAGGCATCATTTATGGATGAACATTATTTAAGGCAGGAAAAAAATTGGGGAAATCAGTATTTTAACCACTATTCATAAATTGCCACCTATTCTTTACAGCTTTGGCTATCCTGTAAATGAGCATGCTACTTGTGGCAGAAGGGAGAAAGGGAGACCATTTTCATTGGTTGAAACATAATCATCAAAGCAACAGCAGTGTATTTTATGCTTTAGGGATATGATACATTCATAAACCTCAAGTGTTGGAGAAATGAGGCGGTGTTGAAAGAGCAAAAAGGCAGTCAGGCTTGGCTTTAATAAATCACAATTTTGCTCCTCTTGTCACTATGTGCTGTTCTGTTATGGCAACTGACATTCAACAAGTATCTTCCAAGCACCTACTATGCGCTAGGCTCTTTCCCATGTGTTAGATTTCATCATCATCATTCCCAGACTCAGTGAGGTTAAGTAACTTGTTCAAGCTCTCACAGCACGTAAAGAGTAAAGCCAGGACCCTAAATCAGGATGTTTGATATAAGAACCCAAGTGCTTCACTTGCAATATAGCCTCCGTGTATCTTACTTTGGGGTTTTATCAGGACTGCTATGACTGGATTTTGCACGCAGACTCCTTAAAATTAGAATTTGGGCCAGGGTGCCTAATCATATAAACATTCACTTGACCTTGGACAAGTTACTTACGTTCTCTGTGCCTCAGTTTCTTCGTTTGTCAAATGAGGATATTAACAGTACCTACTTCACTGGGCAGCCCTGAGAATTAAATGAGTTAGCATGTATGAAGCATTAGAGAAACGTCGCATACATAGTGAGCTTTATTATTAAATCTTCTGAACTATTTATGATTTCGAATTATGTTCTTAGAATTGTGTTCTTATAGAGTTTCATGTCTACACGGATATTTGGTTTTTGTCTTGTCTTGCTTGGTTTTAATTCTCTATTTCTGATGTTGGGAGATGGTGAATAAGACAAAACAGTAGCAGCTGTTGAGCTGTTAGTGTTAAAGGAAGAAAGCTGCACAAAAAGGCGATGGGAAAACATAATTACTTCAAGAGATACCAAAAGGAAGGGGAAAAAAAGAATAATATCCCATGTCAGAAGGAGAGTTCCTCAAAACGACCCTAGAGTAACACACACACATGCATGCACGTCCTGATAATCGTCTCTATAGAAATCAAAACTTGGGGAGTTGCTGGTACAAATCACATTAAATCCAAGACAATAAATATGAGGGGTTGGGTAAAATGAGCAGAATATGATAATACACTCGCATCCTCAGAGGCCTCCCCTGCACTCACTCCCAGCCATTTCCTCCCTGCCACCTGCTCCTGTCCCTGAGACAGCCTGTTAGGGGCGGTGCTTAGCTGGGTCTCTGACCTCCCACTACCACATCTATATGCCGCCTGCAGTTACCCTCCCTCGCCGTCTAACTCCACCCCTTGCTTTACACTGGCCCTTTGAAGGTTTTAATCAGGCACCGATGCTGAAGTTTGTTATTCTTACCAATGGTGGTGATCAAAATCATGGGACGTACTCTGAATCCTAAACATGGTCAGCTTTGCAAACAATGTTTATGGACTCTTTTGTAGCACTGAGTGTTAAGGAAGAAAAACATCCCAATCCTATCTGCAAATTGCATGAGACTGGTTATGAATGATTAACCATTGCAAAGACAATGGAGAATGTGCTCAGACTCTCTAGAGGCAGTGGAAATTAACCATTAAAAACGGCCTCTTAGCAGAGGGCTACTTTTAACTTCACTCTACGTTTATTTTTTCAGTTTTTATTTTTTCATTTGTGTGATGAGCTTTGACCTTTTTATGCAGAGTTTTGATCATTCTCTTTAAATTCCTAACTATGGGGGCCTTTCCTTTCCACGTGAGAGTGTGTGTGTTTGTGTGCACCTCCCCCACATGTACATGCCCTTGGTAGGGGCAGGTAGAAAGATAATGACACTCTGATACATATTATTGAGCAAATTTTTGAGATCTTGGTTAGGTCACTTCCTCACTGAAGGCAGTATATTTCTTTTATCACTTTCAGAGCCAGTTTATATAATTTTTAAAAATATGAAGTATAGTTGATTTACAATGTTGTGTTAGTTTCCGGTACATAGCAAAGTGATTCAGTTTTATATATATATATATATATATATTCTTTTCCAGATTCTTTTCCACCATAGGTTATTACAAGATATTGAATACAGTCTCCTGTACTATACAGTAGGACCTTGTTGTTTCTCTATTTTATATATAGTAATGTGTATCTGTTAATCCCAAGCTTCTAATTTAATCCTGCCCAGGTTATATAATTTGATGGTTCTATGATCTGATAAGAGCTGTTCTCAAGATTCATAGAGGTGCTAAGCACCTCTACTCAGTTTCTGACTATAAAAAAATTTCAATGTCTTTGTTAAACTGAAAAAAATATATAGTCAATCATTTAGGTTACTAATTTACAAATAAAAAATCAGAGGAAAGTAAAATTCCCACCTGCCAAGTCACTCTACTTGGTGACTGTGTTATAAGCTTGGTCAAAGGCTGAGGCAGTAGAACCAAATGGTTCCAAAATACTGTGGTTTAAAGACAATGGAGGTATATTAATCTCACATTATATCTGTAGAGTGAGCACTCCAGGCTGGGGGGCTCTAGGTAGCTCTGGTCAAGGTGCTTACTCAGAGACTTGAGTTCCTTGCACCCTGTTGCTTTGTCAGAGCAGGTCTTCATCAGCAGAGTGGAAGCTGAGTCACAGGTGAGGGACCTATAGCTTGCAGGAAGTGAGAAAGTGACGTGCAAGTCCACTGTCTTAGGCTCAGATGTTGAAACGGCACAGGTCACATCTATACACACTTCACTGGCAAGAATTCAGTCACATGACCTCACCTAGCTAAAAGAGCAGCTAGAAAAAGTAGTCTCTAGTAGGGCCCACGGGAGGCCAGCCACAACTCTATTGTATAGAAAAGAGAGATTAGAGTTTGGGGGACAATCAGCTGTCTATGTCACATCCCCTTAGCTTCTAAAGCTAGAGTTTGGTAAATTTCTAGATATTATGAACCATATTTTTACATATTCAAAAATAGAATCAAATAACTGTTTTGGAAAAAATAATAATACCAAGTGTAAGATGTAGGATGACAGGAGCTGTATAAACAGACAATCTCATATACTCTGAAGGGTAAAAGCATGTTTTGTATCTTCTGTTGGATATCTGGCAATTATTCCAATACAACTTCCTTAATAGTGGAAGTAGAAGCGACACAGTCAGTTATTAAACAGCTGTGCTGCTTGGTTGTCAAACACACACATAGACTGAAAAGAAATATTCTGTATTTCACATTAACGCTGTATCTTCCAACACCATAGGAATCCAGAGGAGTACAGGAATTTGGAAGTGGCTCCTTTACGCTCTTCTATTTGTCCTCACAGCTACTTAGTATATTTATGATCTTTTATCTAGGCTGACAGGGCTATCCCATACGCCCGAGCCTTAATAATCCTTGGGGAAAACATCTCTCTTTCTATCCTCCTTCAGTCAGTGATTTGTAATTTTTACCTTTTTGACCCCTTTTCCCAGAATCTGGTTCCTTTAGCAAAGCAGACTGTCAATCATTCGGGTTCATCCAGATCCACTCTGGATGAGGTGAGGCTGAGTGAAGTACTGCAAATGGAGTACATGTGAAAAATCAATCAGTTTATACTGCCATATTGACCTCATCTTAGCATAACTCTTTTTTTTTAATTAAATTTATTTTATTTTAGCTTAACTCTTGTTCATGGTTTTGCTTTTAAAAAAGTTTCCTTCTCTTCCTCTGCGTTAGGTCTGACTCAAGGTTTAGAAATAGGTGAAGGAAGAGGGTGCAGAGTGACCTCCAGAGGCATACCCAGCTTATCCTAGGTCAGATTAGGTCTCGCTAGATTTCTTTCTGCCCCTTACAGGGAGCTGTCCTTTGTCCTCTGCTTCAGAATCGGAACCACCAACCCATCTCCAACAGTGCCCCACCTTTTTCTTTGTGCTTTTCTGCATCACACTGATTAGGTCCAACAAGTCTAAATTTCAGCAGCTTGAAATTTAGATCCATGGAAGAGGCCTGGCCTCCTCTCCTCGCTGGGGTGATAGTTATACCATCCTTACCCAAGGTTGAGCGTTCATGGTCCCCACATCACTCTCACCTTGCTCCTTGATACCATTCCTCTTCTAACTTCTCCTCACAGAGGTGAGAGGGGCTCCTCTTTGGCCTCACCGAGAGTGTATCAATTCTGTTATGGATGTTGGTGTCCTGAAGCCAGGTATTTTCCCTCTTTATCAACTCCCGCAGGGGTAAGAAGCGTCTATATAACAGACTGCACTTCAACTTTTACTTGTTAACATGGATTCTAATTAGTTTACTGTTAGGGCTCTCTCCTAGCAGTCAGGTATGCCCACCTGAAATCTTGGCACTTTTCCTGGATGACCAGGTATTTGATTTTCAGTGTTATATAGTCCTGTAGCAACCTCTTGGGGTTTTCTCTTAATTTAGTTATATACGAGAGTGAAGTTATTATTTTGTTCCCTTGTCATAAACAGAGTTTAAAGGAAAGCTGGTGCAACTTTAAGAAATTGAAAAGGAAACTAGAGAAATAGCTTCTTAGTAGCATTGTTTTCATGAACTAGGAAATATATTTATGAGTTTGTCTTTTTTTTTTTCCTGGATGAAGAGTTACTGTAGTTTTTTGGTCTTTGAGACTCTTTGGAATGATGAAGGCTAAGCTTGACCCTGGGGTACAACCTTGGATATGTTGTCTGCTTTCCAGTGTTGCTGGAAGCCTGCTCGTGATCTGAGCCAAGGTCTTTAACTTTCCTGTCAAATCTGTGAGCTACATAACAGAATTGTAATGTATATATTCCCTTTTTCTTCAGTTTAGCCAAAGTTCAGAGGTACAATCACCATGCATTTCCTAAGTACCCTGAGGTGATACTACTGAGAAAGTACCAGTGCTTTCCACAGCCCATTCACAAGGCATTCCAATACCTTCTAAAAACCCTCATTAGTGTTAATTTCTGCCATTCCCAGAGTAGGCTTCTGGCCTTTAGAGAAGATTTACCGTTTCCCCACTTGAAGACTCCACTACTTTCTGTCACCTTGAATCTTTTTGCTGGGCTCTTGGCCAGACTTCCCCTCTCATTTGGGATGACTGTCAAAGTTTTAGGTTACTGAATTCACGGCTGCTGATAGATACTACAATCTTCAGGATGCAAGTCTTTCCCATCCCAAATGGCAATAGAGAGAGTATCAGAGATTTGAGCCCAGCAGTGCAATGGAGCACCTACATTTCTGTTTTTCAACTTTGACCAATCGTAAGACCAAAAAGTTCAGTTTCTTGAGCTGCTATCCATTGCTGTCTATTCATGCCCAATTTGGCACTCATAAGGACATTCACAGCGGTTTGATATACATCTATACTATAAAAGGTATCGCAATTCATATAAATCTTAAACGTTGACTGCCGTATACTTCTTCACATCTAAGAATTTTAATTTATGAGGAGGTAGCAGATATAATTGTCAGGCTGGATCAACCTAGCTAATTCTTTGGTTTTTTCTATTTGAAGGTACTGCTGTTCTGAGACCACTTCAAGACTTCTAAATTGGCATTGATGTGAAATATTGTTAGGGTTGAGAAAATTCAATATGTAACACAAATGCTCAGAATGGCTGCTCTCAGACCTCTTCCCACCTCCCTTGCTGAAGGATCCAGAGGCTCTCAATATTCTGAACTCAGAAATCTTCCCTGGCTCTGGGCTTATCCCCAGTTGAGAAACAGTGGGTTCCTCATATGTCACAAAGTTGCAGCAGCAACTTTATCAAGATCAGTTCCAACCCTGCTCCTCCAAAGTCCTTCTGAGGACATCAGAAGTTTCACATAGTTTCTATCCCCTTCTGCTGATGAAAGGTTGCTGGGTCTTGGAAATACCTGAGTCACTCTCAAGACTGGAAAATTCTACCAGACATGAATTCTCTCTTCTCATTATTCTCTGAATTCATGAGTATCTGACAATAAACTTATATAAAACCAAAGATCCCAGCCAGCCAGTCTGTTAAATAAAGTACAGTTTATTGGTTAAGCTTTTGTTCAGTTCACGATATCTACCAAATCCTTATTTCTCCAGAGTTCATGCAAACCGTGATGATTAACTCTAAAGATTTCAAGACATGATTTTTCTATCTTTAATTAAGAATTTAAAGATACGATATCTTAAATCATTTATCGCAGGATGATTTTTCTAAAACGAATTTCCTATTGTGTTGCCCTGTTTTAAGTTCCTATACTGTACGTTTTCTCTTAGAGTGCAGGTTTAACTTTAATAATTTCCTGTAATTCTTTGGGCCCCAAGGAATTACCAAGGACAAAAACATCTAAACTAATGTCTGAAGGTCCTTTACAGATTCCCCGCCTCTACGTACCTTCTATTTGACTATAAGCACTAGTACACAGAACAGGTTCTGAGATTATGCTAACAACCAAAATAGGCTAACACTGAATGACATGTGTCTCAGCCTGGCTTTACTAGAAAGCAGAGCCTGAGAAAAAGGCTTATGTGCCAATACCTTATTGGAGAGTATGCCCCAGGGGGCAAGAATGAGAGACAATGGTAATAAAGCAGGAAGAACCAGAAAAAGAGATGCATCATTGAGTTGGCTCTCCCCTATGTGTGACTGGTTGCTCAATCCCGTGGGATCACCTAAAATATTAAATGTTAAATTTATTTTAATCTGATTCAATTTAAATGTTAAATTACTAGAGAATTTATCCTCTAGCCACAATGATACTAAATTAAAAATCAAAACAAAAACTGGAAACAACTCAGATATCCTTCAATGGGTGAATGGTAAACAACCTATAGTACACCCATGCATTGAACTACTACTGAGCAATGAAAAGAAACAAACCAGGGACTTCCCTGGTGGTGCAGTGGTTAAAGAATCTGCCTGCCAATGCAGGGGACACAGGTTTGATCCCTGGTCCGGGAAGATCCCACATGCCGTGGAGCAACTAAGCCTGTGCACCACAACTACTGAGCCCACGCTCTAGAGTCTGCGAGCCACAACTACTGAGCCTGCGTGACACAACTACTGAAGCCCGCGTGCCTAGAGCCCATGCTCTGCAACAAGAAAAGCCACCGCAATGAGAAGCCCGTGCACCGCAACGAAGAGTAGCGCCTACTCACAGCAATTAGAGAAAGCCCGCATGCAGCAACGAAGGCCCCACGCAGTCAAAAATAAATTAATTAAATTTTAAAAAAAGAAACAAACCATTGACACACAATGACTTGGATAAATCACTAGATAATCATGCTAAGTGAAAAAACAATTCCAAATTTTATAGACTGTATGATTCCATTGATACAACATTCTTGAAATGATAAAACTGTAGAAATGGAGAACAGATTAGTGGCTGCCAGGAGATAAGGAGTCTGTGGGTGAGAGAGGGAAGTGGATATGGCTGTAAGAGAGCAACATGAGGTATCCTTGTGGCAATGGAAATGTTCTGAGATTTGACTGTGACAATGTCAATATTTTGGCTCTTTTATAAGATATTACTATTGAGGGATAAAGTGTACATTGGATTTCTCTGTGTTTCTTACAACTTCATATGAATCTACATTGATCTCAAAATTAAAAACTCAATTTAAAGACATGACAAAAAAAAGGCCTCTCCACAATTCATATGATTATCATTATTCCACTACCATTCAAGTGCTAAAACCAAAGTATCATCCCCCAAATCTTACTTTCCACCTGTAACTAACTCCATTAAATCACAGATGAGAACCTTAGCAATTAAAATGCCACTGGCTGCCAGAGGTTATCACCATGCCACATGGTGGCATACTGGTTCCCCAATATACAGAGTCTGAGACAAAGCTTAAATGCCAATACTTACTGGGGAGTGAGATCCAGGAAGCAAAGGTAAGAGACAGCGAGAGCAAAGCAGGTAAAGATAGAGAGCTAACACAAAGATGGATTATCAAGTTGGCCACCACAATGTGTGACTGGTTACATGGCAGTCAGAATTCTAAAGATGTTCCTCTGAACACCCACCCTCTGATTATTCAGCCAAACACTAATCTAGGTACCACTGTGAAAGGACTTTGCAGATGTAATTAAGACCAATCAGTTGCTTTAAAATAGGGAGATTATTTTGGATTATCCAGGTGGGCCCAATCTAATCACACATGCCCTTAGGAGCAGACAACTTTCCCTGGCTGGAGATGGACAGGAAGAGGTTAAAGAGGTGGTGAAAGGTCAAATCAGGGAGATTCCAAGTGTGAGAAGGGTTCAACGTGCTGTTACTGTTTCTGAGATGTAGGGGCCCCTATGCAAAGACTGGAGAGAGGCCACAGGAGGTAAGAGAATCCTTCAGCTGACAGACAGCAAGGAAATGGGAACCTCAGTCCTGCAACCACCAGGAACTGGATTCTTCCAGCAACTTGGATGAGTTTACATTCAGATTCTCTCCAGAACATACAGAAAGGAGTCTAAACTAGCTGATACCTTGATTTTGGTCTTGTGGAGCCCAGGAAAGAGAAACCCACCAAGCCAAACTGGACTTGTGACCTACAGAACTCTCAAGACAAAAAATTTGTGTTGTTTTAAGTCATTCAGTTTGTGGCAATTTGTTTCAACAGCAATAGAAAATGAATATAGTTTGCTGCCTAAAACGCAACTCAGGACTATCTCCCTAGGGAAAGAAAGAAACACTTATCCACTGACTCCCATCTCATAATAGTGAAGGTCACTTATGAGTTATACATGCATGAAGGTCCAGCAGTTTCCTACCACCTTCCTGCAGCACAGCATCAATAAAAAGCCCTTGAACAGGAAATGGTTAAGTATGAGGGGCAGGCCTGAGGCAAGGTGCTGCCAGGCTGCACATGTAAGAAGTGGCCAGTATCAAAGTTGTTCTCATGCTCACTCCATAAAAATGAAGACCAAAGGGGAGAAAGAGGAACAGCTTTCTTTTTCTGGGTGCCAAGTTTATAATATATCCAGCTGTGATTCTAATATACCCAAAAGCACTATATATGCTAGCAGCAGTCCCTCTTAGGTGGCATAAGGCAGGTTGGTGGGGTCAAGAAGGCAAAGGTTCAAGGTGTTTGAAGGGTCATTGTTATGGACTGAATGTCTGTGTCACTCCAAAATTCATATGTTGAAATCTTAACCCTCAACATGATGGTATGAGGAGGTGGGGCCTTTGGCAAGTGATTAGGTTATGAAGGTGGAGTCTTCATGAGTGGAAGTAGTGCCCTTCAAAAGAGACCTCAGGAAGCTCTGTCACTCCTTCCACCACGAGAGGACATGGCAAGAAGAAGGCTATCTGTGAACAAGGAAGCCAGCTCTCACCAGACACCGAATTTGTCGGCACCGTGTTTTTGACTTTTTAGCCTCTAGAACTGTGAGAAATAAATCTTTACTGTTTAAACCACCAGTCTATGGTATTTTTGTTTTAGTAGCCTGAACGGACTATGACAGTCATCAAAATAGATCCCAGAGTAATTAAGGTAGATAGTGGGACATGGATGAAGAGAAACCTGAGCCAAAGAGCGACACCGTTTGGGCCCTAGCATGGAGTAGAAGACAGGGATGTTGTGAAGGTGGTGTCCTTACTGAGGCTGGCTGCTGGTGCCTGGCGTGCATTGTACAGCAGCGTCCATACCCTTTTTGAAGCACTGTGAGGTCAGGCCGACTTCCCTGGGCCCTCTGACGCATTTTGTTTCTTGTTCTTCCGCTTTGAATCCCCAAAGAAAGGTTCTTACTTGCGCCTCTTCTTTGACACAAATGTGCACATCTATGTCCATACAATGGGCTAGGTCCTGAGACCTGGAAATCCCCAGCCTACAGGAACATCATCTTTGGAAGGTAGATTGTCCTCTCCTGTGTGGTGGGGGGAGATACTTCATTGCTTCTCCTTTCCAGCCTTACCCTCATTTGTAGACTCAATGGGCTCCAACCCCCAAGTATTATGAACCTCCTTTTTCTTCTATTTACTATCCTAGGTCCATCATTTACTGGCTGGGAAATCATGGGTCAATCATCTGACCTTTCCTTGCTTCTGTTTCTTCATTTACAAAATGATGATAAAAACATAATTTATAGGGCTGTGGTTTGGCTTAAATGGGTTAATATAAGTAAAGTGTTGAGAACAGTGCCAGACCTAGAGTGTCTGCTATAATGACAACAACAATAATAACAACAATATTGCTATTATTAGATGGCAAAAGATCAACTCAACCTAAAATATGGAGAATTTATTAAATTAACTATAATAGAGCCATAAAATGGAATATCATGTAGTTTTTAAAAAATTAACAAGATTTATAAGATATATTAATCAGGAGAAGTTAGAGAAAAGCTTGTATAATACAGTGTAAAACAATATGGCAAAGTAATATATACTTACATTTGCTTGCATATGTGTAAAATTGCTTGGGGAAGATACACAAGAAGCTAATAGTAGTAGTTTTTCTGTTTGGGTCATAAAACCTTGGCAGATGGGTGACAGTGGTAGAAGAGAGATTTTTCAGTGTACATTTTTATACTTTTCAATTTAAGAACCATGTAAATGTATTATCTAGTCAAAAATACAGGCAATGCCTTAAGAATGAAAATATAAAAGAGAGAACTCAACTAATTCATTGGCGCTGGGGAACTCTAACCTATGTGTGAGAGTCGTGATCCTGAAATCTAGACTGCATAAAGGGCATGATCAGTCTTTTTTCTTCAAGAATTTCTGATCAGTTACACTACTGAGAGATGAATTCTGAGAGCTCAAAAGACCTATCTGGTGGCAAGGGTGACACCTGCAGGACAGACTGAGAATTTGTCGAATTATTTATCTTTGCTGAGCAGAACATTACACCTGGGGCATGGCTTAAGGCGGCTGATCATGGATTTCTCATAGGAATTGCTAGACAAAGAAGTTTGCATAAGTACCAATGGAAATACTGCAAACAAAAGCATTTTTATATAGGGAATCTAGGAAAGTCACTTCCGACTCTCTAGCTGTGTCTTTCAGCAAAGCCATTTAACAGCCTCGGAGACGTGGTTCCTTCAGGTGTAAAATACGGAGAATGAGGCCTATTTTTAAGAGTTGTATGGATTTGAAATAGGTATGTAAAGTTCATTGTTCAGCTCCTGGCACATTTTAAGTGTTCAGTAACTAGTATCTACTGGTATTGTTAATAGCCACTGTCCACTGGACTGATTCCTTCAGCCAAACACCCAGCTTGCTGCAAATCAGCCCCTTCACTACCTTCCAAATGAATCCAGTCACACTAAATACAACAAGAGTTTTGAGGTTATACTGCAGAGCCACAAACCAGATCACCTGGGCAGTGATAAGGATCCCATCCAGGGCCTTTCTCCCTTGTAGCACTTGGCCTCTGGAACTCCTGTGTCCTTGCTCCAAGATTTCCCCTGACACAGCAACTCCCAGTCTTTGCCTCCTTCTCTCCCTTCTTACTTATGCAGATCAATGTATCTCTCCTACTTTACACTTCTGTCAAATAAAAAGCAAATTTGGGGCTTCCCTGGTGGCGCAGTGGTTGAGAGTCCGCCTGCCGATGCAGGGTACACGTGTTCGTGCCCCGGTCCGGGAAGATCCCACATGCTGCGGAGCAGCTGGGCCCGTGATCCATGGCCACTGAGCCTGCGTGTCCGGAGCCTGTGCTCCACAACGGGAGAGGCCACAACAGTGAGAGGCCCGCGTACAGCAAAAAGACTATTGCAACAGTGAGAGGGAGACTTTGCAATAGGGAGAACAGAGCTCCTGACCCTAAGATCTATAAGCATCTCAGTGGTCAGGGAGAAAGATGTGTTTGTTTTATGGGGAGGCATAAACAAGGCCAGAAAGGACAGGAACTAAGGGAGTAGATGAGCAGGTGGCATGATCAGACAGTTAAGCAGGTGATGTCGTTAAGGAGGAATTATTCCACATTCCAGTGCGCAACCCCTGGGGCCAAATTTCAGGGCTCTGGGGAAGGACAGAAGCCTAACTAAAGTTTGGTTGAGGTAAGTTAGTGGGCATTTTGTTCAAATTGTTCAGTGGGGACAAACAGTTCAGCAAATCTTTTATGACAAAGAATGGGAATTTCGAGGGTTTGTGTCTGGCTTTGTCCTAAGTAAACAAGGCGGTGGTGGGGGGTCATCTTATTTAAGTCATATGGGGAAGGGTGTTCTTTGCAGTAAGTCTTTTCCCAGAACACGAGAGGATGAGAGGATTTCTTAATCTGCAGTTTTCCGGGAGCACAGAGATCAGGTAAAGGGCAATGTTATCATTTCCAAACGAGCAAGTCACATCTCACCTCCACTGCTGGCAATTTGGGGTCATTTACTCACCATTCTCTGTCTCTGTTTCTTCACCCATCTGTGTTTTCTAGGAAAAAAGTAAATTATTAAATATCTATATCTGTACCTCCCTTTCTCTGACAGCAAGAGAAATTTATCTATAAATCATAGAAAGTCGCATACATCACACACTTTACCCTGAATACTTCAGGATGCCTTTCCTAAGAAGAACATTCTTCCATATAACCACAATAACACTAGTCCACCTAAAAATTAACATCAATTTTATAATATCTTCTAGTATCCAGTCCACATTCTCATTTTCCTAATTGTCTTCCAAATACTTTTATTACTCCCCCACCCAGACCTCTTGAAACAATATCCAACCTAGGTTCACAGGTAACGTTGTATTTAATGTCATTTTAGTTTCCTTGAACTTTGCGACTCAAAGCGTGATCCATGAGTCAGTATTATCAACATCACCTGGAAAGGAGTTTGAAATGCAAACTATCAGGCCCTGCCCAGACCTAATCAGAAGCAGCTTTTGAACCAGATCCCCAGGTGATTCAAATGTGCCTTAAGAATTGAGAAGCACTGCTCTCGAACAGTGTTTCCACTTTCTCCCCATGATACTGAATTTTTGAAAAGTCTAGATCAGTTGTTTGTTTTTTTCATTACCACTTTTATAGTCACTTATCTGAATATAAATTCACTTACATCCATTCTAGAAGGTTTGGAAAATGGTGGTTTTGTTTTCTACTTCATACTTTTCTGTGTCTGAGTGTGCTTTAGTATCTTAAAAGCATCTTTTTCCTTTTTCTCCTTTCTTTGGATCATGTAAGCAATAAATGAATGAATTTTATGGTAAAACTTTACATGATTTAGACATCTACAAAGAAAAGTCTACATCCTCCTTTATATTTCCTATCAGTTTTATTCCCCTCCTCAGATGTAGCTACTATCAACTGATTTATATGTATCTGTATCATTCAGGGTTCAGTCATGGGAGCAGAACCATGATGCACATTTTGGAAAGAAGACATTTATTGCAGGAATTAGACCTTACAAAAATGCTGGAAGTGAGGAAGTGAAAGTCTGGAAGGGGAGTCAGAGATCAGGTGCCTGGAGCAGGGATGGGGAAGCCAAGCCCTGGAGCTTGTAGGGAAAGCTGTGAAGCCAGCCAGACATGTCCAACCCGCAGTGTGGGCTCAGGAGGGGACTATGGGAGGCTATTCCCTCTGTGTAACTCCTTCCCTGTGGATCCGTAGCCAAGCATCTTCTGAACAGCTCAGAGCTGCTATTAGACATAGGGCCAGAGATCAGGAATACCAGATGGACAAGGAGCTTTGACCCACAGTTCATCAACACATCTGACCACGGTGACCTTCTCAGAGTAATGGCTGCTGTTTTGCTTTTGCCTCCCAAATCTTATATAAGCTCCCTTATGGACAACTATAACCTGGGTTGGAAAAGAAGGCATAATCCAGCCCAGCATTCTACCCACCCTCTTTAAATAAGTATATATGCATACTCATTCTTTGTAGAAATGGAATCACATGGTACATATTGTTTGCCACTTTCACTTGTCACTTCAGTCTTTTGAGGTCTGTCAGTACATATTGCACAGTACACCAAACCACTTCTTTTTAGTTTGTGCAACCCCTTGAGGCAGCTTTTTTTAAAACCACTGGTGGCATCCCTTAGTGGTTCATGGAATTAACTACTGTGTCAAAGCACCATTAAAAAGTATGGGATAGGACAGAAAATATCAAAGTGCATCTCCCTCTGTAAAGATAACTACTGCTTTGTGAAACATTCATTTCAGTTAAATACGTGTTTGTGATGTGGGCACAGCCTGAAATATATAGCCTTCTGTGGGTAGCAGTGGTTAAAAAAAACATTGCCTTGGGATTTTGCTTTTCTTTCTTTTTTTCCTCTTCCACCACCTCTCCATTTTTTTGTTTGATTATTTATTTTGACTAATAACCTTAGTTTGGAAAAAATAGGGTGATATCTGGGGCTAAGGGTTTTTGAAATAGAGGGAGTGAGACAATTAAATTCACCTTAAAAAATTATGCTATGGTTATAAATAGCATCTTATCTATTGCCAGTACAAAGTTGCTAGCAAGCATTAGAAGAAGATGCCTCTTCAGTAACATGAATGAGAAAAGATTGATATGGTCAGAAAATCAAATTATGTTGCCTCAAAAGTGTAAAAAACCTTCAGTTTGTGAACTTCCGCAACCAACAGTAAAACATGTTCATTTGTTTGGTAACAGAGACCTCTAGAGAGCTCATATTAGAACTGTAGCAAAACCTTTTTAAAAATTATTTATTTTTTATTTTAAGAGCTGACTTTGGTTGATATCATAGATTTTTGGAACACAAAAAGAATTTAGAGATCATTTAATTCCATATACTTGGATGCTCCTAAGACTTATTACTTACCTTTTATATGCCAAGCACTTTTATAAATAATATCTAATTCGGTTTTCACAATTCTGTGAGGTAAGTATTACCACTTTCAATTTGGTTTTTAAAATTTATCTTTAAGTTTATTTTTAATTTAATTTTTATTTTATTCTTATTGAGGTATGATTGACAAATAAAACTTGTATATATTTAGATTGTACATTGTGATTTTTTTTTTACAGTGTATTGAAGTATAGTTGCCAAAGTGTGGCACTTTCATTTCATAAATGAAGAAACAAAAGACTCAGGAAGTAAAGTGACATGTCTAAAAGCAGAAAGCTAGAAAGTGGCAGGGCCAAATCTAAAACTCAGGATTCTGGATTTTCAGGCCAGCAGTTTTTCTAATATACTACAATATCAAAACAGTATATACTTTTAAAGTGAAGAGGACTTAGCATTTAGTTCATTTTCTTCATTTCTAAATGGAATGAAAGAGACACAAAAAGAAGAGCAAATTGTCTGGGGTTACATAGCTAGTAAAGAGCAGAGCCAAGGTTAGTATAAGTGAAACAGCTGGAGATTGAAGACCAGGAGACAGGCGTGCTAACCTGGTTTTCAATCTCCAGCTGTTTCACTTATACTACACGGACAAAATACATCCTACTTAATAATGTGGAAAGACCCATTTCTAGCAAAATGGCAGAATGGTTTAAAAAAATCACTTATTAGAAATTATTTAGGGAGGGTAAATATATCCATATGCACTCAAGTGAAATTAATTTTCTATAAATATGATTTTTTTCGTATGTAAAAGAAAATATATCTCAGAAACTGAAATGACAGAATAAAATAAGTGATTAAAGTGATGATATTGATGTGCATTGTTGATCAGTAATTTATTTGTTAAAATATACAAGTGCTTTTTACAATGTAAATTTGCCATTCAGCTTGAACACATACTATGGGCAAAAGTCAATGTACATGACTGGGAATGAAACTGAGAGAGGTGTGATTTTTGTCTCCCTGGACTTGCAGTCTTTGAGAGATATTTTTTTAAAAGCGCTCAAATAGCATTTAACTAATTGCAATTTTTGTAAATGCTATGAAGTAAAAGTGTAGGATACTATAGTTCTATTTTTAAAAAATCACTTCTTAGGAAAAAACTCTAGATAAAATATTAAAAAATAAATATTTAGTTCAGGAGAGTTAATTTCCTGAAATTGAAAGCTGAAAATTTTTAAGTGAAGGCAGGAAAGTATCAGAAAATTTCAGAGAGCAAAAAGGAGTGGAGAGGGTAATTAATCAAAGAGGTGAGGAATTCAGAGGCTCCAGCCTGCTCAAAGGGCACCTCAGAATTACGGTGACCTCCAGCTTTCTGGCTGGTGGTCTCACAGGACATCAGAGCAGGAAGCAAACCTTCAGGACTTCCTAAGATGGAAATTCAGACAGCACCCCCACTGCATTAAGCTGGGACCCCAATGGGTAAATCCTCAGTTGGAAGGGTGAATTGAAAAATCAAAGTCACTCCACAGATGGAAATAACGAAATAGTTTGCCTTTTTCAAACTTGGGGCTGGGTTGGGGGACGGGAGGAATGCCTCTCAAGGGAATTTTGTGTGTGTGCTTACTTTTGTGGTACGCGGGCCTCTCGCTGTTGTGGCCTCTCCCGTTGCGGAGCACAGGCTCCGACGCGCAGGCTCAGTTGCCATGGCTCACGGGCCCAGCAGCTCTGCGGCATGTGGGATCTTCCCGGACCAGGGTGCGAACCCGTGTCCCCTGCATCGGCAGGCAGACTCTCAACCACTGCGCCACCAGGGAAGCCCCTGTGTGTGTACTTTTTTTTAAAAGTCAGGTTTATGGAGGCTTAATTTCTGTGAAGTAAAATTCACTATTTTTAGTATGTAGTTCTATGAACTTTGATAAATGCCTACAATCTTGTAAGCACCACCTTAATGAAGATGGAGAACACCTCCATCACCCCCCAAATTCCCTTGTGTCACTTTCTAGTCCAACCTCCTCCCCTACCTCCAGCCTATGCCACCACTGATTTTTCTGTCCCCACAGTTTTGTCTTTTCATGAATGTCATGTAAATGGAATCATGGAGTATTGTAGTTTTTGAGTTAGCTTCTTTCACTTAGCCTAACGCCTTAGAAGTACATCCACATCATTTTTTCAGGAGTTTGTTCATTTTCAGCGGCATCCTGCTGCATGGATGTAACATGGTTTGACTGTGCAGTCACAACTGAAGGCTATTTGGGTTGCTTCCAGTTTTTGGTGATTATAAATAAATATTATAAACATTCATGATTAAGTTTTGTGTGAACATAGGGGTAGGACTGTTGGATTATGTGATAAGGATGTTAAACCTTATAAGAAACCATTAAAATGTTTTCCAGAGTGGTTATGGCATTTTGCATTCTCACGACCAATGATGAGAGTTCAAGTTGTTGTGCCTCCTCCTCAACACTTGACACAGTCATTTATCAAACGTTAGCCATTCTGATGTGCATGTAGTGATATCTCATTGTGCTTTTAATGAGTACTTCCCTCATGACTAATGATGTTGAACATCTTTTCATGTACCTTTTTCCCATCTGTATATCTTTATGGATATGTATGTTCAAATCTTTTTACCATTTTTGATTGGGGAATTGGTTCAATTATTATTGAGTTTTGAGAGTTATAATTATATATTCCTTTGCAGTTAAACTTTTATTTTGAGGTAATTGTAGATTCACATGCAGCTGTAAAAAGTTATAGAGCTCCTATGTGTCCTTTACTTAATTCCTCCGATTAGAACATCTTGCAAAATGTTACTGTATAATACAGTAGAGTAACCAAGACATTGACACTGATACACTCAAAATACAGAACATTTCCATCAACAAAAGGACCCCTTATATTGCCCTTTTATACCCACACTCACTTCCTCCTGCCTGCACCCCCTCCCTATTAGCCTCTTTTAACAGCTAATCTCTTCTTTTCTAAAATTTTGTCATTTCAAGAATGTTATATAAATGGAATTACACATTATGTAAACTTTTGGGATTAAGTTTTTTTTCACTTAGCATAATTTCCGGGAGATTTATCCAAATTGTTCTGTGTATTAGCAGTGCTACTTTTGTTTCATTTTCTCTATTGTTTTTCTGTTTCCAATTTTACTGATTTCTGCTCTTATCTTTATTATTTACCTTTCTCTGCTTCTTTATTTTTCTCTTTATTTCTGAGTTATTGAGGTGAGCTTAAATTTGATTTAAGTTTTTTCTTTTCTGATTTCTAATGTATGCATTTAGTGCTATAAATGAGGTTTGTTTGATGAGCCAGGACATTTGTATGTCTTCCATGTGCATTTAAAAAGAATGTGTATTCTTCTTTTGTTGTTTGGATTGTTCCTTAAATGTCCACTAGATCTTGTTGGTTGATGGTGTTGTTGAGTTCTATATCTTGCTGATTTTCTGTCTAGTTGTTCTATCAATTGTTGAGAGAAGTGTGTAACAGTCTGCAGCTATAATTGTGGGTTTGTCTAGTTCTCCTCTGAGTTCTTTCAGGTTTTGTTTCACATAATTTTCAGCTCTGTTGTTTGGTGCCTACCCATTTAGGATTACTATCTCTTTTCAGTGGATTGACCCTTCTATTGTTATATAACCGCCCCTCTCTGTCTCTGGTTATGTTCTTTCAGAGGAAGTCTATCTTATTTGGTATTATAGAGTCATTCCTGTTTTCCTTTGATTAATGTTTGCATAATGTATCTTTTATGTTTATTCTTTCAACCAGTCTGTATCTTTATATTTGAAGTGAGTTTTTTGTAGACAGACGATAGTGGGTTATGTTTTATAATTCACTCTGTAAATTTTTATCTTTTAATTATATATTTAAACTATTTACTTTCAATGTAATTATTTGTATGTTAAGATTAAAATCAGCAGTTTACTCTTTTTTTCCCCTTATTTCTGTTTTGTTTCTCTATTTTTTTCCTGCCTTCTTGTGAATGGAACAAATTTTAGAATTCTATTTTGAATTATTGATCATGTCTTTGAGTGCATCTCTTTTGGTATACTTTTTAAAGTGGTTATTCTAGATATTACATTATATGTATATAACCCATCATGGTCTACTGGCATCATCATTTTACCAATTCAAATGAAATATAGAAAACTTACCTCCTTTTGTGTTCCCTTTTCCTCTCCCATTTATAATGTAATTTAAAAAATATATTTTCTGAACATAGAGGACATATCAGACAGTGTTATAATTTTTGCTTCAACCATCAAACAGTTTAGAAAACTCAGTGGAGAAGAAAAACCTATTGTATTTACCCATATATTTGTTTACCATGGGGTTTTTTTGTTGTTGTCCCTCTTTCCTAATATTTGAAGGTTCTTTTTTATCATTTCCTTTCTATTTAGAGAGATTCCTGTAGCCATTCTTTTAGGGTAGGTTTGCTAGTGGCAAATTCTCTTAGTGTTCTTTCACCTGAGAATGTCTTGATTTCCTCACCATTTGAAGGATATTTTCACTTGGTATAAAATTCTGGGTTGGCAATTCTTTTCTTTCAGCACTTGAAATGTGTGGTGCCACCTCGTTCTGGCTTTCATGGTTTTTGATGAAAAATCCACTATCATTTGAATGTTTTCCTCCTGTAGGTATGGTGACATTATCCTCTGACTGCTTTCAACATTTTTTCTTTATCTTTAGTTTTTAGAAATTTATTTATGATGTATATTGGTGTGAATTTCTTTAGGCTTATCTTGTTTGGAGTTCACAGAACTTCATGAATCTATAGATACACGTTTATTGCCAAATTCAGGATTTTTTCAGCTATTGTTTCTTAAAGTACTTTTTCAACTCTGCCTTCCTTATCCTCTCTCTATATAACTCTGTTGGCACAAATGTTACCTCTTCTTTTATAGTCCTACAGGTCCCTCTGACTCTGTTCACTTTTTAAGTCTACTTTTCTCTGTTGTTCAGTTGGAGTAATCTCAGTTGTTCAATTCACAGATCTTTCCTCTCTCCTCTCCACTCTAGTGTTGAGCTCATCCACTGAATGAATAAAAATCCACTGAATTTTTATTTGTTACTGTATTTTTCAGTTCTAACAATATAATTTGATTACTCTTATCAATTTGTATTTCTTTGCTGAGACCATCCATTTCCTTCCTGAAGCTTTATATGTTTTTAAAATTTATTTTAAGCAGTCTCATGATTGCTTGTTGAAGCATTTTATCATGGCTTTAAAAATTTTTTTTTCAGACAGTTTCAACATTGCTGTCATATTGATGTTGACAACTATTTACTGTCTTCTTTGCATTCAGTTTGAAGTCTTCCTGATCCTTATCTGACAAGATTTTCGATTTATCTATTTATTTAATTTAAATTAAAGTATAGTTGATTTACAATATTATGTTTGTTTCAGGTGCACTGCATAGTGATTCAGCATTTTTATAGATTATACACCATTTAAAGTTACTACAAAATAATGGCTGTAATTCTCTGTGCTGTACCATATATCCTTGTTGCTTATCTATTTTTTAGATAGTAGTTTGTATTTCCAAATCCCATACCCCCTCTCTTGCCCCTTCCCACTTCCCTCTCCCCACTGGTATCCACTAGTTTGCTTTATATATCTGTAAGTCTGTCTCTATTTTGCTATATAATTTACTTGTTTTACTTTTTAAACAACACATGTAAGTGATAACATACAGTATTTGTCCTTCTCTGTCTTACTTATTTCACTAAGCATAAAAAATACCCTTCAGGTTCATCCATGTTGTTGCAAATGACACAATTTCATTCTTTTTTATGGCAGAGTAATATTCCATTGAATACATATACTATATCTTCTTTATTTATTAATCTCTTGATGGACACTTGGGTTGCTTCCAAATCTTGACTAATGTAAATTGTGCTACTATGAACATTGGGGAGCACGATCTTTTCAAATTAGTATTTTCATTTTTTTTTTCCAGATATTTACCAGGTGTCGAATTGCTGGGTCAAACAGTACTTCTACTTTTAGTTTTATGAGGAACCTCCATACTGTTTTCCATATGGATGCACCAATTTACATTCCCATCAACATTGTACAAGGGCTCCCTTTTCTCTACATCCTTGCCAACATTTGTTATTTGTGTTCTTTTTGATGATGGCCATTCTGACAGGTGTGAGGTTATATCTCATTGTGGTTTTGATTTGCATTTCTCTGATGATTAGTTATGTTGACCATCTTTTCACTGTTGGCCATCTATATGTCTTCTTTGGAAAAATGTCTGTTCAGCTCTTCTACCTATTTTTAATCAGGTTGTTTGTTTTTCTTTGAAACTGAGTTATATGAGCTATTTATATATTTTGGATATTAACCGCTTGTAGGTCATATCATTTGCAAATATTTCCTCCCATTCAGTAGGTTGTCTTTTCATTTTTTCATGGTTTTCTTTACTGTGCAAAAGCTTTAAGTTTAATTAGGTCCCATTTGTTTACTTTGCCTTTATTTCTTCTGCCTTAAGAGACAGATCAAAAAAAAATATTGCTACAAGTTGTCAGTGTTCTGCCTATGTTCTCTTCTAGGAGTTTTATGGTTTCAGGTCTTACACTTAGGTCTTTAAATTATTGTTCATTTATTTTCGCATATGGTGTGTGGAAATGTTTTACTCTCATTCGTTTACATGTACCTGTCCAGTTTTCCTAGCACAATTTATTGAAGAGACTGTCCTTTTAAAATTACATATTCTTGCCTCCTTTGTTATAGATTAATTAACCATAGGTTTGTGGGTTTATTTCTGGACTCCCTATTCTGTTCAATTGATCTATATGTGTCTGTTTTGGTGCCAGTACCATGTTATTTTGATTACTGTAACTTTTTAGTACAGTCTAAAGTCAAACAGCACGATACCTCCAGCTTTTTTCTTTTTTCTCAAGATTGCTTTGGCATCCCTGTCTTGTTCCTTTAGAGGAGAGGCTTTTCGCTTTTCACTGTTGAGTATGAAGTTAGCTTTGGATTTGTCATAAGTGGCCTTTTTTGTGTTGAGATATATTCCCTCTATACCAACTTTGATGAGAGGTTTTTTTTTAATCATGAATGGATGTTGAATTTTGTCAAATGCTTTTTCAGCATTGATTGAGATAATCATGTGATTTTTTTTATCCTTTGTTAATGTGTATCACACCAATTAATTTTCAAATATTGAACCATCCTTGTACCCCTGGAGTAATCCCACTTGATTATGGTGTATGAACCTTTTCATAAATTGTTGGATTTGGTTTGCTAATACTTTGTTGAAATTGAGAATTTTTTCATCTATATTCATCAAAGATATTGGCATATAATTTTCTTCCTTTTTTTACTGCCTTTATCAGGTTTTGGTATCAGGATAATGGTGGCCTTATAGAATGAATTTGGGAGTGTTCCCTCCTTTTAATTTTTTTGGAATAGTTTGAGAACAGGTTTAAGTTCTTCTTTTGTGTGTATGGTAGAATTCCTCAGTGAAGCTATCTGTTCCTGGACTTTTGTTTGCTAGGAGTATTTTTACTACAAATTCAGTTTCACTACTAGTGATCAGTTTGTTCAAATTGTCTGTTTCTTCCTAATTCTTAGCATGCTGTATGTTTCTAAAAATTTGTCCACTTCTTCTAGTTTATCCAATTTGTTGGCATGTGACTGTCGTAATAGTCTCTTATGATTTTTTTGTATCTCTGTGGTATCAACTGTTATTTTCCTCTTTCATTTCTTATTTTGTTTATGTGTGTCCTCTTCTCTTTTTTTTAAATGATTATTTTTTTAAACCATTTTTTTAAATTAATTAATTTATTTATTTGGCTGCATTGGGTCTCAGTTGTGGCGTGCGGGCTTAATTGCCCTGTGGCATGTGGGATCTTAGTTCCCCGACCGGGGATCAAACCTGTGTCCCCTGCATTGGAAGGTGGATTCTTAACCACTGGACCACCAGGGAAGTCCCTCTCTTTCTTCCCTTCTTGATGAGCCTGGCTAAAGATTTATCAACTTTGTTTATCTTTTAAAAAAAACAGCTCTTGCTTTCATTGATCTTTCCTTTTTTTGTCTCTATTTTACTTCTTCTTATCTCTGATCTTTACTATTTTTGCAATTATGCTGCCTTTGGGCTTCATTTGTTCTTCTTTTTCTAATCCCTTTAGATGGTAAGTTGTTTATTTGAGTTTTTCTTATTTCTTGAGAATAGGCCTGTATCACGATAAGCTTCCCTCTGAGAATTGCTTTTGCTGCATCCCATAGATTTTGGAAAGTTGTGTTTCCATTTACATTTGTCTTGAGGTATTTTCTGATTTCCTCTTTGATTTCTTCATTGACCCACTGGTTTTTTAGTAGCATGTTGTTTAGTCCCCATATGTTTGCAATTTTCCCATTTTTCTTTCTGTAATTGATTTCTGGTTTCATACCACTCTGGTTGGAAAAAATGCTTGATATAATTTCTAACCTCTTAAATTTCTTGAGACTTGTTTTGTGGCCTAGCATGTGATCTATCCTGGAGAAGCTTTCATGTGCACTTGAAAAGAATGTGTGTTCTTTGCTATTGGTTGGAATATTCTTTATATATCTATTTGGTCAACTTGGTCTAAAGTATAGTTCAAGTCCAGTGTTTTCCTGTTGACTTTCCGTCTGGATGATTTATCCATTGTTGAAAGTGGGGCACTGAATCCCTACTATTATTGTATTGTTGTCTCTTTCTCCCCTCAGATCTGTTAGTATTTACTTAATATATTTAGCTGCTCCAATCTTGCATGTGTATATATTTACAATTGTTATATCTTTTTGATGAGTTGATCACTTTATCATTAAATAATGACCTTCTTTGTCTCTTCTTACTATTTTGGCTTCAAGTGTAACTTTAAGTATAGCTTACATAAGTATAGCTACCCACACTTTCTTTTGGTTCACAGTTGCATGGAATATCTTTTTCCATCCCTTCACTTTGAGCCTATATGTGTCCTTAAAGCTGAAGTGAGTATCTTGTAGGCAGCATATAGCTGGGTCTTGTTTTTTAATCCATCCAGCCACTCTGTGCCTTTTGATTAGATAATTCAATCATTTACATTTAGAGTAATTATTAATATGTAATGACTCACTAATGTCATGTTGTTAATTGCTTTCTGGCCATTTTGTAGTTTCAGTGTTCCTTTTTTCCTCTCTTGCTGTCTACCTTTATGAATTGGTGATTTTCCATGACGAAAATTCTCTTCTCTTTATCTTTTGTGAATCTACTACAGGTTTTTGCTTTGTGGGTATCATGATGCTTACACAAAACATCTTATAGATTAACATTCCAGTTTATTCTGATAGCAACTTAACTTCAATTGTATATTAAGAACTACCCTTTTATTCCCTCCCCTTTTATATTTTTGACATCACAGCTTACCTCTTTTTATATTGTATATTTGTCAGAAATTATAGTAGCTATAGTTGTTCTTAATACTCTTTTTCTTTAACCTTTATACTATAGTTCAGTGGTTAACACACCATCATATTACAGAATTAGAGTTTTCTAAGTATGGCTGTATATTTAAGAAAAAGAAGAGCAAATTAAATCTAAAATAAGTAGAAGAAAATAAGTTATTAAAGTTAGAGCAAAAATCAATACAATTGAAAACATAAAATTAATAGAGAAAATAAATTATACCAGAATCTGGCTCTTTCAAATGTTCAATAAAACTGATAGGCCTCTGGCCAGGCTCACTAAGAAAAAAGGAGAAAGGAAAGAAATTACTAATATCAGAAATGAAAGAGGAGACATAACTACAGAGTGTCTTGATATTAAAAGAATAATAAAGGAATGCTATAAACAACTTTATGCCCACAAATTTGATAACCTACATGAAATGGATAAATTCTTTGGAAGCTTCAATCTGCTAAAACTCACACAAGAATAGACAATACGAATAGGCCTGTTTCTATTTAATCAACAATTGATCACCTTCCAAAAAAGAAAGCACCAGGGACAGATGGGTTCACTGGTGAATTCTTTCAAACGTTTAAGGAAGAAATTACACCAATACAATCTCTCTCAGAAGATAACAGCAGAGGGAATACTTCCTAACTCATTTTATGAGGCCAATATTTCCTAATACCAAAACCAGATAAAGACACTACAAGAAAGGGAAACTACAGACCCATACCTCTCACGAACAGATGCAAAAATCTTCAGTAAACTTGAAGATAGATCAATAAGAATTACACAATCTGAAAAAGAGACAAAAAGGCAATTGAAAAAAATGAACAGAACCTTAGGGACTTACAGGACAATAACATAATGTATAACATTTGTATCATCAGAGTCCTAGTAAAAGGGAGGAAAACATGTTGGGATGAGAAATTTTTTAACCAAAACGGTGAAAAACTTCCCAGATCTGGTGAAAGACATAAACTGCAGATTCAAGAAACTGAGTAAACCACAAACGAGATAAACCCAAAGAAGTTCATTTTAATACACATCATGATCAAACTTCTGAAAACTAAAACAAGGAAGAAAAAAATCTTAAAAGATCCAGAGAGAAATTACATATTTTAAATGACAATTCAAGTAACAGAGAAATTCTCATTAGAAACTATAGAGGTCACTGCTAATCCCTAACTCCCATTATAGCAGAGGCAAACTGTTATATATAGGCTGGATAAACAACAAGGTCATACTGCATAGCTCAGGGAACGATATTCAATATTCTGTGACAAACCATAATGGAAAAGAATATATATACAGTTATATGTATAACTGAGTCACTTTGCTGTACACAAGAAATTAACATAACATTATAAATCAACTATACTTCAATAAAATTTAAAAATATGTAAATCAACTATACTTCAATAAAAAAAAAAACCCACAGGGGTCATCAGGAAGTGACAAAATATATTTAATTACTAAAAGGAAACAACTATCAACCCTGAATTTTATATCTAGCAAAAATACCTTTCAATAATAAAAGGTGAAATAAAGACATTCTCAGATGAAAAAAAATAAAAGAATTTGTTGTCAGCAGACCTGATCTAAAAGAATTGCTGAAAGAAGTTGTTACAACAGAGAGAAAATAGTAATAGAAAAAACCTAGAACATCAGTAATAAAGCAAGAACAATGAAATGGATAAATATAACAGAATATCATTCTTCTTATGAGTCTTTAAAATTATTATTAGTTGAAAGAAAAATTATAATGTTGTCTAATATGTAAATATCTACTTAAATAACAGAGTAAGAAATTGGATAAAAACTATAACTAACTAAGCTATATGCTATTAACAGGAAATTCATTTTAAATATAATGATATAGTTAGGTTAAAAGTAAAATGATAGAAAAAGTATACCATTCAAATACTAATAAAAAAATGGGAGTGGCTATATTAATATTAGATAAAGTAGACTTTTTAGATAAGGTAGACTTCTGAGCAAAGAAGAAAGAAGTGGTACATTACACAATAAGGAGGGTCAATCCACCAAAAAGACATCACAATTCTCAATGTGTTTTCACCAAACAACCAAGTTGCGAAATACAAGAAGCAAAAACTGACAGAACTATAAAAGAGAAATAGATAAACGTACAAGTGGAGACTTCAACACTCCTCTCAGTAACTGGTATAACTAGTAGAGTGAAAATCAGCAAGGACATAGGAGAACTGAAAAATGCCATCAATCAATGGGATCTAATTGATATTTATAGAATACTCCACCCAACAACAGCGGAATACAAATTCTTTTCAATTACACATGGAATATTCACCAAGACCATACCCTTGGTCTTAAAACATGTCTCAACAAACTTAAAAGTACTGGAATCATACAAAATATGTTCTGTGGCTATAATGAAATCAAACTAGAAATCTATTAGAAGGAAAAGAGAAATATCTTCAAACCCTTGTAAATTTAACCACATGCTTCAAAATCATCCTTGAGTTAAAGAAGAACCCTAAAGGGAAATAAAAAATTACATTGAACTAAATAAAAATATCCAAATGAATGTGTGGGATGCAGCTAAAGAGTGCTGAGAAGGAAATTGTTAGCACTAAATGCTAATATTAAAAAAGAAAACAAAGTCTCAAATCAATAATTTTAGCTTCCACTTCAGGAAGCTAGGACAGAAGAGCAAAATTAACTTAAAGCAAGCAGAAGAAAGAAAATAATTAAGACAATGGATATCAATGGATTGAAAACAGAAAAACAGTAGAGAAAAATCAATCAAATAAAAATCTGGTTGCTTAAAAATATCAATGGAATTGATAAAGCTCTAACAGGACTGACAGAGAAAAAGGAGAGAGAAGACACAAATTACCAATATCAGGCATGAAAAAGGGAATATCACTACAAACCTTGCAGATATTAAAAGGATATTAAGGAAACCCTACCATTGGCTGTACACACATAAATTCAACCATTTAATGAAGGGAATCAATTCCTGGAAAACCACAAGCTACAAAAACTCACCAAAGATGAAACAGACTATTTGAAGAGCCCCATAATTATCAAATAAATTAATTTGGTAATTAAAAACTCCAGAAAAAAAATCTGCAGGCCAAGATGTTGTCTGTGGACACTGCTCCCAAACATTTAAACAAGAATTAACACCAATTCTATACAATCTTTTCTAGAAAATAAAAAAAGAGAAATCATCTCTCAACTCGTTTTATGAAGCTAGTATTACCCTCATACCAAAATTAGACAGACAGTACAAAACATGAAAACTACAAACACAAAAACCGTAAAAAAATATTAGCAAATTGTATCTAGTAATATATAAGAATTTTGTATCTTACGTACATAAGATATGTATATAAGCTATTTATAGCTTATGTGTATAATAATTGTGTATTACAACTAAGTAAGATTCATTCCAGAAAAAAAAAGGTTAGTTCAATACTTGAAAGTGAAAGTAATTCAATATATTAATAGGTAAAGAAGAAAACCCACACAATTATATAAACTGGTACAGAAAAGCATTGAAAAAATTTTCAACACCGATTCACAACAAAATTCTCAGAAAACTAGGAATAAAGAGGCATTTCTTGAACCTCATGAAGAGCATCTACAAAACCCTACAGCTAACATCATAGTTAACAGTGAAAAACCAAATGCTTTCCCTCTAAAATTGAGAATGAGGAAAGAATGCTCACTCTTACTGCTCTTATTCAACATATTGCTGTAAGTCCTAAGCAGTGTAGCTAGGCAAGAAAAGGATGTTAAAGGCATACAGGTTATAAAAGAGGAAATAAAATTGTCTCTATTTGCATATTACATGATTGTCTATATCACATCATAACCTTGTCAGCAACCTTTTTCTGAAAGGGACTAGATAGTAAATATTTTCAGCTGTAAATAGGCATAATGGTCTCTGTCACAACTTTTCAACTTTGCTATTGTAGCATGAAAGCAACCATAGGCAAAACATAAACAAATTAGCATGTTTTTATGAAAGTTTATTTACAAAAACAGACAATGGGCTGAATTTGTCACACAGGTATAGTCTTTAGAGACCTAGTCTACATTAAAAACACCCTATAACTAATAAGTGAGTTTAGCAGGTTCAATGGATATAAGGTCAACACCCAGAACTCAATCATATTTCTATATATTAGTAATGAATAAATTGGAGACCAAAATTAAAAAATCAAAACCAATCAAAATCTCTCAAAAAATGAAATACGAGGCACAAGTCTAACAAAAGAGTTACAAGACTATATGCTACAAAGTACATAATGTTGATAATATAAGAGAAGCACCAATAAAATGAAGAGAAACACTATGTTCATAAATTGGAAGCCTCAATGTAGTAAAAATGTCAGTTATTCCTAAATTTATCTATTGATTTGGTGCAATTCACATAAAAATTCTTACAATCTTTTTGTAGACATAGTCCAATCTTAACAAAAAATTCATATGGAATGGCAAATGAACTGGAGTTGGCTAAAATATTTTTGAAAAAGAAGAATAAAGTTAGAGAAATCAGAATACCTTGATTTAAGACTTACTGTATGGCCGCAGTAATCAAGACAAGTTTTTAGAAGTATAAACACATAGATCGTAGACCAGAATAGAGAACATAGAAATATACCTACACAAGTACGGCCAACAGATTTTTGACGAAGGTGCAAAACCAATGCAATGAAGGAAGGACAGCATTTTT
Source organism: Tursiops truncatus (assembly GCF_011762595.2). Lineage (NCBI taxonomy): Eukaryota > Metazoa > Chordata > Mammalia > Artiodactyla > Delphinidae > Tursiops > Tursiops truncatus. Next base: position 46,919,643 of record NC_047042.1, read on the forward strand.
AACACATTGTGCTGGAACAATTGAACCCTCATAGAAAGAAAAATGAATTTTGATGCAAACCTGTCACCTTATGCAAAAATTAACTCAAAATGGAACATAAGTCTACGTGTAAAAAGTGAAACTATAATATTTTTAGAGGGAAACTTTCAGAAAAAAAATCTTTGTGACCTAATGCAAGCAAAGAGTTCTTAGATATAATATCAAAAGCACAATCCATAAAAGAAAAATTGATAAAGTGGACTTCACCAAAATTAAAAACTTTTGCTCTGTGAAAAACCCTGTTAAGAGGTTAGAAAGATAAGCCACCGATTGGGAAAACATATTTGCAAATCACATATCTGACAAAGGTCTTGGATCCAAAAGATATAAAGAACTCTGTGAGTTTACCAGTAAAAACACAAACAATGCAGCTAGAAAAACAAAACAAAACCCACCAAATCCAGTTTGAAACAGACACGTAACCAAATAGGGAATATGGGTGCACATAAGCATATGAAGAGATGTCCAATATCACTAACCATGCTGAGTGAAGAAAAGCCAATATCCAAGGGTTACATACCATATGATCCCATTTATACAATTTTGAAATGACAAAATTATAGAGATGGAGAACAGATCAGTGACTGTCAGAGGTTAGGGAGGGGGTATGATTATAAAAGTGTAGAACAATGGAGGGTCTTTGTGTGATGGAACAGTTCCATATGTTGACTGTGATAGCAGCTACCTGAGTCTATACAAGTGATAAAATTTCATAGAACTGCTGTATAACATTGTAAAGAAATTATACTCCAAAAAAGATGTTAAAAAAAATCTGGTAAAGCAAAAAAAAAACTTCACAGAACTATACCCACACAGAAAAAGATCAGTACATGTAAAGAGTGATGCAGTCCAAGTAAGTTCTGTATCGTCAGTAGTATTGCGCCAAGATCAGTTTCCTAGTTTTCACATTGTACAGTGTTACTATTGGGGGAAGTTGGGTGATGGGTATACAGGACCTTTTTGTACTATTTTCGCAACTTCCTGTGAGTTTATAATTTTTTCAAAAACTTATCAAAAAGGAACCACTGAGATGCCATGACTGCTGCCACCTCAACAACAAAATTTTATGCCAATGCATTTGAAAACCTAGATGAAATGGTCAAATTTCTAGAAAAATTTCCCACAATAAAAGCACTGAATAAATTCTACAAAACTTACAAGAATAAACTTTATTCAAGGGAATAAAACTGTGACATTTCACAACTCAATGTGAGTAATGTCATTAGTACCAATTTTGCCTCTCCAATAGAACTATATATACTGCTAAATTGATTTTGTTTTCTCCAATATCTTGTAATTTCTTAATTCTGTCTGTTCCAATGACTCATTCAGAGTTTGGTGTTAAGGGATACTTCATGAATTCCAGTAAGGCAACAAGCTGGTGTTAGATCTCATTTGACCAAAACTCCTATTGATGTGGTTCTTCCAAACATTTTAAATCTTATCTTTTTCCTTTATTTATACTTGGCCATTTTTCCTGAAACTGTGGAATATTTTTCCTGATATTTTTTGATAATTTTTTTATAATAATTTCCTGATAATTATTCTGATTTTCCAGAACATTTTTCCTGATACCTGTGGTCACGTATCTAGTAATCCTAACGTTTTTAGTTCAATTACATTTTAATAGATTAAATAGAAAAACATTTTCTCTTTTTTTTCTTTCTTTTTTTTGCGGTATGCGGGCCTCTCACTGTTGTGGCCTCTCCTGTTGCGGAGCACAGGCTCCGGACGCACAGGCTCAGCGGCCATGGCTCACGGGCCCAGCTGCTCCGCGGCATGTGGGATCTTCCCGAACGGGAGCACGAACCCGTGTCCCCTGCATCGGCAGGCGGACTCTCGGCCACTGCGCCACCAGGGAAGCCTGAAAAACATTTTCTAATATGGGAAGATAAAACAATGCCAAGTCTCTAGTTTGGAGCTCTAGGTTTGCTCTTTATCCTTGTTCTAAGCTTTTCCCTGGTCTCTTTGATTGTGATAGTTCATTCCTTCTCTCTGGTTGTTGGAATGGCAGAGGCTCTTTGTTTTGTGGCTGCATGACAGCCATTTGTCCTTACGTGGTCTGTTGTTCTGTCTCAGGGGTTGCCTGTCCATAAGATAGATATAATGCTTTTCACGTCCGTAATAAAGTCCGCAGTGGGTGTGTGTGGGGTTGTCTTTCTATACTTTTCTCTTCTTGTTTTTTTCTTATCTTTTCTTGTCTTGTCTTTTCTAATAGATTTCTTATATGCTTTTTTCCTTCTATTTCTCTAAGTCTACTCTGGTACGCAATAATCTCCACATCTTTCAGCAGTCTGTGTCCTAACTGTGCCTATCTCAACTGGGATATCATTACACCCCACCTGTACTTTTAGTTGCTCCCAAAATTGTAATTATTTCCTGGGGAGATCCTGCCTTATAAATGTTCTGCTCTTCATTTCATCTCTGCTTGTCTGAACAACAATTTATTTTACATGTATTTTTTATGCCCAGGCTATCCTAGTTTCATCAGTATTGTTTTGCTTTTCTATAATCTTTCTGCAGTTTAGCTCTTAAACTGTTGTTTGGGGTCACCTAATTTTCCATCCTGTAAATACTGATTTCAGTAATGACTGTTTCTGTCTAGTGACTTTTATGGTACCTGAATGTCAACCCTCACTTTGTTTTTAACTTCAGTAATATCAAGGAACACGATATCCATATATGGCCATGTGGTTTATGATCCTCTAATTTGATGCCTGAATTCTTTAGCAATTTTTATCATTAATATCAATATGATATATTACTACTATATTTGCTGTATTATGTTTTCATTTTTCTGTGGTTGAGCCTATTTTATGTCCACTACAGCATAGATTTTCCAGTAATCATGACTAGTCACTCTCTGTAATTCCCGTCATCTGGAGTGTTGCAATGCCTCTTTAGAGTATCATTTGACCAGCCCAGAACCCCTTGGGTCATTAGCTTCATCACAATATTTATGACATGCAGCACCATCTGCTTGGAAACATGATTCTTTCTACCCTTGTTTTCTCTTAATTCTTTCTGGATCCTGCACTACTTCAATCATAATCATCACATCCTTTACTGTCTAGTTTTCTCTTCTCTGGTTGGTCTAAACATCATGGGAGCAGGGAATTACCCTCCTTCTATTTTAGGCTTAAACATAACTCTATATTTATTTTCTTTAAATAATCATTCCTGCCTAGTTTGTTACCCTAGTAAATATTTCTACTTACTGAATTACAGAACCTTTAAAATATATTCATAGTATAAAATTACTAATGAATTTCTCTCAGCTCTTGATCTCAGATTCTATTTTGCTTTAGCCTTACACACATACGAGAGCATGTCACTCTAAAAATGTGGTGCTGTGCATATAGACATAAGGCCAACAGAGATTCCGAAGAACCTTTATACCCTGAAGGTGAGGAAAGGTCAGGCTCAAGTTTAATTATGGTCCCGAAGGAGAAAATGTCATTTTATTACGTGGATAAATACATGTTAGTGTCAGTTAGGTTAAAAAATGTTTAAACATAATTCGTAGTATTTTTCCAGAAAAATGAAACAGACACACCAAGAGTTTAAAAAAATGACCCCAAATCATGAGTGCAGTGAGGAGTGGGGAGATGAGGCTATGCAGGTTTGATATTAAGAGATTCAAGAAAGCTAAATTGTGCTTGGTGTGATGTGCTTGCTTATGGAAAGTTGAGAAAAGCTGAACATGCATCAAAGTGGGGAGTGCGTTGAAACAGGGTGAGTCTTATAGGGAGGTCAGCCTCGTGAGTGCAATGACAGTGAAGGATACATAAAGTACAAGAACACACTGGCTACTGGCTATTAGAACTATGTGCCGGGCCCCATATCCACACATTACATGTATTCTTTCTAATATTACTCTAACTGTGCAAAAGGGCCAGGTTTGTGCGTATGAAGAAACTAAATATGTGAAGAAACTAATGCTCAGAGAGGCTGCAGTTCATTTACCTAAGGTGACACAGAGAAAACATTAAGCCACGTGTATGAGGCTCTGCAATCTGTACTTATCTCACTACTCTGCACTTCCTACCTGGTGTGACCTGTGTAAATACGTCTTTGAGATAATTTCATCAGTCCTTATTAAAACTTCTGCTTAGCTCTTCCACTGGGGGCTCAACATTCATTCCTTCCAAGCTTTCTCAGAGAAAAACTGAAATTGACAAACCAAAATTCTCAGTTTGTCCTGTAGGTGCCACCGTAACCGTAGAATGTCTCTTTCTTGCTCGTCAGCTCTTATTTCTCAGGGCTGCGATAGACCAGGAATTCTAGAAAAGAGAAGAAGTCAATTTACGTGGCTGATAGTTCATATTGGTAAGCCCACCCATGTGTTTAGAGTTCTGTAGCTCTAATATGCATTTTTTCCTTGTTTTAAAAGACTTTTCTAATTTTTTGAAGAGAGAATATTTTACATGATACCAAGATCAGAAAGTATAAAAAGGTACATAATAATCTCCCTCCCACTGCCACCCCCATCTGTCCAGTTCTTATTCATGACCCCTCAAAGCAGGTAACCACAGTTATTAGCCTCCTGTATCATTCCAGAGAGTTTTCACACACACACACACACACACACACGCATACACACACATAAATTTATAATCTTCCTTCTTTTTATTACACAAAGGGTAGCATATTATACAGACTATTATATAGACTATTCTGTACTTTGGGTTTTTTTCCCACATAAACACATATATAGGAACTTTCTATAGCAGTGCATAAAGAGCTTCTTTACACTTTTTAAACAACTGTACAAATGTACAATTTAAACACTGTACAAAGGTACAATTATTTATTGATGGGCATTTAGGTTGATTCCAGTTTTATTGTTTATTATCTTTTATTAACAATAATAAAAATAGCAATCTATATTTGTTTTTTGAGGCCGCCATAACAAGTTACCATAAACTTAGTGACTTAACTCCATTTATTATCCACAGTTCTGTAGCTCAGAAGTCCAGGTGAATTTGACGGGGTTCTCTGCTCAAGGACCAACAAGAACAAAGTTAAATTGTTGGCCCAGTGGGGCTTTTACCTGGAGGCTCCGCTTCCAGTCTTACTTGGGTTGTTGGAAGAATTCAGTTTCTAGGGGTTGTGGGACTAAGGTTCTGGTTTCTTCGCGGGCTGTCAGCCAGGAGCCACTCTCCGATCCCACATGTAGCACAATTCCTTTCACATGGCCCCTCATATTCCAACCAGCAGGGGCATGGCATCAAGTCCTTCTCACTCTTGGAATCCCTTTGACTTCCCTTTCTGCTATCAGCAGGAGAAATCGTTCTCCTTTTAAAGAGTCATATGATTGGATCAGATCCACTCAGATAATCTCTCTACCTTTTAGAAATTCTTCTTACCACACTATCACTCATCTTGCACTTATAACATTTTTCTCTGTGCTTTATTTATATCAGCTCACGTAATCCTCACCACAATCCATTAAGTTCAGTTGTTATTTCCATTTTACAGATGAATAATCTGAGACAGAATGGATAAGTACTTGCCTTCGGTCACAAAACCGTGAGTGATGGAATCAGGACCCAAATGCAGGCACTCTGTGACCAAACCTGTCCTCTGCGCACTTCCCCCTACTGCCTGTTGCAAATGGAGCCATAATGAATAATTCTTTGTTAGTCCTTGCATCAACCAGAGTCCTGCAGGAAACAGAGGATATGTTCAAAATTAACTGCTGAGAGTGTAATGAAGCAATGATTTACAGAGGGACGGGAAAGATTAAGGGAATCTGTAAGGGATGGTGAAGATCAGATATAAGCTAAAATCCACAGGAGGTTGTTTTACCATCCCTAAGCTTGACGTGAAAGAGAAGAAAACTGTGTTACTTGAGGCTGGCAAGAGCTGGAGCTGGGGAAGGTGGCTCCTTGCCAGGAGCTGTGACCATAGAGGAACATAGGCATTTCCAAAATCACAGCTATGCAGGGAAGGAGTAGGGGAAGGCAAGGATAAGCCCCTCACCTCCCTCTCCTCCTGACTTCCAGTGTCCTTGCACTGGTCAACTCCAAGTGGAAGCCAGAGGGCAAAAGGAAGCCTTGGTGATGCACTTAAAGCTTAAGTGCTTGGGCTCAGAGTAGGGTATAGAAGAGTAGAGAATGGTTATGAGTCAGGGGATTGGATAACATAGCGTCTTGGTGTCCTTTGGTCAGAAATTCAGTTTCAACCAGGGACCAGTAGCAAGCCAGGAGTGTTTTTTAAATGGATAATAGGTTGTGACCAAAGAGGCTTTCATTCAAAACCCTCCAGATCTGCCCTGTGATGTCAGGTCTTGAAGACCATTCATATAGCATCCCTATCTGTCACTGTCATGTACTAGTGGGTCTGCTGGACGGTAAGTCCCAAGAGCAAGGCAGTTACACCTTAGCCTTGATGTATGGTGTGCTGGATCTAGCTCATACTGGCTGGTGAGAACCAACATGTAAATTTTCAGGAATTTTGTGAGCTAGCTGATGTCACTTTGGTAGCTCAGAATTAGCCGTGATGGGAGTACTTACACCATAAAAGGTAGCAAATGCTACAAATCAGGCTTTTTTGTTTTTCTGGAGAGCTGGTTATTAAACACTGACCAGTACGCCACTGGCCTTGGCCTTGACCATCTCTTGCTCTAGGCCCCAATAAAACTGATGGTCTTATGGGTTACCCAAAAAGGGGGTCTGGAGCAATGCAGCCAAACGTGGAATATCTTGGCACTAAATTTCAAAGAAGCTCACTATATATATATATATATATATATATATATATATTTGTGTGTGTGTGTGTGTGTGTGTGTGTGTGTGGTACACGGGCCTCTCACTGTTGTGGCCTCTCCCGTTGCGGAGCACAGGCTCCGGACGCGCAGGCTCAGCGGCCATGGCTCACGGGCCCAGCTGCTCCGCGGCATGTGGGATCTTCCCAGACCGGGGCACGAACCCGTGTCCCCTGCATTGGCAGGCGGACTCTCAACCACTGCGCCACCAGGGAAGCCCAAAGCTCACTATATATTGTCCCTATTCATTTGCAGTGATGTTGCCAAGTGTAACAACTTGTATCTCACACAGATGTCCAGACCAGTTAATGCTGGAAACTTCATCCATAGAGCAGGCTTCTGTGCTTTCACGGGGTTTATCTCCTACTCTATGTTTTACTGTATGGCACCAGGTATCTTCTAAGGTACTTATAGTGCTTGCTACTTCCTCTTTACCAGCTCCAACTAGCCATGATATTTAATGGATCTATGAGTCAAAATATTCTGATTACCACCCAGACCCTGTGACTTATTAAAGTAATCATTCCCATTTAATCTCTGATGGTCAAGCAGAGCCACTTGGCATCTACCATCCCAGAATCTTCTTATTCCCATTGAAATCAGCACCAATTCTATAGATGCATATCTCATCATTATAACATGCCTACTAAATCTTTAAATAGTGCTTTTTGCTTTTGCACAGCAGAGGAAACCAATGACAAAACAAAAAGACAACCTACTGAATGAAAGAAAACATTTGCAAATGATATGACCAATAAGAGGTTAATATCCAACATATATAAAAAGCTCATACAACTCAACATCAAAAAAAAAAACAACCTGATTAAAAAATGGGCAGAAGAACTAAATAGACATTTTTCCAAAGAGGAAATGTAGATGGCCAACAGGCACATGAAAAGATGCTCAACATTGCTAATCATCAGGGAAATGCAAATTAAAACCACAATGAGATATCACCTTTCACCTGTCAGAATGGTTATCATGAAAAAGAACACAAATAACAAATGTTGGTGAGGATGTGGAGAAAAGGGAACCTTTGTACACTGTTGGTGGGAATGTAAGTTAGTGCAGCCACTGTGGAAAACAGTATGGATGTTTCTCAAAAAACTAAAAATAGAACTACCGTATGACCCAGCACTTTCCTTACTGGGTATATATCCAAAAAAACCACCAAAAATACTAATTCAAAAAAGATACATACGGGATCCGGAGGGAAGATGGCGGAAGAGTAAGACGCGGAGATCACCTTCCTCCCCACAGATACACCAGAAATACATCTACACGTGGAACAACTCCTACAGAACACCTACTGAAGGCTGGCAGAAGACCTCAGACCTCCCAAAAGGGAAGAAACTCCCCAGTACCTGGGTAGGGCAAAAGAAAAAACAGAGACAAAAGAATAGGGACGGCACCTGCACCAGTGGGAGGGAGCTGTGAAGGAGGAAAAGTTTCCACACTCTAGGAAGCCCCTTCGCGGGCGGAGACTGCGGGAGGCGGAGGGGGGAGCTTCGAAGCTGCGGAGGAGTGCACAGCAACGGGTGCGGAGGGCAAAGCGGGGAGATTCCCGCACAGAGGATCGGTGCCGACCGGCACTCACCAGCCCGAGAGGCTTGTCTGCTCACCCGCCGGGGCGGGCGGGGCTGCGAGCTGAGGCCGGAGCGCAGGGAGAGGACTGGGGTTGGCGGCTTGAACATAGCCTGAAGGGGTTAGTGCACCACAGCTAGCCGGGAGGGAGTCCGGGGAAAAGCCTGCACCTGCAGAAGAGGCAGGAGACTTTTCCTTCCCTCTTTGTTTCCTGGGGCGTGAGGAGAGGGGTTTAAGAACGCTGCTGCTTAAAGGAACTCCAGAGACGGGCGCGAGCCGCGGCTAAAAGCGCGAACCCCAGAGACGGGCGCGAGCCGCGGCTGAAAGCGCGGACCCCAGAGACGGGCGCGAGCCGCGGCTGAAAGCGCGGAATCCAGAGACGGGCGCGAGCCGCGGCTGAAAGCGCGGAATCCAGAGACGGGCGCAAGCCGCGGCTAAAAGCGCGGACCCCAGAGGCGGGCGGGAGACGTTAAGGCTGCTGCTGCTGCCACCGAGGGGCCTGTGTGCGAGCACAGCTCACTCTCCACACCCCTCCTCCGCGGAGCCTGTGCAGCCCGCCACTGCCGGGTTCCCGGGATCCAGGGACAACTTCCCCGGGAGAGCGCACAGCGCGCCTCAGGCTGGTGCAAAGTCACGCCGGCCTTTGCCACCGCAGGCCCGCCCCGCACTCTGTGCCCCTCCGTCCCCGCCGGCCTGAGTGCGCCAGAGCCCCCAATCAGCGGCTCTTTTAACCCCGTCCTGTGTGAGCAAAAAACAGACGCCCTCCAGCGATCTACACGCAGTGGCAGGGCCAAATCCAAAGCTTAGCCCTGGGAGCTGTGAAAACAAAGAAGAGAAAGGGAAATCTCTCCCAGCAGCCTCAGAAGCAGCGGATTAAAGCTCCACAATCAACTTGATGTACCCTGCATCTGTGGAATACCTGAATAGACAACCAATCATCCCAAATTAAGGAAGTGGACTTTAGGAGCAAGATCTATGATATTTTCCCCTTTCCTCTTTTTGTGAATGTGTATGTGTATGCTTCTGTGTGAGATCTTGTCTGTATAGTCTTGCTTCCACCATTTGTCCTAGGGTTCTATCCGTCCATGTTTTTTTTAAATTTTTTTTCTTAATAATTAATTTTAATAACCTTATTATACTTTACCTTCATTCTTTCTTTCTTTCTTTCCGTCCTTCCTTCCCCCCTTTAGACAACGAATCATCCCAAATTGAGGAGGTGGTCTCTGACAGCAAGATTTAGGATTTTTCCCCATTTACCTCTTTTAGTGAGGGTGTATGTGTATGCTTCTGTGTAAGATTTTGTCTGTATAGCTTTGCTTCCAACATTTGTCCTAAGGTTCTTTCCGTCCCTTTTTTTTTTTTTTTTCTAAATAAGAAGTTTTTAATTCAATAACTTTATTATACTTTATTTTATTTTTACTGTATCTTCTTTCTTTCTTTTTTCCTTCTTTCCCTCCTTCCTTCCTTCCTCCCTCCCTCCCTCCCTCCTTTCTTTCCTTCTTGCCTTCTTTCCTTCTTTGCTTCTTTCTTTCTTTCTTCCTTCCTTCCTACCCTCCTTTCCTTCTTTCTTTCCTCATACTTCTACTAATTCTCTCTACTTTTTCTCCCTTTTATCCTGAGCCTGTGGATGAAAAGCTTTTGGTGCTCCAGCCAGGAGGCAGGGCTCTGCCTCTGAGGTAGGACAGCCAACTTCAGGACACTGATCAACAAGAGACCTCCCAGCTCCACATAATATCAAACGGCGAAAATCTCCCAGAGACCTCCATCTTAACACCAGCACCCAGCTTCACTCAACGACCAGCAAGCCACAGTGCTGGAAAACCTATGCCAAACAACTAGCAAAACAGGAACACAACCCCACCCATTAGCAGAGAGGCTGCCTAAAATCATAATAAGGCCACAGACACCCCCAAACACACCACCAGACGTGAACCTGCCCACTAGAGAGACAAGATCCAGCCTCATCCACCACAACACAGGCACTAGCCCCCTCCACCAGGAAGCCTACACAACCCACTGAACCAACCTTAGCCACTGGAGACAGACATCAAAAACAGGAGGAACTACAAACCTGCAGCCTGCAAAAAGGAGACCCCAAACACAGTAAGATAAGCAAAATGAGAAGACAGAAAAACACACAGCAGATAAAGGAGCAAGATAAAAATGCACCAGACCTAACAAATGAAGAGGAAATAGGCAGTCTACCTGAAAGAGAATTCAGAATAATGATAGTAAGGTTGATCCGAAATCTTGGAGATAGAATGGACAATAGAATGGACAAATTGCAAGAATCAGTTAACAAGGACCTAGAAGAACTAAAGATGAAACAAGCAACGATGAACAACACAATAAATGAAATTAAAAGTACTCTAGATGGGATCAATAGCAGAATAACTGAGGCAGAAGAACGGATAAGTGACCTGGAAGATAAAATAGTGGAAATAACTACTGCAGAGCAGAATAAAGAAAAAAGAATGAAAAGAACTGAGGACAGTCTCAGAGACCTCTGGGACAACATTAAACGCACCAACATTCGAATTATAGGGGTTCCAGAAGAAGAAGAGAAAAAGAAAGGGACTGAGAAAATATTTGAAGAGATTATAGTTGAAAACTTCCCTAATATGGGAAAGGAAATAGTTAATCAAGTCCAGGAAGCACAGAGAGTCCCATACAAGATAAATACAAGGAGAAATACGCCAAGACACATATTAATCAAACTGTCAAAAATTAAATACAAAGAAAGCATATTAAAAGCAGCAAGGGAAAAACAACAAATAACACATAAGGGAATCCCCATAAGGTTAACAGCTGATCTCTCAGCAGAAACCCTACAAGCCAGAAGGGAGTGGCAGGACATACTGAAAGTGATGAAGGAGAAAAACATGCAGCCAAGACTACTCTACCCAGCAAGGATCTCATTCAGATTTGATGGAGAAATTAAAACCTTTACAGACAAGCAAAAGCTGAGAGAGTTCAGCACCACCAAACCAGCTTTACAACAAATGCTAAAGGATCTTCTCTAGGCAAGAAACACAAGAGAAGGAAAAGACCTATAATAACGAACCCAAAACAATTTAGAAAATGGGAATAGGAACATACATATCGATAATTACCTTAAATGTAAATGGACTAAATGCTCCCACCAAAAGACACAGATTAGCTGAATGGATACAAAAACAAGACCCTTATATATGCTGTCTACAAGAGACCCACTTCAGACCTAGAGACACATACAGACTGAAAGTAAGGGGATGGAAAAAGATATTCCATGCAAATGGAAGCCAAAAGAAAGCTGGAGTAGCAATTCTCATATCAGACAAAATAGACTTTAAAATAAGGACTATTAAAAGAGACAAAGAAGGACACTACATAATGATCAAGGGATCGATCCAAGAAGAAGATATAACAATTGTAAATATTTATGCACCCAACATAGGAGCACCTCAATACATAAGGCAAATACTAACAGCCATAAAAGGGGAAATCGACAGTAACACATTCATAGTAGGGGACTTAAACACCCCACTTTCACCCATGGACAGATCATCCAAAATGAAAATAAATAAGGAAACACAAGCTTTAAATGATACATTAAACAAGATGGACTTAATTGATATTTATAGGACACTCCATCCAAAAACAACAGAATACACATTTTTCTCAAGTGCTCATGGAACATTCTCCAGGATAGATCATATCCTAGGTCACAAATCAAGCCTTGATAAATTTAAGAAAATTGAAATTGTATCAAGTATCTTTTCTGACCACAACGCTATGAGACCAGATATCAATTACAGGAAAAGATCTGTAAAAAATACAAACACATGGAGGCTAAACAATACACTACTTAATAATGAAGAGATCACTGAAGAAATCAAAGAGGAAATCAAAAAATACCTAGAAACAAATGACAATGGAGACACAACGACCCAAAACCTGTGGGATGCAGCAAAAGCAGTTCTAAGGGGGAAGTTTATAGCAATACAAGCCCACCTTAAGAAGCAGGAAACATCTCGAATAAACAACCTAACCTTGCACCTCAAGCAATTAGAGAAAGAAGAACAAAAAAACCCCAAAGCTAGCAGAAGGAAAGAAATCATAAAAATCAGATCAGAAATAAATGAAAAAGAAATGAAGGAAACAATAGCAAAGATCAATAAAACTAAAAGCTGGTTCTTTGAGAAGATAAACAAAATAGATAAACCACTAGCCAGACTCATCAAGAAAAAAAGGGAGAAGACTCAAATCAATAGAATTAGAAATGAAAAAGGAGAGGTAACAACTGACACTGCAGAGATAAAAGAGATCATGAGAGATTACTACAAGCAACTCTATGCCAATAAAATGGACAATCTGGAAGAAATGGACAAATTCTTAGAAATGCACAACCTGCCAAGACTGAATCAGGAAGAAATAGAAAATATGAACAGACCAATCACAAGCACTGAAATTGAAACTGTGATTAAAAATCTTCCAACAAAGAAAAGCCCAGGACCAGATGGCTTCACAGGCGAATTCTATCAAACATTTAGAGAAGAGCTAACACCTATCCTTCTCAAACTCTTCCAGAATATAGCAGAGGGAGGACCACTCCCTAACTCCTTCTACGAGGCCACCATCACCTTGATACCAAAACCAGACAAGGATGTCACAAAGAAAGAAAACTACAGGCCAATATCACTGATGAACATAGATGCAAAAATCCTCAACAAAATACTAGCAAACAGAATCCAACAGCACATTAAAAGGATCATACACCATGATCAAGTGGGGTTTATTCCAGGAATGCAAGGATTCTTCAATATATGCAAATCTATCAATGTGATAAACCATATTAACAAATTGAAGGAGAAAAACCATATGATCATCTCAATAGATGCAGAGAAAGCTTTTGACAAAATTCAACACCCATTTATGATAAAAACCCTGCAGAAAGTAGGCATAGAGGGAACTTTCCTCAACATAATAAAGGCCATATATGACAAGCCCACAGCAAACATCATCCTCAATGGTGAAAAACTGAAAGCATTTCCACTAAGATCAGGAACAAGACAAGGTTGCCCACTCTCACCACTATTATTCAACATTGTTTTGGAAGTTTTAGCCACAGCAATCAGAGAAGAAAGGGAAATAAAAGGAATCCAAATTGGAAAAGAAGAAGTAAAGCTGTCACTGTTTGCAGATGACATGATCCTATACATAGAGAACCCTAAAGATGCTACCAGAAAACTACTAGAGCTAATCAATGAATTTGGTAAAGTGGCAGGATACAAAATTAATGCACAGAAATCTCTGGCATTCCTATATACTAATGATGAAAAATCTGAAAGTGAAATCAAGAAAACACTCCCATTTACCATTGCAACAAAAAGAATAAAATATCTAGGAATAAACCTACCTAAGGAGACAAAAGACCTGTATGCAGAAAATTATAAGACACTGATGAAAGAAATTAAAGATGATATAAATAGATGGAGAGATATACCATGTTCTTGGATTGGAAGAATCAACATTGTGAAAATGACTCTACTACCCAAAGCAATCTATAGATTCAATGCAATCCCTATCAAACTACCACTGGCATTTTTCACAGAACTAGAACAAAAAATTTCACAATTTGTATGGAAACACAAAAGACCCCGAATAGCCAAAGCAATCTTGAGAACGAAAGAAGGAACTGGAGGAATCAGGCTCCCTGACTTCAGACTATACTACAAAGCTACAGTCATCAAGACGGTATGGTACTGGCACAAAAACAGAAAGATAGATCAATGGAACAGGATAGAAAGCCCAGAGATAAACCCATGCACATATGGACACCTTATCTTTGATAAAGGTGGCAGTAATGTACAATGGAGAAAGGACAGCCTCTTCAATAAGTGGTGCTGGGAAAACTGGACAGGTACATGTAAAAGTATGAGATTAGATCACTCCCTAACACCATACACAAAAATAAGCTCAAAATGGATTAAAGACCTAAATGTAAGGCCAGAAACTATCAAACTCTTAGAGGAAAACATAGGCAGAACACTCTATGACATAAATCAAAGCAAGATCCTTTCTGACCCACCTCCTAGAGTAATGGAAATAAAAACAAAAATAAACAAATGGGACCTAATGAAACTTCAAAGCTTTTGCACAGCAAAGGAAACCATAAACAAGACCAAAAGACAACCCTCAGAATGGGAGAAAATATTTGCAAATGAAGCAACCGACAAAGGATTAATCTCCAAAATTTACAAGCAGCTCATGCAGCTCAATAACAAGAAAACAAACAACCCAATCCAAAAATGGGCAGAAGACCTAAATAGACATTTCTCCAAAGAAGATATACAGACTGCCAACAAACACATGAAAGAATGCTCAACATCATTAATCATTAGAGAAATGCAAATCAAAACTACAATGAGATATCATCTCACACCAGTCAGAATGGCCATCATCAAAAAATCTAGAAACAATAAATGCTGGAGAGGGTGTGGAGAAAAGGGAACACTCTTGCACTGCTGGTGGGAATGTGAATTGGTTCAGCCACTATGGAGAACAGTATGGAGGTTCCTTAAAAAACTACAAATAGAACTACCATATGACCCAGCAATCCCACTACTGGGCATATACCCTGAGAAAACCAAAATTCAAAAAGAGTCATGTACCAAAATGTTCATTGCAGCTCTATTTACAATAGCCCGGAGATGGAAACAACCTAAGTGCCCGTCATCGGATGAATGGATAAAGAAGATGTGGCACATATATACAATGGAATATTACTCAGCCATAAAAAGAAACGAAATTGAGCTATTTGTAATGAGGTGGATAGACCTAGAGTCTGTCATACAGAGTGAAGTAAGTCAGAAAGAGAAAGACAAATACCGTATGCTAACACATATATATGGAATTTAAGAAAAAAATGTCATGAAGAACCTAGGGGTAAAGCAGGAATAAAGATGCAGACCTCTTAGAGAACGGACTTGAGGTTATGGGGAGGGGGAAGGGTGAGCTGTGACAGGGCGAGAGAGAGTCATGGGCATATACACAGTAACAAATGCAGTAAGGTAGATAGCTAGTGGGAAGCAGCTGCATGGCACAGGGATATTGGCTCGGTGCTTTGTGACAGCCTGGAGGGGTGGGATGGGGAGGGTGGGAGGGAGGGAGACGCAAGAGGGAAGACATATGGGAACATATGTTTATGTATGACTGATTCACTTTGTTATAAAGCAGAAACTAACACACCATTGTAAAGCAATTATACCCCAATAAAGATGTTAAAAAAATAAATAAATAAATAAAATAAAATAAAATAAAAAAAAAAAAGGAAAATGGAATACAGTAGGAGCACTATAAGCATGTGCTAGAAAAAAAAAAAAAAAAAAGATACATACGGGGCTTCCCTGGTGGCGCAGTGGTTGAGAGCCCACCTGCCAATGCAGGGGACACGGGTTCGTGCCCCGGTCCGGGAAGATCCCACATGCCGCGGAGCAGCTAGGCCCGTGAGCCATGGCCGCTGAGCCTGTGCATCTGGAGCCTGTGCTCCACAATGGAAGAGGCCACAACAGTGAGAGGCCCGCATACCTCAAAATAAAAAAAATTAAAAAGATACATGCACCCCAATGTTCATGGCAGCATTATTTACAATTGTCAAGATATGGAAGCAACCTAAGTGTACATCAACAGGTGAATGGATAAAGAAGATGTGGTATATGTACATATCACAAAGGAATAATAGTATAAAAAGAATGAAAATTTGCCATTTGCAGCAACAGGGATGGACTTGGAGGGCATTATGCTAAGTGAAATAAGTCAGACTGAGAAAGATAAATATTGTATGACATCATATGTGGAATATGAAAATACAACAGTGAATATAACAAAAGAAGCAGACTCACAGATATAGAGAACAAACTAGTAGTTACTAGTGGGGAGAAGGAAGGAGGAGGGGCAATACAGGGGATTAAGAGGTACAAACTATTAGCTATAAAATAAGCTACAAGGATATACTGTACAACATGGAGAATATCGCCAATATTTTATAATAACTATAAATGGAGTATACCTTTAAAAATTGTGATCACTATATTGTACACCTGTAACATATAATATTATACAGCAACTATACTTCAATTAAAAAAATAAATCAGTGTTGCTTTCGAAGATGCTGATGCTCCCTTCATCAAGGCATTCCTTAATGCTTCAGTAAATAAATGTCTTCTAGTTCTCTTGCTGCTCATGATTGAGGATGGGAGGTGGTTCTTCAACCTATGTATAAATACAATAGATCCACTTCAACATTCTCATCAACTTAACCTTTGAAGTCTGCCCTGTACATCTTGCTCAAAAATTCCAGCATCACAGCCTCATGGTAGACCCATTGCCAAGGCTTCAGAGAACCACATCCAGGTGCTTGAGCCAACACACTAAACCACAAATCCTTTGTGAGGATTCATATCAAAACATTTGACCTGAAACAACCTTATGTTTCATCTAACACACTCAGAAGCAATACCTGTGTTTGTTTCCTAGATTCCTGCTAATACAAATGGAAAAGTATACTTTATCTCCTCCTGCAGAAGACCTTACTCTTCTCTCTTTGAGCTGTCCTGGCATTTAACTCTCACTATGGATCTGGAAGTAAATAAGGGATGGTGAGGATGGGTGGGGGAAGAGCTGGCTCCCCTTGTGAGGTGACTGTCCCAAGTTAAGTCAACATAGGAAATTTATGAAAGGAAAGCCAAGCTTCCTTGGGAAAGAGCTGGGCTGCTTACTCAGACAAGGAAGATCCAAGGAGATTTCAGTGTTCCAAATTTTCAGCCTCATGTCTAGTTTTCCAAATATTCCTATTCTAGGTCTCAGAATCCCACCCACCCTCATTAACTACTGCCTTGGGATAACTTGAAGAGGCTGAACATTTAAATAGTGCTATTTCTCTGTTACACATATGGTTAGTTTTTGGACCTAATTTTTGGTCATGTGTGCCCTGTAGGCCAGCATTGAGGCTTTTTGATTTTCTTCTTGTTCTTCGACTTGAAGGTTTAAGTCTTTAGGCTTGAGACTTCCCTGGTGGCACAGTGGTTAAGAATCCGCCTGCCAAAGCAGGGGACATGGGTTCGAGCCCTGGTCCGGGAAGATCCCACATGCTGCGGAGCAACTAAGCCTGTGTGCCACAACTACTGAGCCTGAGCTCTAGAGCCCACGAGCCACAACTACTGAGCCTGCATGCCACAACTACTGAAGCCCGCGTGCCTAGAGCCTGTGCTCCGCAACAAGAGAAGCCAGGGCAATGAGAAGTCCACGCACTGCAACAAAGAGTAGTCCCCCGCTCGCCACAGCTAGGGAAAGCCCACGCGGAGCAACGAAAACCCAACTCAGCCAAATAAATAAATAAATTTATATATTAAAAAAAAGTCTTTAAGCTTAGATTTTTCCTCCTTTTTGTAACCTCTCCAAGGCAGTCAGGAGCAGCCAGGCCACAAACTATAAACACCATCGTTGCCAGAGCAATTAAGAGCCTTAGTCATTTGATCTTGCCATCCACTTGTACTGCAACCTACAACAGCGCTATCTTGAGTAATCATGATATTGCTACATATCAGGGATTACTATTATCCTACTTTCCCCTGGGAGAGGATATCTGTGAGCTTATCAAAGATATGGGCAATGGAATCTCGGAATCCCATTTTGAGGGTTTGTTTCCTTGAGCCTTTTTTTTTTTTTTTTTTTGGTGGTACGTGGGCCTCTCCCGCTGCGGAGCACAGGCTCCGGAGGTGCAGGCTCAGCGGCCATGGCTCACGGGCCCAGCCGCTCCGCCGGCACACAGGATCCTCCCAGACCAGGGCACGAACCCGTGTCCCCTGCATCGGCAGGCGGACTCCCAACCACTGCACCACCAGGGAAGCCCCTCCTTGAGCCATTTTTAAAAAATGTATTCTTTTTTTTTAATTGAAATACAGTTGATGTACAGTATTATATAAGTTACAGGTGTACAAAAGTGATTCACAATTTTTAAAGGTTATACCCCATTTATAGTTATTATAAAATATTAGCTATATTCCAGGTGTTGCACAATATATCCTTCTTGTTTTTTAAAATTCAAGCATTATTCATTGCAGCACTATTTACAATAGCCAGGACATGGAAGCAACCTAAGTGTTCATTGACAGATGAATGGATAAAGAAGATGTGGCATATATATACAATGGAATATTACTCAGCCATAAAAAGAAATGAAATTGAGTTATCTGAAGTGAGGTGGATGGACCTAGAGTCTGTCATACAGAGTGAAGTAAGTATGAAAGAGAAAAGCAAATACCATATGCTAACACATATATATGGAATCTAAAAAAAAAAAAAAAAGGTTCTGAAGAACCTAGGGGCAGGACAGAAAGACGCAGATGTAGAGAATGGACTTGAGGACACGGGGAGGGGGAAGGGTAAGCTGGGACAAAGTGAGAGAGTGGCATGGACATATATACACTACCAAATGTAAAATAGCTAGTGGGAAGCAGCTGCATGGCACAGGGAGATCAGCTCAGTGCTTTGCGACCTAGAGGGGTGGGATAAGGAAGGTGGGAGGGAGACGCAAGAGGGAGGGGATATGGGGATAAATGTATACGTATAGCTGATTCACCTTGTTATACAGCAGCAAATAACACAACAGTGTAAAGCAATTATACTCCAATAAAGATGTTAAAAAAAGAAAAGAAAAAAAATTCAAGCATTAAAAGATACAAACATGAATAGCTTAGAAATGTGAAAGTTCCCTCATAATCCAAACCTCTGCTGATAATCACTGACAGCCATTTAGTATTTTTCATCTTTGCTAGTCTAAAAGAGCTAAATAGTATCTCCAGTTTTCTTTAATTATCCTTGAACCATTTTTGATACCAATTACTGTATTAGTCAAGGCCCCCACAGGAAAGAAATAGCATACTTGAGGGGTTTAACTGAAGAGGATTTAATGACGGAGATATTTTAAGAGGGATGATGTATTAGTTAGGGTTCTCCAGAGAGAGAGAGAGAGAGAGAGAGAGAGGGCAAATATATAACCCTAAGTAATACATCATCCCTCTTAAAATATGAGAGAGAGAGAGATATTTTATTACAAGGAATTGGCTCACATGATTATGAAGCCTGGCAAATCCAAAATCTGTAGACCCAATATCCCAGTTTGAGTCTGAAGGTCAGGAGCTGCTGTAAAATGAGGAAGAGATGATCTTCTATTTCGAAGACCTTTGGCAGGAGAATTCTCTTACCTGGGGAACAGGGTCAGCCTTTTATTCCATTCAGGCCTTCAGCTGGTTGGATAAGGCTCACCCACATTATAGAGGGAGTCTGCTTTACTCAGTCTACTGATTAAGCATTAATTTCATTCCAAAACACCTTCACAAAAACAGCTGGTGTAATGGTTAACCAAATATCTAGCCATTCTGTGGCCCAGTCAAGTTGAAGCACATTAACCATCACAGATGAGTAGAGTTAAGGGAACTGAAAAGAGATGGTGGATACCCAGAGATCAGCTGCAGCAGAAATGTGTTATCAGCATTTGGCCTACAGGGACGATGAGGAAGAACTGATGGCATCAGACTCTGGTGATGGCCATAGCCATGGAAGAGGCCATTTGATATTAGTGGTGGTGACAGAGAAACAAAAGCTCTTCCAGAATCACTCTTGTCAAAACAGGAGTCAGTGGAATGCATACCTTGACCTCTCTCTTCTTTCCTTTCCAATCTCTTGCGGATGGTCCACTCATACATTAATCCAACCTAGAAAGAAGTCAGAGGGTAGAAGAACCTGTGTGAAGCATTCAATAGAGGTCAACCTCTATTGAAAAAAAAAGAGTGAAAATGGAGATGAGGTGCAGAAGCAAACAAAGAATAACCAGAACATAGGTCTTTCTCTGGTACAAGTGTATGTTTACAATAAATTCATAGAAGTGGACTTACTGGGTCAAAGGGCAGAGGCATTTATAATTTTTATAGATTTTCTAATCTCCCCACCACTTAGGGATTGTAGCAATTTACATTCCCTCTAGTCCTACATGTCAATGACTTTTATCACACAGCTTGTCCAACCATGTGCTATCAAAAGTTTGGATTTTTGACAATACGGTAGGCGAAAAGTGTTGTCTCTGTCTAGTTGTATTATGTATTTCTTTTTTTAATGAATGAATATATCATCTTTTCATATAAGTTTATAAGAACTCATTCAAATTCAAGTGGTAGAAAACTCAGCTTAATCTGGTTTAAGCAACAGAGAAGAAATAAGATTCACATAAAAGTCAGTGAGTATATCTAGAGACATGCCTTGATCCAAGGACTCAAAGGATGTCATCAAACCTGACCTACCCCTCTGTCTCTGTCCCTCTGTATCTTTCGCTCTCAGTCTCTTTGTCTCTGTCTCTCTCTCTCTGCACTTTCCCTTTGCTTGGCTCTATTCTCAGACAGTCTCTCCTCTTGTAGTGGCCCCAGGCAGCACCAGGCTTTCATCCTCAAACTCCAAACTCAGCACAAATACCTATGTCTGACTTTCACTGAATTCAGTTGTATTATGTACCTGTCCTTGAGCTATCACTGTGGACAGAGGGATGTCCTGCTCCATTTGCCCAGGCCTGAGTCACAGGACCATACACCCTTCTATCCATGCATGTATCTTTAAAGACACCCATATCAAAATAATGCAGCTATACCAATCACAGTAAAAACTGTACTCATCTTCATCCCAGAAGGAGATGAGATAAACAACCTCAAACTCATAAATAAACTAGTTATTGCTCTAATCCAGAATCTCTAGGTTATGAGTATTCTTCTTGGTCGGGTCCTAATATGGCTTTTTGTAGTCCAGCAAACTGTGATTAAATGAAAACCATAACTCACCATTATACACTTATAGGGAGAGATAATGACAATTGAAATAAAACCTTCCATTTGAAAAAGAGGAAAGTGGGAAATTGCCCACAGTGGTCTCTGACCTGGAACACTTTCTAAGACCCCTGACCCTAGAGTGAAGTGAGCTCGTTAGTCATAATGTGGCCACTCCGGAAGGTTCTCTTTTCTCCTTATTTTCCTCGGCCCCATTTGAGGTGGTGACCTTAGGCAAGGATGCCCCTTCTATGGGTTGCATTTGTTTAGCATCTCATTTCCTGAAGGATTAGGTTCGAGGGCCTGGAATGACCTTGGAGATTGAACAATGGCAGGCTACTCTTTGTTGGGTTTAAGGTTTTTCTGGCTGTGAATCTCTCTTAAAACGTTATGAGGCAATAACCCCATAAGGTAAGTATTATTATTCTTATTTCATAAGTGTAAGTTCTATTGCTCAGAAATGTGAAGTGGCTTTGCCCAAAGCCATACAGCTGGGGAGTGACAAAGCCAATATTTGTAGCCAGAAGAGTCTACCCTTATCCCTCTATTTCATACTGCTTCCCTGTGTACCTTATATTAAAATAGTTTTGTTTGCAATACCTCTATCATTATTAGCAAAACCTTCATATCTAGAAACTCTAGTGGGAAATTCATTCTCACTGCCCTTCCTCCATGCACTACTAAATTTCTGTCAGTAGGAAGAAAATAATGAAAAACAAAAGAAAAATGGAAAAATTCTCAGTTTGTCCTGTAGATGCCACCCTCATCATAGAACATCTGTTTCCAGCTTTGCAGCACAACTCTCAGAGCTGCAATAGACTCAGACATTCTAGAAGGATTCAAGTTGCATCCAATTTATGCAGTTCAGTGCCAGCATCCATAACCTGTTTTTATTGTTTTGTATGTAGCTCCTGGGTTCTAGTTAGGACTTTTTCAATTTTTAATTCATTTAATTTTTGAACAGGTAATATATTTATAATGGCTCAAAAACAAATAAAAGTGTAAAAAGAATATAGTGGAAAAAACTTCCGTTTCATCAAGTCCATGCCAAAAGTTACCAGTTATTAGTTTATTTTGTACTTCCAGAGTATGTCTTATTCATATACAAGAAAACATATTTTTAAAAAACTACCTTGTTTTATTTTGCATGATAGCACAGTATAACATTTTTTCTCCATCTTGATTATTCCATTAATACTATATCTTGGAAATATTTTAAATCAACACATAAAATTTTTCTCTCTCTCTCTCTTTTTTAGAGCTTCAGAGTATTCTCACTGTATGGACGCACCTAAATTTATCCACTCAGGTCTCTAGCGATGAGTATGTAAGTCAGTTCTTTTGCCAGTAAAAATAATGCTAAAATAAGTAGCTTTGCATATAGTTCATTTTGCATGTGTATGAAGATATCTGAAAGTATTTGAGGATATATGCATTTGCAATGCTTACCGACATTTCCAAATTGCCCTCCACAGGGCTCATACCAGTTTATGCACCTGCCAGCCGTGTATGAAATTGTCTATTTCCCCACAGCTTGGCCAACACAGTGTGTTTTGGATTTTTGCCAATCAATCTGAGAGTGAAAAAAATGGTATCTCAGTTTTACTTTTTGTTTCTTTTATTATAAGTGAGTTTGAGCCTCTTTTGGTTTAAGAGCAATTTAAATGAGTTAGAATCCTTTTGATTGCAAGTGATAGGAAACCCAACTTCCATGGCCTCGGCAAGAAGATGTTTGTTTTCTCATGACTAAAAAGTCTGGAGGTAGATGTAGAATTTCCAGTGGGCCTTAATCCAAAGGCATAAATGTTACTGAGGCCTGTGATTTCTCTCTCTCACTCTCTCTTTTTTTCTCTTTCTGTCTTGCTCACTCACTTGCTTCCTTTCCCTCTTCCTCTCCTGCTTCAGTTTCCTTCTGTCTTGACCCTCTCCTCAAACAGGCTCTGATTGCCCCATGCTCACAGACCTGCACTGGACAAGGGATGCAGTGCTCTGACTGGCCAGGCCTGAGTCATGTGACAGAGCCCAAATCCCCCCAAACTAGATGGATTGAGTGAGAGGTGGGGATTCTGGCTGTCCAGTGAAAGGTCAAAGTGGTGTTATGTGGAGAAGAATCGATAGGCACTGGCTGGTGAACGTTGCGGATTTGTGTGGTAATCCACTCCTCTGACAGCTCAACATCCACATACCCTTCTATTCACACACACACACACACACACACACCCCTTAAAAAACAGCCATGCTGTAATTGTGACGAAGCCGTAATTTCATGCTGTGAAACTTCACTCACCCCCTTCCCAGAGGGAAACCGCACAGCAACTCATGTGGTTATTGCTCCAAGTTCAAGATTTCTGGGTGATGTGCAGTCTTCTTGGTCAGGTCCTGATGTGGCTCCTCCTGGCCCAGCAACCTGTGGTTCCTGTATAACCAAAAGGCACACATGAAAGGACAGAGAAAGAACAGAGTAATAACAACAAAACGCCCATTTAGTAAGGAGGAGAACGGGAAACAGCATAAAGTGGTCTCTGGTCCAGGATGCACAGGACAGGAAGAGCAAGGTGTCCCTGACCTGGAGGTAATGTGAGCTCCTTAGCTAACCTGACTGCTCTGGCCTGTTATCTGGAATCATCACCTTTGTCCTGTATTTCCACAGCCCCTATGAGTTGGAGACTATGGAGGAGGAAGTCCCTTCTGTGGGGTACATCTCATAAGCATCTCTCTCCCTGTTGGAATGGGCTTGGGGTGTTTAGGTTTGCCTTAAAGATTAAATAATCACAGGCTGTTGTTTGCCAGATTTTGAGTTCCTCTAGCAAGATATGTCTCCTAAAACACCGTGAGGCTCCTGGGCATATATTGGGAAAAAACTATAATTCAAAAAGATACATGCACTCCTATGTTCATAGCAGCACTGTTTACAATAGCCAAGACATGGAAGCAACCTAAATGTCCATTGACAGATGAATGCATAAAGAAGATGTGGGGGCTTCCCTGGTGGCGCAGTGGTTGAGAGTCCGCCTGCCGATGCAGGGGACACGGGTTCGTGCCCCGGTCCGGGAGGATCCCACGTGCCGCGGAGCGGCTGGGCCCGTGAGCCATGGCCGCTGAGCCTGCGCGTCCGGAGCCTGTGCTCCGCAGCGGGAGAGGCCACAACAGTGAGAGGCCCGTGTACCGCAAAAAAAAAAAAAAAAAAGAAGATGTGGCACATATATACAATGGAATATTACTCATCCATAAAAAGAATGAAATAATGCTATTTGTAGAATCATGGATGGACCTAGAGATTCTCATACTAAGTGAAGTAAGTCAGAAGGAGAAAGACAAATAACATATGATATCACTTATATGTGGAATCTAAAATAATGGTACAAATGAACTTATCTACAAAACAGAAATAGAGTCACAGATGTAGAGACCAGACTTGTGGTTGCCAAGGGGGAGGGGGGAGGGATGGATTGGGAGTTTGGGATTAGCAGATGCAAACTATTACATATAGAATGGATAAACAACAAGGTCCTACTGTATAGCACAGGGAATGATATACAATATTCTGTAATAAACCATAATGGAAAAGAATACGAAAAAGAATATATATATGTATAATGGAATCACTTTGCTGTGAAAAAATTAATACAATATTGTAAATCAACCGTACTTAAATAAAATAAATTTAAAAAACACCATGAGGCATTAACCTGCGATATATATAGCATATTTCTTCTTTTACAAGACTAAATACTATGGCTCAGAAATGTTAAGTGCTGTTACCAACAGCCATACAGCCGGGGAGGATCAAAGAGTGAGTGACAAACCCACTATCTGTAACCAGCTCTTAAGTCTAAGCTTTCAATATGCTTATATGAAAAATTATGCTCACAATAACTAGCAACTCTGATGAGAAAAATCACCATTCCTGCCCTGTGCCCTGTTAAACTATTCTGATATTCTCCCACCCATCCCCTCCTCCTCCCAGAAAGCACAAAGAAACAAACTGAAATATTCTGTTTTTCCTGTAGGTGCCGCTACTAACCACAGGGTATTTCTTTCCAGCCCTGCAGCCTGATCTCTTAAGGCTGGAAAGAATCAGAAATTCTAGAAGATGGAGTCCAGTCTACATACAATTCAGTCTAAGGACCCCCACTCACGAGTTTAGAGTTCTATAGCTCCAACATATAAGTTAGGGTTCCCTTCTCCTGAAATTATATTTAGTTCGTTTTTGAATAGCTTATACATTTGTAGGTTTCAAAAATTTAAATGTACATAAAAATCTTATTTGAAAAAAATCTCCCTCTATCCCTGTCTCTTATCCACCAATTTCCTCTACATAGCATTTATGATGGTATTCTTTTTTTGTCTATTCTTCTAGAGATTTTAATATGTATGCAACTATGAACATAGATTTCTTTCCCCTCCCTTTTTAATGCCAGTTATTCACATTCTTCTGTTCCTTTTTTTTTCTTTTCTTCTACATAGCTATATATTATAGAGAGATTTCCATTATCAATTCCTAAAGAAATTTATTCCTTTTAAGAGAGAGTCCTCCACTGTGTGGATGAAACTGATTCTCCTTTGAGGAACATTTAGTTTGATTCTTATTGTTTGAATTTCCAAACAATGCTGCACTGAATAACCTTGTCCATGCTTCATTTTGCAGGTGAGGATATGTATCTGTGGGACAAAGTACACAATAGTGTAATTACTGGGTCAAAGATACATGTATTTGCAGTTTAACAAATAGATTTTTACCTTCTTTAGGGATGATTAAACACATTCTCACTAGTAAAATAAAATATTTCCTCACAGTTCAGCCAACATAGTATGTGATCAATTTTAATTTAATTTTTGTCAATATAATTGGTGGAAACCGCTATCTCACTTTAAATTCATAGTTTTATTATGAGTGAGGTTGAGCAACTTTTAATATGCAGCATTAGAAATGATTAGGGGTCTTTCAATTACAAGCAAAACAAAAACAAAAACCCCTCAATCTGGCTTTAGAGAAAGGGATTTATTGTCTTTACAACTGAAAAATCAGGGATAAATCAAGAGTTTCCAGTATGCCTGGACACAAGGATTCAAACGGTGCCCTCACTTGCTTTCTCTCTCTTTCTCTCACTCTTCCCCTCTCTCAATCTCCCTCTCTCCAGTCTCCCTTCCTTTGCTGGCCAGGGGGGCTCGAGGACTGCATTCTCATAGCCTCTTCTGTGGGCTGTATTTATTTAGCATCTAACCTCTGTTGATGCAGGTTCAGAGGCCTGGGGTTGCCTTAGGCATTGAGCAACCACAGGCCATTTGGAGGGCAGCACTGATATTCCTGAGGTGACACAATTCACTTAAAATATTAGTAAGCAACAATATAACAAGGTCACAATCATCCACATTTTACAAGTGAAGAAACTATGGCTTTTAAAAGATATAAGTGCCTTTGCCTAGAGCTATGCAGACAGTAAATGATAGGGGCAGTATTTATATCCATGTGTATCTGACAGTAAATATACAGTGATTAGTAAACTGCTTTTGTTCAGGAACTCCAAGGGAAAATCAATCACCACCTCCATTCATGCTCGACCACCAACTCTCAGAATAAAAAAAAAAGAAAGAAAAAAACAAATGAAAGGTTCCGTATGTGTCCTGTAGGTGCCACCATTACCATGGGATATCTCTTTTCAGCTGTGTAGCACAGGTCTCTTTAAAGCTGAAGTTCTAGAAGGTGGAAGAAAACCTTCTCTTTCAATTTATGCGACTGACATTTCACGCTGGCACCTCACATATAATTTAGAATTCCGGAACTCTGCTGTGTTGTTATTGTACCTTTCTTTCTAAAAAATATGCATTGAAAACATTTGTGAAGAGTTTATGTAGTTCCGAATTTTTTTAAATACAGTAAAATAAAAGGTATACAGTGATAAAATCTCCCTCCCAATCTTGTCTCCTAAATCCCATGTTCCACTGCCCCTTCCCCATGGATGACTACTCCTCTCAGTATTTTTTCTCTTTCCTGAGACATCCATACACATACAAGCAAATATGAAAAGATATTTCCTTTCTCCCGCCTGTTTATATATATTACACAAATGTCTGCACTTAAAATTTTTTTCTTAACATATGTTGAAGATAAGTTTGTATTAGCCCAAAAAGAAATTCCTCATTCTTTTTTTTTTTTTTTTTGCTGTACGTGGGCCTCTCACTGTTGTGGCCTCTCCCGCTGCGGAGCACAGGCTCCAGACGTGCAGGCTCAGCGGCCATGGCTCACGGGCCCAGCCGCTCCGCGGCATGTGGGATCTTCCCGGACCGGGGCACGAACCCGTGTCCCCTCCATCGGCAGGCGGACTCTCAACCACTGCGCCACCAGGGAAGCCCTCCTCATTCTTTTTTTACAGCTTCATATATTCGCCTGTTTGGCTGTACCATATTTTTTCATTTATCCAGACCCTATTGGTGGACATTTACGTTGATGTTTTCCTATTACAAACCATGTTGTAGTGAATAAATGTTTCTTCATTGTATACATACAAGTGTAGTTGTAGAATAAATCCTAGAAGTGAAATTGTTGAGCTAAAAGGTAAATGCATTTGTAATTTTGATAAACATTTCCAAATTACCTACCACGTGGATTGTATCATCTAAATACTCCCACCAACAAAGTATGATAATTCCTGTTTCTCCATAAATTGATCAATTACAGGGAATTATCAAGATATTGGACATTTGCAAATCTGATAGGTGAAAACTTGTATGTCTGCGTGGTTGTATTTCCCACATTTTAAGTGAGATTAAGCAGCTTTTCATTTACTGAAGACCCAGTGTATTTAGTCGAGAGTTTTTCACTTGCGAGGTTAGAAATCCCAGCTCACGGAAACTGAAGCAAAAGGAAGAAATTCGTTATTCACATAACTGGACATGGATATTCTAGGATTTCGAGATCTCTCTCTCTTTCCCTCTCCCCCAGCCCTACCCCGCCCTAGCTCCTCTCTGTCTTAGACAGGCTTCTTTTATGTGGTGACCCCTGGCAGTTTCATACTTATAACCTCACAGCTCCAAGTTTAGCAAAAAGTTCTGGACCAGGGCTTCCCTGGTGGCGCAGTGGTTGAGAGTCCGCCTGCCGATGCAGGGGACACGGGTTCGTGCCCCGGTCTGGGAGGATCCCACGTGCCGCGGAGCGGCTGGGTCTGTGAGCCATGGCCGCTGGGCCTGCGCGTCCGGAGCCTGTGCTCCGCAACGGGAGAGGCCACGGCAGTGGGAGGCCCGCGTACCGCAAAAAAAAAAAAAAAGTTCTGGACCAGATCCACTTATTATTAAGTTGAATTGGATTATATGTTCATATTCTTGGGTGTAAAGATTACAGTGTTCTGATGGTCCAGGTCTGAGTCAATTTTTCTTTTTGAGCCAGAGATAGAGTCAACTTTACTCACACTATGTGGATTGAAGTTTAGGGTTAAGGTTCAGAGATTAGGGTTATGCCTATCTTGAGGAAGATTGGAGTTGTACAACAAAAAGGAAAATGAATGAGTACTGAAATGGGTATGCAGCGTGTCCATACTTATCCTTCTTCCCATATATACATCTTAAGAAATGCTCATATCTACAGAAAAATCTAAAATCACTCATCCCCTTGCTAGAGGAAGGCAACCTAATTTTCACATCTAGGATATCTAGGTCATATGCATTCTTGGTCGGATCTAGGCTTGGCTCCTCCCAAGAATTATAGTAATTTATAGTGAATAATAAATTATAGTAATTTATAGTGAATAATTATATTTACTGTACATAAAATATTATAGCAATTTATAGTAAATCATAACATCAATCACCCTCAAGAAATACCCACACTATTCACTGACAGAGAAAGGACAATATAATTATGATTAAAAACTCCACTGTAAATGCAGAAAATGGGAAACACAATAGTGATAACTAGAATATTACCCAAATTATGTCTTAGAGTGCCTTAATGAGATAATCTGGCCGTTCTGGTTCTTTCTTCTAGAAAGTTTTTCTTTGTTTGACGTGGTCTTTGTTGAGCTCAGTTCCTGTTGGAGTGAGCTTGGGGGACCTGAGATTGTTTTAGGGGTTGGACATCACTGACCTGTAGCAGGTGCGAGCTTTAAATGCAACACATTTATAAAGATGGTAATATTATCTACAAGCGAGGAAACTAAGGCTTGAAGAGGTTAGGGACTTTTGGCATGAGTGACAAGGAGAGCATCAGAATCCAGGTATATTTTCTTCTTCAGCACACTGCCATCTCCATCTGCTCTCTATAAAGTGGCTTTGTTTGCAGTGCTTACATCAGTAATTATCAAAATTTTATTTCTAGCAACAGCAAAGAGAAACCCCAAGCATATGTTCTAAACTCTTCTCCCTTTAAAGGGGGAACAAAGTAACAAAAAATTCTCTGTTTGTCCTGTAGGGGCCATCTTAATCAAGGAATATTTCTTTCGGGCACTGCAGCCCTGATCATTCAGAACTGCAATAGACCAGAAATTCTAGAAAGTGGAAGAAGCCTGATAGGACAATATATATCATCAACCGTTCAGTGCCAGAATCTCTACACACATCCTTGTTCCGATAAATTAGTTACGATGCTATTATCTTCTTTAAAAGGAAGTTACCGAAGTTTTGAATAAGTAATATATTTATATGGCTCCAAAATAAAAAGAATAAAGGAATATTCAGTAAAAAAATTCTCCCTTCTAACCTTGTCCCCCATCTGCTAAATTCCCATGCCTGCTCCTCAAATATGTAATGACTCATTAGGTTCATGCATATCCTTCCAGAGATTTACATATATATGAATATATATTCTTCCTTTTTTACAGAAGCAATAGCATAAAATTAATTGATTGGCAAAACAACGTACCTTAGAAATATAACACGTCAAAATAAAAATTCTAGAATTTTTAAAAACATCTTTATAGTGTTCCACCATATGGATGTGCTATACTTTATTTAACCTCTTGATGGGCTGATTCATATTTCTCAAGAGGTTGATTCATATCTCTTATTGTTACAAACAATATTGTAATGAATATCTTCATCATATGATGTTTTTCAGATGTGAAAATATATTAATAGAATAAATGTCTAGAAGTGGATTTGCTGGGGCAAAAGTTCACACATTTTTAATTGTAACAAATAGTCCCACATTGCCCTTTGTAAACATTGCAAACACCTTATACTTCATCAGTAATGTATAAGGGTACCTACTTCCTCACAGCAGGTCCAACATAGCATGCTATTGAATGCCTGGATTTGTTAATCTTATAGTTGAAAAATGGCATGTCTTTCCATTTCAATTTGTTTCTCTTGTTTTGAGCAAGATTGAACAATCTTTTATAAGTTTTAGAGGCAACTGAAAAAGCCCTAGCTTTTTCGATTGACAGTGTCAGAAAACCAAACCCATTTGGCTAAAAGAAAAAAATGATTTTTTGATAAGTCCATGTAGATATTTCATTTTACCTTTCAGATTTCTGAGGCCTTGACTCTAGGTAAAGGAGACCTCTGGGAAGCATCTAGGTTCGGTCTACCCCTCAGCCCCTGTGCTAAAGGACAATGATGCCTTCTTGATCTGGGGTTGCTGTTCTCCCAGATATTGATGGTCACCACCAATGGTGTGACTCTGGGGCAAACAGCTTTCATGGAAGTTTGAGAATGAGCTTCATACATGACTCATTCCACTTAGGAGTGGATTTTTCTACCCTTTCCTCTGCTTCTCCTCCACCTGTAGAGGAAATTCCTTGCAGAGTGAATATACTCAGTCCCAGGCTCCAGTTCAAGATGGTTGCTGTAGTCACCTTGCCACCCCAAGATAAGGTTTTCTCTTTATCCTGAACTGAGCATAAGTAGAATCCACTGAAATTTTTCTATTTCATCTGTTCTCTTCCCCAGAATATGGTCTTCCTTTCTTTCTTTCTTTTTGGTCAACCATTTCTGCACTCATCTCTTCCCTCCATCCACATTGTCTTGCATTTCTTTTCAAAATCACCACAACATACATTTATCATCATGTATATGCTGTTGTATTTATTACACAGAACCATCTCCACTTGCTTGCTTTACTTATCTAGTTCCTATAGCTGCCTGTCCTGGTGACCTATAGTTCATCTTTTGTGTAATTTGAGGAAGCAAAGCACAAGAAAAGCCACACTTTTAAATTCCAAGTCCAAATGGAAAGAGGTAAAAACATTCCTGGAGTGTAAGGCTATGCCCACATTGATGCCAAATTAACTATTTAAAAAGAAAACTGGTGTCCCTCCAAGAAATTTATTTCTTTTTTACCAAATTGGTTTAATTGACCAACTGTTTTGCTTTTAGATGAACACAACCTCAGAATGCTGTTTTATAAGCAAGTTAGTGGTCACAGACTAATTAGAAAAAACAGGAAATCCATGACAAGCTAGAAAATACTTCAAAGTACTAGAGGGGTTTGCTTTAAATGGCATATTTATTATAGTCTCTTCACAAATCATCTTTGTTTAGAAGTTGTACATGTTAGTGTGGGAAGAGCATGAGATCTGGAGCCAGCAAACCTGGCTCAAACATAGCCTTGGTCACATTTTTTTTTTTTTTTTCTGTGATGCTTGGTAAATTATCAAACTTCTCCAAGCCTATATATAAAATAATAATCTTTTTCATCCCATAAATATTAATTGAGTCCACCACAGTGTAAGCTCCATGACATTTAGAACATAGAAGGTAGGCAATAATATTTGTTGTAGAGTCAACTATACCCCAGACGTTGTGTAAAAGCCTACATAAACAAGTGTCAATAAAGACACAGTTCCTTGCATCCAGGGAAGTTTAGGAACTATTTGGTCAATCAGCTAAGAAAGCAGGACGTTTTAGTACAACTGGGGGGTGGGCACAGAATTTAGGAAACTACCAACAATCCCCTATACCTATACGGCAGCATAAGGGTGGAAAGGAATAATGAGCCGTGAGTTCAGAGAGGTAAGGCAGGGGTATATCATGAAGGATCTGGAGGTCCAGGCAAAGACATTTGGCTTCCATGCCAAAGCAAAGGGATGGAACCCTTAGAACCCCTGAAGGGTTCTAAGCAAAGAGGTGTCATGATTGGGTGTGTGTTTTAAAATGTTCACTCCAGCTGCTTTGCAGAGAAGGATTGGAAGGGGGCAAGACTCCGTAGAGAAACCAGTATAGGCAAGAAATAACAGTAGCTTTAACCAGGAAATGGCAGTGGAGATGGAGAGAAGTGAATGAAGGTGAGAGACATTAAAATGTAGAAATTAAGTGTTAACAATTGATTATATAGAGTCACTAAGAGAATGAGGGGAAGAGGGGAGGAAGCTGAAATTTCTAACTCTTATAACTATTCACACAGATAGTAAACACAGGAAGAGGAACAAGAATATTTAGGGGAGGGTGAAGAAATAATTAAAATTGCATGCAATAATCATGAGTTGTCAATGGCATATCTATTGGAGCTGTCCAATTGGCTGTAACATATATGGGTCTGAAGTTCAAGAGAGAGGTCTAGAAGATATCAGTTTGAAAGTCATCAGTATGTAGATGCTTACTGAAACTAGGAGCAGATGAGATTGGTCTGGGTGAACGTGCAAAGCAGAAAATAAGAGTTTAGAGTCTACAATGGCCTTAGGCCCAGCAGTACTGAAGGCAGTGTCTGTGAACCATGGCTGCATGCTAGAGTCACTAGGAAGCTTATAAAGAATCGTGATGCCAGGACCCCACGCCACACCAATTAAATCAGAATCTCTGGCCTAGGCACTACATTCTTTCAAAACTTCCCAGGTGATTGCAATATACAGCCATGGTTGAGAGCTATGATTTAAGGAATAAATAGAGGCAGAGGAGAGTTTGGATAAAAACCCAGGTGATATGGTGTCACGGAAGTCCAAAGGAGAGAGTATTTGAAAGAAGAGGAGCGGTCAACAGTGTTATATGCCTCGAGGAGCAGCAAAAACTAATCACTTGAACACCATTAGGAAGGAAGGAGGATTTGCAGATTGCAGTAGAATATTAGTTAGGACTATGATGCTAAAACCCTCCCAAGAGCATTGGCTTAAATAAGACAGAAGTATATTTTTCATTCAAGTCTAAGAAGTTGGGGATAGTTCAGTCCAGAATGGCTTCCATTGTTTCAATTCCCCAGAGCATTCTATCTTGTTCTTACGTCATGTATGTTTCCATTCCCAAATTTATCTCATGGTCTATGTCAGCTGCCAGTGTCTCAGCCATTTCATCCACATTCTATCAGCAGGAAGGAAGGGCAGGACAGGAATAAAGACGTAGACATAGAGAATGGCCTTGAGGACACAGGGAGGGGGAAGGATAAGCTGGGATGAAGTGAGAGAGTGGCATGGACATATATACACTACCAAATGTAAAATAGATAGCTAGTGGGAAGCAGCCACATAGCACAGGGAGATGAGCTCGGTGCTTTGTGACCACCTAGAAGGGTGGGATAGGGAGGGTGGGAGGGAGACACAAGAGGGAGGAGATATGGGGATATATGTATATGTATAGCTGATTCACTTTATTATAAGGAAGAAACTAACACACCATTGTAAAGCAATTATACTCCAATAACGATGTTAAAAAAATCTAAAAAAAAAAATAAGAAAGGTATACTGTCTCTTTAGAACATTTCTCCAAAGATACACATATCACTTCCATTAGCATCCATCGTTCAGAATCTAAAGTCATGGACACACAGAACTGCAAGAGAAGCTGGGGAAAATAGTCTTTAGGCAGTCAAGTGCCCAGCTAAATTGTGTAGTATAGAGATTAAGTGCTCCCTTACTCTATATAATGCTTTCCAACTTTGCCATGCCTATACATAATCCAAGGTGCTTGCTACAGACAGATTTTACCTACTTTCAGAGACTCCAGGTCAATAGATTTAAAGGCAAGGTCCATATATTTTTTAAGCATTCTAGATGATTCTGATGCAGTTGGTCCATAGACAACACTGAGAAATAATGTCCATCTAAGCCTGTTTGCAATTGACATCCCTGCTGCCTTTGCTATTCTACTTGGTATACCTGGAATTCCTCTTTTCACCAATCGTTGACTTAAAATCCCAGTCTAATACCAATTTTTCTAAGAATTCTTAGCTATCAAATTTACTCCATAATTAATGTACTTCTTCAGCATTTTGGTAGAGATGCCTACACAATTAAATGCACAGTGGTACCCTGTGCTTCCTCGTTATGTCATGTGAAATTACATTCCCCAGTCTCCCATCACCACTTTAGACTGCAATCTCCCTAAGCATAGGGACACTGACTCTGACCAGAGCACTCTTTGATGCTGGAAGGTGCCCAGTAACTATATGAATAAACAAATAGATGAACAAATATGAAAATGTACAGACTCAAAAAACAGAAAAATTGATGGGGTTACCGAAAACAAGCAGTGTAATGGAAAATAAAGATGTGAGAAACAGAATAAAGTAAAGAAAAAAACCAGGTTTAGCAGGAGGAGAATCATTAGAGCCTGGAAGCAATGTGGGTGATTTAATCATAAATAGTTTTAAGAAGCATGGGAAAAGGAGTCTACCGGCAACGTGAAATAGACTCTTAAGTACCTGACAAACCTGAGAAAAATAGGTAGTGAGAAAATCAATGCATCGAAACCCAACAAAGCTTCAATGTACCATCCCTTTTGAATCACTTGGAAGGAAAATTTTGTGTTTAGTACATCCTCTTTCTTCATATTTGGACTTTTAAATAGGGTATTTGGATTCACAGATTGTACTCAGCTCAGATCGTTTCTCCTTCCAGCACACTGCTGTACTTTTTAAATGACACCAGGCTTCCAAGCAAGATTGATTGTAAACCTGAAAAGGTTATATGTGATGTAATGAATACACATGCTACTCCCTCAAGTGCATCTCTGGAACGATACATATCCAGGATACTGTATGTTCTCATAGTGTAGAAAAGATTGGGAAGAGATCTTGCAGGCAAGTACCAAAAGAAAATTTCCTATTATGCTCACTTAATAAACTGCTCTATCTTGAATTCATTCACTCAATGAATACACAGTAATTAAAAACTGACTATTTTTGGCATTCCATAAATGTCTGTGGATGAATGGGTAGATGAATGGATATAATGTGCCAATCAAAGTTCAAGGTGCTATGAGAATAAAATAACTCCAACATGGGACCTGCTCTTAATAGAGACTGCAGTCGAGTAAGGGAATCGAGACATCAATAACCCCTTTTGAGAAAATGTGGTAAGTGCCACCCCAGAGGTATACATTTTACTATGAGAATACATAATCCAAAGGAAGAAGAGATTGTTTCCAAGTGGAGTGCTAGCAAAGAACTTTTGCAAGAAGTTGTGTTTAAGCTGAACCTTGAAAAATCTAGATGTGCAGATTTTGGGAAAAGATATTTGGGGCAAAGAAAGAATATGAGATGGACTGTGTTGATGTGTGGAAGATGGAGAAGAGTTTAGTTTGGACAAGAGCTGAAGTTTATGAAGGACAATATTGGGCAACAATGTTGAAAAAGTACATTGAGAGTCTGCATGGAGGTCTTTAAAGTTTTTGATGACTTAGCACAGGATAGTTAATTACTAATATTTATTGAACGCTTACTATAGGCCAGGCACATTGTAATTACATAAATTATCTTAATTAAGGTTCACAATAACCTCCTATGTAGGTTCATGAGGTCCTTCTTATCAAAATATAATTGATGCTGGGAAAAACCAGTTAAAAGATCTCAGTTGAAGTGGAATTTATGATTTCATGGCAAATTACAGGGGGGAAATGATTAGAATATTATCTTTAAAAATGATTAACATTATGACAAACATTTAGTTATCTTTCGTCAACAACACATATATATTATAACTGTAAGTTTGCACTAATTCTTAAAATTAAGGAAGAATAATTCAAATGGGTTTTTTGGGGGAAAGGCATATTTTTCCAAGAAAACTACATGATTGCATAATACAATATTCTTCACTTTATATTTTCAGCATGATCGTAAAGACGGTTGATTATTATAGCAAAATTATTTTAGTTTTTCATGAATTTCCTCAGAACTTTGATATCAAAATTATTCTCCTTTGAAATACCTATCATATTATTGTTCTGGTTAATTTTTCCCCCCCCCATGGAGTGTTAACATGTTTTTAACTCTGCCAGTTATTTGTCTGTGGCTTTGTGTGTAATTCAAATATTTTTCCACTTTTATTGACATCATGACATCTTGCATCATTTGTACCATTTGCATTTTGATTTTACAGTCATTTGCATTATGATTCCTAATGGTTATTACCGTTATCTGAAAATGCAGACGTTTTGTACACTCAGTGAGAGTCTGACCTACATTGATGGGAAGGGCCAAAGTGCTTGAGTGGGAGGTTAGTTGAAGAGGTAACTCATTAGTCAATACTTTCATATTATGACACATTTTATTTTCCTATAAAATCTTGGATAATAAATACCAGGATGATGAGAGCTTCGCATGTTTTATGATTCCTATTTTACAAATGAGAAAACTGAGGCCAATGGAAGTCAGTGTGCCCATAGCCACATAGCTCATAAATGATAGAACCAGAATTTGAAGGCAGTCTAACTTGAGTGTTTAACCATTGAGTAGTGTAGGTATGGGTCAAGTGCCTTTAGTTGTCAATTAGGGGTAAGTCACATTTACAAAGAATGGAAAGCTCATCTTTCCTGTGTTGCCTGCTGACTTGTGTTTTTTTCCCTACCTTCTAAAATTATACAGACGGATCTTAATTTTCAGTCTTTTCCCCTTAATATATGCAATTAATGAGTTAAAAGACTGTGTTAGGGCTTCCCTGGTGGCGCAGTGGTTGGGAGTCCGCCTGCGGATGCAGGGGACGCGGGTTCGTGCCCCGGTCCGGGAGGATCCCGCATGCCGTGGAGCGGCTGGGCCCGTGGGCCATGGCCGCTGGGCCTGTGCGTCCGGAGCCTGTGGTCCGCAACGGGAGAGGCCACAGCAGTGAGAGGCCCGCATACCGCAAAAAAAAAAAAAAAAAAAAAAAAAAAAAAAGACTGTGTTAGCCCCAACACACAAGTTTTGACATACAGTCTCTTCATTGACCCATAAATTATTTAGAAGTACGTTTTAAAATTTCTGAACAGAGAAGGATGACTGTCTTTTGGCTATTTGTTTTTCATTTTACTGCACTGAGATTTAAAATATCTGCATGATGTAGAAATCTAGATCCACTGGTGTTTGTTAAGACTTGTTTTGAAATCATTATGTGGTCAATTTTTGTAAATGATGTATAAGTGTTTAAAAAGAATGTGTGTTCTTCTACTGGGCATATACCCAGAGAAAACCATAATTCAAAAAGACACATGCACCCCAATGTTCATTGCAGCACTACTTACAATAGCCAGGTCATGGAAGCAAACTAAATGCCCTTTGACAGAAAAATGGATAAAGAAGATGTGGTACATATATACAATGGAATATTACTCAGCCATTAAAAGGAACGAAATTGGGTCATATGTAGAGATGTGGATGAATCTAGAGACTGTCATACAGAGTGAAGTCAGTCAGAAAGAGAAAAACAAATATCGTATATTAACGCATATATGTGGAACCTAGAAAAATGGTACAGATGAACTGGTTTGCAGGGCAGAAACTGAGACACAGATGTAGAGGACAAACGTATGGACACCAAGGGGGGAAGCGGTGGGGGGTGGGGGTGGGGATGTGATGAATTGGGCGATTGGGATTGACGTGTATACACTGATGTGTATAAAATTGATGACTAATAAGAACCTGCTGTATAAATAAAATAAAATTCAAAATTCAAAAAAAAAAAAGAATGTGTGTTCTTTAACTGTTGGATATAGAATTCTATATAAGTATATTAGATGGAACTTGTTAAATTTCTTGAAACACATTCTAAATCTTTACAATTTTTTATTTGCTTGATTTATGAATTGCAGAAATAATTGCATTAAAGTCTTACAATATGATTATGTATTTGTCAATTTTTTGTTGTAATTTTGTCAATTATTTTTATTATTTTAGGGTTATTTTTAAGTTTAGAATTTTTGTATCTTCTTGGTGTTTTTGTTCCTTATCACTATATAGTGTGCTTTTTCCCCTAATATATACATTTTAAATTTTACTTAAAAACTATTTTGTCAGATATGTTACAGTGATACCAGCTTTCTTTTGGTTAGCATTCTCCTAGAATGACTTTTCCCTCCTAATTTCAGCTTTTTTATGTCATATTTTAACTGCATCTCTTATAAGCAGTGGAGCTGATTTTTTAAAAACCCACTCTTTCTTTTAACAAGTGAATTTAATTTATTTACATTTATTATGATTATGGATATACATGGATTGATTTCTTCCACCATATGCATTCTATTTAGCATATTTTTTTGTTTCTTCTTATCCTTTTCAGGAGTCTACTTAATTGATAGTTTTCTTTGTCACTGCCCCTGGTTTAAAAGTTATACATTCTATTTCTCATCCTTTAGTGATATCTTTAAACTATTAACATGAATTATTTACATAGCAATATCTAAACTCAGTCAATATTTACTCTCTTCTGAAAATTAAAAGGGTCTTAG
Organism: Tursiops truncatus; assembly: GCF_011762595.2. Lineage (NCBI taxonomy): Eukaryota > Metazoa > Chordata > Mammalia > Artiodactyla > Delphinidae > Tursiops > Tursiops truncatus. Next base: position 46,958,442 of record NC_047042.1, read on the forward strand.
AATGCTTTAACTTCAAACTTGGGGGGGTTGCATTCTATAGTTTTCCAGTATTTCTGTTTTGCTTTGTTTTTATATCCTTAAATTTGTCACTATTGTCATTGCTGATGCTTAGATATATCCATATGTTTATGAATGTAATTTTCATTACTGTTTCTTTTATCCCACTCCTTCTGCATGAATTCAACTGATTTCTTTATAAAGTATATAATTTAGTAGTTCTTTTTAGCAAGGTCTGTAAGTGATAAAATTCTCTAGTTCTTTGCTTGAAATAGATTCTCAAATAACAATTTAGCTGAGTATACAAATATAGGTTGATAGTTACTTTCCCTTAACACTTTGAATGTATTATTCCACTGTTTTCTGACCTGTATTTTTGCTATTGACACATTTTTGTTTTTGTGTAATTTTTGTGCCTTTGTTGGTTAAGTGTCTCTTGTTTGTTGCTGCTTTTAAGATTTTAGGTTCTACTGCTACACTGTGATGTATTTAGGTGTAGATTTCTTTTTTCTTTATTGTTTTTGGAAATCATGTGGTTCTTGATTCTATGGATTCATGTATTTCTTCATTTCTGGAAAATTCTCACAGACTTTCAAGAGTGCTTCTTCCCCCTTTTTCCTATTCTGTCCTTCTGGAACTCCTAATAGGTGTACGGGGACCTTCTATTTCTACCTTCCATGTTTCTTAAATCTGAATCTGTTTCCTTTTCCATCTCATAATTTCCCAGTGCTACATTCTATTTGAGATCCTAGTTAGAGCTGCCAGTTCACCAGTCTTCAAATATCTAATCTACTGTTCACTCATCAGTTTTAAATAAAATTATCTATGTTTTTCTTTCTTATTCTTTTATCTAATGTATCTATTTTTTCATATTTTCTTGTTCCTTAGAGTTTCAATTCTTTCATGTCTTAATCATTTTAAACATAATTTACATTCTGCTTCAGATTATCATTCTATTATCTCAAGTTTTGGGGTGATAATTCTGCTGTTTTTGCTCACTCTCACTCATAGTGAATGTTTTCCTTGTGTGGGCTGTAGTTTTTTTATCATGAGCTCTCTTCTTCAGCATGACTATTTTTTCCTATGAGAACTCCGTATGACCTGTATTGTGGGAGTGTTTCTTTAGAGTGTTTAGTTTGGGGCAGGAACTTGGGGTACTTTTGGCCTAGGGCCAGTTTTATATTAATTCCTCAACCTGGGGTGAGAGTTTAACCTTCTTGCATAGGCTAAGTTCAAACTCTAAATCTATTTGAGGCACAGGTTTGATCAGAGGTAACGCTTCTGTTTTGATTTCTCTACCCAGAATCAAAGTGGAAACATATATGAATGTATCTATTGTCTCCCTTTGCTAGGGAACAAATATATTTCTTAGTCCACCCTTTCACTTATGATGCAGTCTTTTCAGGATATCAGCTTTATGTGGGAAGTAGTTCCAACTTTCTTTCTTATTTGATCCCTGTATTAGTCTACTCAGGCTGCCATAGACTGGGGGGCTTAAACAGCACAAATTTACTTTCTCAGAGTTGGGGAGATTGGAAGTACAAGATCAGGGTGTCAGCATGATGAGGTTCTGGTGAGAGTTCCCTTCCTGGCTTACAGATGGCTACCTTCTTGCTGTGTCCTCATATGGCAGAGTAGGGGGTGGGGTGGGCGGGGAGAGAGACGGCGGGGGGAGGGGGGGGGGAGAGAGAGAGAGAAAGAGAGAGAGAGAGAGAGAGAGAGTGGCAGTGAGCTAGCTCTCTGATGTCTCTCCTTAAAAGGACACTAATCTGGGCTTCCCTGGTGGCACAGTGGTTGAGAGTCCACCTGCTGATGCAGGGGACACGGGTTCGTGCCCCAGTCCGGGAAGATCCCACATGCCGCGGAGCGGCTAGGCCCATGAGCCATGGCCGCTGAGCCTGCACGTCCGGAGCCTGTGCTCCGCAACGGGAGAGGCCACAGCAGTGAGAGGCCCGTGTACCGCAAAACAAAACGAAACAAAACAAACAAACAAACAAACAAAAAAGGACACTAATCTGATCAAACTAAGGCCCTACCCTCCTGACCTCCAAATATCTCCAAATACCCCATCTCCAAATACCATCATATTGGGGGATAAGCCTTCAACATATGAATTTCAGGGGGACACAAACATTCAGCCTGAAACAGGCCCAATCCTTTGTCTACTGTCCTCTTGTGTATATTAAAGACAGACTTCTAGTTTACCAAGAGCAAGGTCCTCACTCACCCCACACCCTGCTGCAGCATCAGCTCACAGCAGCAGTTTAGTGCTCTAGTCTTCTGTCTCCACTACATTTCTGGAACCTAGGGACTTCATTTCTTTCTTTGAGTCAACTATCCAACATGTCTAGGATTTTTCAGGTCTTCTAGTGTTGTCTTATTGCCAGAAGCAGAAGTCTCTCACACCCAGCTTTTTCCTTTCATTTATGTGATCTAAACAAGTCATCTGAATTTCCATTCCTTTCCTATTAAAAAAGGATGATGTATACAAGTATAATTTTCATTCATCTCATACAGTAATTCTGAGAAAGAGCAATTAGAGATAGAAATATGTTGCCAATTAAAAATGTTAGATATAGCAAAAGCAAATAGAGATTCTCTAATAATGCATTTTAATTATAATGCATTGATATTAAACTTTTTATTTGAGGATATTAAAGTATATTATAACTACATTATAATTCCTTGAAGAGACCATGAATGTTTCCAACCCAGCAATCACAGAACAATGAAGGACCATTTGAGATTTGATTGTAAATTTAGTATCATTGGCTCCCTTTTTAAAGATTATAGGTACAATTTCTAGAATGTTATCCTATTGCTACAGAGAAGGGCATTTTTCTCAGGACATGAGTTGAACAATTATAGTGGTTTATTTCAAAGAGGGCTCCTACAGGGCGAACAGTTCTGGGAAAAGTGAGGAGTTAAATATAAAAATGATCTTGGTGGGAGGCAGTATAAACATTGGTACTCGAGGGCCTTGGAGTCTATTGTCTTGCTATATCCCAATGGCTCTGGGACAGATCATATTCTCCTGTGCCTTCATTTTTTCCTCTAGAAATAAAGAAAAACAAGACTCATTGAAAAAATTATTTGTTATTAACCATGAGGTCAAACCTAGCATGGTTAGTACCTGGAGAGGAAGGAGAATGGGGAAACTGAGCTGGCCTTCTTCATGATTTACAAAGGCAGAGTCCGTCTGGGAGTTTAGATCCATGGTTAGGTAAATAAGAACAGGGCTAATATCATGGAATCAAACTGGCTTCTACGGTATCCTCCAGCACAGGAGTTAGTTCAAACGCAAGCCAGACCTTCCTTTGGAAACAAGTAAGGCTCAACATTAAGGACTGGTTCCCAAAACTGTCTGGGAAAGGAGCTGATACTAAATCGTAATGCCAGCTTATGAAATCCCTCAGGCATTCTCCCTGCTGGTTTTTAAGGGAGAATGCTCCATTCTAAACACATAGGGGTGATATTCAGTCAATTATAAGGCCGTATCAGTTGTGAAAGTATAGAGACTTCTACACTAGTTGGTAAAAAGCAACTGTCCTGAGTGTCCAGAGTTCCCTGGTCACTTAGGCCCATTTTAGTTTCCCCGCACCTTGTAACCCACGTCTCTCTCTGCAATAGATCTGCTCCTGGCACAGCAGCCCCAGAGTCCTACGCAAGCACTAGAGCCAGAGTCTGCTCTGATAAGATGGTGCTGTATTGCTGATAAAATGTTTTGCCTGTTGTCCTAGCCTAAGCCTGTAGGCCTGAACTGCACCAGAGCCTCCAGGTTCCAACCTTTAGTGCTTCCAATGTATGTATCTGAACAATCTGACTTCATGGGCATTCCAGATTTTTGGCTTAATGGCCTGTTTGACTTCCTATCTTCCTGACCATTACTGCATGTTCTCAATACCAGTGGATCCTAGAGTTTTAGATTTGACACGTTAAATAAACAAATATCAATGTTTAACTATTTTGCAGACCGATATAATCCAATCCACTCTTTATTTTGCCAAGTAAAGACCATTAATTTTTTAAAAATCATCTTCTGCTACCATTATGCTATGTAAGAGCAGAAGGACACAAATTCAGAATAAACCCCCTAAATAATTTATCCTATGAAAAACTCACTATATTGTCTTTCTCTTTCTCATTTTACCAAAGACTAGTGATAAATTAACCACGGACGGGTAGTGATCAGTGATATTTGCAAACCTGCACTATACTCCCTATACTAATGTTTCCAAGCTTAGCCCTAATGCAGCTCACCTGATTCACTTGTTTTACTTGCTCCGGTCTGGTCTGGTGTTCCAGACCCTGGACTGCACCCTGATTCTAAAAACTGAAGTATAAAATGAAGACAGTCTTAGCATTGGTTAAGTCCAATCACTTCTTCCCACACTACTGGGGATGAACAGGAGCGCTACAATTCTAACATTTAATCTGGTTCTCTGTCCTCAGGCTGCACAGAGTCCAATATTTTATAGCTTGTCCTTTTCTCCTTTCCATATAACACACTGGCATTGTATATTTATTTACATGTGTACTATCCAGTAATATTGGTGCTTTCCTGGTAACATGAATTACTTCATTAACACTATGCAAATCTGTAGTCAGGGCTTGATACCAGGCAAAATAGTCAATACCTATCCTATAGAAAATAGTTCTCTGGCTTTGAATAAAGAGTACCTCTAAGGACCTTTCATCTATATACCCAACAACATCAAAGAATGAGTGCTTCAAATGCATATTATAAAACTACAGAAAAAGTTTTATCTGACACTTGATAATTTTACTAAACTATGGGTGGAGGAAAGAAAAGGCTTCAGTAGCAAAACAGAAAGACATAATTGATTACACTATTAGGAAGCTGTTACAACATGAAACAAACATCATAAGATCATAAGAAGACTCAGCTAATAATGTATTTCTGACATCAATAAAATTAGTTGTTTTACATCAATGTTGTGAAATTTCTGATTTGTTTTAGCCTTGCGTATTATTCTATTATGGCATGATGATTCTCATTATGTTTCCCTAAGTCCTATCAACAGATAGAGTCTAGACTCTATCTCTATATATTTAGTCAAAATAGTCAGGCTTCATCTGTTTTCAGAACAGTTAATGTATTTGGCTTATTACTCTGAAAACACTGAGTACAATTTAGCTCCCTAAAAACGTATCCAGCATTAGCTTATGTAAGAAGCATTAAGGTCCACTGTGCGATGATTTTATTCTTTTCCTACGGCAGTGAGTCAGGAAATAATAGCTATTATTTTTGATCACTTATAATGTACCAGACACCGTGTTCACCTTTCATATACATTATTCACTTAGTTCTCACAACAAATTATTATTCCCATTGTATACGTTTAGAAGCTCACCTAGAGTCATGCATTTAGGAAGTGGCAGATGCAGGACAGTCTGATTTCAAAGCCTGAAGTCTTAACCACCATATTATAAAAAGTACTTGATTCCATAGACTCAAACTTTATGTCTGATGTTTGTATAGACCACATACAGTTATGTCCTCAAAGAGATGGAACCTAGTGTTTCCAACCCTGACATAAGGCTACTTTGGACATGAAGATGGCATTCATTTTTATTTATTTCTCCAGGAGGGTTATTCCCGTGATCAACATCCTTGAATGAATCTTCACTGATCTTGGATAAAAATTCCAACATCTATGAGTTCCTGGACACTTGGCCTCTCCTCCATTCCAGGCTCCTTTACTTACTTGGTTCAACTACTCTGGCCTTCCACGGTCCCTCCAACACTCCACACCATTTCCTTTCTCAGGGCTTTCTCCTATCTTCCCTCTGACTCAGACATTCTCTCTGCTCCTACTCATACCTCCAGCCTTAGTTAAATGTCATTTCCAAAGAAGCCCTTCTGGACTTTACAGCTTACATCAGGTTCTCCTGTACTGTTTTCCCATAAGACCCTTTGTAGTCATCATCACAGGTTATAAATGTATCCTTAATTTTGTGATTATTACTTTTTCATTATTTTCTGTTATTTTTTGTAGTTTTATTGAGATATAATTGGCACATATCACTGTATAAGTTTAAGGTGTACAACATAATGATGTGTCTTACATACATCATGAAATGATGACCACAATAGGTTTAATGAACATCCATCATCTCATAGAGATACAACATTAAAGAAATAGAAAAATATTTTTTCCTTATGATGAGAAATCTTAGGATTTACTCTCTTAACAGCTTTCATACATAACGTACAACAGTCCTAATTATGTTTATCATGTCGTACATTATATCCCTAGTACTTACTTATCTTATAACTGGAAGTTTGTACCTTTTGACTACCTTCATCTAATTTCCCCCTCTCCCACTAAAATGTAAGATTCAGTAATATCAGGGGCTGTGCTGGTCTTGCTCACCGTCATCCAGCCCCTGAATCCTGCCCCCATACTTGTTGCTAGGGATTATTGATTGAATAAATGAATTAACAAATGAGTGAAAGATTAGTGATGGATTTATGTACTTCCATTGTATTTTTTTTTTTTGCGGTTCGCGGGCCTCTAACTGCTGTGGCCTCTCCCGCTGCGGAGCACAGGCTCCGCACGCGCAGGCCCAGCGGCCATGGCTCACGGGCCCAGCCGCTCCATGGCATGTGGGATCCCCCCGGACCGGGGCACGAACCCGTGTCTCCTGCATCAGCAGGCAGACTCTCAACCACTGCGCCACAAGGGAAGCCCTCCATTGTCTTTTTAAGCAGATACAAGCTAAGGTTAGTCTGTATCCATGGAACTGAGCAAAGCTGTACGGTTCCATGTGCTTGAGTCTATGCTTTTTGCTCTGGCACTAGACTGAACATTTTAGTTCATTCCTGGGCCATTTCTCTGAAACTGCTTTGCAAGAAAACAAAAATAAGCAGAGGACTAACTATTCTCAGAAAGTTTCTGTAGTGCTACGAGCATGATGGAAGAGGAAAGAGAGGAGACTCTGCTTTATATTTTTAGAGATGGAAACCAGAAATGTCACATTTCTTCAATACTGATCACAATGGTTAAAGAAAACATATAAAAAGCTAATTGTTAAGGTGGCGATGAAGAAGATATGTTTTTAAATCCTGAGACTAATTTCTTCATCATTGCAAATAGCCAAAATAAAGTATGTATATGTAGGAATAAATAACTATATATAGGATTATAGAATCAACAGCATTTTTAGAGAATCTGATAGGAACAAAAGGAAATTGGTGGCTTTGAGGTAATTCATTATTAATGCTGAAATCTATAAGCTTTGAACATTTTCTATGCCTATTAAACATTAACTGTTATTTTACAGGTATAACTGGGTTGAAAAGGAGCAGAATGAAGGGAGAAATACTCTGTTCAAATCTGTTTCATAATGCACACTCCCCTCAAAAATTAGCTTTTTTTATTACAAAGATAATTCATCCTGATTATAGAAATTTTAGAAACACTGAAAAATATGAACAAATCATTCAAATCCCAACAATTTCCAGAAAATCTTAGGTAACATATGCTGTATTTCTGTTCAGTCTTTTTGCTGGGTATCTTTGTAACATAGTTGCAATAAATTTGCATCATACAAGATTGATTATAGTTTTTAAAGTTTACCTTTTATGATTTATGACAGGAAATATGCCTGCAATTATAAAATATTTTGGGAAAATAGATAAAGAAAAAAGTATTACCGCATATGGCACTACCCATAGATAACTACTAATAATATTTTGGCATATGTTCTTACAATCTTTTTCTAGGGTATTTTCTTAAGTTGTTATATCATGTATATTGATTTATAACAGAGTTAACACAGATATTCATAGATCCTAGAATGTTGCAAAATAATTTCTAAGGGCTAACAATTTGCTGCCTATTTCATTTCACCTGAGTCTACTAACGTGGCTCAATGAATAAAGCATTCTATGGCACCATGCATTTAATTTTATAACTCTTTTTATTGATTTTTTACTGATTTTATTGATATGAGTGGGCTAATACACAAGATCACGTTGTCAAATCAGACTCACTTGAAGACTGCTTGTTCAGTAACAGACTTTACTAATAACTGCAGGATATGGGCAATCAAGAGGCATGGACAAAGCAGACAGAAGGCTGGGACATCAAAGGTGGCTCCATGGGTCCTTTTACCCCACATCAGACATGTTCTCTCTGACCCAGAATAATAGATGAAGTTTCAGATAAGGTTTTGCAGGTTTACCTCATACAGCATGAGGAGTGCTTAAGTCATGAAATATCTTCATTTTATATTCCAGAGAGTTGTATACGTCATGTGAGATTCTTCAGGGAACCATGCATCCTAGATCTAGATTCTAGGTTTATTTACTAAGTGATCCTTAGCAAGGACATTGTGCTAAGGCTTTCTATGATAAGAACCCTTCCCTTTAGCAAATATTATTAGTGTATTTATCTGGAGTTCCAGTTGACAAAGAGATTAGACTGGATTACCCTGCCTTTTTCTTTCCCCTGGAGTTTCTCTCAACACCCTCAAAGAAAGTGAATGGATCCCTGACCAGATGTTAAAACTCTTTCATTATCATTAAGCAATAGGAAAAGAGAAAAACAGTCTCTACAATTTAGCTCCTCATTTTCCACCCCTAATTCGTGCACAGATGTAATTTTTTTTTTTTTTTTTTTTTTGCGGTACGCGGGCCTCTCACTGCTGGGGCCTCTCCCGTTGCGGAGCACAGGCTCCGGACGCCCAGGCTCAGCGGCCATGGCTCACGGGCCCAGCCGCTCCGCGGCATGTGGGATCTTCCCAGACCGGGGCACGAACCCGCATCCCCTGCATCGGCAGGCGGACGCTCAACCACTGCGCCACCAGGGAAGCCCCACAGATGTAATTTTTAGTGGGCGCATAGTCAATGGTTCTATTCCTCCAGTACCTTTTTTCCCCACCTTCGTTTTTGAAAAACTCTTAGCCATTCCCCCCCGCACCCCCAAATTGTCTCTAATCTGTTCTCTCTTTCCTATGCCAATTAAATTCCGATAAAAAGGATGTTAGAAACTCCCAGAAGATAACAGAAGAAAGAACCTAGATGACCTTGGGTATGGTGATGTTCTTTTAGATACAACACCAAAGGTACAATCCATGACAGAGACAATGGATAAGTTGGACTTCATTAAAATGAATGAAAAAGACACTTTTCTGCAAAAGACAATGTCAAGAAAATGAAAAGGCAATCCATAGTCTGGGAGAAAATATTTGCAAAACACATATCTGACTTATCCAAAATATATAAAAAACACTTAAAATTCAACACTAAGAAAACAACCTGATTTTAAAATGGCAAACAACCTGAACAGAAACTTCACCAAAGATTCAGATAGCAAATACACATATAAAAAGATGCTCCACAGCCTATGTCATGAGAGAATTGCAAATTAAAACCACAGTGAGATACTACTGCACACCTATTAGAGTGGCCAAAATCCAAAACAAACAAAAAAAACCCCAAAATGCTGGCTAGGATGTGGAGCAATAGAAACCTCATTTATTGCTTGTGGGAATTGACAGACACTGGGAAGACAGTTTGTCAGTTTCTTACAAAACTAAACATACTCTTACTATACGATCCAGCAATCATGCTTCTTAATATTTACCTAAATGAATTGAAAACTTACATCCACACAAAAACCTGCACATGAATGTTTATAGCAGATTTATTTGTAATTGCCAAGACATGGAAGCAACTAAGATGTCCTTCAGTAGGTGAATGGATCAATACATGCTGATACATTCAGACAATGGAATATTATTCAGCATCAAAAAGAAATGAGTTTTATGCTGTGAAAAGATATGGAAGAAACTTAAATGCATATTACTAAGTGAAAGAAGCCAATCTGTAAAGGCTCTGTACTATATAATTCCAACTATATGACATTCTGGAAAAGAAAAAAAACTATAGAGACAGTGAAAGGATCAGAGGTTACCAGGGGTTAGCAGGGAGGAAGGAATGAATAGGTATAGCACAGAGGAATTTTAGGGCAGTGAAACTACTCTGTATGATTCTATAATGGCGAATACATGTCATTATACATTTGTCAAAATCTATGGTTTACATTAGGGTTCACACCAAAAGTGACCCTAATGTAAACTATGAACTTTGAGTGATTATGTCCATAGTTCACGTTAGGACTCACCCTTCGTGTCTTGCAGTTCTATGAGTTCTGACAAGTGCATAATGTCATGTATCTTCCATTACAGTAGTATAGGAATAGTTTCACTGCCCCCATATCCCTTATGCTCCACCTATTTATCCCTCCTCCTCACTCCCCACCCTTGAGCCCCTGGCAATCGCTGATTTTTTTACTATCTCCACAACTTTGTCTTCTCCTAAATATCATATTTCAGACTTACTTCCTTCACTTTGCAATAAGCATTTAAAATTCTTTCATGTCTTTTCACTACATAAAACCTCATTTCTTTTTAACCTTGAATAATATTCCATTGTATGGAAGTACACATTTTATCTGTTCACCTACTGAAGGACATCTTGTTCACTTCCAAGTTTTGGCAATTATAGATAAAGCTGCTATAAACATTTGCATACAGGTTTTGTGTGGACATAAGTTTTCAACCCATTTAGGGAAATACCTAGGAGTGCAGTTGCTGGACTGTATGGTAAGACTATGTTTAGCTTTGTAAGAAACTGTCAAACTGTCTTCAAAGTGGCTGTATTATGTTGCATTCCCACCAGCAATATATGAGAGTTCCTGTTGTTCCACATCCTAGACAGCCAGCATTTAGTATTGCTAGATTGGGATTTTGTCCATTCTAATAGGTATATAGTATTATCTCATTGTTGTTTTAATTTGCAATTCCTTAATAACAAATGGTGTTGAGCATCTTTTCATATGTTTATTTAGCGCTTGTATATCTTCTTTGGTGAGGTTTCTATTCAGATCTTTTTAACTGTGTTGTTTGTAGTTGAGTTTTAAGAGTTTGTCCATTTAGTTGTTAGTAATTGTTATTGCAATTTCTATTTCTAAAAGTTATATTTGATTCTTTTAAAAATCTGCTATGCTAATTTTTTAGTTTCCTATTCCCTGCAGGTATTTGCCAACTTTTCCTTTATTTATTTAAACTTCTACAACATAATTATTGTAAATTATTTGCTAAAAATTCTCATTTGCTGTCTTAAGTCTCTGTTTCTGCTATTTTTTTCACTTTTTCTCATGGATAATAACTTGTTTTCTTACATGCTTTGTGATTTTAGACTGTGGGCTGCATAGTATCTTTGAAACATTATTTGTGGAGAATCTTTGAGACCTTGAATGAAGGTACCTTCTTTCAGAAAGCATTTTCATTTATACTTCTGTCAGGATCCTAGAGGCATTACTAGCCTAAGACCAATTTAGATTAAAATTAAACTAAATTCACAGCTTGATATTTTTTGAACTACTTAAATGATGTGAATGCAGACTGCAAATCGGCACAAGGACCACTTTGTAAACATAACTTCAAAGTGAAAGATTTTATTCCCCTCTGGCAGGTAGGTACCACCAATACAGACACTTGGGGTTATCTTGGGTGGTCATGGTACATGAGTTTACCTCTTGTCACTGTTTCTACAATGATGTGGCCCTTTGGAATCTCAGCTTAATGTGGGGAGGGATCCTATTCGATTCTCCCCATTGAGCAAGCCCTGGGACTTGATGTCAAAAATCAAAGTTCAAGTTTGCAGAAACTGGCAAACGCCCTGAAGGCAATGGCACTGAATCTCCGGGTCCCCATTTTCCTCACAAGGCCTCATAATTCTTTATTTTATTTATTTTATTCTTTATTTTAAAATTCTTTATTTTATTATTTTAATGTCTTTAAGATTTTAAAAGATTATTATTGGATCCAGAATTTTCAGTTGTGGGAGTTCTTTATATTTGATATAGACCGCTAGTTCAGTGAGGTATTAGTCCCAACAAATTGATCTGCCTTAGCCCCAGAAATGGAAGTCTCCCTCATGTCTTCTGTGTCCTCTAGCTCTCCTTTCACCCTGCAAAGTTGTTATTATCCAGGTTTCCGTCTTTGGCATTCTTTTCTATTAGTATGTTTCCTCCCTTGGTTTGGTGACATCCATTGGTATGGGTTAAATTTTCTTCTCCCATGTTATATTCCTGACTTCCACTCTGAGTTAGACCTTTCCATGTGGATGTATTTGCTTGCACCTCTATCTTTTCTATTCTGAAAAGAAGAATCTTTTCTCAGGAACCAGTTCCTCCTTCTGCCATAGTCATCTGTGAAACAGCACTATTTTCCCATGCATCATTCTCAATATGAAAAATCACAGTTGATTTTTGTTCATCCTGTGTAATCAGTGCCTGACAGTTCTTTCACAGGATTGACATCTCCCAACTTAGTCAACTCTCACCTGAGCCATTACTACCTTTCTCCTGGACTCCCGCCCTGTGATCTTCTACCTCTGGTCCATTCTGGGTATTGCCTCCATTATTTAATGCCCTTTATAAGAATCCTTCCATGAGTTCACATTTCTCAATAGAAAAAGCCCAGCCTCCTTAACCAGTTGTTGTGTAAGCCCCACATGAACTTACTCTAGGCTTTCTTTTCAGGCTTGTATCTCACTCTACACAGGCATCAGGCCAACTCAACAACTCGCCAGTCTCTGACACATTGTATACGTTTCTACTTCTATACTCTTGTACATCCCATTTATGTTCTGGAACAGAGCCCTTACTGTACCTCTCTTGAAATCTAATAATGCCAAGCCAAATTCTAAATGTCACTATGTCCAAAACAACTTCCCTCTTCACGCTAGCCATTTTCCCCTAATACTCTCTTATATATCAGATTGAACCATATGAGATTGAGGTTTTTATGGGTCAAAAGTGGTTGTATGTTGGCAATTTCATGTGAGTCAAACAAAAACCTAGTTCAGGGCTTTGCATAAAATTAGCATGTGTCTAATAAATATTCACTTAAATGAGTGAGTGAACATTTTGACAAAAATAAGCAATATAGTCAACAGTGAAAGAAGATAAGTCTAGCTGAGAGTAAGAAGAATTAAAAATTTTATGCTTTTAAATGTATGAAGAATTGTCAGTGTATACGCATACATACACACACACACAGAGTAAATGAAATTTGTCAAAGAAATCAGAAATTACTACAACTAGAATTCAGAGAAGAATAAGGATAATAAAAGTATCAGAGTTACCAATGTTTGCAGCTCATATTCATTTCATGAGGCTGGATGGAAACTGATAACCTAAGTATAACCAAATCCACTTTGAACTAATTGAATGCAAGGGACTCCTTAAGAATAAACTGTTATTATTGCAACTATACTATTGAAATCATCATGTGGTAATTGGAAAATAAAATCAGGAACTGCAATTTACCTTAAAAATTAAAGAAAATTCATTTAAGAGCTCTCTTGGCATTTCACTTCTTGTTGCTAAGAATCTACTTTTAAAAGCCAAATTAACCAGATTGTCCATTAACATTGATCACATTAGCTAGATAATTGCCAAATCTCCATCTTACTTATGCTGTGTAAACGCAGCATAATGTGAAAGTAAGGACAATGTATCTTGATGCATAAAATACCCTTTCCACATAAACTTCTTTTACAATTTTAAAGCAACCCTCTCTGCCATGTCCCTAGCATTGGCACTGCTTTATATTACATAAGCATGGGCATAGCCATTAGCAAAGACTTCGCTGACGTCATAAAAGCAGTGCCTCTGCTTTGCCCTCTCACGTAAGGAAGGACAGAGTTCACAGATAAATATGAATGGGATTGCCTTAGTAGTACCTATAATAAAGACTCTAAACTGGAAGACAAAATCCTCCTCCTTTCGCTGAATTGGCTACTTCAGCTGGCAGAACTGTCCTTAGGGCTGCGGCTTTTTTATCACTGGGGAAACGAAGAATGTACTTTGGGCTCAGTGCTAATCTTCTGCAACTCTCCCTCTTAAAATAAAAGGAGTACATTTTGTACCACCTGCAGAACAGGAGTAATTAAACAATAACTGAAACAGATGATAACAACTTTGATACGTTAGTCAATGAACTGATATATATCCAACTCGAAAATCAGGAATTTTACCTTTGACAGAATATTTTTTAAAATAATTATGGTGATGTTTTTATTTTTGTGTGATATTGTGTTTAGTTTGCTTTTAATTTGCTCAGGATTGTACCATTGGTGGAGAAAGGCTATTTCAAATCAGAACTCTCTGATGTATAGTTAATGACCATCCAGAATGTTCACAGTGTTGTATAAACTTTTAGAGCATGTCTGCTGGGGAAATATAAAAACAGAAACACAGAATCAAAGGCCTGGGTTTGATTCACCATTACTACTAATGAGGTATATAATCTTGAGCAAGGTTTTTAACCTATTTTTTAAACGTATCTCCCTTTCTATAAGATTAAAATGAGACCATGCTCTTCCCACTTTATTAAGAGGTGTTAGGGATTAAAGTATATTTCATAAAAAACTCTTTATAGGGTGTTATATAGCTTGCATACATAAAATACATATTACTGCTGTAAATTTCTCTCCTAGAAAGATAAAAATGTAATGAGAACAAAGAATAGCTTGGGAACGATCAGTGTTATGCATCACTTACTAACAGGTTAGTTTTATTTCCCAAATTACTTTCTTCTGTTGTTCTGCTACTACATTATTCAGACCATTAAGGGAAGATGGTACATCCTGTGAACAGAATTATGTATGGCCTACTCTGTAATGCAAGTGGGAGCTCTGTTCTCTGATTGCAGCATTATAATCTCCCATTATAGCAGGCGCTATGAATCATCCTGCAGACAGAAGACAGGGCTGGGTCCTCAGGTAATCTGCGAGCAGTGACACTCTTTATAACAAAGTTACACCACTCTGTCCTAGGCATGACGGAGGTAGCTCCAGCATACATGGCACTACGTTTCCACTAGACAGTTAGATATAACGATCAATAAAAGGAGATCTATTTCTAGTCCATGGAGCAGCTTTTAAAAGGGGTACAATGACGACGATACACATTGAACAAAATATCAGACTGAGCACAGACGATACCAATCAAACTAACAATAAAATAATATCCAACACTTGTATGGCACTTTTTGGTAAAAAAAAAAAAGAGCCTTCCTGTGAATAATTTTATTTGATTTTCACAACAACCTCATGGGGTAGGTAAGCAAGTTAAACGTCCTGTCATTTTTACAGATATTTAGAGGGGTTAAGTGACCTGCTCAAGCTCACAGAAATTGCCTGATTCCTACTATAGTTCCCTTTCTAATATTTCTGATTATGCAAAAGGCAGACAAAAAACATTCCACTGATTATGTGGCTTTATTAACATTTTGTGTCACTTTTTCAAATGGAGTTTTGTGACTAGGTGAAGGTAATGAGAAGTGAAAGGACAGACAAAGAAAAAATGCTAAAATAGTGTTCTTCAAACTGTGTAACATTGTAATGCATTGTGTTCACACATTGGGTTTTGAAGAGTCATCTAAGATCAATGTGTGGTATGGACTGGATATTTTTCCTGTAATTAAAATTAATTTAATTTTGATAATTTTATTGTAACCTTTGTGTAGGCACCTTAAGAGACATTGAAATAAAAATGATCAATTGCTTGTTTTTAATGATTTCTCAATCTGGATACCTACGACCACTTTGCCATATATCCCTCCAGATATCAGATACTCATGCTACTTTCCATGCCACTCCCACCAAATAAATAAATGATAAACACTTGCATGCATGTGTTAAGAATTTACAATTGGTCAGATAATTTTCTAAGTTCTTTCACAAAAATTACCTCTTCCATGGCTTGAGGGAACCTTAGGTTTTTTGACAGAGAAGGATCTCTTCATTCAGGGCCCGAACATTTTGAGAAACAGTGGTTTGAAAGTGTTGAATGGAGGAAAAGTCGATGAATGAAGATAATAAAATCCATAACTCTGGGACTTCTACAACTAGACTGGGGGGTAGGTGTATGACAGTTTTTTCCTGAGTCTCTGCTCTTTAGACACCTGGCATGGGATAGGTGCTTGGTAATACTTGCTGAAGTTTGGTTAGATGGATGGATAAATTAAAGATGATACACTCCAGGTGTAAACTTCCTATAGAAACTGTATTTTAAATTTCTCTTGTACTTTTGAGTCCCAAAATGGGCCCTGCCGACCCTTCTTGGGCAAAATGATCAAAAATTAATATTGTTTTTCACTCACCGTTTATTTGCCTTCTTGTCTCTATGACCCACACAAAGCACTAAAGAACAAGTAGCATTTATTCATTTCAGTGCAGTTTTATATAATATCCTTATGACATATGAAGGGCAGACTTTATAATCAATACCTTTTCAAAGACTTGTAAACTAATGCTCAGAGAAAGTAGTGCAGCCAAGAATTTGATCCAAGTCATCTGAATACTCACCCTGTATCTTTCCTATCAGATACTTCTTTGCTATCTCAGGATCCTAGAATCTGTCAGTTATCTATCAATTAACCCTCTACTAGTTATATGATAACTAACAATAGGTGTTCAGACTTATGCTTCCCAGAGACACTTAAAAATCTGGAAAATGGTAATGTTTTTAAAAATACTTCAGGATCCAAAGGAATGAAATTATAAAGGTCAAAGGACAAATTAGAGAGGTTGATATGTTTAGCCAGGAAATCCTACACAATGCTCTTGTTACGTCACATTCTCAAAAGTACTTTATTGATTAACTTTGTATTTATGCACACAGGGAGGAAGGGCAACAAAAGCAAAACAAAGCAAAATTTTATTTACCTCTTTTTCTGTTGTTTTTTTTTGCGGTACGCGGCCCTCTCACCGCCCTGGCCTCTCCCGCCGCGGAGCACAGGCTCCGGACGTGTGGGCTCAGCGGCCATGGCTCACGGGCCCAGCCGCTCCGCGGCACGTGGGATCTTCCCGGACCGGGGCACGAACCCGTGTCGCCTGCATCGGCAGGCAGACTCTCAACCACTGCGCCACCAGGGAAGCCCTTATTTACCTCTTAATGTCACTTGCAGCTTCTAATCCTGACCCTACAGAAATATCCTTCATAATATTCTCAATAAAACACGTAATTCAGAGGGACCTCATAAAACAAAATTATATTTCTTCAGTTAATCAGCTTGTTTGTAAGCATATTACAATTTGAACTAAGGTTTTGTCTGGAAAACATGATCTATTCCAAATTTCAGCACTTTCTGTGTCTTCTGAGTATTGCTCATAAAGGCCACTGGGAAAAGGTTTGAACTTATTTTTGTTTATTTTGTTTCTTGCCTACTAGCTCCTCCCTGTCATTACATTTTTCTTTACCTCAATCAAGGCCACCTTGACTTTAAACTTGAATTTGGACTATGAAATCCTCAGGCAGCACTAGGTCTTGTACTAGTTAATGAATAAATATTTATTTAGTGCAGAAGTTGTTTGCATTAAAAAAGGAAAGAGGTAAGAAATTGGCAGATTTGAATAGTGTGTTTCAACCAGTAATATAAGATACGTTTAGAGATCATTTCCTGGGTTTCCAGTCATCTCTTTTAACTGCTGATGTTGAATTTTTGACTGGGTGACGTAACTAGTTAGCTGACAAAAATGGTGTAACAAATTAGTTGAGAAAATCAAACATCTCAGTGGATATTAATGTGTACTATGTCTTTCCCAGAATCTCAGTTTCACAGAGATCAAGCAAAGCAGCCCGAGTATTTCCTATGGCTGTGCAAACCACTTTGTGACTATGAACTAAATATCAAAGTTCAATCTAAAACACACACACACATACACAGAGCAATGTAGTGATGAGTTAAGATTTTCTTGAATCTTATTTGTAACAAAATAAATTTCTCTTCCTATTTCTCTTTCTTCTTCAAGGGTCTATGGATGTAATTTAGGGGTCCATGAACTTGGATGGGAAAAAAGCTATATTATTCTTTTCATTAACTTCTAACTGAAATTTAGCATTTTCATCAATTTTGAATGTAGGTAACAAATCTATTTCTTTTTCACCAATAGAAATCATAGTTATTTTCATATTATATTAACTTTTGGCAGGTATCTTAAAATATTGTTTGCATTCTTTTCGACCTCAAAACCACAGAAGTTATCAGAACTGTCACAAGATCTTGCTATTTAAAATATTTACTTAAAAAATACATACATTACTATACTACAAATGTGGTTTTTAATATTTTAATAGCAGTATTTTAATGTAGTTGGCTTTCTTTGTAATCCTAGGTATCTTACTCTATGTTTTTAAATATATTTTCCTGATGTAGGAGCCTGTCTCACACTGCCAATGGGTCCATAGTACAAAGTAGGTTAATAACTCTTGCTCCACATGCTGCAATATTATAGGTCAGACAGAAGATAACAGCTCCAAAACACACGTTTACAGAAACTTAGTAATGTAGACACAAAAGGGCTTCTTTGTTGTGGTGGTGAAATAAATTAATTTAAAATAGAGGCAGAAGAGGAGATTGGTTCAAGGTGGTGGAGTAGAAGGACGTGCGCTCACTCCCTCCTGCAAGAGCACCGGCACCACAACTAACTGCGGAACAACCATCGACAGGAAGACACTGGAACTCACCAAAAAAGATATCCCACATCCAAAGGCAAAGGAGAAACCGAAATGAGATGGTACGAGGGGTGCAATCACAATAAAACCGAATCCCATAACTGCTGGGTGGGTAACTCACAAACTGGATAACACTTATACCACAGAAGTCCACCCACTGGCGGGAAGGTTCTGAGGCTTCCCACGTCAGGCTTCCCAACCTGGGGGTCTGGCAACGGAAGGAGGAATTCCCAGAGAATCAGACTTTGAAGGCTAGTGGGATTTGATTGCAGGACGTCAACAGCACTGGGGGAAACAGAGACTCTACTCTTGGAGGGCACACACAAAGTATTGTGCACATTAGGAACCAGGGGAAGGAGCAGTGACCCCATAAGAGACTGAACCAGACCTACCAGCTAGTGTTGGAGGGTCTCCTGCAGAGGCGGGGGTGGCTGTGGCTCACCATGGGGACAAGGACACTGGCAGCAGAAGTTCTGGGAAGTACTCCTTGGCGTGAGATCTCCCAGAGTCCACCATTAGCCCCACCAAAGAGCCGGTAGGCTGCAGTGTTGGGTTGCCTCAGGCCAAACAACCAACAGGGAGGGATCTCAGCCCCAGGCAACAGAGGACAAGCAGATTAAAGTTTTACTGAACTCTGCCCACCAGAGCAACACCCAGCTCTACCCACCACCAGTCCTTCCCATCAGGAAGCTTGCACAGGCCCGTTAGATAGCCTCATCCACCAGAAGGCAGACAGTAGAAGCAAGAACTACAGTCCTGCAGCCTGTGGAATGAAAACCACATTCACAGAAAGATACACAAGATGAAAAGGCAGAGGGCTATGTACCAGATGAAGGAACAAGATAAAACCCCCAAAAAAACAACTAAATGAAGTGGAGATAGGCAACCTTCCAGAAAAAGAATTCAGAAAAATGATAGCGAAGATGATCCAGGACCTTGGAAAAAGAATGGAGGCAAATTTCGAAAATATGCAAGAAATGTTTAACAATGACCTAGAAGAATTAAAGAACAAACATCTAGAAGAATTAGAGAACAAACAAACAGTGATGAACAATACAATAACTGAAATGAAAAATATACTAGAAGGAATCAATAGCAGAATAACTGAGGCAGAGGAACGGATAAGTGACCTAGAAGACAGAATGGTGGAATTCACTGCCGCAGAACAGAATAAAGAAAAAAGAATGAAAAGAAATGAAGACAGCCTAACAGACCTCTGGGACAAAATTAAATGCACCAACATTTGCATTATAGGGGTCCCAGAAGGAGAAGACAGAGAGAAAGGACCTGAGAAAATACTTGAAGAGATGCTAGTTGAAAACTTCCCTAACATGGGAAAGCAAATAGCCAACAAAGTCTAGGAAGTGTAGAGAGTCCCAGGCAGAATAAACACAAGGAGTAACGTGCTGAGCCATGTAGTAATCAAACTGACAAAAATTAAAGACAAATTATTAAAAGCAACAGGGGAAAAATGACACCATACAAGGGAACTCCCATAAGGCTAACAGTTGATTTCTCAGCAGAAACTCTACAAGCCAGAAGGGAGTGGCATGATATACTTAAAGTGGTGAAAGGGAAGGACCTACAATGAAGATTACTCTACCCAGCAAGAATCTCATTCAGATTCGATGGAGAAATCAAAAGCTTTACAGACAAGCAAAAGCTAAGAGAATTCAGCACCACCAAACCAGCTCTACAACAAATGCTAAAGGAACTTCTCTAAGTGGGAAACACAAGAGAAGAAAAGGACCTACAAAAACAAACCCAAAACAATTAAGAAAATGGTAATAGGAACATACATATCAATAATTACCTTAAATGTGAATGGATAAAATGCTCCAACCAAAAGACACAGGCTCACTGAATGGATAGAAACACAAGACCCATGTATACGCTGTCTACAAGAGACCCACTTCAGACCTAGGGACACATACAGACTGAAAGTGAGGGGATGGAAAAAGATATTCCATGCAAATGGAAATCAAAAGAAAGCTGGAGTAGCAACACTCATATCAGATAAAATAGACTTTAAAATAAAGAATGTTACAAAGAAGGACACTACATAATAATCAAGGGATCAATCCAAGAAGATATAACAGTTACAAATATATATGCACCCAACATAGGAGCACCTCAATACATAAGGCAACTGCTAGCAGCTATAAAAGAGGAAATCGACAGTAACACAATAATAGTGGGGGACTTTAACACCTCACTTACACCAATGGACAGATCATCCAGACAGAAAACTAATAAGGAAACAGAAGCTTTAAATGACACAATAGACCAGATAGATTTAATTGATATTTATAGGACATTCCATCCAAAAACGGCGGATTATACTTTCTTCTCAAGTGCCCATGGAACATTCTCCAGCATAGATCCTATCTTGGGTCACAAATCAAGCCTCAGTAAATTTAAGAAAATTGAAATCATACCAAGCATCTTTTATGACTACAACGTTATGAGATTAGAAATCAATTACAAGGAAAAATATGTGAAACACACAAACACATGGAGGCCAAACAATACATTACTAAATAACCAAGAGATCACTGAAGAAATCAAAAGGGAATCGAAAAATACCTAGAAATAAATGACAATGAAAACATGATGATCCAAAACCTACGGGATGCAGCAAAAGAAGTTGTAAGAGGGAAGTTTATAGCAATACAATCCTACCTCAAGGAACAAGAAAAATATCAAATAAAAAATCTAAGCTTGTACCAAAGGGAACTAGAGAAAGAAGAACAAATAAAACCTAAAGTTAGCAGAAGGAAAAAAATCATAAAGATCAGAGCAGAAATAAAAGAAATAGAAACAAAGAAAACAATAGCCAAGATCAATAAAACTAAAAGCTGGTTGAGAAGATAAACAAAATTGATAAACCTTTAGGAGGACTCATCAGAAAAAGAGGGAGAGGACTCAAATCAATAAAAGTAGAAATGAAAAGGGAGAAGTTACAGACACAGCAGAAATACAAAGCATCATAAGAGATTACTATAAGCAACTCTATGCCAATAAAATGGACAACCTGGAAAAAATGGACAAATTCTTAGAAAGGTATAACCTACCAAGACTGAATGAGGAAAAAATAGAAAACATGAACAGACCCATCACAAGTAATGAAATTGAAACTGTGATTAAAAATCTTCCAACAAACAAAAGTATAGAACCAGAGGGCTTCACAGATGAATTCTATCAAACATTTAGAGAAGAGCTAACACTCATCCTTCTCAAACTCTTCCAAAAAATTGCAGAGGAAGGAACACTCCCAAACTCATTCTATGAGGCCACCATCACCCTGATACCAAAACCAGACAAAGATACTACAAAAAAAGAAAATTACAGACCAATATCACTGATGAATATAGATGCAAAAATCCTCAACAAAATACTCGCAAAGAGAATCCAACAACACATTAAAAGGATCATACACCATGATCAAGTGGGATTTATCCCAGGGATGCAAGGATTCTTCAATATATGCAAATCAATCCATGTGATACACCATATTAACAAATTGAAGAATAAAAACCATATGATCATCTCAATAGATGCAGAAAAAGCTTTTGAAAATTTTAACACTGATTTATGATAAAAACTCTCCAGAAAGTGGGCATAGAGGGAACCTACTTCAACATAAGGAAGGCCATATATGACAAACCCACAGCAAATATCATTCTCAATGGTGAAAAACTGAAAGCATTTCTTCTAAGATCAGGAACAAGACAAGGATGTGCACTCTTGCCACTATTATTCAATATAGTTTTGGAAGTCCTAGCCAAGGCAATCAGAGAAGAAAAAGAAATAAAAGGAATACAAATTGGAAAAGAAGAAGTAAAACTGTCACTGTTTGCAGATGACATGATCCTATACATAGAGAATCCTAAAGATGCCACCAGAAAACTACTAGAGCTAATCAATGCATTTGGTAAAGTTGCAGGATACAAAATTAAAGCACAGAAATCTCTTGCATTCCTATACACTAATGATGAAAAATCTGAAAGAGAAATTAAGGAAACACTCCCATTTACCATTGCAACAAAAAGAATAAAATACCTAGGAATAAACCTACCTAGGGAGACAAAAGACCTGTATGCAGAAAACTGTAAGATACTGATGAAAGAAATTAAAGATGATACAAATAGATGGAGAGATATACCATGTTCTTGGATTGGAAGAATCAACATTGTGAAAATGACTCTACTACCCAAAGCAATGTACAGATTCAATGCAATCCCTATCAAATTACCAGTGGCATTTTTTACAGAACCAGAACAAAAAATCTTAAAATTTGTATGGAAACACAAAAGACCCCAAATAGCCAAAGCAATCTTGAGAGAAAAAAATGGAGCTGGAGGAGTCAGGCTCCCTGACTTCAGGCTATACTACAAAGCTACAGTAATCAAGACAATATGGTACTGGCACAAAAACAGAAATATAGATCAATGGAAGAGGATAGAAAGCCCAGAGATAAACCCACACACTTATGGTTAACTAATCTATGACAAAGGAGGCAAGGATACATAATGGAGAAAAGACAGTCTCTTCAATAACTGGTGCTGGGAAAACTGGACAGCTACATGTAAAAGAATGAAATTAGAACACTCCCTAACACCCTACACAAAAATAAACTCAAAATGGATTAAACACCTAAATGTAAGACCAGACACTATAAAACTCTTAGAGGAAAACATAGGAAGAACACTCTTTGACATAAATCACAGCAAGATCTTTTTTGACCCGCCTCCTAGAGTAATGAAAATGGAAACAAAAACAAACAAATGGGACCTAATGAAACTTAAAAGCTTTTGCACTGCACAGGAAATTATAAACAAGATGAAAAGACAACCCTTAGAATGGGAGAAACTATTTGCAAATGAATCAAAGGACAAAGGATTAATATCCAAAATATATAAACATCTCATGCAGCTCAATATTAAAAAAACAAGCAACCCAATCAAAAAATGGGCAGAAGACCTAAATAAGACATTTCTCCAAAGAAGACATACAGATGGCCAACAAACACATGAAAAGATGCTCAACATCGCTAATTATTAGAGAAATGCAAATCAAAACTACAATGAGGTATCACCTCACACTGGTTAGAATGGGCATCATCAGAAAATCTACACACAACAAATGCTGGAGAGGGTGTGGAGAAAAGGGAACCCTCTTGCACTGTTGGTGGGAATGTAAATTGATACATCCACTATGGAGAACAGTATGGAGGTTCCTTAAAAAACTAAAAATAGAACTACCATATGACCCAGCAATCCCACTACTGGGCATATAACCAGAGAAAACCATAATTCAAAAAGACATATGCAATCCAATGTTCATTGCAGCACTATTTACAATAGCCAGGTCATGGAAGCAACCTAAATGCCCTTTGACAGATAAATGAATAAAGAAGATGTGGTGTATATATATACAATGGAATATTACTCAGCCATAAAAAGAACAAAATTGGGTCATTTGTAGAGACGTGGATCGACCTAGAGACTGTCATACAGAGTGAAGTAAGTCAGAAAGAGAAAAACAAATATTGTATATTAATGCCTATATGTGGAATCTAGAGAAATGGTACAGATGAACAGGTTTGCAAGGCAGAAACAGAGACACAGATGTAGAAAACAAACGTAAGGACACCAAGTTGGGAATGCAGGGGTAGGGGTGGGAGTGGAGGTGGGATGAATTGGGAGATTGGTATTGACATATATACACTAATATGTATAAAATAACTAATAAGGACCTGCTGTATAAAAAAATAAATAATTTAAATTAAATTAAAAATATAGATACAGAAGAGATATAATGTATGTAAACTTAGTTTGTAAACTGTAAAAGGGTTATGTAGATAATAGTGATAACAATAATATTGTTATCACTATCAACAATATTAATATTAAAGTGTGAATAGGGCTTCCCTGGTGGCGCAGTGGTTGAGAGTCCACCTGCCGATGCAGGGGACATGGGTTCGTGCCCCGGTCCGGGAGGATCTCACATGCCGCGGAGCGGCTGGGCCTGTGAGCCATGGCCACTGAGCCTGCACGTCTGGAGCCTGTGCTCCGCAACGGGAGAGGCCACAACAGTGAGAGGCCTGTGTACCGCAAAAAAAAAAAAAAAAAAGTGTGAATAATATTTACTACTTCTTGAAAATAATTCTTTTTGCCTAGCTTTATGAAGTTTCTAGAATTCCACTCCAGTAAAAAGAACATTTTAAAAGTTTATTTCATCTTCATGCAGAATAAAAATTAAGTTAAAAATTATATATATCCTTCTTTCTTACATAGGGCTTTTGTTCCCCCCCCAAAATAAAGGATTTGCATATATTAAATATGGTAATTTCCCTTTTTCAAATTGTGTGCTCCATATTCAGTCCCTAGGAAAAACTGAAGATTACAAAAATATTATGTAATAATATATCTAATTTAAAATATGAGATTTAAAAAACCATGTATTTCTCTATTCCTACAATTTTCTACTCTATATAAATGTTTTACATGTTAAAGTCACAGAACTTGATTTTTTTCTGCACTCATCCTAAAATATCTCA
Organism: Tursiops truncatus; assembly: GCF_011762595.2. Classification (NCBI taxonomy): domain Eukaryota; kingdom Metazoa; phylum Chordata; class Mammalia; order Artiodactyla; family Delphinidae; genus Tursiops; species Tursiops truncatus. The sequence continues at coordinate 46,983,561 of NC_047042.1, forward strand.
AGAAAGGGATTTCCCTGATGGTCCAGTGGGTAAGACTCCACACTCCTGATGCAGGGGGCCTGGGTTTGATCCCTGGTCAGGGAAGTAGATCCTGCATGCTTGCCACAACTGAGTCCAAATGACATAATTAAGAAGTCTGCATGCCGCAACTAAAAAAAAAAGATCCTGCCACAACTAAAGATCCCGCATGCCACAACAAAGATCCCATGTGCCGCAACAAAAGATGTGGCGCAGCCAAAAAAAAGAAAAAAATAATCTCAGGAAAGAAGACATAGATATCACTCTAGAAAAGAATCATTTCATGGAAGAAATGGAAGAAAGAGCTGAGGAACTCCTTAAATCCATCTACAAATTCAATGCAATCTATAAGAATTCCACCTGGGTTCTTTGCAGAAACTGATAAGCTCATATTAAAATTCATATGAAATTCAAGGAACTTAAAATAGCCCAAACAACAGAAGAAGAAAGTTGGAGAGCTTACAATTCTTGATTTGAAAACTTACTATAAAGCTACAATAATCAAGACAGTGTGGCACTGGCATAAGTACAGACATAAAAATCAATGGAATAGAATTAAGAATCCAGGAATAAACTCATTTATCTAGCCAACTGATTTTCCACTAGGATACCATAACCATTCAATGGGGAAAGAATTGTGTTTTCAACAAATGGTGCAGAGACACCTGTGTAGCCCATATGCAAAAGAATGAACTTTGACACTTACCTCATACCATATAAAATATTCACTTAAAATGGATCAAAGACATAAATGTAAGAGCCAAAACTACAAAACTCTTAGAAGAAAGTATAAATGTTAAGTGTGAATCTTTGTGACCTTGGGTTTGGCAATATGTTCTTAGACATGACACCAAAAGCACAATCAAGGAAAGAAAAATAGCTAGTTGGACTTCAACAAAATTAAAACTTTTGTGTCTGATGAGACCTCATCAAGAAAATGAAAAAACAACCCACAGAATGGGAGAAAATATTTGCAAATCATATATCTGATAAATGACCCATGTCTAGAATATATAAAGAACACTTACAGCTCAGTAATAAACAGATAACCCAAATCAAAAATAAGCCTGGGTGTGGTGGACTGAAAAGAGAAGAACTGGTTGAAGGACTGCACGAGAAACAATTAGATCCCCAGATTTGCTTCTAAAGCCTAAATTCCCTTGTCCCCAACCTGAGCAGAAGACTAGACACTTATACTTTGGTGAGAAAGACCAAAAGACTATGAATATGGAACTTCAGGTATAACTGAAGGCAAGAATAAGGCTCTGAAACTGAAAAGAGGAGTTTTTCAGGGAAAGCTTGCTGGACTCCCAGAATAATGGCAATCATGTTTATACCCCCAAGCAGGAAATTAGATTTCTCCCTAGGAAAACTGACCAGCCCAAGAGAAAATCTGAGGTACTCTCTTAAGATACAGTCAAGTTTTTGCTTCATTGTCCTAAGTGGAGTCCCACTAGTCAGCAAGCTGTTCCCTTCATACAGAACTTCTAATCACCAATCAGCTTTATAGTAACTTGTTCCTAAATGTATAAAAACAGGATCATCAGATATTTGAGCAAACTCTCTGCTATGAACAATTATACACAAAACCCTTCACACTTACACTTCATACCTACACACAATAACCCAACTGATAAGCTTAAAGATCTAAGAGAAAATATTAGTCTATGAAATAAGAACAAGTTGCTATAAAAAGGAACACTAAACAAATAAGAAAGAACCCATGGAAGTTCAAAAAGATGAAGAGAAAAGAAAGCTTTAAAAATTCAATAGAAGTCTTGGAGGATAAAGATGAGGAGGTCTCCTAGAAAGTTAAGTTTAAAAGATAAATAAGTGGAAGATGGAGAGAAAAGAAAGCTAGAAGATTAGCTCACAAGGTCCAAACTTTAATTACTAGGAATTCTACAGGAGAACAGAGAAAAAGGAAAACAGAAAACACTATCAAAGAAATACAAGGAGAAAATTTCCAAATACTAAGGTCATGATTTAGCAGATTGAAAGGACACATCCTACACAATGGATGAAAAGAGATATATATTCAGGCAAATCATTGTGAAATTTTAGAACATTGGTTAAAGAGAATAGTCTCCAAACCATCAGAGAGAAAATCAAGAATGAAGAAAACTTGAGACCCAGGAAACAGAATTGCATATGGGAGAGAGGTGAAAGGAAGTTTCAGGACAATAACTGTGCAGATGGCAACTGATCCATGTTGGAAGAGGAAAAGAAGAGCCTTCATTGGGACATCTCCAAGAAAATAAAACAAAGTTATAGAGCAGCTGACATGTTTGCCATATTTAGAAGAGTTTTAAAGTTCTATCAGAGAAAATCAGTGGCTGAATTAATAACAGGTACATAGAAAATTAAGCAAAATTTTTAAAAACACAATTATTAATCTTAGACAAATGAAACAGGTCACAAATGAGGAGGAATTTCATGGTGAATGGACTGCTCCAGCTCCCGAGGTTACTGCTCCTCAACCTGAGGCTGCAGACAGTGCTGAAGGTTGCTCAGGAGCCCCCAGTGCCCATCCTGCAGCTCCCTGCTGAGGACCAAATGGGCCTCAGGCCTTTGATGGAGTCAGGGCTACAGCTCCCACTGCTCAGGCCTCTGAACGCTGTGTGGCTGACAGGGTCTTTGTGCTCCGACCGGGTGTCAGGCCCGTGCCTCTGAGGTGGGACAACTGAGTTCAGGACATTGCTCCACCAGAGACCTCCCGGCTCCACATAATATCAAACAGTGAAAGCTCTCCCAGAGATCTCCATCTCAATGCTAAGACCCAGCTCCACTCAACGATCAGCAATCTACAATGCTGGACATCCTATGCCAAACATCTAGCAAGACAGGAACACAATCACACTCATTAGCAGAGAGGCTGCCTAAAATCATAATAAGGTCACAGACATCCCCAAACATACCACCGGACGTGGTCCTGCCCACCAGAAAGACAAGATCCAGCCTCATCCACCAGAACACAGGAACCAGTCGCTCCACCAGGAAGCCTACACAACCCACTGAACCAACCTTAGCCACTGAGGCCAGACACCAAAAACAACGGGAATTACTAACCTGCAGCCTGCAAAAAGGAGACCCCAAACACAGTAAGTTAAGCAAAATGAGAACACAGAGAAACACACAGAAGATGAAGAAGGTAAAAACCCACCAGACCAAACAAATGAAGAGGAAATAGGCAGTCTACCTGAAAAAGAACTCACAGTAATGATAGTAAAGATGATCCAGATTCTTTAAGATAGCAAACAGAGGAAGGAACCAAGATGGTGGAGTAGAAGGACGTGCTCTCACTCCCTCTTGTGAAAACGCCAGAGTCATGGCTAGCTGCTGGATAATCATTGACAGGACACTGGAGCTACCAGAAAGGGTACCCCACATCCAAAGACAAAGGAGAAGCCACAGTGAGATGGTAGGAGGGGTACAATCACAGTAAAATCAAATCCCATAACTGCTGGGTGGGTGACTCAGACTGGAGAACACTTATACCACAGAAGTCCACCCACTGGAGTGAAGGTTCTGAGCCCCACGTCAGGCTTCCCAACCTGGGGGTCTGGAAACGGGAGGAGGAATTCCTACCGAATCAGACTTTGATGGCTAGTGGGATTTGCTTGCAGGACTTCGACAGGACTGGGGGAAACAGAGACTCCACTCTTGGAGGGCACACACAAAGTAGTGTGTACATAGGGACCCAGGGGAAGGAGCAATGACCCCAGGGGAGACTGAGCCAGACCAACATGCTAGTGTTGGAGGGTTTCCTGCGGAGGCGGGGGGTGGCTGTGGCTCACCGTGGGGATGAGGACACTGGTGGCGGAAGTTCAGGGGGTTGCTCCTTGTCATGAGCCCTCCCGGAGTCTGTCATTGGCCTCACCAAAGAGCCCAGGTAGACTCCACTCTTGGGTTGCCTCAGGCCAACCACCAACAGGGAGGGAACCCAGCCCCACCCAACAGCAGTCAGAGGATTAAAGTTTTACTGAGCTCTGCCTGCCAGAGCAACAGTCAGTTCTACCTACCACCAGTCCCTCCCATCAGGAAACTTACACAAGCCTCTTAGATAGCCTCATCCACCAGAGGGCAGACAGCAGAAGCAAGAAGAACTACAATCCTGCAGCCTGTGGAACAAAAACCACATTCACAGAAAGATAGACAAGGCACAGGGCTATGTACCAGATGAAGGAACAAGTTAAAACCCCAGAAAAACAACTAAATGAAATGGAGATAGGCAACCTTCCAGAAAAAGAATTCAGAATAATGATAGTGAAGATGATACAGAACCTTGGAAAAAGAATGGAGGCAAAGATCAAGAAGATGCAAAAAATGTTTAACACAGACCTAGAAGAATTAAGGAACAAACAAAGAGATGAACAATACAATAACTGAAATTAAAACTACACTAGAAGGAATCAATAGCAGAATAACTGAGGCAGGAGAACGGATAAGTGACCTGGAAGACAGAATGGTGGAACTGACTGCTGTGGAACAGAATAAAGAAAAAAGAATGAAAAGAAATGATGACAGCCTAAGAGACCTCTGGGACAACATTAAATGCAACAACATTGGCATTATAGGGGTACCAGAAGGAGAAGAGAGAGAGAAAGGACCAGAGAAAATAATTGAAGAGATGCTAGTTGAAAACTTCCCTAACATGGGAAAGGAAATAGCCACCTAAGTCCAGGAATTTCAGCGAGTGCCATTCAGGATAAATCCAAGGAAAACACGCTGAGACAGATAGTAATCAAACTGGCAAAAATTAAAGACAAACAAAAAAATTATTGAAAGCAGCAAGGGAAAAAGGACAAATAACATACAAGGGAACTCCCATAAGGTTAACAGTTGATTTCTCAGCAGAAACTCTACAAGCCAGAAGTGAGTGGCATGATATACTTAAAGTGGTGAAAGGGAAGGACCTACAATGAAGATTACTCTACCCAGCAAGGATCTCATTCAGATTCGATGGAGAAATCAAAAGCTTTACAGACAAGCAAAAGCTAAGAGAATTCAGCACCACCAAACCAGCTCTACAACAAATGCTAAAGGAACCTCTCTAAGTGGGAAACACGAGAGAAGAAAAGGAGCTACAAAAACAAACCCAAAACAATTAAGAAAATGGTCATAGGAACATACATATCGATAATTACCTTAAACGTGAATGGATTAAATGCTCCAACCAAAAGACACACGCTTGATGAATGGATACAAAAACAAGATCCATATATATGCTGTCTACAAGAGACCCATTTCAGACCTAGGGACACACACAGACTGAAAGTGAGGGGATGGAAAAAGATATTCCATGCAAATGGAAATCAAAAGAAAGCTGGAGTAGCAACACTCATATCAGATAAAATAGACTTTAAAATAAAGAATGTTACAAGAGACAAGGAAGGACACTATATAATGATCAAGGGATCAATCCAAGAAGAAGATATAACAATTATAAATATATATGCATCCAACATAGGAGCACCTCAATACATAAGGCAACTGCTAACAGCTATAAAAAAGGAAATCGACAGTAACACAATAATACTGGGGGACGTTAGCACCTCACTTACACCAATGGACAGATCATCCAAAATGAAAATAAATAAGGAAACAGAAGCTTTAAATGACACAACAGACCAGATAGATTTAATTTATATTTATAGGACATTCCATCCAAAAACAGCAGATTGCACTTTCTTCTCAAGTGCGCATGGATCATTTTCCAGGATAGATCACATCCTGGGTCACAAATCAAGCCTCAGTAAATTTAAGAAAATTGAAATCATATCAAGCATCTTTTCTGACCACAACGCTATGAGATTAGAAATGAATCACAGGGAAAAAAATGTAAAAAACAAAACCACATGGAGGCTAAACAATACACTAAATAACCAAGAGATCACTGAAGAAATCAAAGAGGAAATCAAAAAATACCTAGAGACAAATGACAATGAAAACATGACAATCCAAGACCTATGGGATGCAGCAAAAGCAGTTCTAAGAGGGAAGTTGATAGCTATAAAAGCCTACCTCAAGAAACAAGAAATGTCTCAAATAAACAATCTAACCTTACACCTAAGGGAACAAGAGAAAGAAGAAGAAACAAAACCCAAAGATAGCAGAAGGAAAGAAATCATAATGATCAGAGCAGAAATAAATGAAATAGTTGCAAAGAAAACAATAGCAAAGATCAATAAAACTAAAAGCTGGTTCTTTGAGAAGATAAACAAAATTGATAACCATTAGCTGGACTCATCAAGAAAAACAGGGAGAGGACTCAAATCAATAAAATTAGAAATCAAAAAGGAGAAGTTACAACACACACCGCTGAAATACAAAGCAACACTATGACAATAAAATGGACAACCTGGAAGAAATGGACAAATTCTTAGAAAGGTATAACCTTCCAGGACAGAACAGGAAGAAATAGAAAATATGAACAGACCCATCACAAGTAATGAAATTGAAACTGTGATTAAAAATCTTCCAACAAAAAAAAAGTCCAGGACCAGATAGCGTCACAGGTGAATTCTGTCAAACATTTAGAGAAGAGCTAACACCCATCCTTCTCAAACTCTTCCAAAAAATTGCAGAGGAAGGAACACTCCCAAACTCATTCTATGAGGCTACCAGTACCGTAATACCAACACCAGACAAAAATATCACAAAAAAAGAAAACTACAGACCAATATCACTGATGAATATAGATGCAAAAATCCTCAACAAAATACTAGCAAACAGAATCCAACAACACATTAAAAGGATCATACACCATGATCAAGTGGGATTTATCCCAGGGATACAAGGATTCTTCAATATACACAAATCAATCCATGTGATACACCATATTAACACACTGAAGAAAAAAACCCATATGATCATCTCAATAGATGCAGAAAAAGCTTTTGAAAAAATTCAACACCATTTATGATAAAAACTCTCCAGAAAGTGGGCATACAGGGAACCTACCTCAACATAATAAAGGCCATATATGACAAACCCACAGCAAACATCATTCTCAATAGTGAAAAACTGAAAGCATTTCCCCTAAGATCAGGAACAAGACAAGGATGTCTACTCTCACCATTATTATTCAACATAGTTTTGGAAGTCCTAGCCACAGCAATCAGAGAAGAAAAAGAAATAAAAGGAATACAAATTGGAAAAGAAGTTAAACTGTCACTGTTTGCAGATGACATGATCCTATACACAGAGAATCCTAAAAATGCCACCAGAAAACTACTAGAGTTAATCAGTGCATTTGGTAAAGTTTCAGGATACAAAATTAATGCACAGAAATTTCTTGCATTCGTATACACTAATGATGAAAAATCTGAAAGAGAAATTAAGGAAACACTCCCATTTACCACTGCAACAAAAAGAATAAAATACCTAGGAATAAACCTACCCAGGGAGATGAAAGAAATTAAAGATGATACCAACAGATGCAGAGACATACCATGTTCTTGGATTGGGAGAATCAATATTGTGAAAATGACTATACTACCCAAAGAAATCTACAGATTCAATGCAATCCCTATCAAATTATCATTGGCATTTTTCACAGAACTAGAATAAAAAATTTCACAATTCGTATGGAAACATAAAAGACCCCGAATAGCCAAAGCAATCTTGAGAATGAAAAACAGAGCTGGAAGAATCAGGCTCCCTGACTTCAGACTATACTACAAAGCTACAGTAATCAAGACAGTAGGGTACTGGCACAAAAACAGAAATATAGATCAATGGAACAGGTTAGAAAGCCCAGAGATAAACCCATGCATATATGGACACCTTTTTTTTACACCTTTTTTTTTTTTTTTTTGCGGTACGCAGGCCTCTCACTGTTGTGGCCTCTCCCGTTGCGGAGCACAGGCTCCGGATGCGCAGGCTCAGCGGTCATGGCTCACGGGCCCAGCCGCTCCGCGGCATGTGGGATCTTCCCAGACTGGGGCACGAACCCGTGTCCCCTGCATCGGCAGGCGGACTCTCAAACACTGCGCCACCAGGGAAGCCCTGGACACCTTATTTTTGACAAAGGAGGCAAGAATATACAGTGAAGAAAAGATAGCCTCTTCAATAAGTGATGCTGGGAAAACTAGACAGCTACATGTAAAAGAATGAAATTAGATCCCTTTCTAACACCATACACAAAAATAAAATAAAAGTGGATTAAAGACCTAAATGTAAGGCCAGACACTATCAAACTCTTAGAGTAAAACATAGGCAGAACACTCTATGACATAAATCACAGCAAGATCCTTTTTGACTCACCTTCTAGAGAAATGGAAATAAAAACAAAAATAAACAAATGGAACCTAATGAAACTTAAAAGCTTTTGCACAGCAAAGGAAACCATAAACAAGACCAAAAGACAACCCTCAGAATGGGAGAAAATATTTGCAAATGAAGCAACTGACAAAGGATTAATCTCCAAAATTTACAAGCAACTCATGCAGTGCAATATCAAAAAACCAAACAACCCAATCCAAAAATGGGCAGAAGACCTAATAGACATTTCTCCAAAGAAGATATACAGATTGCTAACAAACACATGAAAGAATGCTCAACATCATTAATCATTAGAGAAATGCAAATCAAAACTACAATGAGATATCATCTCACACTGGTCAGAATGGCCATCACCAAGAAATCTAGAAACAATAAACGCTGGAGAGGGTGTGGAGAAAAAGGAACACTCTTGCACTGTTAGTGGGAATGTAAATTCATACAGCCGCTATGGAGAACAGTATGGAGGTTCCTTAAAAAACTAAAAATAGAACTACCATATGACCCAGCAATCCTACTACTGGGCATATACCCTGAGAAAACCATAATTCAAAGAGTCATGTACCAAAATGTTCATTGCAGCTCTATTTATAATAGCCAGGACATGGAAGCAACCTAAGTGTCCATCAACAGATGAAGGGATAAAGAAGGTGTGGCACATATATACAATGGAATGTTACTCAGCTATAAAAAGAAACGAAATTGAGTTATTTGTAGTGAGGTGGATGGACCTAGAGTCTGTCATACAGAGTGAAGTAAGTCAGAAAGAGAAAAACAAATACCGTATGCTAACACATATATATGGAATCTAAGAAAAAAAAAAAAGGTCATGAAGAACCTAGGGGCAAGATGGGAATAAAGACACAGGTCTACTAGAGAATGGACTTGAGGATATGGGGAGGGGGAAGGGTAAGCTGTGACAAAGTGAGAGAGTGGTATGGACATATATATACACACTACCAAATGTAAAATAGATAGCTAGTGGGAAGCAGCTGCGTAGCACAGGGAGATCAGCTCGGTGCTTTGTGACCACCTGGGGCGGGGGATAGGGAGGGTGGGAGGGAGGGAGACGCAAGAGGGAAGAGATGTGGGAACATATGTATATGTATAACTGATTCACTTTGTTATAAAGCAGAAACTAACACATCATTGTAAAGCAATTATACTCCAATAAAGATGTTAAAAAAAAAAAATGAAATAAAGAGAAAGAAGTGAGGCCAAGAACAGAAACAAGTCCTCATCTTCCTTATCAGGAAGTCAATATGTAAGTCCACAACTGAAAAATAGAAAGTAGCAGTATAGGAGTGCTTTTTATAAATAGGCTATTTTGTAAGTGAGTGGAGGAATAAAATTGAGTAGTCATTTACAGAAAGATTTTTCTTTCAATAAGAGGAATAAAGAATGGCTTCATGGAGGAGATGTTTTTGTTAAATTTCTTTTGGTTGCAAGAAACAGAATCTTGCCTGACTTGCCCAAGTAAAAAAAAAAGGGGTTGGGGCTTTTACTGTACAAGGATACAAGGGCAGTTCTTGGAACTTAAGTGTGGAAAGTACAGCTGAGCCTAATGAGAAACTGGAAGCAAGAATCTGTTGCCAAACAACAGAGGTTACTATAACTAGCCCATCAGTCAATAAGGTCTACAATCTTTGCTTTTCTCTGTGCATCTATCTTCATTTCTATGTATGGAATGGCTACTCTACTTCTGAGCGTGGTTCCTACAGAAAGACATCCTCAACCGTAAAGCCTACACCACCCAGGTCCAAGGCGGACCATTGGAGACTCACTAAAACTTCTGAATCCCAGTTCCAAACTCCAGAAGAGGGGATCTGAGTGTCTCAGCTTTGGTCAGGTGTCAGTCCTGGTCGTATTAGCAACGGTAAGAGTAGAAGCATCGTGTACAACAAGCAAAGCGGCAGGAGCCACTGCTGTGGTCAGAGGATGAAAGGAACTCTAAGAAGGAGGGGCATAGGCTAGGCAGAAACCCTAACAGGTGAACATCATATATTTTTAGGATAGATATGTTTTGGGCAAAAGAGATATGAGAATAGGTAGAGGAGAGGATTGAAGCAGAGCAAACAAGTGCAGGTCCTGTCTGGATACCAATACATGGCTCTGATTAGCCAGCAGGGAGAAAGTGAGGGAATGCAGTGTAAAATAAGTTTGGAAACATAAATTCTCTGACCTTCAGACCTAATGCCACTCCTCATCTTTGCCCCCTGTTTGAAGGAGCCAGGGTTCTGTTTGTCCTTTTCTGATGGTTGCTGTGTTTTGTACTGGTAGATTGCTTAGAGGATTTGAAAACCAACCTGTTCAGACCTGTCTGCAAAAGCTTATGGAGGTAAAGAAGTAAAAGGTTTGTATGAGCACCCAATTTGTCTCCTACTTAAGACTGTACAAGGGAACATTTAATATCCTAAATCCTCAATTAAACTGGTTTCTTAATTCCTTTTCCAAGTGGAGTTCTATCCAAATTTATACTTAAGAAGCATTTAAAGTACTTGTGAGAGAAAAAGTGATTTTTCAAGTGTCCAGTATAATATCAAATCCTGAATGCCATTGCTTGACAGAGGAAATAATTTTATAAGAGACTAGAAAAATTGCCTGGAAAAATATAAGGGTAAAAATATATCAATATTCTTTAACATAACAAATAAAATGGGCAAAGATATCTGAAGATAAATTTTTGAAAAGGTGAAAAGACACTAATAAACAATATTAGGAATAAAATAATCTATGATCCTTCAAAGATTAAAAAAATAGTAAATAGGCTAAGAGCCTACTCTATGTGATGCATTTAAAAACTCAGATAAAATGGATAGACCTCTAGAAAAAGTATGACTTACCAAAATTTACTTAGGAAGAAATAGGAAATGTAAACAGTCATAACCACAAAGAAAATTGAATCAGAAGTTAAAAATCTTCCTACATAAAAACGTTGTCTAGTCAGTGGGGCCAGCAATTTCCAGTAAACAGTCAAAGAAGAAATAAGTCTGCAAACATTCAAGGAAAAAAATTTCAATCTCACACAAACTATCTCAGTGTATAGAAAATTGGGGATATCCCTAGCTCACTTTATTAGGTTACTATAACTTTGATACAAAATCCAGTGAAGCATGGGAACAAAATTGCAGCTCATGAGCACAGATACAAAAATCAGAATATTAATAACACAATCCAGAAGTGTGTGTGTGTATGTGTGTGAGTGTTAAGATAATGCATGAGTTGGTTAATCCCAGGAGCGCAAGTTTGATTTTACATAAGAAATAAATTAATGTATATCACCATATTAACTAACGAGAGGAGAAATAATATAATCATCTCAATAGAAATCGAAAAAGCAGCTGATACAATTCCACATCCTTTTCTAAATTAAAAGAAAATAAATTAGAAATAAAAGAGAACATCCTTAAACTGACAAATGGTAGCTACAGAAAACCTACAGCTAGCATTGTATTTAATTATGAAATATTTAAAGAATTCCCTTTGAGCTTAAGAAAAAGACAAGGGTATCTGCTAACATTATTTGTATGATATTGTACTGGAGTGCTTAGCCAGTAATCAGACAAGAAAGAGTAATAAAAGGTATGAGAATTGGAAAGAAAGAAATGAAACTGTCATTTTTAATTTGTGGATATAATCTCTGTGTTAGAAACCCAAAAGAAACTACAGATAAATTACTAAAATTAATACGATAATTTAGCACAGTTACAAAATTTAAAACTCAATATGCAAAAATAAATTTCAACAAGCGTAAATGAAAAATTTTAAATATATCTACATCAAAATTATAAAATATCTAGTAATAAATATAACAAAATTGTTCAAGAACTTTATGAAGAAAATTATAAAACTCTACTGAAAGACAAAGAAAACCTAAGTAAACATAGATATATACATCATGTACATGGATGAAAAGACTTGATGCCATAGAAACACTAATTATTCTCAAACTGGTTGGTGATTTTGATGATATTCCTATTAAAATCCCAACAGGCATTTTGCGGTACTTGACAAGTCAATTTTAAAATTTATAGGGAAGAGCAAAGGGCCAAGAAGAAAAAGAAGAAGAAAAGGTACTTATTTTATCACATACTTAGAATTATTATAAAGCCATGATAATTAAGACAGAGGGTCTGATTATGGAACAGTCAAATGAAACAGAATAGAAAGTTTTAAACAGGTCTACTAGTATATGGATCTTTAATATATGACAGAAGGTGTGTAGCAGGTCATTAGAGAAAGAATGTACTTTTCAATAAATTATCTTGGCACACTTGGGTATCCACACGTGGAAAAATAAAATTCTATCCCTCTCGCACACTATATTCAAAAACCAGTTCCATTAAACTAATCTTAGATGAGAAAGGCAAAGCTAACAACAGAGGAGAGTGTTTTTATGACCTCCAAATGGGGAAGGATTTCTTAAAACACACAAACAATAAAGGAAAACTTAAATTCTATTGTTTTATTCAAAAGATATAAAAATAATTAAAAGAAAATACGCAAACTGGGAAAAATGATTTTTTGACACACAAAACCCACAAAAGATTAATCACCAAAATATGTTTTTTTAAAAAAATGTAAACCAAAAAACCTCTCTTACAAATCAATTAACAAGAAAGAGAACAATTCAAAAAAAAGGGCAACATTTTGAACAAGAACTCACAGATTAATAATCATAAATGAAAATAAACATGCGAAAAGATGCTCAACTTTATTAGAAATGACGAAGTGTAAATTCAAACTACAGTGAGATAAAATATCACACCCACAATGGAAATTAAAGTCTAGCAACATTACACACTTGTGAGGATGTGGGAAAAAGATGGATTTTATACAGCTGATAGAAGTGCCAATAGCTGCTACATCCACTTTTGAACACAATTTATATTCTAATAAACTTGAAAATGTGCATACCCCATGACCCAGGAATTCCACTCCTGGAAATCCATGCACATACATGCCAAGAGAAATACCCTAAAATGTACCTGGTAGTACTATTTATTATTTCAACAAACTCTGAGCAACCCAAATGCCTATCAACAATAGAATAGATAAATAAGTTGTGTGTTACTGCAATGAATTACTATGGACTAGAAATTTAATGGATTTCTGCTATATAAAACAACATGAATTTTTTAAAAGTTTGATAAAAAATAAATATTGCATGATTCCATTCATTTAAAGCCAATCTGTTGTTTAGAAATTCAAGGAAAAGGTAACGCTATTATGAAAAGAAATCAAATTATAAACATAAAATGCTGGGTCATCGTTATTTGAGAAAGGAAATGGGACACAGAAGAGAAAGGAACACACAGAAACTTCAACATTCTTGGTCATGTTCTGTTTCTTGCCTGGACAGTGGATAAGTGGATTTTCACCATATTTGTTCTTTACACTTTACACATATTCCATAAATATTTTTGTATTTATGGAACATCTCAGTTTTAAAATTCTTAAAAATTGTTTAGTATATCAAGCACAATAACAACTGTTCAACAGTCTACAGTAGCACTGTCCAAGAGAGTCAGTGCCCTGGTCCAAGGATTCAACCAGCCCAGGCCAGTGACAGCAAAGTTCCAAATGCAGAAATGGATGCATTGAACCATTGTAGGCTGTCACACCCAGTCACCTCAGCTAATTTCTCTTGTTCCAATTCTTATTTTGTTAATCCATATCCCAATTACAAATTTAACATCCCACATAGATTTGCCCACAAGAGAGAGGGTACTGATCAACAAACATGAGTCACCAGAAAGCTTGATAGCTCCATTCCTCACTGTAATTTAAAGCTGGCATTCTGGCTGATATTTCAAGTTCTGTAAACATCCTCAGGGACAATCTATGCCTGTCGAAAAGATGGAAAAATGAATCATTCCAAGGACAACTGGAGGGGGAAACTGAGAAGGAGGCAGAGAAACAGAAGGGAAGAAGGTGGTCGTCTAAGCCATGTTTCAGATGCAATAACAAGAGACTTTATTATAGGGGCACTTAAACTGGTTGCAGGCTGAAATTTGAGTGTTTACAAAGCCAGTATATAACTTATAAGGTAGTAAGTGCTATTACGAAAGACAGCATCTTGTAGTGGAAAAAGCAAAGTTTTGAGAGTCAAATGTGACTCACATATTGGATTCCTCACTCATGGTGTGCCTAAGTCTCTATATATTCACCTGTAAACAGAGTTAATAATATTGGTGATGATTAAAGATAATATACTGCTCTTCTCAAAGGAAGGCAGCTTGGTAAAATGGAGGTGCTCTGGTTTTGATCCCAGACCCCACCCAGCCTGATTCCAGCTTCACCACTTTCTGGTTGTATGCTTTCCAAGACTCATTTTTCTCACTGATAAAATAGGGTAATGAGACCTACCTTGGGGATATCGTGAGACCTAGAGATAATAAGCCCAGTATTGACACTTCAGAAGTGTTCAACATAGCTTACATAATATTATTGTTACTGGATGTGGATTTGCTTTTTTAGAAAGCAAAATCAGAGATGTTTAGAACAGAGAGAGAGCCAGAGGGACTCTGGGCGCAAGGAGGAGGTGTAGTTACTACAGTGATAGGCCATTGCCATGAGCTGAGATAGCGACATGGGGCTGGCTATGGTAGCGTAAGGAGGAAGTGGGCATTAGTGACTCAGACATGGAGACTTCTACCCAAGGACAAATGTCGATTCACTGGAAAGAAGGGTGGGAAGAAGCAGTACTGCCAGTCAGTCCCAGAGAAAATTGAGTAGCAGATGGGTAATCAAAATAAAAACTCTGATCCAGATGTAGCTCAGAGTCATATAATATGGGGACTTAGATGGTAGCATAAGTCAAAAAACTGTGGCATAAGTCAAAGCATTAATCACATATTCCAAAGCTAGAGGCCACAAGATCAGCGTAAGGCTGATAGATGCAGAGCTGGCTTTGGCTTCTTAAATGTTCCAACCAGGCTAAAGTAATCATTTTCTCCTCTGCGAAAGGAATGCTCAGGAGCTCTGGGCTGACCTGGGGTACAATGTCTGCGGAATTCATGCTGGCAAGGGGATGGAGCACTGCTTAACCTGGGGCTACAGTACGTAGAGCAAAGGGAAAAGTTCTGTGTGGCAGCATACTGGACAAAACCTAGATGCTGGCCAGCCACACCATCCAGAATGCCAGAACACCATCCAGGCAGAGTCTTAGGCATTAGGATGGAAAGCTGGTTTCAAAAACTGTGCTGGTAAAGGTTTCTACAAATGACATTTTATAGGATGTGGGGGCTTGAGAAACAACATGTGTATGGGAACAATCAAAGTCACAGAATTTGTTTGATGCCACTGTGCAAATGTCTACAAGTCCTAGTTATAAAGATGAAGGGGTTTTATCTGCAAGGAGCCAAGCACACCTCATTTTCAGAATGGCAGGAATTGGCAGTAAGGGTCCACTGTGGAATTGAGGCCCATGGCATGCCCCAGTCCCAAACCCACACTCTTTAGCTTTAGTTCTCTGCTAGTTCTCAGGAAAGACAGAGCAAAATGTTACTCACAAAGATGTCCGCCCCTGAGTTCCTGGCTATGCTGGATGCAAGTTTGGTCTTTAAAGAATAAAGATCAATTTCCTGAAAGAACTGTGTACGAAAGAGTGTGTCATTTCTAGGTACTGTGAAGAGTTCTATAAGTACTGTTGACTTGGAAAATCATTTTGAAGGGAATATAATTGTATTTCTTGAATGGGAAATTAATCCAATTTCAGAATAACTTTCAAGATCGTTTTTCTTCCCTACTTTCCTCTCACTGAGGACCTTAGAAACGTTCTAACATGGTAACAATCTGCTTTCAGCTGCTTAGGTTTACTCTAGAGCTTTAATTTCAACACATTCATCATGGTTTGAGTTGCAGTTTACTTATTGGCTTAAACGTGATTCCCTACTCAGGGCACCAAAGAGTGCTTTGATTTTACGTTTGGTAGGATCGGTAGTTCTTTCCTCTACCATTTGTAATCGCTTTACTTAATCATCAGCATCGCCCACACCCCGCCCCCCCAAGTATCACTTGGATGCTTTTGAGCATTAATAACAAAGGTCTGCTTTTTCCAAATGCCCTCGAACTTGAAATAAATCCCCTCAAATTCTACCTCCCACACCAGGGGATTTATTCCATCTCCAGTTAGAGTGGGGTGCAAACTCTTGGGGAAATAACTAGATTTTCTAATCCCAGTGTGAAAAGTTTAATGTCTTAGTGTACAACTCAAGACTTTTAATTAATAATACTGCTTTGTGATTCTTCTATTTACCCTTTCTTTTACCTGACTAAATATTCAATTCATTCTAAAATGTCTATTTATTTCACCAAATACGACATCTCTAAGCTGCAAGATTTTTAAAAAATTAATTAATCTATTTATTTATTTATTTATGGCTGCATTGGGTCTTTGTTGCTGCATGAGGGCTTTCTCTAGTTGTGGTGAGCGGTGGCTACTCTTGGTTGTGGTGCACAGGCTTCTCATTGTGGTGGCTTCTCTTGTTGTGGAGCACGGGCTCTAAGTGCATGGGCTTCAGTAGTTGTGGCATGCGGGCTCAGTAGTTGTGGCTCACGGGCTCTAGAGTGCAGGCTCAGTAGTTGTGGTGCATGGGCTTAGTTGCTCCGCAGCATGTGGGATCTTCCCGGACCAGGGCTCCAACCCATGTCCCCTGCATTGGCAGGTGGATTCTTAACCACTGTGCCAGGGAAGCCCCTAAGCCATAAGATTTGTAAGTAAAGTTATCATAATTGTAAATTCTGGTGTTTGTTTCTCTCTAGTACCTTGGGGGGAAAATTCTTATGTCCTTCTTTTGGTCTGGCTTGGACATAAGTTTAAATATTAAACTTATGTTTAAAAAAACATAAGTTTTTTAAACTTATGTTAAACTTAAGCTCTTCCATTAAAAAATCTATCTATCTATAAAAAATAAAAAATCTACCTATCTATAAAAAATCTATCTAAAAAATCTAAGTTTAAACTTAAAGTTTAAACTTAAACTCTTCCATTAAAAAATCTATCTGCACCAGGCTCAGCCTCTACGGCCATCCAAAGTCCTGACATTTCTCTGGAATACTCCTTGGGTTTCAAACTTAAACTAGCTCCAAGCCGAATTTAAAGAATTGGACTTTTGTTTATATATGAGGAAAACAAAATTGCCTTTTTTAAAAAAATTAAACACACTGGAGCTGTGTTCTGAATGAGTTGCAGGATTTACCGCTTTTATTTGGGAAGACTTGTTTCTGGGTCTTACTGTCATTCTGTTAAAAAACTGCTTGTGGGGCTTCCCTGGTGGCGCAGTGGTTGAGAGTCCGCCTGCCGATGCAGGGGACATGGGTTCGTGCCCCGGTCCGGGAAGATCCCACGTGCCGTGGAGCGGCTGGTCCCGTAAGCCATGGCCGCTGAGCCTGCGCATCCGGAGCCTGTGCTCCGCAACGGGAGAGGCCAAAACAGTGAGAGGCCCGCGTACCGCAAAAAACAAACAAACAAACAAACAAACAAAAACGGCTTGTGGGCTAGTCTGGAAGAAAGAAACTGAGAAAAAGCAGGAGCTAAACTGTGTTGCATTATAACATTACAGGGATTCTTGACTTGCCCTTGGCAACTAGAGGGGAAGGAAGTATTAGGAACCCCAGGAAACACGAAGAAGTGGGAAGATGGAAAATTGCAGACCCCAGCAACCTGAGGCATTTGCGGCTAAAGAGAAAATGGCCCTGATAGACTCCCCTGTGTAGGGATTGGCCGAGTTCTTTAGGAATAGTGAAGTCAGCCATTCAGTTAGCTTCTTCATCTGTGCTGGGATCCTTCTATTATCCCCAAATCTTTATTAAAATCCTGTGATAATAGCAGCTGTGTTGTAGAGCTGCCTTGAGGAATGAAGGAGAAGGTGGCTTATGCACATTTGGAGCAAAGATGAAGAAGGGAGAGATCAGGCAGCAAGAGTGGTGACGAAACATGCATGGGTGGCTAAGGCAAGGCCAGAAGAAGGAATTCTGAGGGACAGATGACAACCAGCAGCCAGAAGAATATACACTTCTCCCACCCCAGGAGCCTCACGAGTATTAAAGAAGGTGCTGAACTTCCCAAAGTTACATGGCAAGGGTATGTAGCTGAAATAAGACATGTACCCAGAATACTGGAAGACTCAGAGATCTATGAATTATGTATAACACACAAATTTCTTTTTTTCTCTTTTAAAAAGTCAATAGTGGGTTTCCCTGGTGGCGCAGTGGTTGAGAGTCCGCCTGCCGATGCAGGGGACGCGGGTTCGTGCCCCGGTCCGGGAAGATCCCACATGCCGCGGAGCAGCTGGGCCCATGAGCCACGGCCGCTGAGCCTGCGCGTCCGGAGCCTGGCAACGGGAGAGGCCACAACAGTGAGAGGCCCGTGTACCACAAAAAAAAACCAAGAAAAAAACAGGCCGTATCTTCAAATAAGGTCACATTCTGAAGTAATGGGGATGTCAGGACTTCCACAGATGAATTTAGGAGGACATAATTCAACCCGTAACAGTCAGATTCTCAAGATGGGTAGAAGGAGCTCTTCCTAATTGTACACAGAGCCCTGAAAATTCTGATCTGCTCTTCACATATTTCTTAAAAATGGACACATTTCTTCCCCTGCCTGCCTCAATCCCTAAGGGAGTATCCTGGCTTGGGAAGTCATGGTTACCAGTGAAAATGTGTGATATCTTTCAGGGGGTATTTGGGCAAAGCAGGAACCACTGGTCTTGGGGAATGTTTTAATAACCTAGACAATAAATATTTAATATGCTATTAAAATAAGATTTTTTTCTGTATATCAACTACATGTAGATGAAAAGCTGAAAATAATTTTCCTTTTTTTTTTTTTTTTTTTGCGGTACGTGGGCCTCTCACTGCTGTGGCCTCTCCCGTTGCCAGGCTCCGGACGCGCAGGCTCAGCAGCCATGGCTCACGGGCCCAGCCGCTCCGCGGCATGCAGGATCCTCCCAGACCGGGGCACGAACCCGCGTCCCCTGCATCGGCAGGCGGACTCCCAACCACTGCGCCACCAGGGAAGCCCTAATTTTCCTTTTATGGCTTCAGAACAAAGTGGAAAATTTACATGCAATGGCCATGGGATGGATTTATTTCCATAAAATGGCATTCTCTGCAGTTTCAATTTCATGCAAAGAATTCTAAGGGTTTAAAATGCTACTCAACAGATCCCTGCTTATTTGATGTGCAGTGAAGGAAACAGTTGTGAATTCTGGCTTAGTTTCCAATCTAAAAGGATTTCAGGAAAAGTGGTGTTTTCAGCTCTAAGGCTTAAAACTTAACTGTATTCTAGAATTAGATCAAACAGAAGACAAATTAAGATTTTCTATAGATTATATGGAGCCAGATTCAAAAGCTGATGTTAATTAAGACCATTTCACAGAGATTCTAGTGTACATTTTTAATGACGTGGACATGAGTAATTATCTTATTAAGTAGTATTGGGACCTTTCACAAACAGCTCAGATGTCAGAAGGGGGCCTAAATGCCTGTGTTCATCTATGCTCTTCCCATATCAACCTAGTGGAAACCCAGATTTGGAATTCAACCCCTTCCCAGATTTCCACAGGAATACCAATGACTTCAAGTATATATTTGGATATTGTACACACATTGAAGATCCAGGGATTACCAGGAGCTCTGAGCACAGCATTCTGCCAGTCCCTTTCCTCCTACTCTCTTTTCTGGCTTTCTCATTTTTATGTTTTCTCCACCCTCCCCCACCCCCGTCCCCAAGCCACACCATCCCTTCATTAACAATGCCAATTCCTCCTCTCAGTTTATGCACAGCATGAATTACAACATATCAAATTATTACCTCAAGTAAACACAGTGCTTTCCCTAAGAACAAACAGCAGAACAAACTTTTCTCTACTCCATTACACATTGACCATGGGTAACTTACTTAACCTCTCTAAATCTAACGGAATACAGTGAAAATCGCCCCATAAGATGAATTTGGCACATGACTGGCACTGACTTCCATCCTCTGATCAGCCCTTTCTTAATCAGGAAAAGCTAAAGTTTATTTGGGTGGGAAGAAAAAAATGAGTGACACCAGAAGAGGAAATAGTAAACAATCTCAAACCATTTGGGGAAAGCCGGAAAAGGAAAATAGACCTCTGAATCCCAAATATTCTCTTGGCCCAAACTGGCCAGTTAAATAGGAAACTTTAAAACACCAAACTTCAGCAGGCCCTGGGTAGTATGGATTGCACACTTGGACCCTGGAACTTCCTGCATTTCATTAATCATGCAATAAGATGACTTTATATTTTACACAACTGAATTTTTAGACCTCACTTATCATATTATGGTGGGGTTTTATATGAATATGGAATTTTTTTAGGCCTTATATATCTTATTAAACTCTCAAAATAACTACCCCACTTAACAGTAGAAAAGGAAAAAAAAAAAACCCAGACACTTCTGAGAAAGTAAGGGACTTAATAAATTGGTAACAAGAGTTGGGACTCCTACCAGTTCTTCTGATGGCAACTAGACTAATTCTTCCTGGACAGCATGCTTCGTTCCCCAGGAGACTTCATCAAGACTAGATAACAGAAAATTATTTTTCCTCCAAAACACTCGTTTGGAATGATACTCAGTTAATTATCTCATATTTCACCTGGCCTGTGTCCATATGTTTCAGAAACTTTGTGGGTCCATGCCTTCCTATTGGCGGCATCCAATTGCAAGCTGGGTCTAAAGCAATGTGGCAATATGGTGAAGTCAATCAAACAAGCAGTCATTTCAGTTAAATAAATAGAATGGGTAATTCTATGTCAGAACCACCCCCCCAGTGAAATTTTCATTCCGTACTGGTATAAAGAATTTTGCAATAACATCAAAGTTGAAAGTGAGGAAAAACTGGTTCTGTAGTGATTTACAGGCTAAGATGTATAATAGTAATAATAATAGTGAGAAGAATAGCAAGAGATTCCATTTATTGAGTGCTTACTTTTTTCCAGGTACTGTGCAAAACACATCGTAATTTAATCTTAATGAGAAAAAATTTTATAAATCTATTTTTGTCTTTTTCACTAGAAATGAAGAATTTTGCATTGATGATACAACAGCTAACATTTCCAAGAAAACTCTAGGCTTTGATGCCTACTCCCTGATCAAATAGGTAGATGTGAACAATTATGAGTAAAACTTCCAGTATTGCTGTCATATAGAAGAACAAGAACCACAAGAAATGACCACGATATCTGATTTAGTATTTGCTTCTTAAACAGATGCTGCAACATCTGTTTTCGCCATTCATCTACCCTGCAGGTGTAAGTTAATGTTTCTTACGTATTGGGTATTTCTCACATGACAGAAAATACTCATATATTTTATGGAAAAACCTCATTCAAAGCCAGGAGCAAGTTTCACCATGATACTCTAGTGTAATTTGCCTATGTTTATGGCATTGCTTTCTCCCTGCTCTCACAAATAACTTCAACCTGTCTTCTAGACAAGTAGAGATACTGGAGCAGTTTCAGTCTTAAAGTTCCTGTAGCATAATTCTTTAATAAGGACTTCTATATCTAACCCCGAAACCATGTAGTCTGTTGGTATGATCAGAAGAAGGATTTGGAAATCAGAACAAAAATACTGGCCATCAAGTGATAGACTACATGTTGGCATTTTGATGATAGGCAGACTGGGTTTGAACCTGCCTTCTGCCGTTTATTAACTGTGTGACCTGAGATGTTTTACCTGTCTTCTCTAAGCTTTAATTTTTCATCTTTAAAATGAAGATAAGAACAGTGTCTGTCTCATAGGGTCAGTGTGAAGGTTCAGGGAGTTAAGGCACATAGATGTGTTAACATAGTTCCTGGCACATAATAAGAGCCTAGTAAACATTACTTATTATAATCACTCCTCTCTCTGCCACTTTGTGCAAATTTGGCCAAGTCATTCAACCTCTCTAACCTCTGATGCTATAAGGAAATAGATTAAACTAGATGTCTTCTAAAATCTTTTTCTGCTCTAATTTTCTATGAGTCGAAATCATTCTGCACATTCATAGGAAATATAGTTAGCACTCACCAAATACTCAACATGTTCCTCTACATTTCTCAGCATTGTACTTGAGTTGAGACCTCATAACCAGTTCTGGCCAATGGAAATATGAGCATAAATGATGCCCAAGGCTTCTCTGGGTCCAAGGCAGTTATGAGCATGTGTGAATTCTTGCATTCCTGTTGTTGCAATATGGAAGCAGCTGGATCTCTGAGATACCACTAAAGAAAATTTGCCTGGCCTGCACTTGACTGTGACAAGAGTAAGAAATAATTCTTTGTTGTGTTAAGTAAATGAGATTTTAAAGTTTGACTGTTAAAGCAGCTAGCAGGTACTTGCCCTGACTTATATAGTACTCAAAGGCCTCCACAACCTATATCTTAAAATTGTTATGTAGGTAAAACTTTTTAAAAATAAGGCATACTATTCCTGGGGAGGGGGTGGAGTGGGGGGGAGAAGAAAGTGAATGTAATTAAAGATCAACATGTGGCCTGAGAGGCATGCATGAAAAACATGAAGAGGCCAAGAAGCTAAATAGGGCATTGTTTTATGTGTAGCTCCAGGCTTTTTTGGCATTTACTAGATGCCACCCTTTTTCCCATTAGCTTGGTTTATTTCAATTAGGTGTATTTCACTGTACAGGTAGGATGGCTCTGACTGTTAAGTTAGAAATTCCTGAGTCTGTTTTTACAACACCTTAACATTTCTCCTGGTTTTCACTGGGCATTGCAAAATTCTTAAAGCATAATTAATTTTACTATAATTACACTAATTATAAGAAGAAAAACATTTCACACCAGAGGTAAAATGGAAAGGCACACAATATCTGGTGTCCCTGCCTCACAAGATTGTTGTGAAGACCAAAGTAGATACCAGAGGTTGAAAATTATTAAGTGTCACACAACAAAGTGAGGTTACACAACAAAGTAAGTGTTACACAACAAAGACACTAGAACTTATGAAGGAGGCTGGATATCTGATATGGGAAACCTATATTTTTAAAGAGAAGACACTGGTGAGAGTCAAAATACGAAGCATGGTTAGAGATCTACACAGGAACTTTAATAAGAAGAGCCTAACTTCACGCTACAGAGTATACCTAATTTCACTAGCTATTCTCTTCCTTTAAAGAGAAAGCTACTAAACTTTATATTTGAAAAAATAATAACACCTTCTTCAGAATAATCGAAATTATAAGAGCAGTGAGAATGGCCTTTCTAAGCAGCTACATATTTACACATCTCTGGATAGTTTAGGGAAACTGGGATTCTCTGAGAGTTTGCATTCATATTTTCTTAACAAAGAATATAGCACTGGTAGGCACACATCAATGTCATTTTATTAATATTGATTTAAATGTGAATTTCAAAAGTAAATAAATACCAGTGATTCAGCTCTCCATGTCATTTATCAAGATGGATTTATCCAAGCCATTTGTGATTTGGATGGAATGTTGGAACAGGGACCACTGCTCCATAACAAACAGGATAGATGAAAATCTCAGATGACTGTTGACCTAATACAAACAAAATATCTCCTAGTTGCATTGGTTGTTGCCAAGTCCCAGTGGAGTGCTAAGAATAAATACAGCACAAGTGCGGAAAGGGGTCTGCTTGACTTTGTTTGTGATTGTGCAAGTGGATGAGAGATAGGACTGTGTGCTGATCTCCGCCACTGCATGGAAGCCACTGGATCACTGACGTCAGTGCTCAGAACGCGGTGTGCTGTGAAAGCAGTAGTCCCTCACAACATAAAAGGGAAAAGTAAATAATATGACCTGAAGAAGAGAACGAAGCTTGAGGCAATACATCAGGTCACTGAGGCAGGAATAATACTTCACTGTACCAACAGTTACCATCCAGTGAGGCCCTGCTTGGACTCTGATAGAGTGGGTTTTCCCAAAAGGGAATTGGTGGATGGTCCGAAGAAGCACTTAGCAGCATCACATTCATTTTAGAAGAGCAATGATCCATGTATTCTCCAAGACTTTGAGCAAGGTACATTGTGTAATTTACAGGAGACTTGCTTCTCCAAAGTCTGGCCAACAGTGGCCGGTTCATCTCATATTCAAGCTGTATATAAAGAGGCAAAAATTCAGGTTGAATCGTTGTCAGTGACTCTAGATTAGATGTAACTAATCGCCAAAATGGTCTCACCACATGGATATACTAAACAGCTTTTTTGCTCCTCACCCAGTGTCTAGCAATCAGTGAAGGGGTCACTGCCAATAGGGATAGAGAACAGGGAATGGGAGTGAGAAGAGTGAAGTGTAAGACCTGGAGAAGGGAGAGAGTGGGTGAAGAACCATGGGGGCAGCTCTGATCCGTGCATTTCAATAATTTGGTCTTCTGTGACCATAAATTCCCTGAGTGGAGGCAGGGAAGACTTGTTAGCAAACTGGACATGCGTCTCCCTGAAACACACACACACACACACACACACACACACACACACACACCCCTGAGGAACATGTTAAATATATCTCAGTTCCATCTTAAAAAATTCAATCTTTTCAAGCCAGAAAAAAAGATTCTCAATATAGCCTAAGACCCCAAATCTGTTCAATATCAAGTTTGCTCATATTGTCTGATACCTTGATATGAAATATAAGATGGTTGGATGGGGCTCGGTGACATTCTTATTTTATTCAGCACATGTACAATTTTGTTGTTTACTATTGCTTCTTGACTCCATAGATTTCTTCCAGGTTTAATTTCCTTCTTGCTGAATTAGATCAATCAGTAGTTCAAAAGCAAAGAGCTATGTGTAGTAAAAATTACTTTTTAGATGTCTGGGATGTTTCTATTTTAATTCTTCAATGGTAGGCTAAATAGTTAGAGTTTTAGGTAAAAGCTAATTTTTTTCTCGGCACTTGAAAGACGTTTCTTTGCTTTGTGGCACCCACTGATACTGAACAGAATTGTTTTGTCAGTCTAAATATCATTCCTTTATAAGCAATATGATTTTTCTGTTGATCAGCATTTAAGGTTTTCTTTTTGCCTATTCTGCAACTGCTCCTTCTCCATGAGCTCCTTCAGACTCGGGCTTTTGATCTATCTTAAGTCGTGGAAACTACTTAGCCATGATCAATTTTTTTTAGTATCTTCTTTTCCTTTATTCTTTATATTCTCTTTCTGGCACTCCACTAAGATATATGACAGAGATTCTCAAACAATGTATCTCTTTCATGTTCTCTGTTTCTGTGTTGCATTCAGAGTGATTTTCTCAGGTCTGTCTTTCAATTCATTAATTTCTTCTTCAATGAGTGTAGTCTACAGTTAATATATTATTAACTTTTTTTAGCAGGTTTATCAAAATATAATTCACATACCACACAATTCACTCATTTAAAGTGTACAATTCAATGGTTTTTAGTATATTCTCAGAGCTGTGTGAACAACAGCACAATAAATTTTAGAACATTTTCATCACTCCAAAAGAAACCATGTTCTCTTTAGGTATCAAATTTTAGAACATTTTCATCACTCCAAAAGAAACCATGTTCTCTTTAGGTATCACTTCCCAAACACTCCCAGCCCTAGATAACCACTGATTTACTTCTGTCTGTATGGATTTTTTCTGGACATTTCATATCAATCAAACAATATGTGGTCTTTTGTTTATGGCCTCTTTTGTTTAATATATTTTCAAGATTCATCTCTTTTGTAGCATGTGTCAGTACTTTATTCCTTTTTATTGCCAAATAATATTCCATTGTGTGGCTATACCACTTATTATTTATCCATTCATCAGCTGATGGGCATTTGGGTTATTTCTATTCTTTGGATATTATGAAGAATGCTAAAAAAAAAAAAAAAAAAGAATGCTGCTCTGATCTTTCATGGACAACATTTTTTGGTGGACATATGTTTTCTTGGGTGTAGGAATGGAGTTGCTGGGTCATAGGGTGACTATATGTTTACCTTTTGAGGAATTTCCAGGTTGTTTTCCAAAGCGTACAATTTTACATTCCTAACAGCAGCATATGGGGGTTCTAATTTCTCCATATTCTCTCCAATACTTACTCTTCATAAATTTGTGTCATCCTTGCACAGGGGCAATGCTAATCTTCTCTGTGTCATTCCAACTTTAGTATATGTGCCTCCCAAGCAAGAACTTACCCATATTTTTATTATATATATATATGAAGTGGTATCCCATTATGTATGGTTTTGATTTACCATTTGTATATCTTTTTTAGAGACATGTCTATTCAGACCCTTTGTAATTTTTAAAATTAGATTATTTGTCTTTTTTATTTTTGAGTTGTAAGAGTCCTTTATGTATTCTAGATGCAAGTCCCTTGTTAGATTTATGATTTGCAAATATTTTCTCCCATTCAGTGGGATGTCTTTTCACTTTTTTGATTATGTTTCTTGCAGCACAAAAGTTTTAGTTTTGATAAAGTCCAATTAGTCTATTTTTTTCTTTTGTTCCTTGTACTTCTGTTTTTATATTTCAAAAACCATTGCCAAATCCAAATCCAACAGATCTATGCCCACATTTTCTTCTAAGAGTGTTATATTTTTAGCTCTTACATTTAGGTCTATGATGCACTTTTACTTAATTTTTGTATATGATGTGAAGTATAGGTCCAACTTCTTTTTTTTTTTTTTTTTTTTTTTTGCATGCAGATATTCAGTTGCCCCAGTATCATTTATTGAAAAGACTATTCTTTCCCCCACTTAATTTTTTTTGGTACCTTTGTCAAAAGTCGATTGACTATAAATGGAGGTTTATTTCTGGACCCTTAATTCTACTCTATTGATCTATATGTCTGTCCTTATGCCACTGCCACACTGTCTTGATTATTGTAGCTTTACAGTAAGTTTTGAAATTGGGAAGTGTAAGTCCTTCAACTTACAACTTTGTTCTTCTTTTCCAAGATTATTTTGACTCTTCTAGTTTTCTCAAATCTCCATATGAATTTTATGATCAGCTTGTCAATTTTTGCAAAGAAACCAAGTGTAAGTTTGATAAGGATTACATCAAATCTGTAGATCAATTGGGGGAGTATTGCCATTTTACCAACATTGTCTTCTGACACATGCACATAAAATGTCTTTCCATTTATTTTCATCTTCATTAATTATTTTTAACAATGCTTTACAGATAGCAGAGTATAAGTTTTACAGTTCTTTTGTAAAATTTATCATATTTTATTCTTTTTTAAGCTATTGTAAATAAATTTCTTCATTTCATTTTAAGATTATTCATTGCTTGTGTATAGAATTACAATTAATGCTTTTAAATGAGGTATAGTTGATTTATAATGTTATATTAGTTTCAGGTGTACAACATGGTGATTTAAAATTTTCATAGATTATACTCCATTTAAAGTTATTATAAAATATTGGCTATATTCCCTCTGCTGTACAATATATCTTTATAGTTTGTTTTATACATAGTAGTTTGTACCTATTAATCCCCTACCCCTATCTACAATTGATTTTTGTATATTAATATTATAACCTGTAATCTTTCTGAATTTATCACTTCTAATAGTTTTTAGTGGATTGCTTAGGATTTTCCAAATACAAGATGATGTCATCTGTGAATAGAAACAGTTTTACTTCTTCCTTTCCAATCCTGAAGCCTTTTATTTCATTTTCTTGGTTAAATGCACTGGCTAGAATCCCCAGCACAATGTATACTAGAAGTGATGAGAGCAGACATCTTTGTCTTGTTCCTGACTTCAGGGGAAAAGTCTTCAGTCTTTCATCAACAAGTGTGATATTAGCTGTGGACTTTTCTCTGATGCCCTTTATTGGATTGAGAAAGTTCCCTTCTATTTCTAATTTTTAAAGTGCCTTTATCATGAAAGGGTATTGGATTATGTCAAATGGGTTTGCTTCATCTATTAAGATGATCATGTGGTACTTTGTTCTTTATTAATATTACATATTACATTAATTAATTTTCAGATGTAAAAACCAACTTTGCATTAATCCCACTTGGTCAAGGTATATAATCCTTTTAATATGTTGTCAGATTTGGTTTGCTGTATCTTGTTGAGGACTTGCATCTATATTCAAAGAGATATTAGTCCATAGTTTTCCTTTCTTCTGACGTCTTTTTCTGGATTTGGTATCAGCATAAAAGTGGTCTCATAAAATGAGTTGAACTTGTTCACTCCTCTTCTATTTTTTGGAAGAGTTTATAAAGAATTGGCATTAATTCTTTAAATGTTTGGTTAAATTCACCAGTAAAACTGTCTAGGCCTGGACTTTTCTTTGTGTATAGTTTTTTTGGTTACCAACTAAATTTATTTATTTATTTATCTTTTGTTACAGGTCTATTAAGATTTTATATTTCTTACTGAGTCAGTTTTGGTAGTTTGTGCCTTTGTATGAATTGGTCCATTTAATCTAACTTATCTAATTTATTGGCATATAATTGTCCATATTATTTCCTTTTAATCCTTTTTTGTTTCTGTAAAGTTGGTAGTGATGTCCCCACTTTCATTTCTGATTTTAATAAGTTGAGTCCTCTTTTTCCCTTGGTCAATCAAGGCTAATTTTTGCCAATTTTGTTAATTTATCAAAGAACCAATTTTTTATTTCATTGATTTTTCTCTATTGTTTTCCTATTCTCTATTTCATTAATTTCTGCTATAATCTTTATCACCAAATGAGAAGGAAAGCATAAGCTATCTTCTTTTTTTAACTTTTTATTTTATATTGGAGCATAGGTGATTAACAATGTTGTGTTAGTTTCAGGTATACAGCAAAATGATTCAGTTATACATATACATGTATCTATTCTTTTTCAAATTCTTTTCCCATTTAGGTTGTTACATAATATTGAACAGAGTTCCCTGTGCTATACAGTAGGTCCTTGTTGGTTATCCATTTTAGGGAGTTTGCGATTGACGTGACAAGCTATCTTTTTTGTAATCCAGTCTTATTAATGAAAATAAGCAAAGCCCCGAACTTGCACTATAGGAAACTAATTATTGCTTCAAACCATCTCTAGACCTTCAAGCACCCGCTGCAGAGGTTGGTTTATGTGTATAGGAGTCTGAAATCCAAAGACTAGGAGGAGGAGAAAAAAATGTCACCCTTTGACAGTGCTCCTCATCAAAATCGTCACATAATACAATAAGGCATTCTGCAGAGGTAGGACCTCCACCCTTCCTCTCTCTCTAAAGTAAGTTTGTAAATGCTTCACTAATCAGGCTAAATTTATTTCATCTGCTCCTACCCAGTGTCAGTGGAGTCTTTAAAAGATTTTGTCTACCAAATAAGCTTCATATACATTAAACAATAAACAGTTTGTTCTGCCTATATTATTACTATTTTTTGGTCAATGTTAATCCATTTTTCAAATGATTTATTAGCAGTAATATGATAGTATTATAAAATCACAAAAATTACTAAATCAGTGTGACCTGAGAAAGTTTTGTAACCTCTGGATTATCTATTTTCATTTTTCCCCCATAGTCTTATTAAGGATAACCGCATGGGTTTTATTAAACTTTCTGAAATATTAAAAAGAGCTCCAAGAACATTTCTAACCTCATGAGCCTCAAATTGGTAACTGATTGATGAAGGTGTCTCTAAAATCACACCAATAGAATAAAACCGTATTTTATTGGTAAGTACATGCTCCATGGTGATACCCTTATGGTGATATAATACCTCCTGCTCTTGATCACATTTCCCAAAGATATTTTTCTAGAGGTAGAGAAGGAGCAAAAGGTGCGATTAACTTGTGACACGTTTGGGAACACTTCATTTATTCTACAAAAATTGACTGAGCATACACTGTGGCATATACTGTGTGCCAGACATGAGTGAACAAAACAAAGAAACCCTGACTAATATTCTAAAATCTAAATGCTTAATATAATGTCAGATAATGGTAAGTGCCGAGAAGAAACATAAAAGAGGGGATTCACGGTGTCAGGGAGTGAGGTATGCTATTTTGAAAAGGATAGTCAGGAAAGGCCTTGGATATGAGAACATTTAAGTAGAGATCTGAATGAAGAGAGAGCCATATAAGTAATTGGAGAGAGTTCCAGGCAGAGGGTTCCAGCAGCTGTAAAGGCGAGAGCATGTATGGCATTCTAGATAGGGGTTTGCATCTTGTAAGTTTTAGTCTTTTGAATTTGACTCTCAGATAACAGTTAATTATAATATTAACTTTGTGAACTTACAAAGCCAAGAGCCACCTTCAGGCATGTGTCAGTGACTTGACTCAGATGCAGACACCCCATTAGGCCTAAGAGAAAAGCCTCCTATTACTTTAAAACAACATTTGTACTATACTAAGTTGCAAGATTGGATCTGAAGGACAGAATCAGATACTCTATTTTGTTAAGGTACTTTGGGAAAAACTTGTGATGTCATACCCGTTAGGAAATTTATAAGACATCGTTTTTTTCTGAGTGATGAGGCCAAAAGTGAATTGTACTTTCTTCTTTACATATATTCTATATCATTTACATTTTTATTGAGCATTTTTTTAGTAATCAGGAAAAACATCAAAGTCTTTTTCATATTCATTTAAAAAATGAGTTATAAAACAATACTATATGTAGCAAAATCCCACTTTACATAAAAATATAGAATGTGTATAACTGTGTGTTTCTACATTTATAAATGTTTTTTGTAGGCTTTTTTTTTGTAGGTGGGAGAAGATTGGCATCTATGTAGATTTACTTGTATATAAAAAGAAAAAAAATAGAAGAGCAGAGACCAAAATGTTAATAGCAGTTACACCTGAGTGGTTGAATTTTGGGTGATTTTTAAAAATCATCTTCAGTATCGTATTTTAAACTTTTTATTGAAGCATAACATGCATAAAGAAACAGTGTAAAACATAAATGTATAGGTCAACTAATTATCACATATAACTACCACTCTAATCATCAACCAGGTAAAGTAATAAAACCTGCTAGCACCCCAAAAACCCCTCATGCCCCCTCATTCCATCCCTTATACCTTGACTTGCTGCATTAAAGTTTAATTTTAACTGGCTTTGATAGTGAGATAAATGGTCATATAATATGTACAGCTTGGGGTTTAGCCTCTTTCCCAGTGCCTCTTTTTGTCAACTAGTCTTTTGTGGGTTGAAGCCAGCAGAATTGTCACAATTCTTTTCCATAATATTGGCACAAATTACTTTCAAATAACTTTACTTTTTGTCAAGCATTCACATAGATACACATTTCAGTGAATCTAAACAAGTATTCCTGTCATCATTACCCTCATTTTTTGAGGTGAGAAAATAGAGATGAGGTAAGTTGCCTATAGTCTCACAGCAAATTGTGGGTGGAGATAGAGGCTCCTACCTCTGACTATAAACCCCTTACAACAGCTAGAGAAGAATACAGCCTAATTCTCTAAGGAATACTGTGACACCCAACAAATTCCCCTTTTAATTTAGAAAACATGATTTTCCGACATGGCTAAGGGGGAAAACATCTTGTGAAATCTTCCTTGATCTGTACTGAACAAAGAAGAGAAGAGTTTGGCTAACCTTAGCCTCTGGGTGAGTATGTTCCTAGCCTCCTCCTGCCCAAGGAGTGCAGTATACAGAACATCTCACAATCTCCTACCCTTGCTAACTTCCTGTCCTTCCTTCCTTCCCTCCCTCTCTCCTTTCTTTCTTCTTTCTTCCACCAAATGCTTAATGAAAGTCTAGTATACACCATCCTTCTTGGTACTTATGATCCAGCAGGAAATAAAACAGACATGGTCCCAGCTTGCTTGAAATTTACAGACTAGCAAACTAGGGTCATTTGTAAACAAAAAAAAAATCCCAAGTGTGATAAGTATTAAACACTTGTGCAGTGAACCTGGCCCAAATTAAGAGATAAATATTTGATCAATGAATCAATGCTCGAATGAATGAACAAATGAAGAGATGAATTGACTGAACTTTAAGATGTTATTACTCTGAGATTCTTACTATAGCAGGATAATTATAATTTTTTTCTGATTCCGATTTTCTATTCCTATATTGCTACAAGTGAAAAATGTTGAGGAAGAATTAAACTAAATCTGTCAGTCAAAAAACTTCATAAGAAAATCAATTAACTAGCTCAAAATCATTTCTGTACTTTCAGAAAAAAAGAAAGCAGCTGCCTGATGATATTTTTAATTGAATTCAAAAGCTATTACCTATGAGAACCTTTAATTTATTCTTACTCAGTCAATCGAAAACAATTTAAGCAAAGCAGAATCTGTTTTCTTCTAAGTTGCAACTGAGCTGAGAGCTGTCATGCCAAGTTTCACCCAGTGTGAATTTCAGGAGCTGAATGATAAACACCAGTAAAAGAAACGCTTCCCTACAATGCCAGCAGGACTGCTTTGCTACTAGGCAACAATCTAAGAAAACCAATATTCTGTTGTAAATTACCCATCTAAAAGGCTAGAGAGGAAATTACAGAAAGAAGCAATCTTCATAGTAATTCCTCCATTACCCCATCCTGAATCATCTCTTACCCATGAAAGGGTGAATATAGTAAGTATTTTCAGAGAATCTCATTCTCATTAAAGTGAGGATTAGAGAGATTGCCCTCCTGAAGAAATGGGTTTAGCAACTCTATGCAAAGGCCTTACCCCCATAGAGTATTTACAAATGTAATGGGTGAAAGTGACAGAGGGAAGGCTCTGGAGGCTGAAGTCCTGGGAGCCACAAAACTCAAGTTGATGTCAATACTGTCAGCTACATTGCAGCCTAGTCTCTACTGGTTCATCCATTCATTCAACACATGTGAACAAGACAGAGAAGCTTAGAGTCTAATGTGGAAGTCAGATGAGAAATAGGTACACAAACAAACAAGATTGCCAAACATAATTGTGCCCTGAAGAATACTTCCAAGGTGATGTGATAGCGAGTAACTTGAGAAGACTTATTTAATAAGGTGGTTAAGAAAGGCCTTTCAGAGCATTCTTCTAAGAGCTTTACATATTACAAATGTTCTCTGTGTTCTTTTTAATAGGGCCTAACCATGCTCCTGTCACATTAGCTGATGTAGACTCCCAAGAACTGGAAGCTTACTGTCTTTTCCAGACAACTCATGATGAGTCCGTGGAAAGGAAGGGAACGGGGGAATGTCTTAACCCAATGGCTGGAATTAGCCAATACAAGAATACAAGGGGAAAACTCACTTCTTCCTTGACGACCATGGGGAAGGCAAAAAATTCCTTAGAATGGCTAAAAAAGCAAGAATATTAAAGAAAATATTGAAAAGTTGGATTATTTTCAAAATTTGAAGCTTTTGTTCTTAGAAAGACACCGTTTAAGAAATTAAAAAGCAGGCCACAAACTGGGAGAAAATATCTAATATATATCAAAAATATTATGAGTTTGTATATCCAATATACATGTGTGTAAACACATTGTGCATGCATATATAAATGTAACATATAGGACACATGTGTGTATCATATGTCATATAGAACATATAATGAACTCTTAAATATCAATAATAAGACAAACAACCCAGATTTTAAATGGACAAAAGATTTAAACAGGAACTTTGCGAAAGAGGATATGCAAATGGCCAACAGGACTCAAAAAGATATTCAACACCATTAGTCATCAGAGAAGTACAATGAAAGGGACTTCATTTTGAGCCAACAGGACTCAAAAAGATATTCAACACCATTAGTCATCAGAGAAGTACAAACTAAAACCACAATGAAAGGGACTTCCCTGGTGGTGCAGTGATTAAGAATCCGCCTGCCAATGCAGGGGACATGGGTTCGATCCCTGGTCCAGGAAGATCCCACATGCCACAGAGCAACTAAGCCTGTGCACCACAACTACCGAGCCTGTGCTCTAGAGCCCGTGCTCCGCAACAAGAGAAGCCACCGAAATAAGAAGCCTGCCCACCGCTTGCCGCAACTAGAGAAAGCCCGCATGCAGCAACAAAGACCCAACGCAGCCAAAAATAAATAAATAAAATAAAACCACAATGTGATACTCCTTCTCACCCACTGGAATAGCTAAGATGAAAAAGAGCAACCATATCAAGTGTTGGTGACGATGTGGAAAAATGAACTCATACACTGCTGGAGTACACACAAACTTGTATACGATGTTCATAAAAGCTTTATTTCAAATAGCTAATAACTAGGGACAGTCCTACTGCCCATCACAGATGAATGGATAAACGAACTGTGTTGTATCCATACAGTGGAATACTACTCAGCAATAAAATGAACTACTAATACATACAATAACATGGATGACTCTGAAAAACATGCTGAGTAAAATAAGTCAGGCAGAGAAGTACACGCGGTATGATACCATTTATATGAGATTCTAGAAAAAAGGAAATTTAATCTATAGCAATAAAGAGCAGATTAGTGGTTGCCTGGGGCCAGGGGTCAGAGCAGACTGACTGTAAAAGAGCATGAGGGAAATTTTGGGGGTGATGGAAATGTTCTATATCTTAATCGTGGTTGTGGTAAAAACTCTAAGAATGTACCCTTAAAAGGATCACATTTTATTGTATGTGAATAACAATAAAGTTGACTTTGACTCAATAAAGTTGATTTTTAAAATGGGTTCTTTCAAAAAGTGATCTTAGTGTTTGCTCATAGCACTGGTGGAGGCACGTCATGCATTATATCAATTCACAAAGTCTGAGGTTGGAAATCTAGGCAGATATGGAGCCAATATAAGCACCATAGCCCCAAAATATCCACTGACATGGTTTTACCAAATTTACCATAGCAGTCTTTTTTTAAATAAATTTATTTATTTATTTATTTATGGCTGCATTAGGTCTTCATTGCAGTGCGCGGGCTTCTCATTGCGGTGGCTTCTCTTGTTGAGGAGCATGGACTCTAGGCGCCTGGGCTTCAGTAGCTGTGGCACACGGCCTCAGTAGTTGTGGCTCGTGGGCTCTAGAGCACAGGCTCAGTGGTTGTGGCACACAGGCTTAGTTGCTCCGCAGCATGTGGGATCTTCCCCAACCAGGGATCGAACCCGTGTCCCCCGCATTGGCAGACAGATCCTTAACCACTGTGCCACCAGGGAATTCCTACCTTACCAGTCTTGAAAGATGCTCTGTGAAGAAGTCTCTGTAGTCCAGTAAATTGCAGAAAGACTGAATATTCTATAGATTCACATTATAACAATACCATAAATATGGTTCTGAAAGTCCTAGAGTAAATAAGTATTTATTTATGCCAGCCCTTCTTATTTTATCAAGGAAGATCTACTGGAACACAGTTTGGGAAATGCTAAATCCATTGATCAATGTCAATCTGGAGGGAAGTTTCTTGGAGATTTTAATCACCAATATGTATTTTAAGTCTCAAAAGAGCATTTTAGTATGTAGCATTTTCCACATGTATTTGAGCGTGGTACTCTATTTTCAGCTGCATCTTGCAAAATTGGTATTCTATTTTCTTCCAAAAACAGTTTTCTAGGGTTCTTCCAAAGAGCTTGGTCCTTGCCTCTATCTTCCTCATAAGCAACTTAGCCAAATGGCAAATACAGGATTGTCAAATTTTCAGATAACACAAACTAGTTTTCTTTTTAAAGATAGTCAATACTGGGCTTCCCTGGTGGCGCAGTGGTTGAGAGTCCGCCTGCCAATGCAGGGGACACGGGTTCGTGCCCCCGCCCTGGAGGATCCCACATGCCGCGGAGTGGCTGGGACCATGACCATGGCCGCTGAGCCTGCGTGTCCGGAGCCTGTGCTCCGCAATGGGAGAGGCCACAACAGTGAGAGGTCCGCGTATCGCAAAAAAAAAAAGAAAAGATAGTCAATACTACAGAATTTGAATTCACTGAGATCTGGACAGGCAAGATTGATGAAATTTTTTTAAAAAACTGTCGAGTTTGAAAAATCAATTAAGTGTATACATGTTTTATGGGGGACAGAGGGAAGCAAATTTTGGAGTTTTAGTTGGCAATAAACTCAACCAAAAGTATAATGTTGTGGCATCAAATGCTAATTCAACCTTAGTCTACACAATTAAGAGAATGGTGTTTAGAATAAGAGAACCATTGTAGGTGAGTACCACTGTCGATCTACAAGATGGTGAAAGAACCAGGAATGTCAAAGAAAGAGTGCCCAAATTCTGGGGAAAAGAAAATACATGTGGTATTTGCCTCCAAATATGGGGAGAAATTTCATGGAAAGTCACTCAAGCATCTTGATTGCCAGCTTCTAGACCTATTTTTAAAAGCTCTGATTGTACCTAACCAGGACTGTCTTAATCAGAATGGAAATGTGTCCACAAAATCCACAGGACATGGGAGGATCAGGTTCAGAAAAGATGGAGGGAGCTCTGGGATGGGGCAGCCAGAAGCCCCACCGGGGTTACACCCAGAAGAAATCCGGTCCTCACACCTGTGCCCCTAGCAGTAATGATGGATGAGCAGGACCTGCCCCTGTGTCCTTGCAGATGCAGCCTCGCTCAAGATTCAAAACCCCATTACAGAACATTCAATGAGCCGGACCAAAATCCTGTGCCTAGCCCTGGCTGGATTTATTTTGAGATATTCCAGAGAACAGAACTAGCAGCAATGAGATGGTTGTCGGTTCCAGACAATGTCAGAATGCCTCTGCTTAGAAAAGGAGTTTATACTAATTGAATACTTGCCAAAGATTTTTTTCTCAATGTGAGAAAGGCAGCAATTACTCAGACTCATTCAGTGAGAATTTTAAAAGTGATAATGGGCAAACAAGAGTGCAATGAACATTAGAGGTCATCTACAACAACTCTTGACCTTTACCAACATGGAAACTCATCTAGAGAGATCAAATGATTTTTTTGAGGGGCTCTCAGTGAGTATCAAAAGAAATGAACACAGGATCCCCGTGACTTCAACCCACCATTCTTTGTTATAAAATACTGCCTCCTTTTTCAACTGAACCATCTCAGTTAGTGACAGAATTGTAAAATTTACTGAGATCAAAATATTGTTGTGTTGAAATATCCACTCATTGGTGTTAACAGAATTAATGTGAACACAGGAAGTGTGATCATGTGGGTAAGGGAGAGGAGTTAAGGAGGAAGGTGGGGACAAGATGAAAAATTCATTCAAACCTAACTGAATTTATTTTT
This sequence comes from Tursiops truncatus, assembly GCF_011762595.2. NCBI lineage: Eukaryota > Metazoa > Chordata > Mammalia > Artiodactyla > Delphinidae > Tursiops > Tursiops truncatus. The sequence continues at coordinate 47,020,922 of NC_047042.1, forward strand.
CTGATGTGACCTCTAATTTACCAACATGTTCTTGGTTTTGATGCTAACCTTTTCCAGTAATTAAAGTTTGACTGTTTAAGGAAGAACAATGCCTTTGACTACAAACAAGACTAGGAAAATGTCACTGTGAAGGCAAGTTACTTTTCATCTGCTTAGTAAACTTTTTGACTGATGAAAAGTCAGTACTTCACCAATTCTTCTTGCAGGTGTTGTTTGTCTGTTGTGTCTCCTATGTCATCTGGAAACAACAGTTTAAACACTACTTTAATGAGAAAAATTGCTGGTCTGGTTCTGCCTTAAATGGATTTGTAGCTGATCACTGACTGATAAGATGTTTGCTTTAAACATTTTTTGATGGACAAATCCATTATTTGTTGCCAATTTTTCCAAGGTCCACGGAGAAATTAGCTTTAATTATTCCTTTGGTTGCAGGAACATAGCAAATCTTCTGTTCTTAAGAAAGAAGGGTAAACACTACTAGTCATTGGTTTTCAGCAATTCTTTCATAAATCAAAATATTGAAACTAGTGAATCAAACACTTAGGTTTCTCTGAAGGACAGAGTATATTATATTAATTCTTCCTCCTCAATACAGAAGCAAAGAGTTTCCTGAAAATATTGTGTCAAAATATCAAGATAAAAAGTGGACACCTCAGTCATTCAGAGATTTCATGTATACCTCTAGTAACACTGTGGCCTCCCACTTCCTTTCAAATTGATGTAGGGTATAGATTCTCTAACTGCTACCATCCTGAAACATAGTGTCCACTAGCAGACAAGGAAGTAGCATAACCAGAAGCACTCACTTAAAAGAAACTCAAAAGAAAAATCAGAAAGAAGAAAAAAGGACATTAACAGGGAAAGAGGCCCCAAAACTGGAACGAACCCCTCATCACTATTCCTATTTTCTCCATACAATTTCTGGGTTTGCTCTCTAATAGCAACTTAACCATCCTCTATTGTGTTACTCATCGTCTCCAGTGGAGACACCCCTTCCTCTCAGAGTATGAATCCTACGATTTGGCTGATTCTAGGCATGGTCAGTGACAGCCTGTGACCACCCCATAATACCACAGGTCAGAAGGACTATCATGGCTGTGTCTTACCCAGATTGGTTTTCTTAGAGTGGAGCTCACACTGGCAAGGTTCCATCCAGACTTGTAAGCAACCAATTTCTTTCTCATTCAAATTTATCATTAATTCACCTTGAGATCTTGGTCATGACCTCCCTTTACATTTGTAATGTTTCAAGAGTAAATGTTCATACTGAACTAACTCTGGGAACCATGTGGGAGGAACACTGCACAGCGCTTTTCAAAATAATATCATGGCAGGCTTCCCAACTCACAGCCACAATACCCTGTGGAATCAACAAAACTATTTAAAACAACAACTGCTTGGAATCAGAACAATTCTGCGGAGGCTCAAGGCAGCAAAGCTTTTATTCCTAGACTCTAGAATACTGGTCTTCTCATATCATGACCCAGATAGATCGGAAACAAAAGTTTCGTCCCCCCACTATTTCTCTTATCACAAGCATGCTGTTTTTCTTTATTCGATTTCATTTTAATGCTGGTTATGACCCACTAAACTGATTTCATGGCCCACTGATTGGTCATGACCCACAATCTAAAAAGCACTGCTCTAGAACGTGGAGAACTTCTCTCCTTATCTGGAGTCATTTCAAATGGCCATGTTTTTAAGATTCTAAAGCGATGCTGCACATTAGATATACTCTATAAAAATTAAGATGGCTGGGTACCCCAGCTAGAGATTCTGATTCAACTGGTACTGAGCATCAGTCATTTGTAAAAGCTCTCCAGGTGGCCAGGATCAGGACCCATTGCTGTGGTCTAGAGCAGCTAATAAGAAAACCGTAAGTTCCTTTATTGCAGTATACTTTTTAAAAGAATCTCTTCTTATAAAGTTATTTTACATAATATGAATTAGCCAGTCAGTAGGCTGTGTATCAGTTTGCCACATTTGGTACAGGATAGTCTTTAAAGCACTTTACAATCTCTATTTTTCCACTTGAGCAGCAGAATTCCTAAAGGCCAGGAGGCCTGAGCACTTGGCCTCTTGCCTTGGACACAGCATCACAGCAGGAGTGGGTTATTACAGAGCCGCCTCTGGTCTGTTGACCTTTTCCCTACTGAGCTTTATTTCCCTGAACAGAAACTAGATGCCTGAGAATGACGCATGGAAAGTGACTGCAGTCCACAGCGGTGACCCTTCACCTACTAAACTTCCTTTGTTGATTCCACTGCCAGGCGAGGGCAGCTCAGGCTGTGAGTGTGGGACCGACCTTTCACCCAGTTAGCCTGCCAGCAAGAGGCCCAGCATCGGCTTAGCTTCTCTAGGATGGCCTAGGTGCTTTCCTCCAAACACGATGCTGATGAAAACTGTGCATGGCAGAGTAACTTTATTTTTAAACAAGAAATGAATTTATGAATTCATACCCTAGCAAAGGAAAATGATCCCTTTGCTCCAATACACAGTACATTTTGAGGTACCCATCTGTTGAAAGCAGAGGTGGGAGAACCCTACTGTGGAAGGGGTGAAAGAAAGAGCAAAGTGTCCTTTCTGGATTCAGCACTGACTACTGAAACACGGCAAGGCCCTTCATCAACCGAGAACATAACATAACCAGGTTGCTCAAACTCAGCATTGTCAAATCCTCAAGTTTATTTTCAAAAGGGAAGGACTGAAAGGGGAAAGGAGTATGTGTCTGTGTGATTACTGTTAAAGCTAAACATGGTCTAATTTCCTCTCTGGCAAAGTCTAACCTATACCCTACATATAAGAGGACACCAGAGAAAAAATCAGTGTCCTCGAAGAAACAAGCTGTTGAGTTTCCAGCATGTTTGGGGTTTTCTTTCCCCTCAAATTCAGTTTCACACAGGTGTCTGGTTTGGATCAAGAGAGCAAACAGGCGTTCTTAGTTCTAAAAGGTCAGAAAGGCTCTTGTGAAAAAAAATCTTAAAATTGCCAAGCCCCAGAATAGCATGGCAAAGATTTCCGTTTAAACTGAGATTTAGAAAACTCGTATTTCCTACTATCTATGTGACTTAGGTGACTTAATGTCCCCTCTGCCTCAGTTTTTCCTCTGCAAGTGAAAGTGCTGGATTAAACGAATGCTTTTTGTATTTGTCTTTGACAGTCTAACTAAAGGACAGTCCTTCCAAATGGAAATGGAAGGGTAGAGGCAGGGAGGCTGAAACGTGGAGGCCGCTTGGATCCCTAGCCCAGGAATAACAAGGGGTTGTATCTCTCAAACCTGATTCACTGCTTCTCTGATCTCTGGAGTGCTGTGTCAGAAAGAATCCTGAAGCCAAACCAGACCAAATAGGAAAGAATGTTATGATCTACAATTGGTGGTGTCAGCTACAGTTGGAGAGGGAGGGACTAACCACTTGCACAATATGTACTTGCTTAAATTGGCATTTTCAAACAAACAGAAAATTTTAGTATAACATCTGGGTATGTCTTTTTACTGCTAAGCACATAGCATTGCAATGCTATATTAATGCATTGCGTATACTAACAGGCCAGTACACATGAATTGATTGAATTAATCAGGTAGTATGGAATTATCGTGTAAATGACAAAATTTTCCCATTTTTAAGTGGATATCCAGTGGGGTGTTTATACAGTGTTGACCATCCCCTACACTGGGATAAGCAAAGAAATGACAAAAGGAAGTGACCTCTAAAATTTGTCTTCCAGATGACCTGATGCCTGATTGTGTCCTTTTATTATCTGGAACACCACTAAAAGGTTGTCTAAGGCAGCCAGGCAGTGCTACACAAACCAAGGCTGGACCTTGGCAAAACTTGGAGTTTTCCAAGTAAGAGATTTCTTTCTATTTGGACTCTGTTAGGGGGAGGGGGAGGGGAAAAGAAATATCCTGTTTGGTGATAATCTCAGGAAATGTAGGCAATGATCAGCAATCAGAGAAAAGGAACAAGTCACAGAACCAGAAGCAAAGTTTCAGCTGACAGTAGCTCGATACCAGTCTACAGGTGACAAAGGGCAGGAAGGATAAGGGAGAGAAAGAGCTGAATTCGGGCTTCTCAGGTGTGGAGCCTCCAAGCCTCTTGGTATGCCCAAGGGGTTAGTAGAAGGCAGGAGAGCGATTAACCCAATTCCCTGTCATGATCCTGCCTTCCAATTTCGTCGAAAGCCTATTTTAACAGATCTCTGCCAAATTCTTCTGCCTGTTCTTTTGCTACATATGTTTTTATTTCAACTTTCGAAATAACATAATTAAGAAGTAACACATGTTTCATTGTTTAACATTTGGAAAAGCACAAAAAAAGCAAACATAAATACTGATAATTTTACCACCCCAAAATAACCATTATGGACCTTCTGGGCTATTTTCTTTATACATATGTTTATGTATATGTTTGTGCATATAATATTCAAAATATTAACCATCTATGTTTTCCACCTACATTTCTTATTACCCCATGACCCCCTCCCTCATTTGGACAGCTCAACCATGACTCACAGAAGAAGCCCAAAATACTTAATACAAGTTTGGGAGATCCGAGAAATTGAGATATATGTTTTCTTTTTTCCTAAAAACCTATGTGTGGTTTTTATGATCCATCTACTAACTCCTTCTTAAGGTTCATTTGGGCTGTTGTCAAGTTTCCTTCAACTTTTATTTCCTTCAGTACTCCCCAAACCAGAGAATCTCTTCTAGTTTGAGAGGTAACAGTGGGAAACTTGATGTGATTTATTGCATATTCACTATACTCTAGATCCCTTCAAGGCCTGGGCCTTTGAAACTCATTTTCTGCACCAAGACCCTAGGAACACAGCAGGAGTAGAAATGGCTGCATGGAATATTAGGCAGCCAGGCAAGAATCAGCCTTCTACAGTTTCCTGTAGCCCCAAATGGTACAGTCACAACAGAGGGGCACTGAGGTAGATGGGGTATGAGACTAGGGTCCAGTATGTTTCAGGAACAGCAGGATAAAATGTTGCCCATGTAGCCAAGAGCAGAGACAGGCCAGAGAGAGAGAGAAAGAGAGAGAGAGAAACAGACTCAAATAGGTCTTTTAGATGGGAATGAGGGATGATATTGTAGCAGTTTACATGAACCAACAATCTAGAACCACATATAATGAGAAACATCTCGCTGGAAGCTAGCATGGTTAGATGACACCAGGCACTAGATCTCTACCTGCCCTGAGACCTCAGCCTATATGAGCTCCTGAGAACATAGATGCAGCCCTGAGGGAAAGAATGGTAAAATCTCCCATTAACCAAACAGACTTATTGATACTATGTATAAAATAGACAACTGATGGGAACACACTGTATAGCACAGGGAACTCTACCTAATGCACTGTGGTAACCTAAATGGGAGCGAAGTCCAAAAGGGAGGGGATATCTGTATGTGTATGGCTGATTCATTTTGTTGTGCAGTTGAGGCTAACATAACATTGTAAAGCAACCATACCAATAAAAAAAACCAAACCAACCAATAAAAATTAAACCAACCAAACCAACCAAAAACCAAACCAACCAATAAAAATTAAAAACAAAACAACAAAAAACCCAAACAGCTTTGTAATTGACATTAAGCTGACTTACAGAAAATTTCAACACTGGCACATCTGACGTTTGTGGACTGAAATTTGTACCCACTCTATATATTTTAAATGGCTTAACTAGGGTTGGTTCACCTAGTAAGAGAGAGAGAGAGAGAGAGAGAAGAGTTTTCCCAAGTGCATAATTATGGTGTTGGACCATGGAGTACATACTGGATACGAGGAGGAGAGATGACGTAAGAGGAAGGAAGGAAGGCAAAACTGGAGTCTCAGTGAGTTTGAGGTAATGTACGTGAGAAGATGGCTGAGTCAAATACTCTAGGACTATGGGAAGTGGTATACAGGGAGTTTTTGATATTTTACATGTGGTAGTATTACTTGTGAGGATAAGTTCTAGGGTGTATTCATGGGAATGGGTAGCTGAGGTGGGATATAGATAGATACTGACAAGGCAAAGAGACTGATGAATTCAGACTGATGAATACTGAATCCTTTCAGTAAAAGGATAAATGGATCATTCACAGTAGTGTTGAAATCAACAAGAATGATAACAGGAATCATACTGGCAAGGAAGTAGCCATTTACTCCATAAAAGGCAGTGATAAAAAAGTAGTAGGTGGTATTATCCGATGCCTGGTCTTCAAAAGTCCTGTGATTTTAAAGGAGAGTAGAGGAGTAATGTTTTGAATGCAGAGAGGTAACAAACAAGGTGTGGAAAGAGGAGGACACTCATCTCACCTTCAGGTCAATATACTTTGAGTTAAGGAAAAAAGCCACCTACACTTAAGAGGTTGCATAAGACATGATGTCCTCAGGTTGTGACAAGAATATAAAAATATTTAGAGAAGAAATTGGTGACATAGGAAGTTTGTAGACAAATGCTGAGTTCTAGAAGGCAAAAGGGAAGTATTTGGAAGAAGGGCAAAGAGTGTGACAGACTAGGTCAGACGGGGAGGTACAAAAAAAACAATCTGGAGAAGAAACTAGGCAAAGATGGATGAACTGAGGGGAAGAAATGTCAGGTGGTACCTGAGTTAAATCACGACTTGAGGCATGGCAGAACTGGTGCAGGTAGGCTCTGAGGTCCAACAGTACAACACAGAGTCCAGGGAATCATTTAGCCTAAACCATGTGGAACCAGATGGCCACGGCTCACTCCTGCACTGAGATGTGTTATGACAGGGGGTAGGATATAACCTGGAACACAAGACTTAGGGAAGGCCTGGGAGCTTACTATCTCCTACAGTGCTATGGTGTAGTAGACAGGGGAAAATCTCACAGATAAAATAAAGATGACTTTTCCTCAGTAAAGAGATAGTAAGACAGAAGCAACAGAAGAACAAGAAAGGGATAAAGGTGAGAATGAATCAAGTAATGATGCAGGGCATGTAGGGTGTATAGGGAAGAAATGGAAAACAGAAGATGAATGACATACTGTTAGCAAAGGGGAAGGTGAAAACCTGAAGATCTTCATGAATGCCATGACAGGATTAGAGAGAGCAAGGGAATAAGCCAAATGGAAAAAGAGGAGACAGTGGGTTGGGATCAGGGCCATTCATATTTTCAGAGGCAAGGTAGTCCTGACCAAAAATCAGATATGTGAAGTGGTCACGGGAATAAGTAACAGAAATAGAGTAGGTGTGAAGGTCACTGGGATTAAAGAATTCAAGGAACTATGAGGACAGAGAATTAGATAATTCATCCACATGGCTTTTGACGTTGCCTAGGATTACACTGCTTTCCAGAGCCCCAGTTCTACCTTTCAGATCAGTTGCAGTAGACCAATATACTCAGGGCTGGAGCATCACCACCCACTGCACAGCATTTATTTCTATAAATGCTCTCTCCACCTCACCCTCCCAATTTGTTGCACTCAGGCAAAACACAGTCACACAGGACCACTGGAATTGGCAGTAGCATAGTTAGAAATAGCAGTGGTCTAGTTCCCAGCTGCTTCAATCCACTGTTGCTTCATCCCCAAATCCCGTAGGAGAAGAAAAATGTACGGGCTAACAAGTGACAGGGAACAATCCTTCCCAGAGTGGTGTTATTTTATACACTGTTCATTCGGCCAAGAACTATCACTTTAGTGTATAAAGCACAAAGCCATGCATCGTGGAGAACATAATATGGAGTATAAAGGAAGAAGTGAGAGTTTCTCCTTCCACACACCCCCAATACCATGACTGTTTGGTGTTATTCCCTCCCAGACCCTTTACATGCATATAAGAAGCCATATTCAAATATTCAGTTTTTATTATTTTTTCTTTCTTTCTTAAATAAAAATTGGACCATACTATATACATATTAGTCTGAGACATGCTTTTTACAATTAGCCAAATATAGAGGACAATTTTCCAATATATAGACAATGTCAGTATAGGTCCTCTGGGACAAAAGTGCAAGAGGTTTTGGGTATTTTTGTCTGTTTGTTTTTGTAGAAACAAAAACATACACTCACCAAATCTGTGACTATATAATATGTACCTGGGACCATATTAATCTGCTCTAGAAAAAGTACTACATCCAGCACAGCAGTTTCCATCAGGGATGCTACTCCATTGGTTTACAGTAGTCCATAACCATTCTCAAAGAACCATCCAGTTTCCACAGATGAATTCAGTGGAGATATGATGGAACCACCACCCTTAAGATACTTATAAGAATGGAAGTAATCTCTCTCAATCCCACCAGGATACCATGTTGTTTCGTATTTGTTTCAGAAGCTTATACTTGGCTTTCCCCCACTTTGACAGTTCTAACCCCATAGGCCAAGGACTTACTGTGGAATTTTCCAGATGCCAACTGCCAAGTATGTAAATCCCAGTTATACACTCAAGGACCAGAGAAATTATTCTATCCCTAGGACTCTCCTAATGGGAAATGTTTGCTCCAGCACCCCCAACTGGGCTGGCTGATGGGTAGCCTGTGAAAGGCTAAGGGGGAGGAAGCAGTACTGGGTAGGGAAAGTTTTTAGATTGTGATGCATATATGGCACTTGTGAAAGAAAAGGGGACATGGGAAGCAGAACTGAGCAGGGACAGACTCAGACCATGATGCAAGTCTGACAAAACCACGGCCAACCCTGAGAGGTCCTCAGAGCAAAGGATTCCCATTAGCAAAGTCCCACATTGAGGAGAAATGGCCAGCCCTAGGTGCTTATCCGTCACAGGGGCTTACAGGGGAAAAGTGTAGCACTGATTCCTATACTATGTGGATCCCAAAGGTGCTGCAGCTGAATGCTGTCAGCTAACTGCACACCTTGCAACTAATAGCAAGTATTTTAGTTCATGAGTGTTATTTATTTATCCATTCCCCCATGAGTAGACAAGTTGATTTGTTTTCAAATTTTTGTTCTTACAGGTAAACTGCAATGAACAATCTTGTACATTAATCTTTATGCTTTCTGTTAGTAAAACTGTAGGATAAGTTTCTAGAAGTGGAATGGCTGAAACAGAGGTAACTCTCCTTAAAATTTTTATAGATTCTGCCAATTGCCTTCCAAAAAATATTGCCAATTTTACACTTCCACAAATAGCACAGGAGAGCATTCATTTCCCCAGGACTTGCCAACATCAGATGTTATCAGCATTTTTTATTTGCCAGCCTGACGGTAGAACAATGATGTCTCATTATCTTATTACTTTTTTTTTTTTGGTACGCGGGCCTCTCACTGTTGTGGCTTCTCCCGTTGCGGGGCGCAGGCTCCGGACGCGCAGGCTCCGGACGCGCACGCTCAGCGGCCATTGCTCACGGGCCCAGCCGCTCCGCGGCATGTGGGATCTTCCCGGACCGGGGCGCGAACCCGTGTCCCCTGCATTGGCAGGTGGACTCTCAACCACTGCGCCACCAGGGAAGCCTTATCTTATGACTTTTTATTTTCCTCCTCATTCATTAGTCTCAGAATGTTTCCACATGTCTGTTTTTTTTCTTTAGTTAATTTTTTATTTCCTTTGCTCACCTTCTCTTATTTTTTTGTAAATGCAAACATTAAACACAACTGAGAAATTTCTGGGGGGAAATGAACTCTAAGCCTGTATTTGGAGCTGAGGCAAAATTCTTGTTTTCCAGTGTAAAGTCAAGATGTGTTAGCTTCAGGATTCACTTGCTTTTTTTTCTGATAACATTGGAGCTACAGATGGAAAGAAAAAAAAAAGAGTAATAAGAAGAACACTTTTGCTTCTGTGTTGCTTTAGTTAAGGGAGGCATTTTGACCTTGATAAGTGTAGGGAGGCCAAGAATGAAACCAAGGGCTGCTCCAGAAGGAAATACTGTGCACAGAAAAAAGTGAGACATGGCTGTAGGCTAATAGTAGAGGGGAGCCCTGTGTAAAGAAAGTGGGGAGAGGCTCTTACTCACCTACCTTCACTTCTCTGCAGTGGCTTAATAGCCTTTGAGTTCTCATCTTCCCTTCACCAGTAATTACAGCCGCGCCTGTGGTTTCCCGTTAAAGTGTTCCCAAATTCATCATTTGTGTTCCTCCCTCCTCAGTCAACCTATCCTTTCCTCCTGACCCTTCTGACTTCTTGCTTCTATTGCTGAAATCACCCCCTCCCAGTAGCACAGGCTTAGAACATCAGAGAACGGTGTTTTCATTCTTCCTTCTCAGATTTGACAGAGCCTAGAGACTTTACCAACAAATGGCCCTTTTCATTTCCTTTCTCCATTGCCCCAATATCTTTCCTCTTTACCTGTGGACTTCTATTTTACCTTTATAACTCAGATGTGTCACCTCTTCTAGGAAAGTCTTTGCTGACTGCTTGCTCTTCCCCCAACTCCAACACACACTTTATATGCATCAGGCTATTTTTTTCTTTAGATTCAGTAAGTCCCCTCCATATGAATCTTCAAGTTGCAAACTTTCAAAGATGCAAATGTGCGTTCGCATGTCCAATCACGTCAGGTGTGAAACTGCAGCTTGCCCTCTGTCTCCTGTTGCTGACAATCCTTCAGCTCTACCATCTCCCACGTCCTTTCCCTCTTCCAGTCAGTAACTCTTCTTGCCTGTTCACTCGATGCCAGCCCCTGTATGCCAGCTGCTGTACTGTACTACTGTACTTTTCAAGGTACTGTACTGTAAGATTGAAACTGTTTTATTTTTTGGGTTTGTTTATGTTATTTGTGTGAAAAGTATTATAAACCTATTACAGTACAGTACTATATAGATGATTGTGTTAGTTGGGTACCTAGGTAACTTTTTTGGACTTACCAACAAATTGGACTTACGAACATGCTCTTAGAACGGAACTCGTTCGTATGTAGGGGACTTACTGTATTTACATGTCTTTCTCTAATCCTTGAAGAAAGGAACTATGCCATTTTCATTTTTATGTCCCCAGCACCTATCATAGTGCCTGGTACATAATAGGTGGTCAGTGAAGTTTAGTTGCATTGAATTGTTTAGCTGCTAACAAATTTGTGCAGGGAGCTCATTGCTTGTTGCCTAAAAGACTTCAACAGTTCCATGTTGCCTACTCCAGGAATAGCAAAGTCCTCATACCAGCATTTAAGGCTTTCATGATATAACCCAATGTTGCATTTCCTCCCCACTTTGGTAAACTAGTCATTATTTCTCTACTATATCCTTAGCTTGTACATCTGTGCTTTTTCTCTGGCTTAGACATCCTTCTACATTGTCTACCAGTAATTTGCCAAAAACTTCCTCATCTTTCTAAGGTTGTCTCAAAAGCCAACCCTCAGAGAAAGCATTCCCTGACCTCCAACATAGCTCTTCCTCCAAACACGCCTGAGCCCTGTTAGCATCACCGCCAGCTTGACACATTGATCAAATTTCTTTTATGAACTGTTTTCTAGTGCATTGATTGTAATTTTTTTGCTTTGGGGATTAAACAGAAGTCCCATAAATTAAAAAAAAATTGACCATTGTTTTCTATCACCCACTATTAGCATGCGATACTTGAGAGAAAATGGTTTTGCACCCACCAATGCATCCAGTCCAACTCCTGATACCTAGTATCCTCTAAAAGCACCAGTTGTAAGAAACATCAGAGACCAAATACTGATTGAGGCCTTGCTTTCCTCAATCTCTTCACCAACATGCTTTCACCAATATTCCCTTCTCATGCCCCAATGGAAGGCTGCTCCACCTCTTATAATTGTTACTTTCTCAGAGAGACATTCCTTGCCCACAAATCTAAGGTAGTTACAGCCAATTATATTCTTCATATGAATTTTCTTCATAACCCTCATTGTCCATTTGCTTTTGTAATGCCTGTTTCCCCCACAAGTCTAAAACTTCCATGAGGGAACAGATCATGTCTATTTTGTTCTGTGTTGAAATAGCCATTTCTTAAAAAATCATTTGTCTGTTATATACTTTGAAAGTATTTTCTCCAAGTATGCTGTTCATTTTTTTAACTTTAAATATTCTGTAGTCAAATCTGTTCATCTTTCCATCATGGCTTCTGAAGTTCCTGTTGTGTGTGTGTGTGTGTGTGTGTGTGTATATATATATGTATATATATATATATTTTTTTCTTTTGCAGTATGCGGGCCTCTCACTGCTGTGGCCTCTCCCATTGCGGAGCACAGGCTCCGGATACGCAGGCTCAGCGGCCATGGCTCACGGGCCCAGCCGCTCCGCGGCATGTGGGGTCCTCCGGGACCGGGGCACGAACCCGTGTACCCCGCATCAGCAGGTGGATTCTCAACCACTGCGCCACCAGGGAAGCCCCCCGTTATGTATATTTTTAGTTGCTTCCTTGGAATATGCTCCTAGAGGTGGAAAAGTTGAATGGGCTTCTCCTTAGGTCTTGATGCATTTTGTTCCATTGGACATATGCCCAGTCCTTTGGCAAAAGTGTGACTTGCACTCTTGAAGCTCTACCCTTTACTCAAATGAATGTGCAGATTTGTCCATATCCATTGCTCCTAAGTAATTCCCTTTCCTTTACTTTTATAGCAACTGGATCACCTCCAAGTTCTGAGGTCAGCCTGAGAATAGAAATGAAACTCTCTTTCCAGGTCACATTCTAATCACGGTAATACACAGCACCTTAGCCAACTGGGTACACAACCTGATCTGTCTATCCCAGCCCAGTTACCGTAACTGTTGCCAGTTCCTGTCATAGACATATGACAGAGAAGAATGTAACGTACTGTGAGAATAACCTGGTAAATATTGTTGGATGGGATGACATGCATACAAGTTTGGTGACCTCGGTTCACATTTAGCCCTTAGCTATCTCTATGAACGTCATATGGCTTCACCTGATCTTTAATCACCCCACCACACATACGGGAACACTGCGGGGGGGAAGTCAGGTCAAGTGATCAATGGGGCTTTCCTAAATTAAACCTGCTTATAATGCATCATTTCCATTGCCTTTCCTCTGCAGATTAAAGAGTAGAATTCTTTGTAATATATATTTTTGCCTATTCCAGATCCCACACGCAGGGTAAGAAAAGCAAATGAATGCTTTTCTTTTACTTCTGTTCTTAGGATATATTAAAGAAAAAGGAAGGGATTTTTTACCTTAAATTGCTTCATCAGAGAGTTTTATTTAGTCTTTTGACTTCTTGAACATTTTTGTTGTGGTTTCATGGAGCTATGCACATATGTAAAAAAGGATTCAGAATACAAAGATATAAATCATAGTGGTATCAAAACCTATCTCCAAGTGGAGATGCAATTTGGAACTTTCCCCATGTTTCCACAACTAAGCTTGAGTAGCAACAAAGCAGAGTAGGAATCAGAAAGATGCATCAGACATGGTCCCAAACCTGATCTCTTTCAGGGGAGAGGTTCAGAAAGGGACAAAACAAGAACATAAATAGCTACAATATAATGTCATAAGTGACAAAATCCATATTTGTAAGAAGGCACAGGGAGAGGCAATCAGGAAAGATATCTTGCAGCACATAGTTTGTGGTGGACATTTACTGGTATAAAATAATGTCTTAAGCAAAGATTTGGATAAAGCACGTTTCATACAGGAGGACAGAGTGAGCAAATTCTCTGGAGAAAAAAAGTCAAACTGACAAATTAGTCCCTTTTAAATCTTGTTTTTAATTAAAAGAGTTAAGCCTAATGGAGGGAATGTATTACCGGAAGGAAACAAACTGATGGCTTTTTATCGCCACAAGAAAAAGTAAACGTACTTTGGGCTGCTCAAGTCCCCGCAAAAGGAACTTCCAGTTCCCGACTTGCGCTATTCATCGATGGAGAAAACGCTGTAAGGACTCTAGGCTGTTTATTCTTTTCGCTGTCCAATGGCAGAGAAGCCCATACTTCTGCACGCAGCTGATTAGCTACTGTAAAAGCCCCGCTCCGAGCACGAACCAATGACATCTCCGAGCCAAGATTCTTGGAAACAGCTTCTGGCTTGGAATGCGTGACATTGAGACAGCCTCTTGCGTGTAAACAAGGTCGAGTCTGGGCTGGCCCCAGCCCACGCTGTCCGGGGTCCTGTCACAAATGGCTAATCTTGAGCCCACGTACCTCCTGACGGCCGCTTTGGCTTCCTGGTGTCCCCTTACCCCTCACAGCTTCGGGTGCCAGGCCTCCGCGTCCTGGAGGCGGGGCCCAAAGTTCTTTATCTGAGCTGACGGGCGCGGCTCCAAGCTCAGGAAGCTCTCCAAGTTCCAGTGGCTCCTCCCGGTTGGAGCTTCGCGGGCGGGGGATGCGGGGGGGGGGGGGGGGTGCCGGGAAACAAATAAAACCTCGGGAGGCGGCGGGTGGTGACAGGATACGAACTTGAGTCTCAAGCTACCTACTGCTCCATCGACTCACTGCCCGATTCCTCCACCGCGAAGCACCCCCGAACCTCAGCCCAGGCCGGGGAGCACGAGCCTGCCAGCCACCTGCTCTCCCCGTCCGAACGCGCCCCGCCCTTTCTAAGGCCCCAGGTCCTGCTCCCCGCAGCCTTCACCCCACACACCAGCCCCAGCTCGTGCCAGGACGGTGGTCATCAAGATGAAGGCGGCACGCTTCGTGATGCGCAGCGCCGGCTCCCTGGTACCCCGCGAGGTCGAGCATTTCTCGCGCTACAGCCCGTCCCCCCTGTCCATGAAGCAGCTGCTGGACTTCGGTAAGCGGGGACGTAGAGCCCGGGCGGGGACTGGGGAGCTGCCTTAACTTTCAGACCCGGTGTAGGGAGGGCTGGACTCATTACTTAAAACACCTGGGGTGCGCTTTCCTGCTGAACCCTGGAACCTCGAAGCCAGCACACCTTGCCTTTCTTAGATTTGCCTTCTCTCTGACAGCTTGTGCCTGCAGGTCAAGGCCACTTGCCGCCCCGCTGATGCTGGTTGGTTTGAGCTCATCTTTCCTATTCTGTTTCTGTTTCTATTTCTATTTCCTTTCTATTCCAAAGTTTTCAGTCAAAATAGTTTTTGCGTCATGAAGAACCTAGGGGTAAAGCAGGAATAAAGACGCAGACCTCTTAGAGAACGGACTTGAGGTTATGGGGAGGGGGAAGGGTGAGCTGTGACAGGGCGAGAGAGAGTCATGGGCATATACACAGTAACAAACGCAGTAAGGTAGATAGCTAGTGGGAAGCAGCCGCATGGCACAGGGATATTGGCTCGGTGCTTTGTGACAGCCTGGAGGGGTGGGATGGGGAGGGTGGGAGGGAGGGAGACGCAACAGGGAAGACATATGGGAACATATGTTTATGTATGACTGATTCACTTTGTTATAAAGCAGAAACTAACACACCATTGTAAAGCAATTATACCCCAATAAAGATGTTAAAAAAAAATAGTTTTTGCTTTCAGTCACCATTTAACAATGAACTAGAAACTTCATCCCCTCCTTCACTGCATAGTACTTCTTGGAGAAGATTCCTAATATTATAAAGTAGCTTTGAATTAACCGAGATTTTATCCTTTAGCCACCCTCCACCCCTCCACAGGGTTCATCTCTCTGCATTCCTAACATTTCCTAACAAAGATTTCTTTGTCTCTTTAGCTTTAACGTTATCTATATATTTGCATTACTGCTGAAAATATTTACAAACTTTCTGCACAAATCTTATAAAGAAAATTTCAAGGATTTAAATGTGGTATTATTTATCACTAGTCTGGAAACATTAGGACTCCCACCCCTCCCCTTTTCCCTTCACTACAGTTTCATATCTAGAACTCTGCAAAGGATGTTGTCTCCCTGACATTGTGATTTGACTAAATCCTGCATTCTTTTATGAATACTAAGAGCCTTGGGATATTATGACTTCTTGGAAGTGAATCCTCATCAAAAAGAGAAAACAATAATTCTCATATTTGGTCACTTTTTAAAAAGAAAGAAAGAAAAAGACAATAAAGAAGAAGATGCTTACTCCTGAATTATCTACAAGCAGTTACCCAACTGAGGGTTAAATATTTTGTAATATATATATGTGTGTTCAATATTGGAGAGTTAATGCTACTCAAATATATAATTTAGATATACTTTTTTCCAAAAACTAAATAGATGCTGTTTATTACAGGTTCAGAAAACGCATGTGAAAGAACCTCTTTTGTGTTTTTGAGACAAGAGTTGCCTGTGAGGCTAGCCAATATCCTGAAGGAAATTTATATCCTCCCTGAAGGATTAGTAAATACCTCTTCAGTGCAACTAGTTAAAAGCTGGTAAGTGGTGAACCATTCTGAAACAATCTCTAGTTTTAAGATAGTTATCTGAGTATGAATTCTTACAATATATTAACATCGTAATTGGAAAACAGGTGGTCTGAAGCTTAAATACTTTGAAAGATGTATTTTCTATTAATTTAGGGTAAGTTATCATAAGGGCAGTTATAAAGCTATAACAGACATTTTTACCCTGAAAGAGTAGATACTTTCACAATATAATTTTAGAAGGCAATATGAAAAATAATTGACAGTTACAATATTAGTTTGTGTTTAAAATAATAAAAGACAGTTTGATATTGCAAAAAGAATTCTGTCCTAGAAATAGATACAAATGACTATTACTTATAGAGGGCCTAATCTTTGTTACTTACAAACCAATTAAGAAAGCAGGCCCAGGATCAAATCATGCCTTCCTCTTTTCCTAGTTGTGGAATCCTTGCTTAGTGTCTTATCTCTAGGCCTCAATTCCCCCATCTATTATTGAGGAGAATAAAGTATATGTCTCAAAGGGATATCTGAGTGTAATTAAATGAGGTAATCCATTTTAAAAGCACTTAGAACAGTACCAGGCACACAGCCAGCACTGTCAGTAATTATCTCCTTTTGCAAATAAGGATACTGACTTAGAGAGGGTAGGTAAACCAAAGGAGCAGATTTTCAGAGAACAGAGCCAGGTTATGCACTGAGGCAGATATGCACCAGACCTTCACCCTAACCCACTGACTGTACAACTTTTTGTTTGTTGATTTAAGAAATATATGTATTATGCGCCCATTAAACAATTGCAATCTGAAACATATTCAATCCATAGTATTTACTGCTGCTTTCAAGACTTCTATTCACCTATGAATGAATACAGGAGGAAAAAAATATGAAGCCTTTCTGTAAAAGTAATTTCTAAATGCTTTTGCTATAAAAATAAAGACATTTGACAAACAAAACAGAAAACTGAATAGTGATCTAGGATAGTTAAACAGATTTTAAGTTAGCAAGTTGAGGGTTAAATTTGTAGCTTTCTTTTTTCTAAGACATATGTTTTCCAAATGTCTTGGAGGAAAGTTTTAATTTTAAACATAATACGTTCTCTCTTCAAATCATTTGGAAAAAAGCAATCTGTTTTCAGCCACTTGTAAGTGACTATTCAATTTTAAGACTTAAAGCCCACCTGTCGCTTTACAGGTATATTCAGAGCCTGATGGAGTTGGTGGAATTTCACGAGAAAAGCCCAAAGGACCAGAAAACATTATCAGAGTAAGTTTTATGCATTAGAATAAGTGTCTAAAACTTTGACTATTTCTAAACATCAGATTTTTTTCAGACCTCACTTAAAGGATAATTTATAATAGTATCCTGAATAATAAATAACTACCCCCTTACAAATGACAAGTTTTGGCTTGTTGGTTTTTTTTAAAAGCAATAGAGACTTATGGCATTGGAAATGATGCTGAGGATGAAAAGTGTAGAGGACTTTTTAAAAGAAGGAAATCTATTTTTACTCTAAATTTAGTATGATGATTAGATTTGTAGAAGGATTTACTGTTACATAATATCAATGCACGTTGGTGTCATTGTAGAGTACACATTTTCTTTCAGAGTAATTGACAGTCTCTAGCTATAAGAATGAGAAATAAAACTCTTTTCTAAATCTTACAAGAAATTTGAAGTTTTTTTCACAGTGGCATTCTAGAGCCATCTTAAATAGTACTTATTTTTTAAATTATTTTTTGAAAGAGAAAGCTTAGTCAACAACTGGAGTGAACCTACCACTCATAGAGCTGATATTTTACATGTAAGCTAGAAGCAAAATAAATCTGTTTGTGAAGCTATCTCCTCTACTGTAGTCAAAGAATCTGTAGTGAGAGTCTTAATAAAGCTTCGTCCAAACGTTGTATGATTTGATTTGTTTGGATGGGTACTTGAGAAAGGCTTTACCTTCTTTGACGTAATCTAAGAAATATAAATTAATGAAACTTATTTGAACTTCTACTAACCATGAATCTGTTTTGGCTTAGTTTTGTAGATACTCTCATCGAAGTTCGAAATAGACACCATAATGTAGTTCCTACAATGGCACAGGGAATCCTAGAGTATAAAGATGCCTGTACAGTTGACCCAGCCACCAATCAAAATCTTCAGTATTTCTTGGATCGATTTTACATGAACCGTATTTCTACCCGGATGCTGATGAACCAGCACAGTAAGTTAGTTCATCATGGTCATGATATATAGAGATGGGTGTAGAATACAAGCCATACTCTAAGCAGGTATTTCACTACTTGGTGGATCACGTTCTTTCTCAGAGGTAGTTCTAATCATTATTATCCTGATTTTTATAACAATATTCTTTGTTTTTACTTTTCAACAGTCCTTATATTTAGTGACTTACAGACAGGAAACCCAAGCCACATTGGAAGCATTGATCCAAACTGTGATGTGGCAGCAGTGGTCCAAGGTAATTTCTAGGTTTCTGCATTTCCCTTATTGAAAATGTACATTATCTGATTGACACATCTACTGTTGAGGTGACTCTGAGTGAATTACTATTCAGAGTGCTCCGTTTATGTCTTTATAAATACTGTAATGAAGGTCCTTTGTTTTTGAGAGTCAAGTGCTTAAATATTCACTTATAATATTATAAAAAATCTAAACGTCAATAGCTAATGTGCCATATTCTCATAGATTATAGTTGACATCTGACGTGCACATATTCCTATAGCAACAGCTATAACTTAAGCACTGTGTTCATTTTTTCTTCAATAAAATATTAAAAATTAATTTTTCCATACACATAAACTTGTACTCTAATGAATATTTTGGATTAAGGGTAGTGTATACACTGAAGATCACCTGAAAATTTTACTTGGCATAAATTCACTTAATCATTATGGAAAAAAAACCTTCCATTCCAGATGCCTTTGAGTGTTCCAAGATGCTTTGTAATCAGTATTATTTAACATCTCCAGAATTAAAGCTCACACAAGTGAATGGTAAGCTATAAATTAAATATATTTTTATCTATGGAAAACTCAGTGTTCTCCCAGTATGATTACTTCTTGTAAATACAAAGCAATGTCTGTGTTCCTTTTCTGCCTTCTGAACTTGCCTAGAATTTGTACACATTTTTTTTTGAAGCCAAGGTTCTCTGTATCTCAACTGGAAAGTTCCAATTGAGTATATTCAGTTGCTAATGAAAATTCATAAAGAAGAATGGTTTGAACAGATAATTTAGGATTTAGAGTAGCAGCTAAGTTTCAATATCTTTGATCAAAGAAAGACTGCTTACTACAGAATACAGGAATAAGGAGGTCAGATTTGGAGGAACCACTTGGTAGTGGAGATATGCTCCTAAAGAGGTTACTTATCAGATCTGAAAACAAAAACACTTTAAATTGCACTATAAGAAAAAAGCCAGTCATAGAAGGACAAATACTTGTGATTGCACTTATATGAGGTATCAAAAATAGTCAAGCTCATAGAAGCGGAGAGTAGAATGGTGGTTGCCAGAGGCTGAAGGAAGCAGGGAGATGGGGAGTTGCTGTTCAGTGGGTATAAAATTTCAGTTATGCAAGATGAGTAAGTTCTAGAGATCTGCTGTATAACACCATTCCTACAGTTAACAATACTATATTGTACACTTAAATATTTAAGAAGGTAGATGTCATGTTAAATGTTCTTACCAATTTTTTTTTTTTAATTTTCACTATAAGTATATATCACTGTTTTGGAAGCAGAGCATACTTCAATAGCTTCAACTCTAGGGTACCTAAAAGGATAAGGTCTTCCCACACTGAATGAAGTAATTACAGGATGAATGCAAGGCACTATTTTTATCTTATCCCATAGCTGCTTCTCAAAGCAAGACAGTACACTGAAATTGGAATAGCTTCCTTTCAACTCAAAGTAAACATCTTTTTCAAGTAATAGTTATACAGGAACAATGTTTGTTGGTGGTGAGAATTAAAATCAAGTTGCTCAAATTAAGAGTAGCTTAACTCATGGATTGGGGATAGGGAAATGTAATGGATTGCTAAACCAGAAGTAGGAGTACAAATAAAGACTGAAAAATATTTTTAAGCATTAACAGCATTGTTGCATAATACTTGCAGATAAACTGCTTGTACTGTTTGATGAAATAAAGAGGGAACTGTGCCAGACCTTGTTTTCTGATTCAAACTTTGCCAAGGCCTGGAACACCAAAGAATAATACTTTTATTTTTCTTTTCAGAGTATTATGAGGTTTTTGTTTCTATTTTCTTTAGCCTCTTGGTGAAATTTAAGCATATTTAGCCTATGGGATTTTATGTTTAGTTGATAAAAATCAAGAATAATCATTAATAATCAAGAATAATCAGTTGTGTTTACTGTTTAAAGGGAAGCTTCTAAGGTAGGACTTTAGAGTGAGGAGGATGGGGAGTATTCCAATTCTGTTTAAATCTAAAATATTAATCAAATAGATATGAAAGTTTATTTTAATGAAATATTTGTTCAGCAGTTCTAAATTAGCTTAATTTTTTCTAGGAAAATTTCCAGGCCAACCAATTCATATTGTGTATGTTTCGTCTCACCTTCATCATATGCTCTTTGAACTATTCAAGGTAACACACTTCACAATAATTGCAATTTTGTTTTTTTTTGTTTTTTTTTTTGGTTTTTTTTGCGGTATGCAGGCCTCTCACTGCTGTGGCCTCTCCCGTCGCGGAGCACAGGCTCCGGACGGGCAGGCCCAGCGGCCACGGCTCACGGGCCCAGCCGCTCCACGGCATATGGGATCCCCCCAGACCGGGGCATGAACCCATGTCCCCTGCATCAGCAGGCGGACTCCCAACCACTGCGCCACCAGGGAAGCCCTCAATTTTGTTTTTTTTTAAATGTTAACTGGTTACATTTTTATTCCCTTTTTCATTCCCTACTAAACAGGAGCCTCACTATCTTCTCCCAGGCATGCTTCTGTGTCCTAACAAAAAGAAGCTACAGTAATGTTTGAAAGGGTACATGCAGTTCCTGTAGCATCAACATGTATTTGAGAATGCACAATATGAGTCACTATATCTCAACGCTCCCTGTTCCCATTATTTTTTCAGGTGTCCAACAAAGCACTAGTCATTCATGCATTCATTAAGGGAGGTCGTGGGGTGAATGCTTCAGTGACTGAGGCCTTGTTATCTCCATCCCCATAGGCCGGTCCAACTCTAAATCCAGAGGTTCAGGTCCAGAATTACTGGAGGTGGCAGGGTCCCAACCTATGACTAGAATATACTCAAAGGACAGTCAGTTCCTTCAGTGATCTACTTTAATGTGCATATGAATCACCTGGGGGTTTTGTTAAAATTCACATTCTGATTCAGTAGGTCTGGAATTGGGCCTGAGATTAGTAACTTCTCATAAGCTAACAGGCGATGCTGCTGATCCATGGTCCACACCTTCCATAGCAAAACAGTAGGGTAGGGCTTCTCAAACGCTAGTGTGCATTAGAATCACCTAGAGAGCTTTCACAACACAGATTCTTACGCCTGTCCCAGAGATTTTGATACTCTTGACCTGAGAATCTGCATTTCTAACAAGCTCCTAGAGGATGTGGATGTTACTGGTCTGGGACAGCCAGGTACTAAGAATCAAATCCTGTCCCAGGTTCTAAGCCCAAACTGAAACGCTGTACTTGCACCAAAAGACAGAAAAAACACTTGAAGCTTTGTGATGGTTTCTAAGAGTCCCCTGGACTGGAGAGGAGGAAGTCGTCAAAAAAAGTGAAATCGGGCTTCCCTGGTGGCGCAGTGGTTGAGAGTCCACCTGCCGACGCAGGGGACGCGGGTTCGTGCCCCGGTCTGGGAGGATCCCACGTACCGCGGATCGGCTGGACCCGTGAGCCATGGCCGCTGGGCCTGCGCATCCGGAGCCTGTGCTCTGCAGCAGGAGAGGCCACAACAGTGAGAGGCCCGCGTACCGCAGAAAAAAAAAAAAAAAGTGAAATCCTCTTCTAATTCTGATGTAACTCTTCCCAGAACCTACTGTTTCCTAACTTATTGTAACGTTAATGCAATGAGGTAGTGATTGTACTACAAACATTTCTCTTCAGCTAATGCTTAGAGCTTAACATTATTATATAGAAACCAGAAAGCAGATAACCTATCAGAAGAAGGGTAGAGAGGAAAATGGGTAAAATAAACCAAAACTTTATCTGTATGAGATTCATCTACTTATCTGAAAACTTGTTTGAGCTTCTTCTCTGTTAAAGGACAAAAGATGCTTTTTTGTTGATTTACTTTTAAATTGAATGGTCCAACTCATAGTTATTTTGCCATCATTGGTAAAAGTTAAGATGATAATCAAACGCAAATTGAAATTTAATTTAGAATTATTTACTATCCTTTTAAATAGTAACAACCTTTTCCCAGCAAATTTTATAAAAGCCAATAAATTGGTTCAATGATTCACTGTTATTTGTTATGTAATAGTCTTTGGTGCTTAGATGTAAAATGTAATGGAAAGTCAGAAAAGAGAAAGCCAGGAAATGGACTATAAAAACCAATTTCTACATTTAAATTAAGCTTACAAATAAGAACTTGACAGCTAGCAGAATTGTTTTTCCATTAGACATTACTCCCAGTAGCTATATTACATGGTAAATGAATATTTTTCATTATACCTCCTGCATGACACAATCATAAATGGCTATTTACAGAGCTATTTTACTACTAACTTAAAAAAATAAGAACTTTGAATTACCCTCTGTGCTGCTTTCATTTTAAACATAAAAAACAGTTATTTATTGTCCCTCATCCTCCTGCCATTGAATTCCTTACGGTTTTGTTTTCTTTAGAATGCAATGAGAGCCACAGTTGAACACCAGGAAAATTGGCCTTCCCTGACACCAATTGAGGTGATCGTTGTCTTGGGAAAAGAAGATCTTACAATTAAGGTAACCATTCTCTGTTTTTCTTTTGAGTCTTTCTTAAGAGAATTTTTAAAAGAGTCAATAATAATAAAGCTCTCTGCTTTGAACAGTAGATCAAAGTCATGTACACCAGGTGACTTTTAAATGAAGGAAAGATATTTTTATATAAACAAATGCGTATTGTTTTTAATGTGTAGCTCTGATGACTGGTTTGTTTGTTTAAGATTTCAGATAGAGGAGGTGGTGTTCCCCTGAGGATCATTGACCGTCTCTTTAGTTACACGTACTCCACTGCACCAATGCCTGTGATGGATAATTCCCGGAATGCTCCTTTGGTAAGACCAATTATATGGCTAAATTCATCCCAACCACCTACTTCTAAATGTAGAGCAAGGATTACAAGGAAGTATTTAGGCAAGTTAATCAATTTAGTTAAATTGGGCATGGGGGTTATGAGAAAGCATTTTGTATTCCTATGATCATGTTCACCACTTTGTCAATAACTGATCTTTCCCTTCTAGGCTGGTTTTGGTTATGGCTTGCCGATTTCTCGTCTCTATGCCAAGTACTTTCAAGGAGATCTAAATCTCTACTCTTTGCCAGGATATGGAACTGATGCTGTCATCTACTTAAAGGTATCCTTTAAATCCAATAAAAAAAAAAATCATATTTCTGAAAAGACTGCTTCTTTTACAGCCCTGAGTGCTACGGTCCACAGTGAATACCCAAACTGAGTTAGTGCAAATAATGACAAGTCATTATATTTTCTATTTGGTATGTGTAGATATATTATTTAATATTTAATATGGTAACGTATCAAAAAGGAAGTGGGCCAGGCTACTTGCCTCAGTGAACCAAAATTGTTTCCCAAGAAGTGCATTAGTTTCTGAGTGAGGAGATGCTCATTTGAATTTTTTAAGGCAAATCCTATTGGCATCTTTAAGAATAGCCATACTTTTGTTTTACTTGGACTTGTGGGAAATACATATACGCTAATATTTCAGCCTAGAAAACAACTGATATCAAGATACTCAAGACCTTAAGCTGACCTTGTTAGAAATCCAGGGAGAGGAAAGCTGACTGCTCAGAAGCTATCAGTGGGGTGCCTGGCATTTCCTGTTTAAACTTTAAAATTTGGTACATGTTTTTTCCATTTCTGATAAAGCCTCAATTTATTTAAGGTCACTGTCCTGATGCTGTTAATCATTTGCCAACTATTTCAAATGAAAATATATTCACAGTTATTAACAACTAAAACATTAAGCTTCTAGGCTCCCATTTTTGTGCAAGGGAAAATGGGACCATTTGCCGCATGGTCTTAGAACACCTGAAATAGTTATTCATTTCTTAAATAGTAAAAATGTCTTCCAAGTATTGGAAAAGGTTAACATATTATAGATTTATAGTATCAGATTTTAATAGATCAATAGTATCAGGTTAGGACTCTCACTTTATCACACATACAAAGGTTTTGCCTGGAAAACCTATTTGCCTGTTGCTATTCAATTCTATGGCATCAGCAATATCCAAACAAGGGACATGTGTAACTATTGAACACAAATACTATTACCTGATTTATAACTGTATATATATTATTTCAGCCCCTATGGGGTGCAGATAATATTTATTTTTCAGTTTTCTTTTATACAGTGCCTAGCATACCATGGACTCTGGTGTGCTCTTATTAGTAAATCAATTAAAAGAATGTATTTGAATGTTTGAATACTTACCTCTGAATTTATTTTGAATAATCACTTCAGGTACAAATTATGTGATGAATAATTTCTTTGGCTTGATTTTTTTCTCCCCTTTCTTTCAGGCTTTATCTTCTGAGTCTATAGAGACACTCCCAGTCTTTAACAAATCAGCCTTCAAACATTATCAGACGAGCAGCGAGGCTGGTGACTGGTGTATCCCAAGCAAGGAACCAAAGAACCTGGCAAAGGAAAACGTGGCTGTGTGAGGAGGGACTCTCAGGACGCTTTAAGGGATCAAAGTGGGTCTATGCCAGTGCTGCTTCCTGAATGTTTGCGTGTGAACTCTTGTTTTCTCAAAAACAAACAACAGCAACAAAAACTCCTTGGTCAGAACACTGATGTGAAGAGGAAGAAAGCTCCTTTCTGTGACCCAGGCGAGCACAGTGCAGGACTACAGGAGTTCACGGCTAGCCAGCTCTTTATTCTCTTAACTTAGAATAATGTATGAGTTTATATCAAATCCTGGAGAAGAAATAAGCCTCAGTTTTCCATCTGTTTATCAGCAAGAATGGGAAAGAGTGAGAAGTGAAGATGTAGGCTAGCAGTTTCAATGACTGATATTTTAGGCCACTGGTTGATGTTATAAGATACTGGTATTTATGGATTATCAAGTGTCAGTGTACCAGTACTTTCCTATCACTCAAAGGACTAGGGCTTATTTTATACTATATGATTAGAAATGTATGTAAACATACATTTCATATATATCTATGCACTCTAGAGATGAAAAGCCAGTGACTGAAATAACACTTACTTTGAATGAGGAGGAATGAGCCAACACATTTTATTCTGAGTTGCAGCCAAGGCATGGGCCTATGTAAAAACTCAGAAGAAAGCCCCTTCTGATAAATACAGTGCCTTTATTATGCTGCTTTTCCTGTTCACACCTCAAATAAGAAGTGAACACTTATTGCCAGGTGCCTTGTCTTGGTTGAATTTTAAAATACGCACTGATTTCAGGACATTGGCGGTTGGAGGGAGAGAAGAATTACCAAAGTGATAGCAAAATCTCACCTTGCTTTGTTTATAAATGAAACAGAAGTAGATTGGAAAAACCAGTGTTAGGGAAAGAAATCATGCATTCAGAACCTAACTCAGTAGGAAGGGCTGTTCTCCACACTGCAGTGGTGGTAATCCAAAGGCATCTATTTTCTAGGCTTAAAAAGATGTATTTTTTATATATTTAATTATATTCTGTACACTTCACCATTAACATGTCTGATAAAATTTTGTAATTAACAAACAGCTCAAGAACATTAGAATTTAAATACTTCTTAGAGTATTTTTAACAAATAGCCTGCAAGTAAGAGGTTTTCATGCTATCGATGCTGATGCTTTCATTTGTGAATCATTGTGAATGAGAGCTAATGCATGAAAGCTGGAATGCATATGGAACTTTGGGGGAGTTCAAGTATAATATGCAGGTTGATGGGGCAGTCTAGCACATTCCTCTTAGAGAAGAAATGAAAAAAACAAAGGAAAGTAGGAAGGAAGGGAGGGAAGAAAGATGGGAAGCAAGGAGAGAGGGAAGCAGAAGGCAAGCATCTTGCTATATTCCCCACAAATTATTTCAAGGAATGACCCATATTATCATGGATAAATTATTTGCGAGAGAATGAATTGGTGTCTTTCAAAACAGTATGGCTTCTTTAAATGGTTCTCTCACTCTTGCAAGATAATAGGCTTTTATGAGATAATAAACTCTTCTGTGTCAAACTGATGTTTTAAACCGGGATATCGAAAAAACTAGCACTTCCTGTTTTGTAAAATAATCAGCACTGTCTGTATGTTGAATTTAACATTTGTGTTTAATTTTCTCATGGCCTAGTGGTGTGGTGCTTCTGGTAGTGGCCATAAAAGCCTCAAACTATTTGCTGTGGATTTCAGGTGTTATCATCACAAGTCCTGGAAGTGACTTTTCTTGATGGTGAGACTCTGGCTCATGCATTTATTGATTACACAGAACTATTTGCAATAGGTTATTTGACTTTTCAAAAATTTAAACATTTTTGCACGTAAATTCTTGTATTTACCAAAGATTAAAGCAGTTGATTAATAGTTAACTCAAACACTGTGAACTACCTTTAAAACACAAGAGAAAAAGAAATGTTGGTATCTCAATAACATCAACTGTGTAAATGGAGTTCTATAAAATAGAAATAGTCCACATTGGTATTTGTGAAATCTGTGGAAGAACTTTAGGATCCTAGTGGATGGAAACTGAATGTTCAGGCCCACTTAAATTATTAATGTATAAATTGTGTTTTTGTGTCTAGGTTATGTACAGAGAAATGTGACAATTTTTATAATAAATATTTTTTATTATAATGGTAGATGTAATCTTTTTTAAAGTTCTTTTCTCAAATTAATGGAAAGTACTAAGAAGAATTTGAGGTAAAGTTTTTCCTCACTTTACACCAAGTCTAATTTAGCTACATATGGGGTATAGCCTTTAAAAAACAAAACCTTAAAATCTTAATTTTTAAACAAAAGATACTTTATAGCATTCCAGAAATTTCTGGTTCTCCTTTGCTCTCTTGGTTATGCTCCAATAACACATAGTACAATGTGTGTTTATCTACATGAATAAATTCAAGAATTGTTTTTCCAATGCATGCACTCTCTACATTTTTTTTTGGTAAATTTACTTAAGAGTCTCACTTAGTGACTGTATTTACATAGCAAATACAGTGGAGTATCAAAATAATTACCTAGATAATTTAGGTTCCCAAACAATTTCTAGATTAAATATCTGAATAATAATAGGGTAGAAATAGGATAGGAAGTACTAAATTAAGTGGTGACATGTTTTATCTTTGCTATCTTCACACTGTCTTTCTTTACTAATTTAATCCTACTTTATCATTAGACAACATTCTCTGCCTACCTCCATAATGCCCTTATTGCAAAGTTTTGCAAAAAAACAAATATAAAAGGAATGGAGGGAGGAAGGAAGAAAGGAAGGGAAGGAGGGAGGGAGGGAAGAAAGAAAAGCAATTAGAATAAAATAAAATTAGTAGAATAAGTTTGTCATAACTAAATTCTAAAATCTTGTCAGAATAATCATATGTAAATAAAAAATGCCATCAACTATGGCATTAGACCCTAAAGAACCTATACTGAAGCCCTTCAGCCCTTCAGCAATGACATGCTTGTTCACTTGACTACCTTCATTTCTTCTTCTGTCAAGGAAGTACTGCACTGTCTAAAGGAAGCCCAAGAGCACACACATACCTACACACACGGGATTAGCTATACAGTTCCCTTGAATTAAGCAATTTGGGAGGTAGGGGGTTAGCATGTGCCCCGGGCTCAGAACCTTCATCCCCATTTCCACAAAAACTGTAAGACTTCAAGTCCCACAATTCTCCATTTATGGACATGTACATCTTTTCGACTCAATGTGTATACCCCCAAAGGATACAAATTTTCAAGTTCAACAAAGTTGGCTGAATTTTCATTAAAACTGTCTTTACACCATTTCTCCCAAATTTCAAATTTGGCTCGAAATGGTAAGAGCATTTGATCTTAACTACAATAACGTGTGCAAAGAGAGATTATTGTGACCTAGTAGTTTAAGCATTGGCCTTATAATTTCTTTATTCTACTACTATGCTTTTAGGTACAGTACTTACACTTAGATGTGTAATAACACTGCAAATGTATATGAAATCTCCAGGTCACTTTGGTCTGTCTTGATCAAAGTATTGAGGAATTTTCATAATTTCACAGGAGCTTATGTAAGAGGTCCCCAACCCTCCACCATGAACACTTAGAGCAGTAGGCTTCTATCTCCATTAACATGCTATCCATACATCTTTTAGGGGATTTTTTCACTTTTTACCTTGCATCACAGTTACTTAGGCACTCAATAAACATCTCCTGGATGGATACATGAATAAACACATAAATAAACCTCTGCCTTTAGAACAGCATCCCTGCGTTTAAAAGCAGATGGGAACTCTGTGTTAAACAAACATACATCAAATTTTATAAGATTTTATGCTTTAAATGGTATTCAAAAAGTTTTACAACATTGCAGAAACTCTGGAATATTTTTCCAAGCCAGAAAAATTGCAACTGATCTTGTTTAAAGTAGCTCTACATTGGTGGCCTTTGGCCATTAAAAATTATCACATATTTCAAAAGAAATTAAATAATGGATAAAAGTTATAACTAACTAATGAAATTTCTTGAGCAAATGGGTTGGTATTTCAGATTTTATTAGTATTATTCCTTCTTGTTCACCTTGGACTCAGATGAAAAAAATGTCACCATTCATATTTCATGGCCTCTTAATGGAAATGAGCAACTGTCTTTTAATGAGATTTTTCAGTTCCTACTAAAGTGCAAATAAACATAAAAAGCCACTCAAAATCAACAGAAATGTCAGTAGCCTTGAAAACATGTTGAATCTATTAAATGATGTGAAAATGATGTGAACTGTCTTAGTGATAAATACAGCAATGAAATAATAAAGTTTATCAGCAGATTAAAAGACATCATTCTCATGTTTACTGCTATTATTCAATGTAATGAAAATAACACAAACTGGTTGCTAGGAATTATTTATGAGCATATTATTTTCCATAAATGTAAAAGGATGCTTTAACATATAAGACAAATAGCCTATTAAATGGCAAAGTCTTGAGTTTATTTTATCAATTCCATTAAAACTATGCCCTTTAATGTGTTTCTAGCCCCCAAAATACACTTCGGTATTTGGCAGAATTGCCCTTAACTCAGTATTTTTCTTTTAAATTCACTTTTAAGAATAACAAAATATGTTTGAAATTATAGCTCTGTGACCTGAAAATGAAATAAAAATTTGAAAACAAAAATGAAAAACTTATACCATATTCTTAGGCAATTCTCTTTACCTATTTGAGTCCCAGTTTTCTCTTCTACCTACGTGAAATAACTAAATGAATTCTAGTGCTTAAGGAAGACACTTTTAATTCTAAAGTCTCTGAATCTATTCTCATAACAAGCAAAAACATTATTTCTTTAATTTTACATTTATATGAAATGATGGATGTTTACTAAACTTATTGTGGTAATTATTTCATGATGTATATAGGTCAAATCATTATGCTGTACACCTTAAACTTATGCAGTACTGTATGCCAATTATATCTCAATAAAACTGTAAGGGAAAAAATGAACTCTCACATAACTAAATGAATGAATGAATGAATAAAAGTTTTTTAAATACATTAACAGTGATGAACTTTATTTTTTAAATTTTAATTTTATATTGGAGTATAGTTGATTTGCAATGTTGTGTTAGTTTCAGGTGTACAGCAAAGTGATTCAGTTATACATATACATACATCTATTCTTTTTCAGGTTCTTTCCCCATATAGGTTATTACCGAGCATTAAGTAGAGTTCCCTGTGCTATACAGTAGGTCCTTGTTGATTATCTATTTTATATATAGTAGTATGTATATGTTAATCCCAACCTAATTTATCCCTACCCCCTTCCCCTTTGGTAACAATAAGTTTGTTTCCTAAGTCTGTGAGTCTGTTTCTGTTTTGTAAATAAGTTCATTTGTATAATTTTTAAAATTCCACATATAAGTGATACCATATGATATTTGTCTTTGATTTACTTCACTTAGTATGATAATCTCTAGGTCCATCTATGAATGAATGAATGAATGAAGTTTTTGAATCTATATTTTCTAATAATTCTTTACTGAATACCCTGCCTCCAATTTCTCTGCAGTCCAAACTAGGCTTTGCATAATATCACTGTCAAGCTCAGAATCTTTTGCTGCCTTCCCAGTGCCTAAGAATCTGATATTTATAGTTTTCTACAATCCAACCTACACAATCAACCTTACAACCTATACCTTCTGTTACTGAACTGTTTAGTATATTGTCTTCTAAACATGCAACCAACATTTTCCTTTTGATCATTGTAAATATGCCTGCCTGAAATGCCCTTCTTCTCTTCTCTGCCTTTTTCCTAAAAGCTGCTCAACCTTCTAAACCCAACTCAAATTCCCCCCTCCATGGACTGAGCATCCCAGTCCAAAGTGCCTTCTCTCCCAACTTCTTCCTCTAAGCTCTCACGTGGTCAGGACCATTTTAGTATTTAGCACGTAATTCTTCAGGTTGCTAGTTAAATGTTATAGAGAGGTATAAAATCCAGAAACCCAATTAGATTGTGTTTTCCCTGCAATCCAGGACCATGAATTACACATACCTATATGAAAACCATGATGTTAAGCCTGTCTCATGTATAGTAGACATCAAAAATATTTCTTGATTAATATATTTTTGATGAGTTGGGAAAACAGAGAAAAGCAATGAAATAATTCCTGATTGAGAAGATTATTCTACTGATCTAAAACCAACGTCACCCATCATAACATCAAGGGCCCTCAGCACTTCTTCTCCGTCTGGGAAGGATCCATGTTTATTTCCAGATGGATCATGCCTATAATATATACATACAAACTAACTTAAACCTTTTATTTCAGGCTTAAAACTAGGTCTGTGTCCCCAAGGAGCTTAGAGTCCTGTTGAAGAGTTAAAGAGACACAAACGTGTGAGAAGTTGAATCATGACCAAAGATTTTACTAACAGTTCAAGTCAACAGTAGAGGAGATGCCATAATTCCTAATATACATAGCCAGGCATATTCACTAACATTAACTGCTATAGAAATTTAAAGAAGGAAAGGTGATTTCAAGCTAAAGTGACTAGGTAGAAAGAGGACAATTTAGGGGAGGTGAGGAAAAGACCATGAAGAAACTATCCAGGGAGAAGGTGGGAAAGGTATATTGGAGCTCAAATAAATATAGTCTAATGTCTAGATGTGGTATCTGGGGCATCAAAGAGCCATTTACTAGGATAGTAAAAGGATCAAAACATTTCTGTGGACTAAAATCTTAAGATCGTATGTCTCACTGTCAGTTTATTTACAAAATACAGTGCAGCAATCAGCACAATCTTCTTAAATGAGAGATTAATTTAATATTTGAATAATTAAAGAGAGAATCTGTGGTATGTTGGCTGATGAGTGAAAACAGTGGGTTTTCACACAAGTGTCATACTGGTCAGACATGTAGGACTCTGGAGCCAGGCTGCCTATATTTCCATGCCAGCTCTGCCACTTAATAGCCATGGGAAGTTACATAACTTTTCTCTGCTTAAGTTTTCTGATCTGTGAAATGGGGATAATACTATAGCACCTTCCTTATAGGAATGCTGTGAGAATTCAAATGAGTTAATATATGTAAAGCATTTATAACATTCTTTGGCACATAATAAAATTTATATAGATATTTGCTATTTTATCAATAATGTTATTTAAGTATTAGATACTGGATCCTTCTATTAAGGAACTTCTATTAAGTTCCTATACAAATAAGTGGATAGCAATAAAAATAAAGTACTGTTCTTCAGACATGAAGTCATACAGCGTGAGCATGAAATATTAATGATAGTAACAAATTTGCTCCAATATGCCCTACTGCCCGATTATGACGCTGGGATTAGATTTTTAGGTCAAAGTATGGTCTATTGACCTGAAACTGCTGAGTAAGGCTAAAACCTGTTCAGGAAGGGATCAAATGCAGACCTTGACCTCTTTGGTAATGCTGTCTAACCAGAAACTGGGTGGATGGTGATGTCATGTGTTAGCTAATGAGATCCATTAACTCTTTTAGGTCCCTTTGAGAGCACTGCACAAGGCTGCACCTCCCAGAACACGGAGAAGCTGCTAGCTCACTGCACATTATAAACAAACATATAGCACTTTGCCCAAAGTACACTCTCAATAATTGTTTGTCGAATGGATGAAAAGAGACTTAAACCATAAAAATAACAATTAGGCTTCAGTTGTTCCCCAGGCAGCCTCTTGCCCCTTCTAAATATCATATTTCATCTTGTGAAAGCAGAGCTCCAAATGATAACAAAAGCAAGCACAAAACACGATTTTTAAAAAGCCTTTGAAAACAGTTCCCTGGCATATTGGAAAGTAGAATATGTTACAGTTACAGTTACAGTTCTTTGTAACTGAAAATATATCCTGCATTCTGTTTAGAGTCAGATGTGATTCTTATCTTCACCTAGTCCAGGTAGTTCCACACAGGATTTTACTTACCATGCACTAATTTGGGGGAAATTATTTTAGGGATAAAACTTGCCACTAACTTGAAGAAACAATTTTTTAACCACAGATAATCTATTGGTTATAATATTGACTTGATCTTTTTAAGCTATTATTTCCATTGGCAGAAAATATTTATTTCATGTATTAGAATACAAATTGGTTTCACTATACTTCTTTCTTCTCTCTCTGACCCCTTTTAAATTGAACATTAAGTAGGCAAAAAAGAAAATTCTACAGAATTATGTGAGATATTTTTCTAAGGATTTTACATTAATTAATTCATTTTTCCCTCCCAACAACCCTTATATTAACTCTTTTGCATAAATGGACTTTTACCCTCACAACATCTGTATTATCCTACCCATTTTACAGATAGAAAACTGAGCCACAAAGCAGTCCAGTAAGTTGTCCCTATCAAGGGACAAAGCTGGGATTTGATTCAAGGCACTCTATATACTTCAGAGCCTTTGCTCTGAAGAAACAGTCCTTCTTTGAGAAATTCAGGGAGGATAGCAACAAGTCAGAGTGATGCCTGAGGTCATGCAAATGTGTAACCCATAGCTAGTCTACAAGGCAGAGGGCCAAGGTCACTGACCTCATCGCAAGCAGCCTAACCAACCAGCTGCAGGTCCCTGTATTTCTTCAGACAGTATTTTCAGAAGTCCCTACCTACTTGCAGAGCCATCAGAAGCTTGGGTTGTTAGACCAGCTCACGCTTTCAACTGAATGACACTTAACCATTCTTCAGGCATTGAGGCAATTCACTTACTTATTCAACAAGTAATCAGCAAAGATTTCTCAAGCACCACATGCTGCCATGCACTAGGAATACCATAATGAATCACAACGATTCCTGTGCTCAAGGACATTATAGTCTATTTGTGAACACAGAAATTAGGTTTCTAAATATTGATATGTTTTAATATCTTTATTTATTCATATTATCCTGAGAGTTAGATACAAGATTTCTGGGACAGGGACAAACTATTTATACTTACTTACAGTAAAAACTACATCAGTTCCCCTGGCCCCAATCTTTCCCCCTTCTAAGGTGATTCAGTGAGAGCCAGACGTCACATTACACTTACTGGGATCTGTACTATAGGTGAAGAACCCCCCCAAAATATGAGCGTTTATCTGGAAGAGGAACAGCTGTCTCCCACTCCCTCCCTTTGTGAGACAGTGAGAAAAAACTTTGCTCCCTAATGTACACAAATCCTCCTTCAGGAAAGAAGGAGAATACCCTTTGGAATGTAAATAAATATTTCCAGGGGGCCATATGACAAGTTTTGTCCTGGCAAAGCCCACTAACAATTCCTGGGAAATAAAAATAGAATCTGGATAATAAAATAAAGTCTGACCTTTTTTTCTTTTCCTTTGTGCTTTATCCAGTTTCACTTGTTCACATGGGGCCGCATGCAGAGGCCTTGCACCTGAGGTTGCACACAACACTTCAGTTCAAGATGGCAGCCAAGGGCTGTGTGCAAAGACACTGCACCCGGCACTGCAATGTGGAGCCACGCCCAACCTGCCAGAACTCCACCCCTCCCCCTGCTGCGAAGAACCCTATAACGCAGCTGCTCCTACAACCTGTCCGGGAAAGTGTGTGCTCTAGAGCGAGAGCTTGCACCTCTCTTTTCTTTGATCAAACAATAAAGCTTTCCTCTGCTTACGAACAGAATTCAGTCTTGTTCTATTAGTTCGGATGACACCAGGCAGCAGGACCATCACTGGGGAAGTTTCTCTGGAAAGAACCCTGCGTAAGGGTCTTATTCCAAGACAACACTTGGAATGTCTCCAGGCTCAGCTTTGGTCAGGTGCCGTTTTCAGAATCAACCCATGTAAACATGGGGGTGAAATGTTCTAAGTGTCCAAGGCTTAATCATGTGCCTACCCACAGGGCTAGAGGAACGGGGTTGTGGTGATAATTGGTCCAATTTACACCATATAGACTGAGAAGGATAACACAAAATGAGTAGAGATGTTTCCCCGAAGGGAAGGATGGTAGCAAACCAAAAGCATATGTCCACTACAGCAGGAAAGTATGAGTCAGAGCACAGGTGGGGAGATTTTCACTAGGTAGGGGGAAAAACGTGTCCTCCATTATAATAAGAGGAAATCATGTGAGTTAGATCGCGTTTTGGTTGTTAAAGCTTATCTGTAGAGAAGGGAAAGATGAAGTGATCAGAGGCTTGAGGACAGAAAATAGCTTTAAAATAATTGCAGAGAGTAGGAGGATAAGCTATGAGAGAACATATAGTTAGGTACAGTGGGGAGAGGAGAGAGGTTGTTGACTAACCTGGTCAGTTGTGTGATTTCTCTAACCTACTCAAGAGTCTGGATTAGGGGTCAGGAAACTGTTTGTTTTTCCTGTCAAGGGTCAGATAGCAAATATTTTAGGCTTTGTGCACCACATATGTTCTCTTTCACATATTTTTCTTGGCCTTCTAACAAATCTTCAGAAATGAAAAAACTTTTCTTAACTCTTTGACTAGGCTGTAGTTTTCTGGTTTCCATGCAGGCAGGGAAAACATGGAGGGTTACGTACATCTATGGTTGTGAATTCGTCCAACAGGTAAAACGAAAATAAAGAGACAATAAAGTTTAGAGTATTTGTGAACGAGTGAATGAAACCGAGTCCACTAGACACTGAAGTCACCAATCACTCATTATTTATAGATAAATTCAATTAACATTGCTTAGGTGTCTGTCGTGTGCCAGCCACAAAGCTATGTTCTAGGGATACAATGGTAAGCAACACAGGCATGATCTCTACCTTCATGGGGTTTAGAGCCTAGTGGGCAAAGACAGATTCATTTTAAAATAACAAATAAAAATGTATAATTATACCTGGATCAGTGTATAGTATATACAAATTTTGCAGCATAAAAAATTCAAGAAATATAACATTCTTCTATTCTTCCAAGTCAAATTTGACTTGCTTTGAGTCTCTATACTATGTCATACCCCCATTCCAAATCATTATATGAGTTTCTCTCCCTTCAGGGTTGTACAATGATTCAGGAGTCAGTCCAAAACAGTCAACTATGGCCCTTTGGCCTTGGGATTACGCAGATAACTGCTGTTTTATCTGCTTTCCAAACCTGACTGATGACTGTAAAGGGAAGAGAGGAGATGGAGGAGATCTGTGCCTGCAGTGCAAAGCTTGAACCTGGAGATCTTTACGAGCGATCTCCCGGCAATTTCCTGTGTACAAACGCCTAGGTCACTCAATTGCCACCTGGACTGTATCTGTCCAAGGAGTCAGCTATTTCTACCTCACAAAATTCAGTGTCTTGTTTCCAGCCTCCCCAACTCTGGTACAGTGCCACGTAAGTCCAATGACTAGTCAAATATTTCTTAAATAAAAAAAAAAGAGGTGGGACAACACATGCCCACAAATTTTATTAACTTAGATGAAACTGACCAATTCCTTGAAAGACAGAAATTACCAAAACTCAGACAAGGAGGAATAGATATCCATCCCTACATTCATTAAAGAAATTGAATTGCTAATTAATAACCTACCAAAAAAAGAATGCACCAGTGTATATGATTTTACTAGTGCATTCCACCAAATGTTTAAGGAGGAAATAACATCAACTGTCAAACCACCTCTTCCAGCAGATAGAAGCAGAGGGAATACTATCTAATTCATTCTATGAGAGCAATATTGCCCTATAACCAAAACCAGATAAAGACAGTGAAAGAAAACAGATCAATATCTCTCATGAACATAAGTGTAAAAATTATCAATAAAATATTACCACATGAATTCTATCATAAATAAAAAGAATTATATACCACAGCCAAGTGAGACACACTCCAGGTATGCAAAGCTGGTATAACATTTGAAAAATCAATCAATATAATCCACCCTACCAATAGGCTAAAGAAGAAAAATCATATCATCACATTAACTGATTAAAGAAGAACAAAGTTGAAGGACTTATATTACTGGATTTCAAGACTTTAAGGACTCTACACCTACAATATAAACAATGTAGTGTGGTATTGGCAAAAGCATAGACACATGTATCAATGGATCAGACGAGAGAGCCCCCAAAATAGTCCCAAACAAATACAGTTAACTGATTTTTGCAAATGTGCAAAAGCAATTCCATGGAGAAAGGATAGTCTTTTCAACAATTAATGCTGGAACGATTAGAATTCATTCTAATGAAAAAAAAAATTAAGATATATCTTACATCTTGTACAAAAATTAATTCAAAGTGGACCACAGAACTAAATGTAAAACACAAAACTGTAAACCTTCTAAAAGAAAACATAAAAGAAAATCTAGGTGGCCTTGGGTTTGGTAGAGTTTTAAAATATACCAAAGCATAATCCATGAAAAAAAAAAATTGAAAAATGGAACTTTGTTAAAATTAAAACCTCAGCTCTGTACAAGATATTGTTAAAAGAATAAAAAGACAAGCCACAGACTGGGAAAATATGTTTGCAAAACACGTATTTCATAAAGGACTTTTATTCAAAATATACAAGAAACCCTTAAAACTCAATAATTAGAAAATAAACACATTTTAAAATGGGGAAAAAATCTGAATAGACACTTCACCAAAGACAAATGGCAAACAAGCATATGAAAAGACACTCAACATTATTTGTCTTTAGGAGAATGCAATTTAAAACAAGATACCACTGTAAACCTATTAGAATGGCTAAAATCCAGAATACTGACAATACTGTATGCTGGCAAAGATGTAGAGTAATAGGAACACTTATGGAATTTGGAAGACAGATGGCAATTTCTTACAGTGATAAACATAGACTTACCATGTGTCCAGCAGTCGCGCTCCTAGGTAATAAACCAACTGATTCGAAAGCTATGTTTACACACAAACCTGCTTGCAAATGTTTATAGCAGCTTTACTGATGACTGCCAAAAACTGGAAGCAGACAAAATGTCCTTCAACAGGTGAATAGATAAACAAACTCTGGTGCATTCATAAGATGAAATACTATTCAGCAATAAAATGGAATGAGCTCTTAAGACATGAACGAAAAGACATGGATGACTCAAATACATATCACTAAGTGAAAGAAGTCAGTTTGAAAAGTCAGCGTACTATCTGATTCTATTTATATGACATCTGGAAAAGGCAAAACCTTAGAAACAGTAAACAGATCAATGATTGCCAGGGATTTGGAGGTCGGGGCTGGGAGAGTTGAAAAAGTAAAGCACAGGATTTTTTAGAGCAGTGAAACTTCTTTGTATGAAACTACTTTGTATGTAATGGTGCCTACATGACAGAATGCCTCTGTCAAAGACCACAGAACTTTACAGCACACAGAGTGAATCTTAATGTATGCAAAATTTTAAAAAACATTTAGAAGGTCAGAGGAATTCCAGGATGGAGTGCAGAATATGATGCAGAAATCTAACTGTATTACTAATGTTAGTAATGAAACAACCTCACTGAAGAGGGTAGAGGCTAAGGTCTGCTCTAAGTGACTTTGGAAATAGAGTCTGTAAGACTAAAGGCAAAAGGAATAGTACATAAGAACTGTACTCTAGTTGATAAAGGTTTAAATTCTGAAACCACTGTACATGTATCAACAACTGAGTACAGGGATGACAGATGATGGTGGGAGGCAGATTTCTCACTGTTGGAGTGAGAAGTTACAGATAAGCAAGGGAAGAAAATTAGGATTAGAGTTAGAGATATAAACATAAACTCCTGATTAGTGTGATACAGAGGGATACATATTGGAAATATTCATATATATATACACGTGAGTATACACACATATATTTCTTTTCTCTGTCTGCTATGAGAGCCTAGAAGTAATGACACCCCAATAGCAATGAGCACACCTAGCACCCAGATCTTAGTTTCTAATTGGCCTTCAGTTAATAATAATGTACAAACATAACAATAATGTATCAATATTGGTTCAGTGGTGACAAATGTGCCACAAAAATGTAGCCTATTAATAACTGGGAAACTGAGTGTGGGGTATATGGAGACTATGTACTACCTTCAAAACTTTTCTCCAGACTTAAAACATTCTAAAATAAAATGGTTATTTAAAAAATAAAATATGGGAAATCTCTGTACTTTCCTCTTGATTTTGCTGTAAACATAAAACTGCTCTAAAAAAAATAAAGCCTATTTTTTTAACTTTTTATTTTATATTGGAGTATAGTTGATTAACAATGTTGTGTTAGTTTCAGGTGTACAGCAAAGAGAGTCAGTTATATATATATACATGTATCTATTCTTTTTAAAATTCTTTTCCTATTTAGGTTGTTACATAATACTGAGCAGAGTTCCCTGTGTTATGCAGTAGGTCCAGTAGCACAGTAGGTCCTTGCTGGTTATCCATTTTAAGTATAGAGTGTGTACATGTAATCCCAAACTCCCTAACTATCCCTTCCCACCACCCCTTCCCCCCAGTAACCATAAATTCCTTCTCTAAGTCTGTGAGTCCATTTCTGTTTTGTAAATAAGTTCATTTGTATCATTTTTATATCATTCTTCTTTTTTAGATTCCTCATACTGAGCGAAGTAAGTCAGAGAAAGTGAAATATCAGATGATATAGCTTATATGTGGAATCTAAAAAATTAAAAAAACAAAAATAAAGCCTATTTTAAAAAATAAAATAAGACAAGAAGAAGCTTAAGTTCTCTAGCCTAGTAGCACTTCTTTTAATTCAGCAACGTAAAAGTCCTTGAGCAAAAAAAATCCTAAACCTTGACCATATGTTTCGTTGGGACAGGGTGAGAATTCCCTATAGACATAAGAGCACACAAAAATTATTTTTTCAGTATTTTTTTCTGCAAAAAAGGCTATAAAACAAAAAGTACACTTTAATCTTACATAAAAGAGTACCTAATCTGGTCACTGTCAGCTAGGAAAGCCTTCCCTAAGAAAGGATGAACAGAAGTTAAGTAAAGTAGAGACTGGGGAAAGCGTTCCTGAGTAAAGGAACAACATACACCTGAGGTAGAATTAAGAAGACTCATGGTCCGTCAATGATGACCAGTGTGGCCAAAACACAGAGTGGGACAAGATGGAAGCCTGAGAAATTGTAAGCATAGGCCCATCACATGTGGCCCTGTTGACCAAATTAACAGCAACAGTCTTTATCAGAGATGCAGCAGGACTCTACTGATTAATTTTTAGGAGGGAGAAGGACATGATCAAATTTAAGCTTTGAAGGTAGCTCTCTGGCTGCACCACAAAGAAGGAATTGGAGCTGGGCCAGAGTTGAGGCAGAATAAGCATTAAGAGATTAGCTTATACTGTTCCTGATGATGGAATATAGTGACTTGAAATAAGGTAGTAGTAATAAATATGGAGGAAAATGAAAGATTTAATGGCTATTGAGGAGTTAAAATTGAAAGGACTTAGTTCAGGAGGAAGGCTAGGATTTCTATTCTTACCACTACTATTTAATATTGTGCTGTATGTTCCTAGCCAGTGCAATGAATCACAAAAAGATATAAAGGACATACAAATTGGAAAGGAGGAAATCAAACTATCTTTATTCACAGATGATACGATCATCAATATAGAAAACCCTATGGAATCTGCAAAAAAAAAAATTCTACTAGAATAAGTGAATTTAACAATGTTGCAGGGTATAAAATCAACATATAAAAATCAGTAGTATTTCTATATTCTAGAAATGAACAATCAGAAATTAAGATTTTAAAAAATACCATTTCAACAGCATCAAAAAAACACAAACTACTTCAGAATAAATTTGATAAAAGATGTACAGGACCTGCACACTGAAAAACTACAAAACATTGCTGAGATAAAATAAAGATGACCCAAATAAATGGAAATATATATCATGTTTATAGATCAAAAGATTCAGTATTTTAAAAATTTAATTCTCCCCAAATTGATATATACATGTAGATTCAATGCAATCATAACCAAAATCCCAGTAGGCTTTTCAATGAAAATTGACAAGTATAATTCATACAGAAATGCAAGGGTCCTAGCACAGTCAAAACAAATTTGAAAAAGGAGAACACAGTTGAAGGACTAACCAGTATCTGACTTTAAAACTTATTATAAAGCTATAGTAATCAAGACCGTGCGGTTTTGGCATAAAAATAGACAAAGCTGATGAGACAGGGAGTTTAGAAATAAACCCACACATATCTAGACAACTGATTTTTGACAAAAGTGCAAAGGCAATTTAATGGAGGGAGAGTAGTCTTTTAACAAATGAGCTGGTGCGACTGAATATCCATACGCAAAAAGTTAAATTTCAATCACAACATATCCCGAATTAACTCCAAATCGATACTGACTTAAATGTAAACCTAAAACTACAAAATATCTAGGAGAAAAATCCTTGTGTCTTTAGGTTAGAACAGATTTCTTAGAGATGCCACAGAAGCATGACTCGTTTTAAAAATGAAAGATTGGACATGATCAAAGTGACAAACTTCTGCTCTTTGAAAGACACTATTGAAAGAATAAAGAGATAAGCCACAAACTGGAAGAAAATATTTGTATATTATATATCTGATGAAGGACTTATATTCAAAATGTATTAAAAGCTTTCAAAGCTCAATAATAACAAAATATATAATCCAGTAAAAAGGGGGGTGATTTTGATCAGACACTTCATCAAAGAATATTTGTGGTAGCAAATATTCTCAGGAAAAGATGCTCAACATTAGTCATTAGGAAGTGCTAATTAACAACATAAGACACAGCTATATACATATCAGAATGACTAAAATTGCAGAGTCTAACTATACTACTTGTTGGCAAGAATGGAAAACAACTGGAACTCTGGTGGAAATGCATAAGCATTTAGGAAAATGTTAAACATACATCCACCCCATGTTCCAGCCTTCCCACTCCTATCTATCCAAGAGAAAAAAAGCAATGAATTTATGTAAAGATTGTATGTGAATATTTACAGCAAGTTTTTCTCCCATAATCTCCCCAAACAGCAGTCCTATCCAAACAGAAATGCCAGTCAACTAGTGGATGGAACAAATTTTAGTACATCCATACAATGGAATGCTACTCAACAACAAAGAGAAATGAAGAAATGATACACACAACAAGAATAAATCGCAAAATAATTATTCTGAGTGAAGAAGATAGTTCCCCCCCCAAAAAAGAGAAAGTATATATTTTATGATGCTATTAATATAAAACTCTAGAAAATGCAAACTAATCTTTAGTGAGAGAAAGCAGATCAGTGGTTGATGGGATGATGTGGGAGAAGGGGCAGAAGGGAGGAGATGACAGAAGAGTATGAGGGATAGTTGAGGATGATGGTAATATTCAACATCTTGATTGTAATGACAGTATATATGTATATTTTACAGATCAAATTGTACACTCTAAATATGTACAACTTATTATATCTCAATTTTTTAAAAGTGTATGTTCTCCTCCAAAAATTTTTTAAGACGATAATATTAACGGAAAAACCCGAACGCACTTTTTGGCCAGGCCAATAGATTGAATATGCTTGGAGAAGAGAAAGTATCGAGACTGATTCCCAGGCTTCTGGCTTATACACCCAACTGAATGATGGCACTATTTCTGAGATAAGAAGGAACAGAATAGAACCACTGGAAGTTCTAGGAATGGGAATGAAGATTATGAGTCTTGTGTATAGCATGATGTTAGATTTATGGTGGAGAGGAATACAAGGAGCACGTTCCAGTATGACAGGGACAGAGGGAGGTTTCCCAGAGACTGATGGGAGAGAGTAAGATAGGGGGACAGCGGTATATAAGCTGCAAAGTTTTAGGGCTTTTTCATGAAAGCTTGGGGGAGCTGTGCCACGGGGACATAAGAAAGGCATGAACCATGTACCCCTGCATTCTATCCCCCTTGTACCTGTGTCAGGAGACCTTCAGGAGAAGTGATTTGGAAGAAGTCAAGTTTGTATGAACGTAACAAAGTAAAGAAATGTTCAGTTAGCCAGTGTGTAGGGCTGAGTTCCAGAAGACACAACAAAAGAGTTTGGAAAAGAAATGATATTGTCAAAGGAGGTGAATACTATAAAGGTCAGAACACAGAAGATGATAAATTGAGGGTCTTGCCTCAAAGAATGACAAAGAACAATAGGGATTCTTCTCTTCTTGATCCACAGGGATGGTGATGGCTACAGTGGCTGCCAGTGGGCCGGATTGCCTTCATCTACCCAGGAGAAGGGAGTTGGTGGGCATTTTGCCAGGTAAGATTCCTCATATATGGGTGACTTGCATTGAGTCATTGCAGCTCTCTACAGAGAGATGGAAAGGGAGCTGTTGAAATTGATGTTTATTATGCTCCATCATGTGTCCAGGACTGTGAAAGATGCAAAGGAAGCTTAAAAAATTATAGCAGCCTGTATGTTCATAACAAAAATTAGAAAGCACTATGAAGTGGTATTTAACCAAGCACCAGAGAGCATAAATTTAAATAAGCAGCAGGAATAAGAAAATGGATGGACAATGTAGGTAAAGTTCATCAGAGGAGCTTCCTAGAAGGAAATGAAGCTTTTCAAGAAGTTTAGGATCTAGCTAGGAGGAAAAGATATAAGCAGACAGCAGAAAAGAGGAAAAGTGTAAGTAAAAGTCCCAGGCCAGAATATATACAGAGTGTGTGTGTGAGCATTTTGTGCATAAACCCATATGTGTTAGAGTTGACAGAGGGAGAGAAAGCCAATAAAACAAGGGAAATAAATTTTATGATGGGGTAATGTCAAATAAAATTTGGGATAGATAACTTGGGTACAGATTATCAAGGATCTTGAAAAGTGTACACATGACCTGAAAAACTGTAGGAAGCCATAATCAATTTGACCAAGGAGCTGTATGATCAAAGTAACACTTTATAAAAATTAGCACTGCACTTGTGTCCAGGATAGTCTGGAGAGGAGACAGGCAGTTTTATAGTTCTGAAAAAGTGTCTTTTAAAGT
This sequence comes from Tursiops truncatus, assembly GCF_011762595.2. NCBI lineage: Eukaryota > Metazoa > Chordata > Mammalia > Artiodactyla > Delphinidae > Tursiops > Tursiops truncatus. The sequence goes on from NC_047042.1 coordinate 47,064,777, forward strand.
CAAACCATTTAAAAATCTTTGTAGAGCTAAATTGAAGAACTCCCCAAAACATAATATTTTCTTTCTTTCTTCTCAAAGGAATGCTGACGTAGCATGCTAAATAGTTTCATCGTGTCTTTGTGCTTTCTTTCTAAAAGGAATATTAAAGAATTGCTATACTCTTTTAATCTGAGGAGCTCCACATACAGGGACTTTAACTTCTATCTAGAAATTCTACTGTGGGAAGATTTCCTCTCAACATGCACAGTACTTATTTTTACTTGATGTCTTAATAATTCATTTCCAGTTTGGTGATTTTTATGTTAACACGGAGAAATTGACGAGGGCTCCCTGCCTAAAAAGTCAAATGACTAAAGGTTGAAAGCTAAAACCTTTAGGGTTAGAGGAACTATGGTTATCTAGTGAAGACTAGGGAATAACTTAAAACTTTTCCCCCCAGTGGACATAGATTTATCTTATTACATAGTTTTTAATCTCTTACTAAAGATAATGCAAGAACAAACACATTTTGTTTTGAAATATGTTTTCAAGGAGAGCCCAGAAAGAATTTCCTTACAGTAAGTTATACACTGGAGCAGATAGCAAGGAATGTTATAGATTTTCCTAGAAGAGTTTTGCTAAGGTTGTGGAGGTCCAATATGAGTTTAGGCAAGACTCAAAAGTGTTAAAGGCAGAAGTGGAAGAGGTCTAGGGAAATTAGGGTTAAAGAAATAGTAAAATAAATACCCTTTGACTTTTACCTTTAAAAGAGACTCCAATTTCAGGGAATGACTGATGGTCTATTCTGCAGGGTGATATGGCAATAAACCAGTTAAGGAGTAAGGAAACTCAGTAAAAGAAAGATACGATTTTGAAATTTTGAGTATAGGATGTTTTCTGTCACTCATATTTGTTTTCTAGCTCAGTTCCCACCAAATATATTTTTAAAAGATAAATGTTAAAAAATACTACAAATGCCTTGACTTTAACTTTTTTAAGCATTGGGTTCCACGCTGCACTGCTCTGGAACTCCTCTATCACAATGGTGAAGGTCCTCCCCCACTGTATGAGTTTCCAGGGACGGCTATAAGAAAGTACAACAATCTGGGTGGCTTAAGCAATACAAAGTGATTGTCTCACAGACCTGAAAGCTTGAAGTCAAAAATCAAGGTGTCAGAAAAGTTGGTTCTTTCTGAGGGATGCGAGGGGAAATTTGTTCCATGCCTCAATCCTAGCTTCTGGCAGCCTTGGGAGTTCCTTGGCTTGTAGATGGCATGATCTCTGTATCTTCACATTATCTTCCCTCTGTCTCTATGTTCACATTTCCCCTTTGTATAAGGACACAGTCATATTGGATCAAGACCCACCCTAATTACCTTATATTAAATTGATCATTGACAAAGACCTTATTTCCAAATAAGGGGGCACTCACAGATCATGGGGGTTAGGACATCAATGTCTTTTGTGGGGACACAATTCAATCCATAACACCCACCATCACGGACCTCACCACTCACCCTAATGCAGCTTTGGCACCAAGAGAGTGCTAGTACTTCTGAGGGGGAACAAATGCAAGTGTGGGAGAAGTGTAAGGTAGAACAGAAACAGAGGAATTGCTCGCAACAAATACAAATTTTTTAAAACATTAGGTGGATTAAAACCATTTGGTGGCTATCTAGGGACTCTCAAAGCCTATCAGTTTGAAAAGTCAGCAGCAAATTTTCCTAAAATCTACCAGACATAAAATACTTGGAATGCTAATTTGATACTTTTCTTTTAATGTTCCTGTTTTCCTTGCAAGACCTAGATGTGACTTTTTAAAATCCTTTATTTAAAATATATGAGGAGATTGGTCACGATTCACCATAAAATTTTGTTTACCTTGGAAAAGAAGGCTGTTACTTTAAAAGAAAATCTTTTTAAAGCTTTACTTTTCTCTTTCATCCCCCAAAGAGAAAGAAAATCACTATATTCATCAAAAATACGCTACTGGGAAGATCCTGTAATTAAGCCTAACTTATAGGAAACAACGAACAACAAGGAAAATATCTGACTCTCTGGAAAGTTTTATGAAAACTCATATACTTACATAAAGAAAAATCTACAGAACCTAACCCATTTTCTTTTTCTTTCCTTTTGTTCTCTCTCTTTTTTTTTTTTTTTGCCAGAAAAGGAAAGCACTGGGAGTTGAAACTGACCTTATAAACAGCAAAGCCAAAGTTTCTGTAAAGCAAGGCTGCAGTTTCTCACAGCTAAGAGGTGTAGAGGCCAATATCAGAATCCAGCTCTTGTAATCCTCTGTGTTGCCTCACTACATAGTGCCCTGAGCCAAACATTCCAAAACCTTTTGCACTTACAGAGCAATTCCCTGACTATAGTAAGCCCTCCTTATTTGTACCAGTTAGGAATACTTTCAGTAGCAAATAGCAACACAGTAGACTAACAAAATCTTAAGTAGATAGGGTTTGGAGGCAGGAGTGGTTTTTGCTTTGCTTTTTGCTTTGTTTTGTTTTTCCATAACCCACACTCTGAAGTAGAGTCCAGGACATGAGTGTTGATCCAATCTTGTCCTTAGGAATTGGGCTCTTTCTACGCTTCCTTTCCACCATTCTCAGCAAATTGACTTTTTGTCCTTATGTTTATCACTTCATGGTTTCAAATGACTCTCACAGCACAAGGCATCCTGTCTTTTAGGTTAAAAGAAGCAACACCAGGGACCAGTGAGCTACATTTTCATTTCTCTTGTTTTTTTAGGGAATAAAGGCTTTCCCATAAACCTCCAACTTATCCCTTTTTGGTCAGATCTCAGTCACCCTTAGTTAAAATGAGGATGGGAAATTCAGTACATGGTAAAGGGACATAAGATCATCATGATTTGCTTAGACTAAGGCTAAAAACATCATGACACTGAACCAAATCATGGTTCTGTAAGCAAGGAACAACAGAGAAAATGCCTCTGGGTATGCCAAAACAACTTTGGGGGTATTTCAGAAGGCTTTTGAGAATCCTTAAACCATAACCCATCACTGGAGTCTGAAGGAACAACAAAAAAGATGATTAAAACAATTAGCTACAAGAACAAATAAGAAAAAATAGGGACTATTTCTTACTTTGGGAAGCTCAAGAAATACCACTGGATAAAGGCAGAGTTCCTTATGATAACAACAAAAATTGACTAAATTAATAATCCACATAACAACAGCATTGATAGGGACACAAATAAGTATTTGCTGATCCTTAATGGACATTTGCCATAACATATTTAAATGCTAAATGGAATCATTTCAACAAGTGGCCTTATGAAAAATTTTACAATATCAAGAATGGGGCTTTGAAAACTCTAATGTGCTTACAAATCACATGGGAATATTGTTAAAATGTAGATTCTAATTCAGTAGGTCTGGGTAGGGCCAGAGACTGAATTTCTAACAACTTCCCAGATGGTGCTAATGGTTCTGGTCCATAGGCGATACTTTGATTAGTAAGGATCTAGAAAACAATTCGTATCTTTTAAATTATTTCAGCAAAGGGGCTTCCCTGGTCCCGCCAATGCAAGGGACACCGGTTCGATCCCTGGCCTGGGAAGATCCCACATGCCGCAGAGCAACTAAGACCGTGCGCCACAACTACTTAGCCTGAGCTCTAGAGCCCGCGAGCCACAACTACTGAGCCCACATGCCACAACTACTGAAGCCTGCATGCCTAGAGCCCGTGCTCCACAACAAGAGAAGCCACGACAATGAGAAGCCTCCACTCGCCACAATTAGAGAAAGCCTGCACTCAGCAATGAAGACCCAACACAGCCATAAATAAATAAATAAATTTTAAAAAAGAAATCAAAGAGGTCTAAAATAAATAAATAAATAATTTCAGCATGATATGAAGTTTATCTTTGGTTGAGATTTTTGCAAAAAATCATTCTTGCTTTGGGTGAGAATGTTTTTGTGAGGAAAACATTCCCTGGAATGTTAATAAAAACCATTTTGAATAATTAGTTACTACAGACGTCACTTTTGCTTCTTTCACATAGCTTCACTCTCAATCAAGTACTAGTCACAAGTGATTTTTCCTCTTAATATTATTGGAAAAAAAACCATTCTTATTTTCCGTCACGCCACATGGCATGTGGGATCTTAGTTCCCCAACCAGGGATCGAACCTGGGCCCCCTGCAGTAAAAGCGCAGAGTTTTAACCACTGGACTGCCAAGGAAGTCCCCATTTTTATTATAAACCCAAATGCCTTCTAAGGATAGAGAATCCTTAGAAATGGACTCAGAAACCCCCTTTGTTCTGTGAGCATTTTGATAGGTCTGGCTTTGAGGTTTTAGCCAGAAGCCCTTTAAATGCAGACCAATTATTTAATGCTTCTGGGTTTATTACCTTCAGCACATCTTCTAGATAAAGTATGAAATTAGGGTCAAGGTTTTTACTCATTTGTGTGCAGTTGCTTGAAAATGACCTTTCAGTCCCCGGCTAGGCAGGACTAGGGTTGGGGAGAGGAGGTCACAATAAAACAAAGTAAGGGATCAAGGTCTACTAGAAGGACATCAGAGGTTATGCAGAGCACACAGGCTGAGGCAGTGACCTAAGGTTTACCCCTCCCGAGTGTGCAGGGAAGACAGGAATTCCTCCTTGCATTACAACTCTACAGACACTGCATCTTTCCTTATCTCTGAACAATAAATTCCTTAACATGGTACACATTTTAAGGTTCTCTTAATGTTTGATGATGTCCAAGAAGTCAAATTCATTTAGGTACATTCAGGGTTCTGTGTTTCTTCATGGGTATTAGCTATAAGAATATGTGCTAAAAGTGACTATCAGATTTAATGACTGTGGGCCCTGAATGACATTGCATCTAAGGGCCAGAATTGATCTCCCTCGTTTTCTGTCTGTGTGTAATGGATGGAATATTTGTGTCCCCGCTCCCAAATACATATGGTGAAGCTCTAACCATCAATGTGGTGGTATTTGGAGATGGGGCTTTTGAGAGGTAATTAGAGTTAATTGAGGTCATGAGGGTAGAGTCTTCATGATGGGACTAGTGGCCTTATAAGGAGAGGCAAGACTTCTCTGGCAAAGCTTTAAAAAAATATTATAAGTGTGGCAATGGTTGTTTCCTCAGAATAGTATGCCCTCTAGCTGGTTTAAGCAAAAGAGGTTTTTGCTTTGTTTTGTTTTAATAGAGCAGTAAAAGGCTTACAGATTAATTGAGAAACAGTCTTGAGGTTGAGAAATTTCCAAAGCCACACCACACAACTGGGCCACCTGGGAGCAGGGCCACGATAGGAAGTCCGATTATGGCTGCTGACTACACACCCAGCACCTGCTACAACTGCGTCTTATGCCTCCTGCCCCATTTCCTCCAGTCCTGAATTCACGTTTTTCACGAGTGCGTCTTTTTGGCACAACCTGAATCATAGCCAGAACTCTAGCTGCTTTGGAGTCTGAAACGTGTTACTTTTAGCTTTCCAGCCTCTGCAGTTTAGGAAGGAGGTTGAAAAGATTATTAGTTAAAACCATAGTATCAGCCATAATAAGCAAAACAAAATGGGCAAAAGTCTCAAACTCACTTAAATCAACTTATGAAATTCTAGCTTTTGGCCCTTCAGGGAATGTCACCCTAATGACACACTAAATTACCCATTTGCCTAGGACCCATTCCCTCTAAACAGGCTTGGTTTTTCACCATCCGTTTTCATCCCTGTACCAGACCTACCTCCTAAGTCTCCTCACATCCTCGTGGCCTCATCTGTTCCCTACCTGAGTGCTGCTTGCCCTGATTCCTGATTAAGAGCAGGCCAGCAATGGCTGACTGGCTCATCCCATTCCAGTAGTTATAAAACCTTGAAGATTCACCATTTAACACTGGTTAACTCAGCCTCCACTGCAAATTCTGGGGAGAAAAGGCCAGGCTCTGATATGGCCTCCATCACTTTTATCATGGCAGAAACCACAGATGCTCCAGTAGCTGGTGGTCCAATCCCACCAGCTGTCCGGAGGGAAGATGGGAAAGTTAACACTGGCAAACCAGAGGTGAGAAACAGGATACAGAAAGAAGTCTGTAGATAGCCTGTTCACCCTTCTTTCCATGGAGGCCTGTTCTGAGATGCTGGTAATTCATGAGTTCTCTCTGGAGGTGTTCTGCGTAACTGAGCAACCATCTGAATGTCCTATAACTAGTTCTCCCTAACATGATTTTTAAAATCTATTTTTAGCCTGCCTTTTTGCCTCATTCTTGCTCCCCTAGGACTGCACTCCACAAGAAAACATGTGCTCATGAGATTAACCTCAGACTCTTTGCTCAGGAACCCAGGCTAAGATAACACCTTTGCATATAGCAGTCTCTCAGTATAGAAAGACATTTTCTTTTTGCTAACCACATCCAACTTCTTAAAATCTGGCTCAAAATATTCCCCTCTAGAGAAACCCATACTTCACTAATCATTTCATTACTTCCTCTTTTTTTTTGCCGTACGCGGGCCTCTCACTGTTGTGGCCTGTCCCGTTGCGGAGCACAGGCTCCGGACGCGCAGGCTCAGCGGCCATGGCTCACGGGCCCAGCCACTCCGCGGCACGTGGGATCTTCCCGGACCGGGGCACGAACCCGTGTCCCCTGCATCGGCAGGCGGACTATCAACCCCTGCGCCACCAGGGAAGCCCCAATTCATTACTTCTTATCCAACCTCATTTACTCTTAATTTTTTCCTGAATGTTTCCTATGATTATATTAATTTGTGCATTTCTTCACTTCATTTGTACATACGGTCACCGGCAAAGCCCACTGGGGTCCCAGAAAAAAATAAGACAGAATCTCGGTGGTAAGGTCTAACCTCCTCTTTCACGCTTCGTCTAGTTTCACGTACAGAGGCCTCAAACTCGGCACTTCATTCCAGAGTTTCTCACGAGAAATGGCCAACGGACACCTCAGCTCCCGGGTCCTGTGCGGAAGCGCTGTGCAGCTCACTGCAATTTAAGATGGCGGCGGCAGGCCGCGTGCAGAGAAGCTGCGCCCAGCCTTTGTGATCTCGCGCAGCGAGCACAGCTGCGCCCGCCTCTGAGAACTCCGCCCCCTCCCCCGCTGACGAGATCCCTGTAAAGCAGACCCACCCACCGTGGCCTGTCCCGGGGGGCATGTGTTCTAGGGGCAAGCTTGCACCTCTTCTTTCTTTGATCAAAGAGTAAAAAGCTTTTCTTTGCTCCTGATCCAAATCGGGTCTCGTTCTGTTGGCCCCAATGACACAGAGCAGGAGGACGCCTGTTGGAGGCAGACTTGGGAGGGTCAATAACAGTATTAGGTCTGATTTTCTCTTTTCCTCACGCTAAGAGCATAGACTGTCACTTTCTTAAGATACATTTTCTCAGTAATGCTTAATACAAGGGCTCTGCCACTAAGTGTGCCCAGTGTAAACGTGGTTTGAGGTTTAGAGTGGAGGTGTCCGTCCACCCTCTGGTGCTTCCCTGCCTGCATCAGCATTTCTTCTAAGCCCACTTTGTCTTCCTAAGGCAGCCCCAGGCTTTCCAGGGCCAATCTGCTGCACCTCCCCGCGGGTCCGACCCTCCAATAGGAATTATCTTCCTCCTGCATGCAGTTCTCTGTCCACTGCTCAGCCTTGAAAAACAACAGACTTGGTCTGGGTCCCATTCTTGACTACTCGGCTGATACACAATTTATGCCAAGTCACTAATGACTAAAGGGAGGACACCTGAGGTGAATTCATGTCTTTACGGATATACTGTAAACAGCTGCTTTAAATCGATGTGGACTTACTCTAAAAATGAAATTTAGACACTAAAGTAGCTTAATGAAGGAAAATTTTCTGAGCAAGATGATTTAAATTAAGTGACTGCAGTGTTGAATTGCAATATTCTAAAACTCCAGTATATCATGCTATTGATTAAGAACCACTCTTTTAGTTGGTGATGCCATTATTTTAGTATTTAAAAAATCTGAAATCTGAATTATTTACGTCTTGAGAAGTACCTAGAGAGTTAAACCCAGCATTGAAAGGGAGGCTTTACGATTTCTCAAGGTGTCTGGGCTAGTGAGTGAAAAAGATTGGAAGTCTTAACACAGATTTTCCCAGATCAAATTCTTTCTAGTTCTACTTCTTGAAAGAAGTATTTTTAAAAATTATTTTTTAGCATTAACCTGAGTATATAAAGGAGAGTCTCCCTAAAAGAGAATTATAAAGAACAAAGACTCAGTCTTACCCTCAAAATATCTGCACTTCGAATGGGGTCAGGTTGATAGCAAAAACAATCAGTGTTCAGTGGTGGAAACTCCTTATCTGTTTGATTGATTTGTTTTGTTTGCTTGAACAAAGGCTGTTTCATAGCAGAAATTAAGAACCAGGCAACTTGCAAATCAACCGCTGGGCCTTAGTAACAAAAACTACAGCTGTCAATAAAAATATTAAAGTCTTTAATAAAAAATAAAAATTTCTAAACTATATTAGCACATAAAGATAAGATTAGTTGTAGGTAAAAGATGAGAGAAAGAAATTTGGATTTAGTTTATATTTAGTCTCTTAACTATTCCTCCAGCTAGTATAAAATATGAAAAATAATTCCTAGGGGCTAGAATAATTTGCCCCAAAATAGGCTCACCATCAAAGATGTCACCATAGATACACATGGTTCTTAAGATCAAACCTGCAAAAAAAATCAAATAATTTAATTCATTTTCAATTTTCAGGATTTATTTTTTCACTTTTTGTAATGTTAGTTTATTTGGTATAAGTACTTTTTTATTGCATTTCCCCTGCTATTAATTCAAATTAGAATGGTAATGTATGTTTAATGTTTATATTTTTGAAATTTAAGTTTCATTTAATGTTATATGTTTATACATTTTATAGGTGACATCTGCCAAATATTTAGTTTCAATGATTTTTAAAAAATTTTCTGAATTCTGAACAGTTTTTAAATAAACAACAGGTATTAATACCAGGTTATCAATACATTATGAAAGAGACTTCCCTGGTGGTACAGTGGTGAAGACTTTGCCTGCCAATGCAGGGGCTGCAGGTTTGATCCCTGGTCAGGGAGCTAAGATCCCACATGCCTTGCGGGCAAAAAAAAAAAAACCCAAAACATAAAACAGAAGCAATATTGTAACAAATTCAATAAAAGCTTTAAAAATTGTCCACATCAAAAAAAATCTTAAAAAAATACATTATGAAATAAATATGAAATATCAGTATGTCATTCTGCTCCAGTAGTGTCATCATGATTTTCTGTGGCTCTTCTTAATAATGCCACTTAAATGACCACCAGTTCTAGTCGGCTGAATGTGCAAGTGAATGTTCAGTGTATTTTTTCTGATACCCCTCTCCCCAATGCCTCTCTCTCTCTCCTCTGAACAACTCATTATTTCTTCTTCCCAGGGGTGTCTTCTGACCCTGCAAACTCGGAAAGGGGAAAACAGCTATTTCTTGAGCATCAACTCTGTGCCTAGCACTGTGTTCCATGCTTTCCATAATCATCTCATTTAATCATCACAATTAACTCAGTGTGGTCCTTGTCAAAATCTCCATTTTATAGCTGAGGAAATGGACGCTAAGTGGTGTTGAATAGCACATGAGCTGTCACATTTCTGAGAAGTTGTCTGGCTCCTCTGTGCTGAGCCCAGTGTCCTCTTCCTTTTGCTTCACTACATCAGGACTCTCGGTCTCCGCTTTGTGTACTAAGTCTGCAGAAATTGCTTTATTGCACACCTACACAAGACACTTTGTTTTTAAAAACTTGAAGTACTTTTTCAATAATTAAATAGTATTTTATCTTCAACTAAGTTGGAGGTGGGAATAGATGGCCTTTGTGGTCTTCTCATTCCCTGAGGGGGTCTATGAAATGACAAAGAAGGCAAATGCCTAAAATAGCAAAAGGAATGTGGTGAAACAATCCAGAAAACATCCCGAGAAGGCCTTCATGAGGAAAACAGAAACTTGAAGACATAATGAACATATTATGCTTTCTCCTAAAGCAAAAATACAAATTGAGCATCTTACTTGCTCTTCGATATTGAAACATGTAGAGGTTTTCTGAATATTTATTCTCTTTAGGTGATTAGGATTAATGATATCTTCCATTTGTGAAGCACTGACTGTTTGCTAAGCACTTCAAATTTGTCAGCAGTTTACTGAACATTGTGAACTCGGCAGGATTCAAACTCCATAGGGTTTTATTTTTCTTCAATCACTGCTTTAAAACATGCTCCATCGAATCTCCCCTTCCCAAGACTTTATGGCGTCTCCGGCAGATGCCAGTTTTCTGAACTTTTCAGGTTGTAAAAGATATACTCCAGTGCCATCCACTTCCAAGGAGAGGGGGCATCTCTTGATGCTCTCCCCACTTCCCCACCCCACACATCTTCTGAGCCCTTTGCTGTGTTGAAGACAGGGAGACAGAATTCTCAAAGGGAGCGGAAATGTTTTTACTTACCGGTTGCCGCTGTGATCTCTGCTCTCTCCCAGGGCAACCATCCAAATCTGTACCTCTTGGGAGACACCTGATGATTCTCTGGAAGGCTCTTCTGCAGCCTCTTCACTGAGTTGCCACCTCTCATGGGAAATTAGCTCCAGTGGACCTTTTCCAATCTCCCCCAGCTCCCATCCCTATATAATCCATTCTACAAGCTTTTGCTGCTGGGGTCTCTTCTTAGTCACACGTTACGGTGGGGTTCCAGTAATTCAAGATTTCCATGGTATCCACTTGACCTAGAGAAGTCTCATGCATCTTTTTCCTGCCAGATAATGGAAATATGCCCTATTCCCCTACTGCTCATTTTCTCTACCCTGAGTTTTTTCCCTAATTCTCTTTCCCGTTGCTTACGTAGGCACAAAGTGCAGTTTAGCAAATCCATTCATTGCATAAGTAGGTATCCAACTGAAAAATGAGATTCCAGGCTCAACTTCTTGCCAGCATCCCTGTCCCCAATCTCTACAAATCATTCTCCTGGGGAAACCCGTTGGTTTATTTTAGAAGGAGCACCCTCCAAGGGTGGAAGGAAAAGACATGGAACTCTTTCTGAAGCTGGAGATTACAATTCAGTAGTTCCCTCAAGATTAGATTAGTGAGTAGAGAGTGATAACTGAGGCAGCAGAATGAATTTGCCTCTTAATAAATCTCAATCATCTCTTTGTCCACTAATTATCATCTATTTTCCCCAAGTTTGGAGCCAAGATGCCAGTTCTGAGACAATAAGAAAAGTCCCACTCAGTACCTTATCACAAATGCAATGTATACGAACTCCACACAATTCTGAATGATAGGTATTATTATGACTTAGAGTGAAGCTCAGAAAATAATCAGTGTTATGCTGTGAGGGGAAGAGAATTTCCATCATCTCATACCACGCTTGGCACTAGGGCTCAATAAATACTTATTGAATAAATAAATAATGTGACTGAATAGCCAAGGTCATGCTTAGGAAGTGGAGAAATGACATTCAAACTCAGTTCTTTTTGACTATCAACATCTCCCTAAATAAAGTGTCATCCTCACACCAACACTGATCATAACCACAGCCCAGTGTTATAACATCTCCTCTGTCTGACTCAGATGTATCTTTCAGAGAAATTATCTCATTTCTCTCCCCATATTGGAATCTAGCCCCAGGAGGGTTCCATCTACATACATGTGAAACCAATTAGCCGGTCCTAAGAACAGAATGAGCTTACCCAGCCTGAGCTTGGCTTTCTACATTTTGCAGTTGCATATGGTTGGTGAAATCACTCCATGGCAGAATCTTTAACTTTCACACAGATCATTCTCCCCTGAGCTTTTCTGTTTTCAGTTGCTTTATATGCAATAAGAACACACCATTGTAAAGCAATTATACCCCAATAAAGATGTTTAAAAAAAAAGCAATAAGGATCTGTGTGATATTTATCATCTCTTAATTACTGTAGGTTCTCAACTTCAGTGTCTTTATAAGGCTGGTGAGTTACTTATAGGGACTTTAAACTGAAAAAGTATTGGGTGGGTGAATGAGTGAATGGATGGATGGATGGATGAATTGGGTGAATGCCTACATTTCAGGTAGTTGACACCACGTAAATGTATCTAGATTGATCGGCATTCTGTAAACCAAAAAGCAGCTGAATCTTAGAAACTTAGAGAACTATGCAAACAGTGCTCCAACAAGAAGCTATACCCTATACAAATATAGGAAATATATGAAAAACTCACTTTAAAATACTTACTTAAAAATTGACACTTGCCAATTATAGAGGAAAACATAGTTTAAAATATTTGTTTATAGAGCTGAGCCAAATGGAGACACTGAGGATTTGGGAAGAGTACCTCTGAGAGAAGATAAACGTTTTCTTATCACTTTACCAGCACAGGTTGAATTTCAAGTAACCTTTGTGTTCCTTGCCAAAGCTACAGCAGAGGGCTAGCTTGGGAGGGCAGCAACTCAAACCCTGCCTGTACCTGTATGAAATGGGACAGGTTGGTGGTTATTCTCCTCGGGCACTGCTTCTAAGGTCCAGGGCCCAAGGCTATGAGATGCAAAATGAAGGAAAGTACAAGGAATGTATTTGCATTTGGCTTTGAATAGCATGATTACGGTGGCCCAAAGATATGTAGTGGTCTCTAACAATCATTTAAAAAACAGCAGAAACTAACACAACATTGGAAAGAAATTATACTCCAAAAAAGATGTTAAAAAAGATTTAAAAACCTAACCAAGGTGTTGAGAAGTGCAGGGAAACAGTTTGTAGGCTTGGTTTGGAAGGCTAGAGGATCAGGGAGGGGTGGTGGCCACCCAGCACCACACAGGATCCCCTTCTGAGAGGGGAGAGAAGCCTTGGTGTCTGTTCTTGGCATTGATCTGACTCTCTCGTAAGTTTCTGGCAACCTCCCAGAGAGAACAGCGTGTTCCCTGCTGAGCGTGTACAGCACTTCAAAAACATGTTTGTGTGTGCAGCCCAGTAGGCAGGGCCTGGCTTAGTCACTCCTTGCCAACTACTGCCTCTCTGGACTGTCAGGAGGAAGACTTGGGCTCAGACCTGCTGTGCAAGTCCTGGTGTTTCTGAGATGCCCAAATAATCGGTGCAGAGATCAATTTTTAGGGAACCTGAAAGTTCCTGTAGACCATGGTCTAATAAATATTCTGTTGCAAGGAGTAAATATAGACTGAGTTTCAGCTAACGTCCTATTATGGTCACAAAGGCCTCCTTTGGATACTTGCACCTGTTTTCCAGGGTTAGATCTTCCCGCTCGGCATGATTACTCACCCTGTGGAGGCTAAAATAATGCAGATTAGCTCCATCCCTGGGTACTGCCAGCCTGAATGGACTGACTCATTCCCTGCTCCTCACATGGCCTTTTCAGGAGAGTGAAATCTGAGCAGAAGAAAGGATTAGTCAGCCTGACCTAAGGGACCCCTGAGGGGGTGTTTGGGGTTTCCAGTAAACAGAAAAGGGGTTATCAGAATGGCATTGGGCTCCTAGGCCCTGTGGGCAGGCAACACAGGTCCACTTGTCTTGCACTCTTAACAGCAAACAGCAGCCAAAATATTGTGGAATATCTTAGGGACAAACTATTGCAGATCAAAAGACATCATCATTATAGACCTATTCTTTTTTTTTTTTTTCTTTTTGGGGTACGCGGGCCTCTCACTGCTGTGGCCTCTCCCGCTGCGGAGCACAGGCTCCGGACGCGCATGCTCAGCGGCCATGGTTCACGGGCCCAGCCGTTACGCTGGCATGTGGGATCCTCCCGGACTGGGGCACGAACCCGTGTCCCCTGCATCGGCAGGCGGACTCTCAACCACTGCGCCACCAGGGAAGCCCTATACACCTATTCCTGTAAACAAAGTAGGTCTATAAAAAAATGGGGGCCAGCATAGAACTTTCTGAAATCAACTGCTGGAATTTCTTCATCTTTGAATATAGCCAGCACTTTCTTTAACCACTCCTAACACATCTTTCCTAGTATGGTCTTGCACTGTAGTTTACTGAACATCCAGTCTTACCACACTCCCCTCTCCCCCTTCCCCTGACCCCCACCTCCAACAGGAACTCTCTCCTAAGTGTCATGACTCTATTGGACTTCTCCATCCCGCTGTTTCATTAGCCCCTCTAATTCAACTTGTCCAAAATTATTCTTGTCATAAGAAACAGTATAGTATAGTGGTTAGGAAGCAAAACAAATCATATAGGTATTGGTATGGGACCAAATGAGCTCAAATCCTGCCTATACCTCTTAATTAGCTATGTGATCTCAGGTAACTGCATAACCTCTCTGTACTGCAGTTTAACTGTCTAAAATAAACACAGAAGTACTTTCGTCACAGGGTTGTAGTGAGAATTAAATAAGTTAAAACAAGTAAAATGATTAGCACCATTAACTTTGCCATATTAGATTTGCCGTAAGTAATAGTTAAAAGAATCAATGAAGTAACACATTCAATGGTGAATCCAATATTTAAATGCTCAAGCTATTAATAACAAAAAAAGTCAAAAAGTGAAATTACAGAATTTGAGAAGCCCAGAGTGGAGCAGCGATTTTGACAGTTAGTAACCAGGTAACCTTGGTTAAGTCACATAACTTTTCTGATCTCCAATTCCACACATATAAAATAGGGATGGTACTAGCAGCTGACAAATGCTGGCTGCTGACTATGTGTCAGGCATTACTGAAGCACTTTAGAAGCATTATAAATAACTAGACAAAGCTTTAATAATCATTTCAGAATAATCACTGATGATAGAGAATGTAACATTCTTCTCTTCATTCATTCAATAGTTATGTTAACTCCTACTAAACGCTAGGAGTTGAGATTCAAAAGGAACAAATTGCAAAATATTTGAACAGGCAGTCCACCAAAGAAGATAAACAGCCAGTAAGCACGTGAGAAGCTGTTTAACATGATTAGCTCTCAGAGAAATGCAAATTAAAACTGCAAATACATATCACTGCACACCCATTGAAATAGCTAAAATTAAAAAGGCTGACACCACTAAATGTTGACAAGAATGTGCAGCAACTAGAACTCTCATATATTGCTGATGGGAGTGAAAAAATGTCCATCACTTTGGAAAACGGTTTGGCACTTTCTTATAAAGTTAAATATATGCCCACTGACTGACCTTTCGATTCCACTCCTAGATATTTACCCAAGGGAAATGGAAACATGTCCACAAAAAGACTTGAGCAAGAATGTTTATAGTAAGTTTGTCTATTGAGTTAGTCAAGGTTCCCCAGAGACACAGAACCACTAGGCTGTGTGTATATATACAGAGAGAGAAAGATTTATTTTAAGGAATTGGCTCATGTGACTATAGGGACTCTCGAGTCTGAAATCTGCAGGGCAGGCTGGAGACCCAGAGAAGAGTTAATGTTTCAGTCCTGAATCTGAAGGCAGTCTGGAAGCAGGATCCCTTCTTCCTCTGAGGACCTCGGTCTTTTCCTTGTAGGCCTTCAACTGACTGGATGAGGTCCACACATATTATGGAGGGTAATCTGCCTCCATAATATGGAGTAAAATGAGTTTGAGTACACTCAAAGTCTGATTTAAATGTTAATCACTTCTAAAAAACACCTTCACAGCACCATCTAGATTCGTGTTTGACCAAATATCTGGGTACCATAGTCTAACCAAGTTGACGCATATAATTAACCATCATCCATCATTACCCCAAACTGGAAATAACCCAAATGTCTGTCAACAGGAGAATGGATAAACATATTGTGGTACGTTCATACAATGGAATTATTACTAAGCAATAAAGTACTTCTGTACTAATAAAGAGGTACAAACTATTGATACATGGAAAAACATGGATGAATCTCCAAAATATTATGTTGAGAGAAAGAAGCCAGACCACAAAGAGCATATACCATATAATTCTATTTCTATGAAGTTCAAGAGCACGTAAATCTAACCTCTGGTGTTAGAAACAGCACAGTGTTGCTTTTGGGAGGTGAGGATTTACTGAAAAGAAGCAGAAAGGAACATTCTGGGGTAATACATGTGCTCTTTATCTTGATTAGAGTATTGATTACACAGGTAGATATGTTTATAAAAATTCATCCAATTATATATTTAAAGATTGTGCATTTTGCTATATGTAAATTTTACCTTAATCTTTTGAAAAACTGAAGAGATTACAGTTCTTTCCTTTAAGAAGGTTATAGCCTAGTTGGGGAGACAGTAGGCAGACTGATGATACAACATGGCATGATGAATGAGGCACTTAACCTAATTAGCTTACTAAGGTTTTCAAAAGACTCAGTGGGGAGTGAGCACAAGTATTTCTTAAAGTGCCCCATGAGGGCTTCCCTGGCGGCACAGTGGTTAAGAAACCACCTGCCAATGCAGGGGACACGGGTTCGAGCCCTGGTCCGGGAAGACCCCACATGCCGCGGAGCAACTAAGTCCATGCGCCACAACTACTGAGCCTGCGCTCTAGAGCCCACGAGCCACAACTACTGAAGCACGTGCACCACAACTACTCAGCCTGCACTCTAGAACCTGCACGCCACAACTACTGAAGCCTGCGCGCCTAGAGCCCCATGCTCCGCAACAAGAGAAACTACCATAATGAGAAGCCCGTGCACAGCAATGAAGAGTAGCCCCCACTCACCGCAACTAGAGAAAGCCTGCGAGCAGCGACAAAGACCCAACGCAGCCAAAAATAAATAAATAAATAAGTTAAAAAAATAATAATAATAAAAAAGTAAAGTGCCCCATGAGGTCTGGGACTTTGACTACCATTATTCACCTTTGAATCCCCAGCACCTGGTACAGGATCCAGCTCAACAAATACCTGTTGAATAAATTCTATACTTACACACACACACACACACAAATAAAAAAAAAACCTGTGGCAGTAATTATCACCTGCTTTCTACTTCTTCCAGGTTTTATTTACATAATGTATGACCATGAATCTGTGAGAACCTTGAGAATAGAACCCAGAGATGACAAAAAGTTTCCCCTTGTCTATCAACTCCAAGCACTTGGCAGTCTACACACCATGTTGAGGAGGACTCAGAGGCTGAGTCTGGGTTAAACAGAAGAGAATAACTTGATTGGTTAGAATTGCCTGCCACAGATGTGAAAAGTGATATGTCACACTTTTGCCATCTCAAGAGACCTCAGACTTAAGCACCATATAATATCTAAATAAGAAAGGTAAACTATACATATAGAGGAAGAACATGTTCAGTGAGTTAGTCAGCCCTGTCCCAAGGCAGAAAAAAAATGTAAGGACTATTGAAAACCAACTCAAATATCAACACATTGCAGGAGGGTCTATCTTGATTTATTAAGTTGTGTCCTGTGTTTAGAAATGGGCAGATTTCCTCCTGTGGGCTGCAACCCATACTGATGGCATATTCTTGAATAGATATATTCATACGTTCTATTCATTTCTGTTTGCTAGATGTGTGTGTGTGTGTGTGTGTGTGTGTGTGTGTGTCTAAACTTTTCCAGCATGTGTGGGGTCTGCGAGTTACTTATAAACATATAGAATTCAGCTGGAAAAGGCAAGTAGGGTATGATTATAATAATAATCACCATTTCTTAAAAGTTAACCATGTGGGCTTCCCTGGTGGCACAGTGGTTAAGAATCCGCCTGCCAATGCTGGGGACACAGGTTCAAGCTCTGGTGCGGGAAGATCCCACATTCCACGGAGCAACAACTCCTGAGCCTGCACTCTAGAGCCCGTGAGCCACAACTACTGAGCCTGCATGCTGGAACTACTGAAGCCCGCGTGCCTAGAGCCCATGCTCCGAAACAAGAGAAGCCACTGCAATGAGAAGCCTGCGCACTGCAACAAAGAGTAGCCCCCGCTCACTGCAACTAGAGAAAGCCTGCGCACAGCAATGAAGACCCAACACAGCCAAAAAAAAAAAAAAAGTTAACCATGTGCCTGGCATTGTACTAAACATGCTCATTTTATTTACTTTCCCATCAACTCTACAATGAGGTAATTACTGCCCCTAGTTGCAAAGAGAGAAATTGTCTCAGAGGGAGTGGGTGGCAGAGAGGAATTCTAATCCAGTGTGGATGACTTGGTTTGTTAGTCTGTGTGGCCAGCAACTCGGCTACATGATCTCCAGAAGCAACTCTTGTGCTTTTCCAAAAGAGAGTATCTTGAGACCTCACTGGTAGAGTTGTCTGATTGTGCAGCAATACGTGGGATGCTAGGAACCCAGACTGGGTGATCAGTCCCCCTCTCTGGCATTGCCAGGGCAGACAGACCAGAATTATGCAGGTCTTGTTTTAGAAATTTTCTCATTACCTCTCTGGTAGTTTTTGCTTCTAGCTTGACCCTGATCTCTAACCTGTAATCTATTGTTAAAAAGAAAACAAATTCTTCCATAATTGTGGCTTTCAGACTGGGCACAAAAAAATCAAAGAATTAGAGAGTGAGAAAGAAGTACAAATTGTCCGTTTCTGGATGACTTATGTGTCACTTTCATGCATCCAAAGCAAAGTTACAGAAGACACTGGTCTCATCAGTGGTTGACAGTCCCTAGGAATACACTAGCATGGCCTCTGCATGGCTCACACTGAGATCCTGGCCAAGCAGAGGCAAAAAATACACTCAAAAATGAGGAAGAGGGCTTCCCTGGTGGCGCAGTGGTTGAGAGTCCGCCTGCCGATGCAGGGGACACGGGTTCGTGCCCCGGTCCAGGAAGATCCCACATGCCACGGAGCGGCTGGGCCTGTGAGCCATGGCCGCTGAGCCTGCACGTCCAGAGCCTGTGCTCTGCAACGGGAGAGGCCACAACAGTGAGAGGCCCGCGTACCGCAAAAAAGAAAAAAAAAAAAATGAGGAAGAGAGATAAGAAGGGAAGGGAGAAAGAGAGAAAGGGAAGTAGGACAGAAAGAAATGAAATCAAATGAATGGAATTACTAATGAAACTGTCCGTTTCCTTGCTACACAGAGAGAAACTAAATGCAATTTTATTTTTCTTCCAGATTATGTAAACACAGGATAGAAACTGTGGTTCTAAGACCTCTTCCTGATTCCCAGATCTCTCTCCTATGAAGGGCAGAGTAGGTTTGTTTGAAACTGTAACCAGGAGATTAATGAAAGTTGCCACAGACCTTTTTGTCTTCCTTAAGCTTTCCGGTTTAGTTTTCTTCAGAGCTGCATTTTTTTTAAATTTTACTTTTTAAAAATTGAAGTACAGTTGATTTATAATGTTGTGTTAGTTTCTGGTACAGAGGAAAGTGATTCAGTTATTCATATAAATATATTCTTTTTCAGATTCTTTTACATTATAGTTTATTGCAAGATATTGAATATAGTTCCCTGTGCTATACAGTAGGACCTTGTTGTTTATATATTTTATATATAGTAGTGTGTATCTGCTAATTCCAAACTCCTGATTTATCCCTCCTTACCTTTCCACTTTAGTAACCATAAGTTCGTTTTCTATGTCTGTGAGTCCATTTCTGTTTTGTAAATATGTTCATTTGTAGCATTTTTTAAGATTCCACATATAAGTGATATCATGTGGTATTTGTCTTTTTCTGTCTGATTTACTTCACTTAGTATGGTAATCTCTAGGTCCATCCATGTTGCTGCAAACGGCATTATTTCATTCTTTTTCATGGCTGAGTAGTATTCCAGTGTGTGTGTGTGTGTGTGTGTGTGTGTGTGTGTGTGTGTGTGTGTGTGTGTGTGTGTGTGTGTGTGTGTGTGTACCACATCTTCTTTATCCATTCGTCTGTTGAAGGACACCTAGGTTGCTTCCATATCTTGGCTACTGTAAATAGTGCTGCTCTGAACATTGGTGTGCATGTATCTTTTCAAAATAGAGTTTTCTCTGGATATATGCCCAGGAGTAGGATTGTTGGATAGTATGTTAACTCCATTTTTAGTTTTTTAAGGAAACTCCACACTGTTCTCCATAGTGGCTGCACCAATTTACATTCCCACCAACAGTGTAGGAGGGTTCCCTTTTCTCCACATCCGCTCCAGCATTTATTATTTGTAGTCTTTTTGATGATGGCCATTCTGACTGGTGTGAAGTGATACCTCATCATAGCTTTGATTTGCATTTCTCTAATAATTAGCGACCCTGAGCATCTTTTCATGTGCCTGCTGGCCATCTGTATGTCTTCTTTGGAGAAATGTCTATTTAGGTCTTCTGTCCATTTTTTGATTTTTTTTTTTTTGATATCGAGCTGTTTGTATATTTTAGAAACTAATCCCTTGTTGGTTGCATCATTTATAAATATTTTCTCCCAGTCTGTACGTTGTCTTTTTGTTTTGTTTATGGTTTCCTTTGCTGTACAAAAGTTTATAAGTTTGATTAGGTCCCATTTGTTTATTTTTGCTTTTATTTCTTTCATTTTGTGAGACTGACCTAAGAACACATTGCTACAATTTACGTCAGAGAATATTTTGCCTATGTTCTCCCCTATAAGTTTTATGGTGTCATGTCTTGTATTTAAGTCTTCAAGTCATTTTGAATTTATTTTTAGAATTGAGAGCTGCTGGTAGTTCCACTGCTCTGATTCATGGCAGGGAGAAAACTCTCCTACACTGCCTCCTTCAGGCCAAACTGCCAAGAGCCAAGGACCGTTAACGAAGTCAGCCTGGAACAGTTTGCCTCAGAGAGTTGGTACCACAGGAAAAAATCATTGCAGTTAAAATGCAATAAAAAGCCCGTGGTCCGTGCCATGCATGTCTTAGAAACTCTATATGTCCTCAGATGTATTCCACACAATGTGTCCCACCCAGAAGATGCATGTACCATCTGAGCATTTATTAAGGTTCAACTATACACAAGACACTTTAGATGCTTTACATGCATCATTTCATTTAGTTCCCAAATCAGGTAGTTAATCACTTCTATCCAAATACAGAAATTGACACGTAGGTTAAGAAACTGGCCCAAGTTCACACAGTTATTAAGTGGCACAATCAAGATTAAAACCCAACTACTGAATTCCAAAACTCAGATTATCCCCCCCTGTGTCACACTGTATTGCTAATGCACAGGAGCAAAACTTTGCAGTTTCTTTGTATGTATCTTTATCACAGAACCAGCCAAAGTTACTCAGAAACAACGCTGCTGCCTAAGCTTTTCTCTGATGGATCATCCTAAGAAGAGGCCTTTCATTGTCCCTCTGACTTCAGCAATCCTGGGAGCTCTGGGGCTCCTGAAGGACTGTAATTATGTCAATGCTTCTGTAAACAATTTATCACTTGAACACTGCTGTGGCGAGAATTATAAATGGCGCTTGAACTCCAAATGTTGCCTCTGTCCCTTCATCCTCTTTTGCCCTGGAAGAAAGGTTTCCTCTTTTTTCTTTCATGCAATTAAAAAAATTCTTTAGCTTTTTGATATTAAAAAATGCAAGGCTATCATTCCTTTTTGCTCAAGTAAATTATTCCATTTGATTGGAATGTTTTACATGGTAAGAAAAGGGATTATTCATCTTTTGTTTAGATTTTTTTCACATCTAAATCTTCAGAATTGTATATATATATTTTGCCATGGAAGGAGAGTTGAGGTTAATGGTAAAGGCAGTTATCTGCATTAAGCCTCATAAGATGCTCTGAAAATCATATCATATAAATGTTATGTAGTTTTATCATAATTATTATTACTATAAAAGTTATAGGGTTGCAAAAGAACAATTATGGTAATAATAATACTCCATTGGTTTCCCATGCTGCTTCCCCATGGCTCAAGATGTTTCATAATTTGATCCCACCCAGTCCTGCCAACCTTATTCTCTACTCTCTACAACAAATGTTCATCTTCTACTTGTGTCCAACTTGTCTACTCGGTGACAGTGAATGCTCATTGTATGTTATAGCGTTAACCCTTCACTGAGGCTACTCACCTTAAACTCCACCCCTTCCGCTGTGCTACTTTTACTCAAATTATTACCCAACCCCACCCTTCTTCAGTTCACAGCTCAAGTCCACCTGCCTGACCACTGGTCCACAGTGACCCCTCTCTTCCCTCAACACTGACAGCACTTACTATGACCACCAACTGAGCTCTCACTGACTTATCACAGTCTTATATGTGTTTGTGCATTTGTCAAGAGCCCTATAGGAAATAAACTGCGTACTCAGTAGGGGTGATTGAAGAGAATTTCACCAAGGAATATTTATAGAAATGTAGATAGCAAGGAATGATGAAGCACCTGGGACAGAGGCAAGAAGAGGAAGCCTTGACTACCCTAGGTCTGAAGGAAAAAAGTGGAGAATGGTAGCTTAGGAGAAGGGCTCATAACAGGAGCTGTGGCCTTGAGAAAGGAATTCAGCCACCATCAAGAGAAGGCTCAGCAGGGAAGGAGCCTGGAAGTGTCCCCATCTCTGTCTCTTCCTGCTCTTCAGTCTCTGGCTGGTTTTCCCACTGAACCCACCAAGAAGCCAGGGGAAAGGAGTTCGGCTCATGCAGCCCCTGAAAGTCATCCTGCCAGGACCCTGAACAGGGGAGAGAGAGAGTTTGTATTTTGAAAGGCAGCTATGGGTTTTTGTCTTTCTTCCTGAATTAAATTGATTATAATCTCCATTGGTTCCCACCTCTTCTCAATTAAACAGGGTCAGGTTCCCTGAAATCTGATATGGGGCAGTGAATAAACGTCTTCCCTTGTGACTCTGGGCAATGTCTGGGCTCCTGGACCTTAGGAAGACCCCTGGTACCTAACTTCTACTTCAAAATCACCTTAAACGCCCCACGATGATAGTTCTGTTTTGTCAATTCTTCTGTGCTTGATTAAGCACTAAGAACGAATCCCCTGGTGTCTTTAATTTAAAAAGTACAAGGTAGCATCATTATTACATTTCCTTGGCTGGATTAGCATATATTTGCATAGTTGTTATACAATATCATTGAGGCATACCTCTATCTGAGAAAACCAATTACTAAAGAAGAAATTTCAGCACACCTAATCTACTTAGTGTCACTAAAATTTAAAAGAAAGAAAGAAAAAGGAAAAAATAAGAAAAGAAAAAATAATCAACTGCCTCTTGAAGGATGTTTTTGCATAGTTCATGCATTGATTCTCATCAGTGACAAGTGTGACCAAACATAGGAAGAAGGCAATTTATCAATGAAATATAAATTTTGAAAATCATTTCCAATCAACTATTTGATGGCAGGCTGACAGAAAAATAGCTCAGTTAGATAGCATCTAATTTTAAAAACCCACTGTATACCTTTTTTTTTTAACATCTTTATTGGAGTATGACTGCTTTACAATGTTGTGTTAGTTTCTGCTGTATAACAAAGTGAATCAGCTATACGTATACATATATCCCCATATCCCCTCCCTCTTGTGTCTCCCTCCCACCCTCCCTAACCCACCCCTCTAGGTGGTCACAAAGCACCAAACTGATCTCCCTGTGCTATGCAGCTGCTTCCCACTAGCTATCTATTTTACATTTCATAGTGTATATATGTCCACGCCACTCTCTCACTTCGTCCCAGCTTACCCTTCCTCCTCCCTGTGTCCTCAAGTCCATTCTCTACGTCTGCGTCTTTATTCCTGTCTTGCCCCTAGGTTCTTCAGAACCATTTTTTTTTTTTTAGATTCCATATATATGTGTTAGCATACGGTATTTGTTTTTCTCTTTCTGACTTACTTCACTCTGTATGACAGACTCTAGGTCCATCCACCTCACTACAAATAACTCAATTTCGTTTCTTTTTATGGCTGAGTAATATTCCATTGTATATATGTGCCACATCTTCTTTATCCATTCCTCTGTCGATGGACAGTTAGGTTGCTTCCATGTCCTGGCTATTGTAAATAGAGCTGCAATGAACATTTTGGTACATGACTCTTTTTGAATTATGGTTTTCTCAGGGTGTATGCCCAGTAGTGGGATTGCTGGGTCATATGGTAGTTCTATTTGTAGTTTTTTAAGGAACCTCCACACTGCTCTCCATAGTAGCTGTATCAATTTACATTCTCAGCAACAGTGCAAGAGGGTTCCCTTCTCTCCACATCCTCTCCAGCATTTATTGTTTCTAGATTTTTTTGATGATGGCCATTCTGACAGGTGTGAGGTGATACCTCATTGTAGTTTTGATTTGCATTTCTCTAATGATTAGTGATGTTGAGCATCCTTTCATGTGTTTGTTGGCAATCTATATATCTTCTTTGGAGAAATGTCTATTTAGCTCTTCTGCCCATTTTTGGGTTGGGTTGTTTGTGTTTTTGATATTGAGCTGCATGAGCTGCTTGTAAATTTTGGAGATTAATCCTTTGTCAGTTGCTTCGTTTGCAAATATTTTCTCCCATTCTGAAGGTTGTCTTTTCGTCCTGTTTATGGTTTCCTTTGCTGTGCAAAAGCTTTTACGTTTCATTAGGTCCCATTTGTTTATTTTTGTTTTTATTTCCATTTCTCTAGGAGGTGGGTCAGAAAGGATCTTGCTGTAACTTATGTCAAAGAGTGTTCTTCCTGTGTTTTCCACTGTATACCTTTTACTCTTACTACATAGTAAAAAACAAACAAGCGAACAAAAACGTTGAGCTACTACAAGTGAATCTTGCAGTGAACTGGTACCAACACTCCCCTCTTCCTTCCACATTTCGCACAGAACCACACACATATTAGTACTGAATAAATTCTTGAAAGTGAAAGAATAATTAAATGAAATCCACCAATCCTCCCTGTTCATTCATTCTGATATGCAGTAACCCTCACTGCTGGGAATCTCATTGCCAATCTATACTCCTCCTGCTACAAAGTTAACCTTCACCTACTCTTCCCTCCATGAAGATGGAAACAGCTGATCAACCCTCTTTATCCACAGGATACATTTTCAAGTGACTCCACAGCCTTCATTAAATAGTAAAAGGAGTGATTGCATCCTTGATAAACCCACTTACAAAAGGGCAAAGTTTCACAAATTAATCAATTTGCCTCTTTGCTAATCCTCCACATCAATGTTATTTCCGTCTCCATCCTCCACCTCAAAAAAGCCCAGGAAGGTCAGGGACCTGGTTTGCCTTGTTCCCCCTTTGATTCCCAGCAGCCAACAAAGCGCCTGGCACATAGAAGAAGCTCCAAAAGTATTTCCCAAAGTGAACAGAAATCTACCACGCATCACCTTTAGCTGTAGCTTCACTCTAAGAAAATATTACTCACTGGTAGAAAGCTCTCCCTAAATAATAACGATTATGACAATAACAAAGACAATAATAATATTAAAAAGCTAACTGAATGTCATGCTCTGTTCTGTGTGCTTTAATGTACTAACAATTTAACCCTCTGATGGGGCTCCAGACACACTGTTCCCATAGACAGCACCTTGGCGCAGTGTCTAATTTAAGCTGAAGGAGTTTAAGAAAACAGCAGAAGCAAGAAGATCACTCTGACAATCCCCTCCCCTTCTTCCCTGAAACAAATCATAAAACCCTCCTGTGGGAGGTGCCCTCCCTAAATCTGGAGGAAAGGAGCATCCTTATCTTCTAAGACAAACGGACACCAAGAGGAATCCTAACGAACAGGTCCGGGTTTCCCCCAGTTTACCACACTGATCTCATACTCCTTAACCTATCATATTGCTACACAACTGTCCACTCATCATCAAACCTCGCATAAAAATACTCAAGTCTGTTTCTTCAGGGTCTTCATTTCCTTATGAAGGCTCCTATGTCATGTGAAACTTATATTAAGTAAATTTGTATGCTTCCCTCCTGTTAATCTGTCTTTGACCCAGCCAAGGACCCTAAAAGAGTCAGGCAAAACTTTTTCCTCCCCTGCACCTCAAAACAATCATATAAAAGTTTTATGAAGTAGGTACCATTATCATTCCCAAAATGAGGAAATTGAGGCATGCAGCAAGCATGTCATTTTCTCTAGATAATGGGTCAAATAAGGATGAGAGTCAGGATATAAACCCGGATAGACAGGCATCGGAGCCAAAATTCTTAACATCTAACTGTAGTGAATCTGTTTATACTCCAAAGGAAGTGACAATGAATTCCTTCCATAGATTAGCTATGGTGTCTGTGTTTCAAAGAAAATAAGTGAATAACTGGATTTTTCAAAAAAGTTTTGAAAGTGTGCCGTTCAAAACTTCAAGAGTTCTTCATAAACAATCAGATATGTAACAAAAACATAAGGCTCAGCTGATTTTTCCAACATTGATGATCCACTGCAAATGGTTTGTTACTTTTCTCATCCTTACAATCAGCTTTTTACTGCTGTGTTTTTTATTAGAAGCCGCTGGGTTCAGGATGGAAGGACAAAGTGACAATGTAACACTAGGTGATTAAAAAATAGAACTCAAGTGTATCTACCTCCTGAAAAGGGAGAAAACTGGATGGGTGATCTTTCCCTCATATCAAAGATTCTTCTTCCCATGTAATCTACAGTCATTAAAGTGACTATTTACAAAAAGTAACAACGGTATCATCAGGATATAATTTCCTCTGTTTCTCCTGCCCATGGTTGATTGAATGGTGAGAATGAAAAGAAATTAGAAACCCAGGAGGACAGAGATAGTGACAGATGGAAGAGTATGATTCAGTACAATTTATTATTATTAAAATACTCTTGTTCCTATAGCAATAGCCTGTGTTTTATTTGTGTTTACCCTTTACTTTCCTTTGAAAGTATTATTTATTTACAGGCACATTTCCTCATTCTCTTTTTCTTTCCCAATGTTGAATAAAGCAATGGATCATGTAGAGTTCTTCAGTCTAACTGCTGAAAAGTCAGCTAGGAAAAAGTCTTATCGGCAAATAACTCACAAAGATGAAAGGAAAGAGAAGAGCTTTATTTAAGTCCTCTAAATGAAAGTTCAAAGATGAGGAGAAATAACTTTAAATCCACAAATAAACCATTCAAAGCAAGTAGTCCTGTATCATATGCTAGATTAGCAGAGAATGTTTAAGCACAGCAGGCCAACTGAGATATGTTACTTCCCCATGCAAGGAACATCCTCTCCCAGCACCTCTGACTGGCATTCTAGAATGTGTTCTAACACCACTTGCTGTAAGCAAACTGTTTTTTGAAGGATCATATTTTATATGAATGGTTCATACAAATACAGTATTCTATTCCATAATACAGATCTTATTTTAGTATAAAATATTTCTCCCAAAATATCTGAGTAGAACTGATACTTCAGAAAGATTATTGTATCCACTTATGATTTTTCCTACATGGCACCAGGAATATGCAAATCCCAGTATGTGAAGCAGAGTCTACGTGTCAGGCTAGTGGAATATTTGACATCATCTCTACTGCAAACTCAAGCATCTAAGGTTAAACAAGATGGAGAACCACACACACACCACAAAAACAACAACAACAACCACCAAAAAAAAAACCCCTGCTCATAACTGGCAAATAGATTTGTTTGTGCTTAATTACTTCTGCTGTAACCTCTAAAAGGCAATGCTAAGAGTCAATGAGCTTATCTAAAAGTGATTAGCAAGAACAAAAAGTGAAGCGAAGTTGGCCTCATAAACCATGAGGTCCAGAGGTTAATCATCTACGTTTCTCTTTCTGCAAACTGCTAACAAACCTGATTAACACACTAGTCTTTCCAAGTTTCTCAAACTTTTACCATTTTCACAAAGTCTTTCCATGTGCTTTCTGCAGCTGGCCATCACCAGCAAAGTGCCCCTTATCTTCTAGCCAAAATGCTCTGAAATGTCAGTCTGTTACATAAAAAGACAAAAGTAATCAACCTAAGTCTTTCCCTTCGCACGTTTCCTTGCACACATTTTCCTAAACTTCCTTGTCACACACACATGGGAGCCACTGAGTGTGCAATTTTTCCCCAGGGAGTCTGGGAAAGCACTACGCACGAAATCATTCTAAAATAAAAATAAGTACATGTGCCTAGAAACTTAAAGTGAATACATTTACATTTACATTCATAGCAGCCGGAGATCTCTCTACTACACACAATCCCTTCACTCTTTATCATCATGCTTCAAAGAAAACCGCACTTCATGTCAGAAACACGACTTTGAAAGGCAAGCATTAAGAATGAATCTGCACCTCTACTCTTGCCTCTGACATCTGACACTGCAGTTCCCTGCTTATATGTCCGGATCCTCTGCGAAATGGTGAGATCCTGGAGGGCAGGAGTCCTCGCTTCGGACTCATCTTTGCATCTCCAGTCTTTGGTTCAATGAGAGCGTTCAAATGTCCATTTTGACTTTCAAGTGGACTGATCTTTGTTTTTCATTTCTAATTTGACTCAAAGATTTCTTTGTTTTGAGTATGCTTGTGCTTTCTTCACTAAAAGTAAGTTGAGGAGTTTAGTATATGGAAAGGAGTTTGCAAAACTAGCCATAGTAATTTCTGCTAAGTGGGAGTGGGTGGAGGACACCAAGATTAAGAGGCCCATCCTAATGCCTAGCATTTTGCCAACTGAACGGTAATGTAAACTTATTACTGATAAGGGAGAGGATGAAATTGGTTGTAAGAAAACCTGGGTCCCATTTCAAATGAGATAACATATGAAAAATCTTATAAAATTATAGCAGGCGCCAAGTAAGAGCACTATACATATTAATTATTATTGTTATGTCAGGACCTTCTGGATACGCTCTTGTTTTTGAGACTACCTTAACTTTACCTCGTTTATTTCCCCTCACCGTGATATTCTAGGATTAATGACATAGTGTTTGTAAAGTGTTTTTAAATCCCTGAAGTGTTATAATCAACCCAAGTACCATTTTATTTATGCAAACTGTGTCTACTCAGCGAGTCCACTTAAACATCTAGGATTGGGATCTTCTGTCTCATAAGGCTTAATAAATGATTCCCTCTGGCTCTAAAAGCAAGTACTTTTTCAATGACAATGGGAGGGAAAGCAAAGGAATTACTCTGTGACATCTGCTGTGCAACGTTCTTCGAATGGCACATCTTGATAAATGCATGAGAGTCCTTGGAGAGTTACTGCACACAGTGAAGAGAGAGTGGTAAAAATCCCAGTATCTCTGAAAAGGAAGGCAGCACATGTTAAAGTCAGAAAAGCCTCAGAGTTTACGTCAATAGAAATCAATAGTGATGTGTTTAGTCCCTACTTTCCACGGTCTCTGATGGGGAGGCAAAATTAAACATGAATAATGAAGCTAAGGCAGGTTAAGTAACTTTTTAAAGCTAAGATAGCTAATAAGTAGCAGAATAAGACTGCACCTAAGCCATTAGCCTCTAGGCCCAGTGAGCTTTGTACTCTGTGCCCAACGTCTCTCCCGTGCTGGGGCCAGCCTGTGACAGCTAAAACCAAGAACATGAGGCTAGGTGGAAGGGCTGGTTCACAAAGGCAGCAAAAGTCCACACGCAGCATGAGGACTCAGCTTTGCCAACGGCTTTCTGCATGACTCATCACAAAGTTGTTGATACTCTGTTACCTGCCTATTACAGACTTCAGGTTATTTAAAAGTGAATGAAATAATCTATATAATTAATTAATCTATATAATTATTAATATTAATTAATCTATATAAATAATAGAGCAATTTTTTAAAGTGAGTGACATAATCTACACAATTTAAACTTCTGATAAAAATGCTATATGAACAATCCCAAATATTCTTCTTCTTATTATTATTAAATTCATCTAAATTGACGGGAAGAAAGTAAAACTGTCACCTTTATATAACTGTTCAACTTGCCCTTAGATGGAGAAACTCCCAAGATGCTCCTAAGCACTACCTACTTATTTATTTATTTATTTATTCTCACACCTGCATTTTATAACCCTTTGTCTTGTTGTATTTGTGTAGCATCCTCAAATTCTTAAAAGCATTCTCAAAACCCATTTTTTGAATTAGAATTTCCTGCACTTCCATTGCACTATGGAAGTACTTTAGAGCAAAACCCACAGGAAGTGAATTGATGCTTTACCTCCAAGTCATCATCAGGGATAGCTCTTTTCCACTTTACGTTCCACCTGATATGTTCATAGGCATTGACGACAACTTCGATTGCTTTGGGACAAGAATGGCAAGCCTGTATCACCTGCAGAGACACCATAGAGTTTCATCTGTTCAATGCACATATATGATTCATCTTTTCCACGCACAGAGACATCAAGACTTCATGGACCGATAAGCCTCTTTGGAGCCCTGAAATGCTTTTGAGAAGTCTCATGCCTTTGAGTATTCAAACACACTGTCAGCCCCCATGGTGGATGGGAGGATTAATAACATAAGACTAATTTCCTTCATCATCCAGGAGCAAGTGAAAAAGAGGTGCTAACAAAGAGGGTGGGGGCCTGACGAAATGCATCCCCTGCTCGTAAAAGCAATTTTGAGAGAGGCCCGTCTCAAAATACACTTCCAGCTGTCTGGGAAATTCTCCTAGTTCTACAGAAAATTTTATTAGCAAAAAGCTGAATGTTAGTAATCCAAGAACTCAAGCCTACTGGTGACTATGAGGTAAAACAAACTATAGAGTAACATGAAAGTTAACCAAAGCTGTCTTCCCAGTGCAGTGCTTGAAGAGGACTAATGTCACGTACCAAATCACCCTCACTGGTATTTTAACCTTCATCAGCAATAAAAGATCACATGAAGATTAGTTATTTCATTAGCACACTCTGTTCAACAGTTCATTGACTAACCAAATAAAACTGGAAAGCCGAGTCGAGGTGGCCAGCATTTCCATCAGGAGGCAGGAAGATTTAGCTTTAGGTTTTAGACTAAACTGGATATTTAGCCAACCTTTGATGTTACCATGAAATCCGGACATATCTGATTAATCAATCATGCAGCCTTTATTAAGTGACAATGGAGGGATATATGAGACATACCCCAAAGTAAAACACACTGGTTTCTGGTGAGAGGCTTACTGTAAGAATGAGAAGCAAAAACACGTAAATGAAAGAAGAGAAGATCAATGGAGATGTATGGTTGGTTCACATACATAAGTGTTAGATTATAGTGTTTGAAAAAGAGGAATTATAGAAACTCCAAGAGAGAGAGCTGAGTGAATTGCGCTAACCAGGAATGATTTCTTGGAGGAGATGAGTTCAGCTGTAGATCCTAAATGGTAGAAAGGTGCGTGCGTGTGTGTGTGTGTGTTATGTGCCTGCCTGCATACACTTACAGGCCTGTCTACATGTGCAGCATCAGCAAATGTAACAGTTGTGTTAAAAGAGAGGTACTTCAAAGGGTAAAACAAAAACACAGCTTCATTATCGCTTTCTCCTGCTCACACAAACCCACTGCCTGGAACCCTTCTCCACTCCTGGCATGATACCTCAGGCAGGACTCACACCTGTTTCTACTTAATTTTTCTTCTTTCTTTTTCTTTTCTTTTTTGCTGTACGCGGGCCTCTCACTGTTGTGGCCTCTCCCGTTGTGGAGCCCAGGCTCCGGCCATGGCTCACGGGCCCAGCCGCTCTGCGGCATGTGGGATCTTCCCGGACCGGGGCACGAACCCGTGTCCCCTGCATCGGCAGGCGGACTCTCAACCACTGCGCCACCAAGGAAGCCCTCTACTTAATTTTTAATAATAAAAAGTACTCCAGTCACTCTAGATAGGAGAAAAATGTCATTTCAGTAATAAAAATGTCTATTTTAGTTGAATAATTGAAACTCCAAATTTTATTTAAAAGTTTCTCCTCTCCCATAGCCTAGGCTTGTTTCAAGCTGCAGTTGGAAAGGAGGTATTTGTGGGTGTGGTATAATAAGAAATACATGTTTGGTCTTTGCCTCTGGTTCTTGACAAAGAGCTCCTTTCCACCATTTCAATTATGCTAATGAAGTGAGTCTTAATGGGGCTCCTAGAGAGCTTCATTAGGTGGACTGGTTACTGGAAAGACAAATCCTTCATTAGAGGATTGGAACGTTTACACACCTTGTCTCCTACCTCCAGGGAAAGAGTTTGAACTCAAACTCCAACATCCAGGGTGGTCTAGCATTGCATTTTTCAATGTGAGGTGGTAAGTACCCAATGTCTTGGGACTTCAGGCAAAACTGAGACAGAAGGATGAGTATTTTAATACCCAGTTGTGTGTATGTGTGTGTGTGTACCAAGGTCACCTGAATGAAGGGCCCATGTCAGGAAAGAACTAAAGTTAAGAGCAGGTAAGATGGAGTCAGCTGACAGTACACCTGGAAGGCCAGTCTGAAGAGCTTGGGATTGACTTAATAGGCAATAGGAAGCTATTATGTATTCTTAATAAGAAAGGGTTATATTCAATCAATTCATTCCATTGGGAAACCTTTATTGAGCACTGTGTTTAGCACTGTGACAGTAATTCTGAGTTTATGCCCTGCTTCTGTCTTCAAGGAACTTACAACCCAGTTGAAGATAAAAGACATAGGTATTTCAGAGTTCAGAGCAATATAATTCAGTAAATAATAAGTGGCTAACTTAAAGATCATCAGTGTCCATTGAGTACCATGAGCAAAGGCACAAAGGGAAAAACAAGGATATCAAGGGCAGGGAGCCCTGAGGAGGCTGAATGGGAGTGCACCAAACGGCTTCTCAGCTAGCTTCACCATTAGTCACGAGAACCGAAGCTGTGAGAAAGAATAAGTAGGGTTTAATGACTAATCAGATATAGGGAGTAAAGACTGCAACTCTGAAGCCTAAGATCAAGTACAAATAGGGGTACCACCGATGGAAATGAGGAAATAGGAAGGGCATACTAATTTGAGGATGGTCAGATAATGAGCAGGAGGATATTTCCTATGTTATGTCCTAATGTCAGTTAAAAATGTGCATGATGGATGCTCTAATGAGAAGGTCAAGATGGAGAGGGAGATCTGTGCATCATCAAGGAATGTGCTGGTTAGGTCAATCATACGCTAAATGGATATAAACGGAAAAGGTAGAGAACCATGGTCTGAAGCTTGATGCATCCTAATAGGCAGGAGAGAGGATGAAGGAAAAAAATTACAGCTACCATTTTTTGAGGACCTATCATGTGCCAGGGCCTGCGTTAAATCTTTGCATGTTTAGCTTGCTAAATCTTCAGACAACCTATGAGGTTAGTCGTATAATTATCTCCACTTCACAGATTTAAAATCAAAGGGTGAGAGAATTTAAACAAGGGTATTTAGCTAGTAAATGACAGAGATAGGATTCAAACTCAGGTCTGTGTGACTCCAAAAGTCAAAAACATGTTGAATAAAAATGGTGAGGGGCTTTCCTGGTGGCGCAGTGGTTAAGAAGCCACCTGCCAATGCAGGGGACACGGGTTCGAGCCCTGGTCCGGGAAGATCCCACATGCTGTGGAGCAACTAAGCCCATGCGCTACAACTACTGAGCCTGTGCTCTAGAGCCCACCAGCCACAACTACTGAAGCCCGTGTGCCTAGCGCCCATGCTCCGCAACAAGAGAAGCCACCACAATGAGAAGCCCGCGCACCGCAACAAAGAGTAGCCCCCGCTCGCCACAGCTAGAGAAAGCCCACTCACAGCAATGAAGACCCAACACAGCCAAAAATAAATAAATAAAATAAAATAAAATAAAATAAAATAAAATGGTGAGAGTGGGCATCCTTCTCTTGTTCCTGATCTTATAGGAAATGCTTTCAGCTTTTCACTGTTGAGTATGATATTAGCTGTGGGTTTGCTGTATATGGCCTTTATTATGTTGTGGTATGTTCCCGCTATGCCCTCTTTCTGGAGAGTTTTTACCACAAATGGATGTTGAATTTTATCAAAGGCTTTTCCTGCATCTATTGAGGTGATCATATGGCCTGGCCTCAGGAGGCATGGCCTCACCTGAGGACTGTGCCAGCCCCAACAAATAGAGCAACCAGAAGGGGCTCTACCGAATAGAGGTTTGAGTCAATGGTGTACTAGAAAATGTTCAACAACAGGCATTTTGTAAAAAAAAAAAAAAAAAAAGACTATGTATATATGTTTATAAGTATATTATAAGTTTTGCTAATATAAAGAATGTGAAGCCCTCAATTTACAAATAATAAAATACCCAATATAATTTATTTTCTATTCCATATAGCCAGTTGGTACTCTAAGAATGCTATCACTGATTTTTATATCAATTTTGTATAGATATGAGTTGTATTCATAGCCAACCTGTGTCTGCAATTGAAGCGTGCATGTAGTTCCTATGTTTACATTGGTTGACATTTTTATTACATTAAGGAGTAACTGTTTCACAAATGTGAAACAATGAAGACATATATTGGAAACTCACTCACTCATCAATGACATAAGTCACTTCTATGTGGAAGCGCTTAATAGTTTTTTGAATATTGGAAGCATATTTCTCAATTTTTTGTACTATTCACAATGTAATAGCTACAGACACCACACACTACAAATTTTTAAGTTTAATCTACATTAGTAACATTTTCTCCATCAATTTCTGAAGTCTAGACATCAACAAAGCAATAAGTTAAGGTCTGATTGGTAGCATTTGCTGATTTCTGTGGTGTAAACAATTGCATCATGGCCTATTTGAGGTCCCTGAATGTATGGTGGGGAAGATATGTATAGTAACATCATTATATAGTGTTTCCACCATATAGATCCAATATATGCAAATAATATCAGGAGCATAGATATGTAGAGTAAAATAATTGGCAGGTAGTGTGTTTTGAATATTTATTACCTTTGTTTTTAGTATACTTTGTTGTAGGTCTTTTTTTTTTTTTTTTTTTTGTGGTACTCGGGCCTCTCACTGTTGTGGCCTCTCCCATTGCGGAGCACAGGCTCCGGACACGCAGGCTCAGTGGCCATGGCTCACAGGCCCAGCCGCTCTGCGGCATGTGGGATCTTCCCGGACCAGGGCATGAACCCGCGTCCCCTGCATCGGCAGGCAGACTCTCAACCACTGCGCCACCAGGGAAGCCCTATGTTGTAGGTTTATACGACTTAATTTTTAAAAATCGTTGCATTTAACAATGCAAAATTCCTGATAATTTAACAATCAGCTCTCGTGAGCTACTGTGAGCCAAACTCTAGCACACAACTCCTTTTAATTGTCCCCGAATTTAAAAAGTGCAGTCATAAGCCATTGCAGACTAAATGTGTATATTGAAGCTCCAAACCAGTGAAGGCATCAGAACCATCCTGCCCAGTGGCTAGGTCCAAATGGGCACAACATAAATACTTGTTTAATGAGACGATCCATTCACATACATAGTCTGGGTACAGTGCACAAAGCTGACCTGCTGACAATGGCTTTTTCAGCCAGGTCTACTTAAATAAAGAGTAATTCCCTAAGGGGATAAGCAGGTGGGCTGGAGTTAGACATCCATTGCTGTGGGACCTCTGAAGAGTTAGAGTCAGCATTTCTGAGTATATGGAAAGTATGACTAGAAGGATTTCTCCATGGGTACAAGATGGTCAAGGTGGGCAGGTAATTTTTCCAGAGTCAGCATTTCTGAGTATATGGAAAGTATAACTAGAAGGATTTCTCCATGGGTACAAGATGGTCAAGGTGGGCAGGTAATTTTTCCAGAGTCAGCATTTCTGAGTATATGGAAAGTATAACTAGAAGGATTTCTCCATGGGTACAAGATGGTCAAGGTGGGCAGGTAATTTTTCCAGAACCTTGGTCTTGGGAAATTGAGGCAAATGGGGCTGCTCTTTTCTCTGCAGTTGGGATGAGGATGGCAGATATGTAGCTCTATGCAAAAGAGACAGACAAAACCTGAGGCTGACTAATCGCTTTGAACACTAGTTTATAAACTACCATAAGAGCATCATAGACTGTTAGAGTTGCAAAGGAGCCTAGGAATTATCTAATCCCCCTAACTTGGAGATGAGGAAATTGAAACCCAGAGAGGCACACAGTAAGAGAAAGCATGGTTTTAGGTCTTCATCTGAGTTTAGTGCTCTTTCAAATATATTCTGATGATCTTATTTTAATCCTTAAGTAAGGACCAGTGAAATGAATGGTTTAAAGACACAGATCCTATTGTACAGGTATTTAGAACAAGAAACACTCTTTACAAAGATATACAGATTGCCAACAAACACATGAAAGAATGCTCAACATCATTAATCATTAGAGAAATGCAAATCAAAACTACAATGAGATATCATCTCACACTGGTCAGAATGACCATCATCAAAAAATCTAGAAACAGGGGCTTCCCTGGTGGCACAGTGGTTGAGAGTCCACCTGTTGATGCAGGGGACGCAGGTTCGTGCCCCGGTCCGGGAAGATCCCACGTGCCGCAGAGCAGCTGGGCCCGTGAGCCATGGCCGCTGAGCCTGCGCGTCCGGAGCCTGTGCTCCGCAACGGGAGAGGCCACAACAGTGAGAGGCCCTTGTACCAAAAAAAAAAAAAAAAAAAAAAAAAAAATCTAGAAACAATAAATGCTGGAGAGGGTGTGGAGAAAAGGGAACACTCTTGCACTGTTGGTGGGAATATAAATTGATACAGCCACTGTGGAGAACAGTATGGAGGTTCCTTAAAAAACTACAAATAGAACTACCATATGACCCAGCAATCCCACTACTGGGCATATACCCTGAGAAAACCATAATTCAAAAAGAGTCATGTACCAAAATGTTCATTGCAGCTCTATTTACAATAGCCAGGACATGGAAGCAACCTAACTGTCCATCAGCAGATGAATGGATAAAGAAGATGTGGTACATATATACAATGGAATATTACTCAGCCATAAAAAGAAATGAAATTGGGCTTCCCTGGTGGCGCAGTGGTTGAGAGTCCGCCTGCCGATGCAGGGGACGCGGGTTCGTGCCCCGGTCTGGGAGGATCCCGCGTGCCGCAGAGCGGCTGGGCCCGTGAGCCATGGCCGCTGAGCCTGCGCGTCTGGAGCCTGTGCTCCGCAACGGGAGAGGCCACAGCAGTGAGAGGCCCGTGTACCGCAAAAAAATAAAATAAAATAAAATAAAATAAATAAATAAATAAATGAAATTGAGTTATTTCTAGTGAGATGGATGGACCTAGAGTCTGTCATACAGAGTGAAGTAAGTCAGAAAGAGAAAGACAAATACTGTATGCTAACACATATATATGGAATCTAAGAAGAAAAAAAAAA
The DNA here is from genome assembly GCF_011762595.2 of Tursiops truncatus. Classification (NCBI taxonomy): domain Eukaryota; kingdom Metazoa; phylum Chordata; class Mammalia; order Artiodactyla; family Delphinidae; genus Tursiops; species Tursiops truncatus. The sequence goes on from NC_047042.1 coordinate 47,101,675, forward strand.
AGGTCATGAAGAACCTAGGGGTAAGACAGGAATAAAGACTCAGATCTACTAGAGCATGGACTTGAGGATATGGGGAGGGGGAAGGGTAAGCTGTGACAAAGTGAGAGAGTAGCATGGACATATATACACTACCAAACGTAAAATAGATAGCTAGTGGGAAGTAGCCGCATAGCACAAGGAGATCAGCTAAGTGGTTTGTGACCACCTAGAGGGGTGGGATAGGGAGGGTGGTAGGGAGGGAGACACAAGAGGGAAGAGATATGGGAACATATGTATATGTATAACTGATTCACTTTGTTATAAAGCAGAAACTAACACACCATTGTAAAGCAATTATACTCCAATAAAGATGTTAAAAAAATCCCACTCTTTACTATTATCATTATAGTAATTATAGGCTGGATTTTGTTGAAAGTTCGAAATAATTCCCTTTCTAATGCAAAGATGTTGCTAATTATATGAAAATAGCATCCATCAGACCTCTATACACATCCTTCTCTAAAGACCTCCAGATATATTCTTTCTAGAAGGATGAGCCATGTTGAAAAGTATGCTGGAAATCAGATGAGTAATCCAAAATGAAGATTTAAATTTAAGAGTTACCAGGACAGAGATGACAGCTGAAATTAATCCAAGGCCTGAATCAAGAATATACTTGTACTGGAATTTTGAAAACAGAGAGCATGGGAAAGTCAGAAGCTTGTAATGAGGCTCTGCACATGGTTTAAGTGTCCACTCAGAAAACTGACCTGTGCTCTGCATTAATTCCCGGGCTACACTCACTCTTCATGGAAACCACACTGGTTATGTTTAAAGACACATTGCCCACCTACCCAATGCAGGTAATCTGTCCCTAGGTATTCCTTACCTCCCCCTTCCTGCCAAAACCTTGTACACAGAGGAGGTGTGGCTAAAAGTTACTCTCCTCCTGTAACACATTATTTACTTCCCAACTAGGGTTTCCAGGTTTAGCAAATAATAATGTAGGTTACCAGGTAAATTCGAATTTCAGACAGACAACAAATAATTTTTAGTATAAATATGGCCCCAATATTGCATGGGACATATTTATACTAAAAATTACTTATTAGTGATGAATTTCAAATTTAATAGAGCATCCTGTATTTTGTTTGGCAACCCTATTCCCAGCCCCTATTCAGAAACAGCTCAAACCAAGTTATGTATACAGGAATATAATTCATTCATAGTTCAGGAGCCCAACTTCACACATCTGGTGCTTCAATTTGCACCTGGCACACTCCCATATATCACCTGGAGATAACCTTTCATTAGGATAAAAAAAATTGAGTAGTTCTTAACCTTCAGTCTTTAGATGCACAAAGTCCAAAGCTCCCACTGCCACATTAGGTTTTGCTGACACTGACTAGCAAATTTTCTGCTGACAGAAGACGGTTCTCACAGCAGGAAAGGCTCCTTTTAGCCTGACACTCCCAGCTCTCTTAACCGACACGCCTAGCTTCCAGAACGAAGACAGCTGATCGTGCCTTCTTCAGGCCTCAGCAATTATTTCACCAGGCAACAACAAAAAGAGACCCTTAAGAGAGAGCAAACTCTAAATAATCACTCTATGATGACTCCCAGGAACCTTGACCATCAATTGAGGAAGAACTGGTGGACTCAGAAGGCAGAAGCTTCTGCTGCTTCTTTGTAAACCTGGGAAACAGAAAAGGCTCAATGACCTTCGCCTTCTGTGCATCTCTGGGGTCTCTATTCTCCCTTCCTAGAAGAACAATTGGACAAAAGGTAGTGGTGGCAACTGGAGAGACCTTAAGACCCTTCCCCTCATCATCTGACCCCTAAAAGCATAAATTAGAAAACAGATTCAAGATAAATCTCCCTGCCACCCTTCCAGTACAAGTGCCACCTGTAAGCCACTTCACCAGAGAAAATCTAAAGCTACCTCTGCCCTTTTATATTGATATATTTGTGTGCAGAAAGGTACTTAATGATCAAAGAGACTGCTTATACCCTGGGCTTCATATACAGAACTGTTCAACGGCAGAAATCACCTTTACCTCCCCGAAACTTTCACATATCTTTCCCTCCCCTAGAAAAACGTCTTTCTTGCCCTACAAGAAAACCCAATCTTGGTTCCTGGGGTGTCACTTCCTTCTGAATTATGCTGAGAGAAAAAAAAATCAAATGTCCTTTTGTACCTTGGAAAGCAATTGCAGACCCTATAATTCTTTTTTTCCCCTTAGGTAATTTATACATCAGCTTTCAGTGAAATACACCCTCTACAAATTTGCTTTGTATTTGGAAGACAGCATCTTCAGCTCTGACCTTGTTCCTTGTAAATAAGGAAACTGAATTCCCCATCCACAAGAGAACAAATCACTTTATCTTCTGGATAAATGAGTCAGTCATTTACTTGCGTAAAGATGACTTTCTCATTGGAAAGTCGGGTTGTGAAGTAGTTGTTCTAAATCACTTTATAGCATCTGCATAGTAAATTGAATAGTTTTTCTTTAGTTTTCCTTTGGAAGGGGGCCAGTTCTGTTATACAGTCTATTGGGTAGCAACAAAAATGTTTAAAGTACCAACCATCCACGAGTAGCCAACTGAATCTTAAATCTCTTTAGCATACAGCCAACCTAGAGGAGCTCAGAGGAGCAAAACAGAACTGAATGAGAAGATGGTAACTGTGGATAGAGTGTTCCCTGGAACACATAATTGTATACTATTCTACAGGAGAGTAGAGCCACCAAAGTAAGGCTGGTAGGAAAGACTCCTACAATGGACCAAGAGTACATTTTGGGAGGAGGAGGAAAGGAAATGATTTTGTTGAGTACCTACTAGTCTCAGTGATTTACATGTCTTACTCACTCCTCAGACAATCCTGAAAAGTTGATATTTTTCTCTTCATTTTCTCTTGGATCTGAGAGATTAAGGGACTTCAAAATCACACAGCAAGTAAATGGCCAAGCTAGAATTCATATCCATGGTTACTAAGCCCCTGTTCCTACCCCTCCTCGCCGTTATCTCTCAGAGAACTGCCTTTGTGAACAGGACCTGGGGCCTTCCTCACTTTTGCAAGACTTCTTGCAGGAACAGAAAATCCATTTAAAGGCTTGTTGCCCCTAGTCTGGCACGTCTTTAAAAAGCACTAACTTCACTTTCAATGCAGTTTTTCATCATAATTGTCCTACAAACCTCAAGAAGTTGCATCTCCAGGGGAGGAGTGTTCTGCTACCCAGAGCCACAGGGAGGCCAGAATAGCTACCAATCCTTTGTGCACAATAAGCTGCAGGGGTTCACGAAGGCAATGTCTCTAGTTCAGTGCTTTTAATATAGTTACACTCCCCAGCTCCACAGATAACATTGTGATAGGATTTCTTTCTAAAAGTAAAGTTTTCAAATGCTTGTGCTCTCCAATCCCAGAAGGGAATTCATTCTATTATACCAGAGGTCTAGCCAAGTAAGTTTGGCAAGGAAGTGAAAGAAATGTTTAGGAATCAGGCAGAGGGCATGTCTTTGAAGAAGCAATTGTTTGAGGTTGGGAACTTTAAAGATCCTTCCTGACTGGTGAAGACCACGTTGACTCTAAAACTGATGAGGGAGAAACGATGAACACCCTTGGGAACGTCTTCGGAAGGGGAGGCAGGTGTGCTCCTAGCTTGACCACTGCTGCTCTCCAGATCAGCAGCCCCATGCGGAGCCTTGTAGGAGCCGCTTCCCTTCACCTGTGAGCCAGGAGGAAGCAATCCTCCAGGACCAGGCTCACCCTCCACAGTCCAGAGTCACCTGTGGCTCCACCCCGCCAGCACCACACTCCTGGGGAGGATAGCAGCAGCCCAAACCCTTAAGTGGCTCTTACAGGGGAATGGGGAGAGGGTCTTTTACTTACTTTTGCAGAGACCTGTTTCATCCATAGTCAACCACCAGGGGGCTTCAGAGTAAAACTCAACATTTAATCTCTGGGCATTCTCACACATTGTCTCTCCTGGTTGGAAAGGCCCCTGTGGGTAAACCAGGCCCAGGAGCACGGATTCTACTGCTCAACAGATATGTAATGATAACAGTTATAGTCATCTTTTGTTTAAAGGTTGCCATGACCAGAAATGATAAACACTTCCTTTGTTTTAAAAAAGATTTTTTTGATGTGGACCATTTTTAAAGTCTTCATTGAATTTGTTACAATATTGCTTCTGTTTTATGTTTTGCTTTTTTGGCCGTGAGGCATGTGGGATCTTACCTCCCCAACCAGGGATTGAATCTGCACCCCCTGTATTGAAAGGTGAAGTCTTAACAACTGGACAGCCAGGGCAGTCATGGTAAACACTTCTTAAATATTATCTTGTTTCATTCTCAGAACAACCTTAGGAGAAGGATATTATTATCCATGCCCTCTGTCCTTCTCTACCCTCTTCCCTGGAAGGAAGGTAGCCTTACAGCATAAATATACACAAAATTATGCATTATGAAGTGAGCTGTATTAGAAAGAGATCGATTGTTTGTCTTCTAGAAGTCCCACTATGAAGAATGACCACTCTAGTGAGATGTGGGTAGAGAAAAAAGGGGAGGTAGTCCAAGGAAGAGATATTTATAGATGCAGGATGAAGGCTGAGGTGAGGAATTGGGGGGGAGACTTTGTGAGGACTGACAGTGACTCCAGAAAGAGTAAGAAAATGTTTGGCACCATCCTCTGGGCTCTGAGTATATGTGTGGTGTGCTATGAGTAACATTAATTTCTTTCTAGTGAAGGACCTGGTCTGCATATTACTGCCAAGGCATAAGCGTATATCCATTTCACAGGGAAGGAAATTTAGGCTCAAGCAAGTAATTTATTCAAAATCACACTCTTAGGTGAGTGGCAGGACCCAAATTTGTTTGACATCCCCCTCCAAATTCCATGCTTCTTTATTCTTGACATGCATAGCATGGCAAGTCTAGAATGAATGAGTTATGAGTGATAAAGCAGAGGTAACATTTTTAAATAGGAACCATTTCATATGTAATTTATTTTTATTTTTTATTATTTTATTTTTTTTTGCGGTACGCAGGCCTCTCACTGCCGTGGCCTCTCCCGTTGCGGAGCATAGGCTCCGGATGCGCAGGCCCAGTGGCCATGGCTCATGGGCCCAGCCGCTCCGCGGCATGTGGGATCCTCCCAGACCGGGGCACGAACCCGCGTCCCCTAGCATTGGCAGGCGGACGGCCAACCACTGCGCCACCAGGGAAGCCCTTCACATGTAATTTAAAATGCTGGGTTGTATACTCACTCTAGAGATTGTTAATATCTATTGTTTCAGCCAAATCTAGATACCAGTGTGTATGATCCAGAAAATGGATGCAAACTAAGCAGTAGATATTCATAGCTAAAAGCTATGGATCACTGTACTTTAAATAAAAGTTGCTGAATTTTTCATAGAATATAACCATTTGATTTTATTTCTAAGGCTGAAATATGTATAACAGTTCAAGTAAGAAAATATTCCTTCGATCCAACCTTAGCATGAAAAAGTATTTTAAAATTCCAAAGCCTACTGATCAATGAGAAAATTGCAAGGAAGGTGAGAATTAACAACTGAGGTCAAACAACTACCTTCAACAGTAGATTTCATGAATATTTTTTCAGGCCATTTAGGTAGCAGTCTTTCCTCAAAATTTATAGAGAAAATATAAGGGTTAAGCGTTGTCCTAATTCTCGACCTTTTCAGACATACCTTGACCAAGATCCAGAGGCAAAAACAAGTAACAGCTAAAAACTTGGGAGAAATATAAAATTTGGTTTGGGAAAAAAGAGAAGCCTTAGGTACAAGCTGATACGGAGATTTAAGGATTTAATAGGATGCATATGAGTTATTCCAGGTCAGGAATAAGCAGCAGAGGATTAGTTTCGAATATTTACCAAAAAGAAAAAAAAGTGGGAGGGACTCAGGAGGGACTCAGGGGTGGGAGGGGGCGGTGTTCCAAAATCAAAGAGACACCCAAGGAAGGGAGTGCTGTAGAATCTGCCTTCATGGAGATTTGCAAATACAACAAGAGCACTATTTCTGCCTAGAGCCTTGAGAATTAAACAAAATGACCTCTTTAGGTCTCTTCTTGTGTTGTGATCCTTTAGGTTTAAATACATTTCCTGGGCAATGTCATAAAACACAGCAGAAGCTGCTAAATCTAAGGGCTTAGGTTCAGGAGTCAGACAGACCACATTCTGAATCAAACATATGACTATTAACTTTTAATGGGCTTGAGCCACCCAGCAATCCTATTACACTTCCCAAGTCCATTTGCTCCCCAAGGTAAACATCTCACACCTTCACCTTTGCCCTTAAGTCTTCAAACCTCTTCTCCAACCACTTCTCATTCTTTACTGAGAAAATAGAAGCAATCATAAGAGTACTTGTATAAACTCTCATTAACATATCTACCAACAGCCCTGCATCTGGGCACACAGGCGCTGCCTTCCCTCCTGCTATGATGCATGAACTGTCTGTTACTAAGACCAACACCTCCATTTGTGCACTAGATCCCATCTTCAAGATGGCGCTCCAATAATTACCTGCAGCAAATTTTCTCCCCTTCCTAGAACACTCCCATCAGCCAACAAACATATCAGCCATCATTCCCTTCTAGCTACTCTTGCATTACAAGAAAATGCCTCAAACCCCTCACTGTTTTCACTTCCTTTTATCCCTTTTTCCTTTGAATCCACTTTAATTAACCTTTTCTCACCAGTGATCCACCAAAATCACTCTTGCTGAGGTTCCCAATAAAATCCATGTTGTCTAGTCCAATGGCAACTTCTTAGCCCTCATCTTATTTGAAATGCCACCTATATTCAACCCAGCTGATTCCATATCTTCCTTCCTCATGTTCTATCTTGGATTCAAGGAAAACATTCCATCTTGATTCTCCTCCTAGCTCAAGGACTTTCTACAGTTTCCTTCACTGATTCCTTTTCATCTACCCAAACTCTAGTTGGAGTGCCCCATAGCCCAGTCCTCTGGTCACTTCTCCTCTCTCTCTACCCCACTTCCACTGTGGGTCTAAGCCACCCTTATCTCTTATCTAGATAACTGTACTGCCTTTGCCCCTCTCCCTCGTAGAGTTATTCTCCAAAAGGCAGTCAAAAGGAACTTTTTGGAACATAAATCAGACTTTTTTTTCCCTCACTCAAAATCCTTCAGTGACTTACTCTCTCATTCAGAATAAAAAACCAAGGATATCAGCACAGTCTACAGGGTCATATATATGGTCTGCAAATCACCCTCATGCTTCTCTGACTTCTCCTCCTCCTTTCTCACCCCACTTCAGGCACTCTGGCTTCCTCAGACATGTTTAGTCCTCTCCTACCTCAGGACCTCTGCACCTGGTTTTCCTTATATCTAGAATGCTCCCCCCACCACCACCCCTGCCCACCCCCAGCTATTCACATGACTTGCTCCTTCATATGCTCGTTTTCTCTAATTAGCCTTTGTAAAACAGCACATATATAAACACCAAAGAAAGCCCACATTCTATTATTATCTTTACCTTGCTTTACTTGTCTCCAGAGCACTTAACATATCAGAGTATATTTATTAGTTTGTTGTTTTGTTTTTCCCACTGTCTCCCACTAGAAAGTGTCTTCCATGAAGGCCTTTGTTTGGTTCATTGCTCTACCTCCAACTCCTAGAACAGTTCCTGGCACAAAGTAGTGCTCAGTGAATACTTGTTAAATAAATGAATGAATGAGTTTGACCACTTACTCTGTGTGACTTTAGGAAAATATCTGAATTCTATCACCTTTTAAATGAGGATAATGCCAGCCCCTACCTCAGAGATTATTATAAAATAAAATTAAATAATATGTATCAGCCTATTTAGAGCTCAACAAAGGACATTATTGTAACACTATTATTTGTTATCCTATTCCTAATCAACATAATCTTCTGAAATTTTCTATAAAATTAAAGTTCCAGGACATTATGAGTATTACATAAAATTTTAAGGAAAAAAATTACTTAATCTTTCATTAAAACACTGACAACCAAGAGAAAATTCCTTACTGAGATCACATAAATCATTGAACTCATCATGTCTACATTGGAACTTTCTGTGGGTTGTCTATCTGGAATTTTCTGCGTGCTCTCCCCTTAAATTCTTTAGTGGAACTTTTCTTTCAACTAAACTTCACACTGCAGGACTTCAGACAAGTCTCTGACATTTTACCAAGGTAGGAGGTAGAACTTGGCTGTGAATTTAGTAAAACTTCTATCAACTAGCTTTCTGTGACCCTACATTAGTTAGCTGGTTTATACATAAAACTCCTGTACTGCATGTTAATTAATTTTTTTTAAATGAGTGAGATCCTAGGTAAATTATCATTTGATTTCTTTAAGGTGAAATGCATTTTGGTTTCCAATTTAATGACCGTCATCAACCTAATGCAAGACTCTCTCTTTTCCATGTGCCTAGAGAACCCTTTATTCCTCTACCTTGTCATTTACCACGGAATATTAAAGTTATCTCTTTATGTGTTTGTCTCTCTCACTAGATCCTAAGCTAATTGAGGACAGTTACCATGTCTTAGTCACGCCAGTATTGGTAATATCTGGTCCCTCCTAGCCCATTAGAGATTATCATTAAATACTGTTTAAAATAAAGGCTGTGCAGTGTCATACTATAAAGCTAAACACTAGCACCAAATGAACCAAGGTTGAATACTGGCACTGCCTCTGTGTGAAGTCAGACAAATTAACTACTCTGTGCCTCAGTTTCCTCCTCTATAGAATAGGGGTGATGATATTATTTACCTTATCAGATTGTTACAGAATTAAATAAATTAAATTAAGAAGTGTAAAATGCTTATAACAGTGTGCTTAATAAATAGGATTCATTATAATAAATATGACTATTAGTTCTTAATAAATGTTAGCTTTCATTAAACTAGAAAACCGAGTGGCCCTTTCATGTCTACAAACTAATTCCAGAGCAGGCTCAATCATCTTTAGAGCAGACATTCTGCTTAAGAGACGGCAAGAGGGTGCCTGTGTCCACACCATTCACCTCTCCTGCAGATCTAAAGTGGCCTTCTGATCTTTTTCACTCAGTCCCCCAGGAAGCCACTACCAGTTCACTGGTGTTCACACAAGCCATGGAAAATTATCTACTATCTTGCTCTCCTTCTTTGCTCTCAGCCCCAGATTTCAAACAAACTTGGACTAGGACGAGATAGGTAGGGTTATATGTGTAAATGGAATGTCAGATTGTGGATCAGAGGCAGCCCAAAGACTCAAGCCTCAAACAAGCTTGAGTTACTTGGAGATTTCAGACCAAGCCACCCTTTGCGTCCCCATTACCCTGCTGACGACCCAGTTCTTCACTTGGTGCCCTAGGACGCAGCCTCACCTTGTGGAATTGTGGAGGGTATATTCGAGCCGCCCCATGGTTCAACAGCAGCTGGTAGCAGATCTCAGGCTGGGCGGCAGGTCGCACGGAGGTCACCTTCAGCACATACTGGATGGCAGCACAGCCATTGATATCCATGAGATTGGCTTCTGCACCAGCTTCCAGCATCATGTGCATGAGCACGTGGTCACAGTTCCAGGCTGCCTTGTGGAGCGGAGTTTTAAAGTCGTCATCCCGGGCGTTGACCTCGGCCTTGTAGTCCAACAGCATGCGGCAGATGAGGTGATGCTCCCTGCTGAACTCCTGCTCTTTAAAGCGGAGGGCCCAGTAGGTTGCGATAGCCAGTGGGGTCTCCATGTGGGCGTTCACACTGTCCACTATGGCCCCGTGCTCCACGTAGAAGGCCACCAGCTCCGGGAGGCCGAAGTGGGCAGCCGTGTGCAAAGGCGTCTCCTCATCCTGGTTGTTGGTCTTCATGTTCACGTTCGCCCCTAGAAAGGGAGAATGAGGAAGACAATTATTTAAACATATTTTGTCATTTTCCACAAGGTTCATTAAACAGGCCTTTTCTCGCTGCTTCCCTTTGAACCTCTTCCGCGGTATACCACCCATTTTTCCAAGTTCCATTTCTAGACCCCATGGAAGCCACTGCTTTGAAACAACAGCGCCACCTCCTGGACAACCAGCAAATGTACTGAGGTGATGGGAGAGTGGACCTGAGAGCAAACGATTTCGGCTGGGAGGCTGGAGCACTGTCTAGAGTTATAGTTCCTACCCCTAGGTGGATTTGGAAATACAAAGTGATTCCGATAACCAAGCAAATATCATTAAAAATGAAGGTTATATCACAATCTTGGAGGTTCATACATGTAGCTTTAAAAGTCTTCAGTCTCTTGATGAGATTTCTTCAAAATCATCTTTTTCTTTTCTTTCAAGGGAACTAAACCTAAATGTTTGGTCCAAGGGAACTTCAGTGGTATGGAAATTGCTCAGCCCTCTGACTGAAAACTGACAATATTAAGCTGCCGAAGTCTGTGAGGCTCCTTTGGAATACAACTGGGGCAAAAACACAAAACACAAAACACTTTGAACACCAAACTAGACTAAGGGTTATATTTTGAAAGGAAAGGGATAGAAGCTAGTAAAATAAAATACTCATTAAAAGAAAGACAATTAAAGACTGTATGTAACACGTCCAATTTATGGTTGACAAATGCTGTTTAGAAATACAGATTATTAGTGCTTGGAAATCTCCTTAGAAATTATTTAATCCAACCCACTTATCTAACAGACCAGGAAACGGAGTGAATTTTATTTTTTGATAGGGAAGTTAGGGAAGTTAGGGAAGTTTGATAGGAAGTACTAGAATGGTCAACTTGAGAAGCTGAAATTTTCCTTCTCAGCCTAGTTTAATTGGGGTGAGCTAAATGACCCCAGGGGGCCTATTTTGTGATCAAATCTACTGGAAATTTTTATAGTTACTTCAAGTATAAATCTGGAAATACTTTTATTAGTATCATTATTATTATTATGCCAGCAACTAATATTTATTAAGCACTTGCCATGTACAACATTCTGAGCTACATGCTTTTCACATATTGCCTCATGGAATCTTTCTAGCAACCCTTTGCAGGAGGTGCATTTTTTCCCTGATTTTACAGATGAAGAAATTTGTTTTTAGACTAATAACCATACCAAGCTAAGAAGCAATAGAACAGAGGTTTGAAAGCAGACAGCCTGGCTTCAAAATCTCTCACCACTGTGCTATTCTACGTCATTATTTTCCTAAAAAATTTTTTTCTGTACTTTGCTCTCTTTGGGTATTTGAAAACTTGAAAGTAACAGAGAAATAATGTTGCATTTTGTTAATTTAAAAAATCTGTTCTCTGTGTGTTGCTCCTTTATGCCCTTTTTTATGGCACCCTGTGATCATATGGAACACATTTAAGAAAGGCAATACTCCTACAAGCTTACTCGGTGTCAGAAAAAAGCCACCCCTCAGTGAGGTTTCTGAAAGCACATTGCTCTGTAAACTCAGAGCCTATCTCTGCTCCTAACTTTCAGGAAGCAGAATTATAAGTAAAACTCATCCCTCACAACAATCTGCCCTCTGTGTTCATCAGTATTCAGCCCTGGAGAAGTTCTGGGTCACATCTCCCTTCAGGTCAGCACTTCTTTGCTCTGGAGTGAAATGCGATGAATAAGAATGTCTTCCCAGAAGCTAATGCAGGGTCACTTCAGATGCTGGAGAATTTCCAGTAAGAAAGGGAATCAAAGGGTCAGGATGAAAATTTTATAGGCCAACTTGGAAGTAACCACGTCCTTTATTTTTTAATGTACTTGGACATTTACAATGGATCCCTGACCTCTTGCTACAACTAGATATACTGCGTAGTTTCCTTTTCTGAATAGGAGAGCCTTATTTTTATATTTGAATTGTGGCTTTGAGTGTAACTTTTCCAGGGACTACATAAAGTAGGATGATTTGACTACTTTTCTATTTTAGATTTTGTGATTCATTCAAGAAATTAGAGACCATAAACATAAATGCTTGGGAACTTAAAAAAATATATTTTTAATGTGAAAATGCAATGTATTAGTTTCCTAGAGCTGCCGTAACAAAGTACTGCAAAGTAGTACCGCAAACAACAGAAATTTGTTCACGGTTCTAGAGATTGGTAGTGAAATTACAGTGTTGATGAGAGTGGCTACTTCCGAGCGTTTTAAAGGAGAATCTGGCTCATGCCTGCCTCCTAGCTTCTGGTGATGTCCATCAATCCTTGGTGTTCCTTGGCTTGTAGATGCATCAGTCCAAGGACTGCCTCTATCTTCACATGGTTCTCTCTGTGTCTTCACATGGCTGCCTTCTTATGACACCAATCATACTGCATTAGGGACCCATCCTGCTCTACTCATCTTAACTAATTACAGCTGCAACAACCCTATAACCAAACAAGGTCACATGCTGAGTTGCAGGGGATTAGGCCTTCAACATATCTTCTTTTGGGGGGAAGGGAGGTGATACAATTCAACCCATAATATATAACATGCATTACGTAATATATAAAAATATATATGTGCAGTTTAAAAAATATTGTAAAGCTATCACTGATGTAATCACATCCCAGGTCCAGAAATCAAACACTCCCTGACCCGGAAAAGCCTTCTACTGTCCAATCTATCCTTCCACCTCACAACTCCACCATCCTGCTGGAGGTAATATTATTCTGACTTTTATGATAATCATGTCCTTGAATTTCTTTATAGTTTTACCACCCTTGTATATACCTCTAAACAAGATAGTTTAGTTTCACTTATTTTCCAACTTTATATAAATGTAATAATCAACACATATTCCTTCATGACTTGCTTCTTTCACTCAACACTATGTGAAAATGATCTATGTTGTGATGTCTAGCTCTTGTTTGTTCATTTTATTGTGTTCTATCTCACCGTACAAGTAATACTACTACTGACAGACATTTACAGTTTCAGACTATTCCAAACACTGCTGCCATGAGTATTCTTGTACATTCTTGTACCCTGGTGCTCATGGGCAGGGTTCATGGGGTGCTATACCTATGAGTGGAATTGCTGGGTCATCGGGTGTGCTTATCTTCAGCGTCATCAGATGGTATCAAATAGGTGTTGTACCAGTCTACACTCCCATAAGCCATGTGTGAGGGTTCTTATCAACATTTGGTATTTTCATTCTATTTAATTTTAGTCAGTCAGATGGGTGCATAGTGATATCTCATTGTTTGAATATTTATTTCCCTAATTAACAATTAGGTTAGACATATTTTAATATTTTTATTAAACAAATATTGCTTTTTATTTACTATTATAAAGCATTTCCATATCGTTATATTATCATTTAAAATATCATTTTAAAATAATGACATAATATTCCATAGTGAGTTTACCCTCCTGATGGATGTGAAGACTTTTTTCCAAAGTTTTGATCTTATGACTAATGCTACAATTGATACATTTGTGTGTAAATCTTTGGATTATTTCCTTAGCATAAATTCCCCCAAAATAGAGTCATTAAGCTGAAATATCTGAGTTATTTTAAGGGTCTTTATGAATAATTGAGGAAAGTTATATTTATCTATATCTCTCTATATTTATATACATCTCTCATTGATGCATGAGTGCTATTTTACTCACCAGTATGTAGTTACACAATTTAAAAAATATGTTTGCTATTTGGAAGTAAAAAATGGTCTCTCTTTTTCTTTTCATTTGAATTGATTTGTTTATTAGAGTTTGAACACTTTGTAATTATTAACTAGTAGCATTTCTTCTTTAGTTATTGTCCAAATTTTTGTCCTTTTATACTCTGAAGCCTTTCTGCTTTGTTTACATTTATATGTGTCATTCATTAAAATAATATTTAAGCCTATGCTCTCATAATTGGTATACATTTTTTATCCAGTTTATTTTGATTTTTCTTTAATACAACAATGTAAACTTTATATGGTCAAATTCTCCCTTTGTTTTTTTGTTTTTGCTTTTGTTTTTGGTATTAGAATGTCCTACTCCTCTCAGAGGTTTCATAACTTATCCAGATTAATTATAATTGGATTTTTAATAGATTTTAAAAAATGTTTAACATTTAATTCATGTGGAACTTATTGTGGTGTACTTACTGATTTAGGAAGAATTGATATTCCTATAGCATAGAGTCTTTTCATGTAGGAACATGGTCTGTTTCTCTAAAAAGTTTTCTTTACATTTCTGTAAACTATGCCCCCACAAAATTTGTAGCAATTTTCATTTTAGGGAAGACGGGTAAATTATTTCTGGGGTAAAGTAAATTTTAGTGAGAGAAGGCCCTTCATGAACCTTCTAATTTATGCAAGATGGACTCCAGAACTAGTCTGAAATGGTTGCAAATTAGATGGAGAAAAATTTTCATTTTCATTGCCTGATAAAGAACAAGAACTTTTCAGATTTAATCTGTGGGCAAAGGAGACAGAGATTTGGTTGCACTGAGAATATGATGAAAAGGGGACATAGGATAAGAATTGCACAGAAAGAGTGGGTGCTGGCCACAGAAATGGTACTGTGATACTCCTGAAGCCAGGAATATAGGGACACACTGCCAGTCAACATTCAATTTTTTCTGTTCTTCTGTACTGTATGATAGTATCCATTATTACCCTCCAACAGAGAGAATCAATTTCATGAATCCTAGTTATGAGACCTCACATTTCCTTACTTCTTTTCCCCAATAAAATTAAACTGCTTCCAAGTGCCCATTTGTTGGCTTGGCTGATCTTCCGAGATCAGTCATCATGTGGCTCCCTCTGCTGGGCTTTTCTACTCCCTACATCCTAAGAGTTGGCCCTCAGAGGCATCCTCTTCAAAGTATCCACATTCCCTCACAGTTCTGTCACGTCAAAAGCTACGTGAGAGTGGGGGCAGGTCTCTGTAGAAACTGTCACCTCTCCATCTTCCCACACTCAGGGAATCCACATCTTTACTTCATCCCTAAGCCCGCCCTGCCTCCCTCCCTGTCCTAATGAACTTGATTTCTCACAGAGCCTGTGTGTAAGTGGGGAGGTCAGTGGGGAGATGGAGGAGGAGCCTAGACCAGTGCTCTCAACCCTTTCAGGCATGCCTTTCCTATTCCGCGATGAAGTCGAGAAATAATATCATCTACCTTCATACATAATCTTTTAAAAATAAACCCAATGCCTAGCTAACATGTAAAGGCAGAATGAAAGTAGTTTCTAATAATTTTAGCTACATAGTTATGATTGCCACAAATAATATAAATTGCAATGATATAGTGTAAATTTTAATGTGTTATTGACTATACTAGATGACACAATGAAATGCTTATTTGCTTGAATCCATATGTGGACTCCTAGTAGCTACATCACTGAACTGACACAGGTGTTTTGTATTGTAATTCAAATACCACAGATGTCATTGCCGTAATGAATGTTATTCCAAAATGAGGAAATAAATTTTGGTCTGGTTTTGCCTTGATTTGTAGCATAGTTGCATTTCTGGAAATTTCCATATTTATTTACAATTCAAAAATATTTTGCGTTTATATGTAAAATGCAGTTAGGTTAGAAATCTACTGTGTTACTACATCTAAATATCTGTTATTACATCAGCACTAAATCTAAGATTTTTTTACAAATTATGGAAGAATTAAAAAAATACAGAAAATCTCAGAAAATATAACAGACATCTATATACCCATATTTGACAGATATTAATCTTTGACATATTCTCTTTGGTTTTCCAAGATAAAATTTTACAGGAAAAAACCAGCCCATTTCTCTTTTATTCCCTCCCTTTCTTTCTCCTCAGAGATAATTATTATTCTAAAGCTGACTTTGTCATTCCCTTTAAATTTTTGTTCTTTTATTACTCACATATGCATCCATAAGTAACTTATATACCATTATTTTGTGTTCTTAAAAACCATGTAAGTTGTACTCACTTTTGCAACCTGTTTTTACCAGCCACATTATGTTTTTGAGCAGAGAGCTGATTTTTTCATTTCAACTGCTGAACAGAATTACATTGCATAGTTAAACTACAGTTTAGCCATTCATCTACTAAAGACAGTTAAGTTGTTTTAGCTTTTTCGTAATAACAAATACCTTTCATATCATGCAGGAGTTTCTTTAGAGAGAGAAACCGAATTAGTGGGTAGTAGTATACAAACATTTTCATTACATTAAATTATACTCATCAGTGGTTGTGTCAATTCAAATGTCAATCGGTACAGTTTAAAGGTTCAGCATCATTTCCAACACTTTGTATTGTCACACTGTTTAATGTTTGCCAATTAGATGGTATGAAGTGATATTTTGATTTAATCTGCATTCCCCTGGTTATCAGTAGTGTTTTCTCATATGTCTATGGGGGCAACAAGATTTCCACTTGTATGAATTGCCTATTCATAGCCTCTGCCCATTTTTCATTGAATTGTTTGTGTTTTCCATATTTATTTTTTAGGATATAAACAAGATCTTTGTGGAGAAAATGCCTTTACTGAAGGCAAAGGACTTAAATGGAAAGTTCTGCTATGTTTGTGGATAGAAAGATTCAATAGTATAAGGATGGAAATTTTTCCTGAATTAACCTATAAATTCAATGTAATTCAAACATTTTTTACATAATTTTCAAAGAGTAAAGAACAAATCAATTTTGTAAAAAAAAAAGTAAAAGAATGAGAAGGAAAGAAGAATGATGAAGAAGGTGTACTTATCTTACCCGATATCCAAGCAAACTATAATTAACACCATTGGCGGGAATGTAAATTGGTTCAGACTTTATGGAAAACAGTATGGAGGTTCCTCAAAAAAGTAAAAATAGAACTACCATATGATCCAGTAATTCCACTCCTGGGTATATATGAAAATGAAGAAACTAATGAAAATGAAAACACTAATTTGAAAAGATACATATGCTCCAATATTCATAGCAGCACTATTTACAATAGCCAGGACATGGAAACAACCTAAATGTCCAACAACAGATGAATGGATAAAGACGACGTGGTACATATATACAATGGAATATTACTCAGCCAAAAAAAGGAACAAAATTGGGTCATTTGTAGAGATGTGGATAGACCCAGCATCTGTCATACAGAGTGAAGTAAGCCAGAAAGAGAAAAACAAATATCGTATATTAATGCATATATGTGCAATCTAGAAAAATGGTACAGATGAACCTATTTGCAGGGCAGGAATAGAGATGTAGACGTAGAGAATGGACATGTGGACATAGGGAGAGGGAAAGGGAGGGTGGGATGAATTGGGAGATTAGGATTGACATATATACACTACCATGTGTAAAATAGATAGCTAGTGGGAACCTGCTATAAAGCACAGGAAGCTTAGGTTGGTGCTCTGTGACGACCTAGATGGGTGGGATGGGGTGGGGGAGGGAGGTCCAAGAGGGAAGGGATACAGGTATACAGACAGCTGATTGACTTCACTGTACAGCAGAAACGAACACAACATTTTAAAGCAATTATACTCCAATAAAAAAAAAGTTTGAATTATTAGCCCTGAATGTTCAACTTTTGAATTGAGACTGACTTGTGAGACTTAAAGTGACGATGTAACTTTTTTGTACCTAAGAGTTACCAGAGAAGACACAGACCCACCTGAGTTTTCCTCTCACAGTAGGGGAGAAACTAGACCCTCTGAATAATTTAAAAAGACACTGGAAAACAAAAATAACATTGTTTTATGAATACATCCCATGATCCAGTTAATAGTCATGTGTCTAGTAAATTTTTTAGACAGGGCACCTTTTAGCATATTTTCTAAGAACTCAAATATTGGATACTATTTTTAATTGTCATCACACATTAAAAATAATATTCTTGGGTAATTTTCTCCAAAATATTCCATAAGTCCATTCTACTCTTTTTCTAATACTGAACATCATGGAGAAATGGGAGCCCACCAAATTTTTTGTTCCTTTATAAGCAATCTACTTTTTGTTTGTTTTTGTTATAGTGTTAAGTGATAGTGTTAAGTTTCCTACCTTCCTTTATTTACTGAGGTATAATTGACTTACTATATTAGTTTCAGGTATACAACAGTGATTCGATATTTCCGTAGATTACACACCATACAAAGTTATTATAAAATATTGACTATATTCCCTTTGGTAAACATTACATCTCTGTGACTTATTTATTTTATAACCGCTAGCTTACACCTCTTAATCCCCTTCACCTATTTCACCCCTTCTCCCCTCCCTCCCCTGTGGTAACCAGGGGAGGTTCTCTGTATCTGTGAGTCTGTTTCTATTTTGTTATATTTGTTTGTTTTGTTTTTTAGATTCCACATGTAAGTGAAAGCATACAGTATTTGTCCTTCTCTGTCTGACTTATTTCACTAAGCATCTCTCTCTCTCTCTCTCTCTCTCTCTCTCTCTCACACACACACACACACACACACACACACACAAACACACACACACACAACAGAATACTAGTCTGCCATAAAAAATAATGAAATCTTGCCATTTGTGAAAACATGAATGGACCTGGAAGGTATTATGCTTAGTAAAACAAGCAATCTACTTTATATTTATTCACCTATTTGTATACTTTTACTATTTTTATTGTTGAAAGTTGATGTCTTATTAAAGATATATCTAGGCTCAGTTTTTTTTTTATTGATTTTACCAGGAACCAAACCTACCCATTTCATCTCCACATAATTATCTGTTTTCATACAGGAATTTTTTTCTTTATCCTGTTTTTAAGTTTTGGTCATATTCAAAAAGGAAACATTTCTTTATGCATTGAAAGCTATAAAATATATTTTTGCTTAAAATTTTCATCACCCACTATCAAGTTACAGTCATTGATAAGAAAGCCCCCCCTCACAATTTTTTAAACCCGAATCCTCAAATGCATGAGTGAAAAAGTGGTAAATTACTCATGGCATTCTTTTTAACATTGCCTTTAAAAATTACACTTCTCAGGCTTCCCTGGTGGCGCTGTGGTTGGGAGTCCGCCTGCCGATGCAGGGGACACGGGTTCGTGCCCCGGTCCGGGAGGATCCCACATGCCGCGGAGCGGCTGGGCCCGTGAGCCATGGCCGCTGAACCTGCGCGTCCGGAGCCTGTGCTCCGCAACGGGAGAGGCCACAACAGTGAGAGGCCCGCGTACCGCAAAAAAAAAAAAAAAAATTACACTTTTCTTAGAAAAAGTGCTAAAACAGGGTGAACAGTAGTTAGTCTCACTGATTATAGTGGCCTGCAATATGCATGAGAACAGAAGGAAACTTGGAGAAAACATTATCATGGGTTATAATAGTAAGGATTTGAGAAGGAATTTTCTTCAGTTTATTAACTTCAGGTAGAAATTTAGAATCCTCAGTAGCTACTTGTTTTGTCTGAAATTCCGTCATCTCCATCAGCTTGAACTTCACCTGCCTCAGTTCAAAATCATGTTTGCACAGGCTTTTGTGCAGTGAAATCACAGTTGTTCAGTGTTCTTTTATGAAAATATTAATAATGCCTGCTATTTTTCAAGCACTCACTAGGAGTTTTACATATGTCTCACTTATGATTAACAGTAAGCATTCTTTAGAAACATCTGTTATTCAAAGATTATACTTCTTTTTTCATATTCAGGACTTTTTTTCCCTGCAAGTTCTGAGATTGTTTCTCTTCTGCTTCTTTGTCAAGGATGCAATTTTGTGCAGTGTCAAGTTTGTTATTAACTGTCACCAAAGTAGCCTGCTTTGTTCTAGTTTCAGTTTTGCCCTTTCAATCTACAATCTTTGGCAAATATATTTTCCTGTATCTTTCACAGTCTTATCTTAAATGAAATCTTAAAGGAAACACCATTTCCCCTAAGGCCCCATCCCTATATAACCACATTCTCCAAGGTCTGGAGTTGAGGACTACCTCCTTCTAGATCAACAGTGGTGCTTCTGAACCATTACTCTCTCAGCTTTGTGTACAACTCCTCATCAGTTAAGGTTTATGTCACCCAATGAAGTTACTCTTTATCCCTTTTCATCTGCGATCTCACAAATTCCCAGTCACTCTTCCATTTTCAACAAAGACATAGGTATCTGGCTCAGTCTTTATTTTATCTCTGTCCTGACATCACCCTGCAATACCGTTGCAGATGATGCATTCAACACATTTGCACTCACAATTCCTAAATCTTCTGGGGCAGATTGCATTACCGTTACCAAACATCTCATTGGTCCTTCTTGCAGTGGCTTCCCTGTTGAAGGTTCATACACCTCTACCCTGTTGAACTCAGTTTGAAATATGGGTTCTTGTTGCCCAGTTGCATCTCTATCCTTCCCTTGGTGAAGTTTTTCAACTCTTTCTTGATTGCCAATATATTCTAAATTTTCCTTAGGCTAGGACTTAATCAGGATAGACTAAACTATGGTGTTGTAACAAGACTCAGATCTCAGTGGCTGAATGCAATAAAAGTTTATCTCTCACTCTCACACTGTCTACTGTCGTTCCAGAACCAATGTCCTCTATTTGACCTCTCAGAATCCAAGCTACCTTGATCTTCTGGCTTCACCATCTCTACCTGAGGTTTCCTCCAGTATCACAACATCATGGGGAGAAACAGGTTTTAAATATCCTATGGGGGCTTTACATTGCCTAAACCTGGAAGTGGCTCATTTCTTCCGTTCACACTACATTAGGCAGAAAGGATATATGATCCTGCTGAACTGCAAGGGGACTAGACTAGAAAGTCTTCCATGAGCCTGGAGGGGAAGAAAACTAGATATTGATGAGCACTACTTATTTCTACCGCAGCTGACTTGAGTTTCCGTGAGTAACAGTAAGACAAACAAACAACAGTTCTGACTGAGTCAACAGCGACGTTTACCTTCTCCCTTTCACGTTAGGGAAGAGGGGTCTCTCCTCCAGTTCAAGACAAATAACTCCATCTTTGCGACTGACCATCTTCCCAACAGTCAAATGTTGCTCCACAAATAATATCTCTTTACTCCATATCAAACAGCTCTCTCTCCATCAACTTTTTGTCCTCCTCTTATAAGCATACTTAAGTTTCTCCCAATCCTTTTCTCCTGTTTAACTACCTTCCAATTTCTTTTGATCTCTTTTTAGCCAGACTTCTTGAAAGTGTGGTCTCTGCTTCCTGCACCCACTTCCTTACTACCTATGATCCCCTTGGTCCAACACAACCTGCCTTCTGTCCTCACCACTACACTGCTCTGACAAAGGTCACCAGTGGCTTCCAATTGATCATTCCTATCTACAGTTTTCAATCTTCATCTTACTACACTCCTTTGCTGCATCCAATGGTGTTGACAACTCACTTCTTAAATTCTATTTTTTCAACTTCCCTGGGATGCTTTCTCCTCCCTCTCTGGCTATTCCTTCACTATATTTCTATGATTTCTCTTCTCCTCAATTCCTAAATTGTGTTGTTTCACTTGGGTATCATTCAGTTTCTGCACTTCTTACTGTATGTAACTTCCTTGAGCAGTCATAACTACTCTTTTCACTTTATTTATGAACAGATGGCTCTCAAAATTATACGAACAATCATATATATAACGGACTTGTATCTGGAATATATAACTTACATCTCAATAGTAAAAAGAGAAGTAACCCAATTTAAAAATGGGCAAAGTATATACACAGTCATCTGTACACAGAAGATATATAAATGGTCGATAACCACATGAAAACATGCTCAGTGTCATTAGCCATCAGGGAAATGCAAATCATAACCATAGCTTGGGGGCTTCCCTGGTGGCGCAGTGGTTGAGAATCTACCTGCTAATGCAGGGGACACGGGTTCGAGCTCTGGTCTGGGAGGATCCCACATGCCGCGGAGCAACTAGGCCCATGAGCCACAACTACTGAGCCTGCACGTCTGGAGCCTGTGCTCCTCAATAAGAGAGGCCGCGATAGTGAGAGGCCCGCGCACCGCGATGAAGAGTGGCCCCCGCTTGCCACAACTAGAGAAAGCCCTCGCACAGAAACGAAGACCCAACACAGCCCAAAATAAATAAATAAATTTAAAAATAAATAAATAAATAAATACTCCTGTTCTCTGTTTAAACAAACAAACAAAAAAACATAGTTTGATACCACCTTATGCCCACCAGGATGGCTATGATCAAAAAAACAGATAGTATAAGGGGGAGGGGCAATATAAGAGTAGGGGAGTAAGAGGTACAAACTATTAGGTATAAAATAAGCTACAAGGATATATTGTACAGTATAGGGAATATAGCCAATATTTTATAATAACGATAAAAGAAGTATAACTTTAATAAACTGTGAATCACTGTATTATACACCTGTAACATATAATATTGTATATCAACTATACGTCAATGAAACAAGCAAAAAAGATAGTACCAAGTGTTCGCCAGGATGTGGAGAAATGGGAATTCTCATACACTGATGGTAGGAATGTAAAACGGTACAGCCACTTTGGAAAACAGTATGGCAGTTCCTCAAAAAGTTAAACACAGAGTTACCACATGACACTGCAATTGCATTCCTGGGTATTTACTCAAAGGAAATGAAAACAAATGTCCACACAAACATTTGTATGTAACTGTTCATAGCAGCATTATTCATAATAACCAAAACATGGAAACAATCCACATGTCCAGCAACTGGTAAATGGATGAACAAAATGTGGTATATAAATACAATGTAATATCATTCAGCAATAAAAAGGAACAAAGTACTAATACATTGTTTCATTTCATCACTTCAAAAATCATTGAAAACACTACGCTAAGTGAAAGAAGCCAGATATAGAAGACCACATATTGCATGATTCCATTTATATGAAAAGTCTAGAATAGGCAAGTTCATAGAAACAGAAAGTAAATTAGTGGTTGCCTAGGACTGAGGTGGCGGGGAATGCGAGTTGAAGGAAAATGGAGGGTGATTGCTAAGGTACAGTTTTCTTGTTGGGTGATGAAATGTTCTTAAACTGTGGTGGTGGTTGCATAATTCTGTGAAAATACTAAAAGCCACTGAATTGCACACTTTAAAATGGATAAATTTTACGTAAGCGAATTATACCACAATAAAGCTGCTAAAAAATATATGACCAGTCTTGGGCTGACCCCAGAGTTTCAGATCTATATCTACAACTGCATTCTGAACAAATTCAGTTGGAAGTCCATTGAGCGCTAAAACTTACCATGTCTTAAACTAAACTCTTTTCCTTCTTATTCCTGTTACTCATGTAAGCTATATTTCAATAAATAGCAATGCTATGGCTCCAGCAAATCAAACTGAAAGTCAGAAATTCACCTTCCATTCCTCCTCCTTTCTCACTCCCCTGCCCCTTTTCATCAGTCACCAAGTGTTGACACTATAAATTCCTATCCTATTACTACTGCCTAGTTTGTACATTTGCATTTCCCCCATAGGCTACCATGTGCTCAGATTCATCTTCCATAATTCTGAAAGTAATTTATTTATTTATTTATTTTGACAGTAATGTATTTAAAATGCATACCTGACCATATTGCTCTATCTCTTAAAATCCTGTAATGGCTTTCCATTTTCTATATGATACAGTCTAAGCTTTTTGCCATGAGAGATAAAGCCATTCAAAATCCAGCTCCTACCTCTCCAGCCTTCTATCCTGCTGTCCTTTGTCTCACACTTTGCTTTAATTACTGAGCATCCTGTAGTTCTGTGCAAACGCCTACGTGCCTTTGCTTATGTTGTTTCCTTGACCTGAAATGACTTGAATTTCTTCTTTGACTAATTAACTTTACTCCTCCTTCAAGGTCCTGTGCCATGTCTTCTAGAAAACCTTCCCTTACCCCCCGGCCGTGCTACTTGTCCCTCCTCTGTAAAAAATTTTATCTAGAGTGCTAAGGAAGAACAGGTTTGGATGTCTTGTTCCTCGATTTAAGATCCTTGAGAACTGATGCAATTTTTATTTGTCTTTGTGTTCCTAGAGCTTGGTACGTTCATTCATTCAGCAAATATTTGTTGAGACACTACTATGTACCAGCTTCTGTTAGAGGCTCTGGGAAGACCATAGTAAATAAGACAGTGTCCCTGACTTCATGTACTTTACATGCTAGCGAAGAAGATAGACAAAAAATTAACTCATATATTTATGTGTATATATATATATATATGATAAAATTATAGGTAGTGATATGTTGTGAAGAAAAATAAAGCTGGGTAAAGTGATGGAGAATGATGAGGGAAGAAGGTGAAGCTTTTCACGGAAAGGCTCTGACTTTCGTGCAGCAAAGAAGTAAGCCACCTGAACAACATGAAGAAAAGCTTTCCCGGCAAAGGGAAAACAGCAAGGGAAAAGGCTCTGAGGTAGGTAAGAACAACCTTGATTTGTTCAGAAAATGCAAAGACCAGCATCAAAAGACGTGAGTAACAGAGGGAGCGGTAGGAACTAGCATTGGTGAGGCAAGCAGGCACAGAAGGTCACAGGAAAGACTTTAACTTACATTCTAAATGGGGGAGGAAGCACTGGGGGGGTGAAATGATCTGATTCACCTTTTGTAAAGATTACTTACTCAATCAGGCTGTGCGGAGGGTAGACTATAAAAAAGGAAAATGTAAAAGCAGGAAAATTACTGGAGGTCTGCTATTGTAGCCAAGAAGAAATAAGGTGCCTTGGGTTAAGGTGGTCCCATCGTGGGTGGTTTGAAGTGGAGATACCACTTCCAATGGTCAGACCAGAGATACATTTTGATAGCATCAACAGGTCTTCTGGGATTGAGGTGTGAGGGAAAGTGAGGCAACACAGATCCCTTCTAGGCTTTTGGCTTGAGCAACTGACAGAACGGAGTTGCCATTTATTAAGACAGAGAGCATTAAGGTGGACTGGAAACACAGTTACAGTCTGGACATGGTCAGCTTGAGATGCTTATTCAACATCCAGTGGAGATGGATTATATATAGTCAGATAGGTGAGCTGACGTTCAGAGGAGCGGGTCAGGCTGGGAGATACAAACCTGGGAGTGAGCACCGTTTGAGGATATTTGAAGTTGTGAGACTAGATAAGATCACCAAGGTGAGTTTTGATGGGAAAAGCGTGTCTGACTGAGCCCTGGGCCCCCCCAGCTTTTTAAACGTGGAAAGGAGAAACAAATCCAGGAAACAAGACTGAAGAAAGGGCAATGAAGGAGTAGAAAAACAGCCTGACTTTATAAATGGCCATTAAACCAAGCTATTTATCACACAGTCTGTTCTCATAACCAGTTTCTTCTTCTTTAACAGCTACCTGTATTTTTTTTTAAAACGTACTGAAAACAGGAAGCAAATATCACAAACTATTTCCCTCTATCTCCTGAAGCGAATCTTTTTCATATCAAAGCTTAGCAGCCAACTCCTCCGATTATTGCTTCTCATCCCTTGGGATGCAGACTTCTTTTCATAGAGCCCATGTTTATTTATTCTTCTGTTTATTTTTAATTTACTCAGCCTTAAGGAAAAGACACCTTTCTAGACGTGAACAATCCACATGCAGGCACTGAGCTCAGTCACCTTATTTTTATTTTGTTTTTTATCTTTTTGATTCCAAGAAAAACATTGATTAAAATTTAGCAAAGTAACCATAGATAAGACTGAATAACTCAGAATTTGGAAAACATACTATTATCATATTATTTTGCTCTCATCTTGTGGTGCTCATGAAATCAGACCATATCTTGTGACTGGGATAATGTTTTCACCGAAGGAAATGAATGCTGCTATTGTCATTCAACTGACAAAGAGGTTAATCTTGGGGAAGACTGTTGAGCTTTTGCGGGTTTCTTTTTTTTTTTTAAAAGGAGAAAGTGAACGATGACTTCTTCCTCTGTCCAAGGACAAAATTCTGTTTGCTCTGGCCTCAGAAAAAGGGGAGGCCTGGATCAGCCTCAGGGGTGGAGGTGAATGGCCCTGGCTACATGGAGGCAGGACTGGAATGAGAAAGGGAGATGGTGATGTATTGATGGGAGTGGTAACCCCACTCCCGAGGCAGAATAAGGTGGGCGGGGGGGTGGGCAGCAAGTGGTGGGTTAGGTTAGCAGAAACCAACTGCATGAGAAAGAATTAGTCAAGAACAATGGGCCTTCCCTTTGCGGTGGCTGCAGGGCAACAAAGCACTGGTGATGAAGCCCTCTCTGGAGCAGCCAGCATACTGGACCATGAGTGAGGATTCCCTTAGTCCAGAGGGAACACCTTTCCACATCCAGTGGCTTACAGAAAGAACAATTGCTTGAACAGAGGTAAGTCACTGCTGGGGAGTCGTACCAGGAGAGGGTATTCAAGGGAGAGACTTCCTGCTAATACAGTCTGTAATGGATTAGAGTTGTTTTACCCTGGAGCACATATGTGTGATATTGTCTGTATCCAAGCTGGTGAAACTAGAGGTATGACTACATAAAGGTTTGGAACAGCCCCTGGGGTTGATGGATGGGGGAAATTATTGCCCCGAGCTCGCTTTGCATTTCTGCCTTTATCTCTGCTTAGGTTTCTTAGAGGCCATGTCCCCTTCAAACTTTGGATGGAATTAAGCAGAGGGCTTCAATCTTTCTGTTTCTTGCAGAAAGCAGTTGCAGAATTATCTTTTCCTGAGTTGTCAGGGTAACGTTCCTTCCCTGTGGGGCAGTGTATTTTTCAAAGACCCCCAGTTGGACTTCTTGTTACCATCTTCACACTTGAGAGCTCTGTAAGACAGGTAGTGACTAATCATCTGAGAATACAAGATCTTCTCTAATTCCTGACATGTTACATGCTGTGAGTTGTATTCTCAATGGATATAGACTGATGAAGAAGTTAAGGGGAGGAGGAATTTGTGAAGCCAGATAGTGAACATTAGAGTCAACTTCTTTCCCTAACCCTTGGGGGGCCACCTATCCTATTTTGTTTAAGAAGGTATACTATGTAGCATCTCCACAAAAATGTATATCCCAATCCAGTCCCTCCGATGATGTAATTAGTAGAAATTTCATTCATTCTTTGGTTTATAGTTTGCTGATATATTTAATTTACATAGCTGTGGCTAAATGGTTTTTTGTTGTTTGTTTTTCTGATAAAAATCTCGATTTATTTTACAATCATAGCCCATGAAAGGAAGACAATAGATGTATTTTTCCTAACTCCAAGAGAATCTGAAGAGTCCTTTATACTTGTTGAATTAATTACAATAAGATCAGTTATAGTTTGATGAGTTAATTCAAATTGAACTTCCTGTAACAAACAATGAGGAAATAAAATTTCTCAAAGCAAACAAGTAAAGCAAGCAGCATTGTCTCAAAATTAAGGATAATATAACAATAAACTATTGTAGTTAAAAATCAAGATGTAACTGGTGGGGACTTCTCTGGTGGTCCAGTGGTTAAGACTTCACCTTCCAATGCAGGGGGTATGGATTCGATCCCTGGTCGGGGAGCTAAGATTCCCACATGGCTCACGGCCAAAAAATCAAGATGTTAAAAAAAAAAAAAAACTGAAGCAATATTGTAACAAATTCAGTAGAGACTTTAAAAATGGTCCACATCAAAAAGAAATCTTTAAAAAAAATGATGTAACTGGTGAACTTTTTTTTTAACATCTTTATTGGAGTATAATTGCTTTAAAATGGTGTGTTAGTTTCTTCTTTATAACAAAGTGAATCAGCTATACATATACATATATCCCCATATCTCCTCCCTCTTGTGTCTCCCTCCCACTCTCCCTATCCCACCCCTCTAGGTGGTCACAAAGCACCGAGCTGATTTCCCTGTGCTATGCAGCTGCTTCCCACTAGCTATCTATTTTACATTTGGTAGTGTATATATGTCCATGCCACTCTCTGTTTTTTTTTTTAACTTTATATGTTTGTAGATAGTCACCAGTAAGCAGGGATTAGGTGTATTAGCTCAGGTGTGTGTTAGCTCAGAAGAACCCTGCTGTGTCAAACAAGTAATAACATTGGTGATACAGTAGTACCAGTCATCAACCAGGATGCCCAGGGTGAGGAGGGGAAAAAATGAAGTGAGATGGGGTTGGGACATCTGGATTGAGAGAGGTGTAAGGACCTGGAGTCACTATGTCAATGAAGATCTGGTAAGGTGTAAGTGAGGGGGTGACGGCTGAAAAGATAGGAAGTGAAAATAATGGAGCAATGTCAAGAGCCAGGATGCGATAATGTGAGTGGATGGCTGAATCGGAATGGGATGAAGGTTGTGAGCGTTGAGGAGGTCCAGGAGCTGTGGCTGAGTTTGGGTTGGTAATCTATGTCAGAATTGGAATCCACCCCTGATGATGGAACTAGGGAAATGCACCAAAACTGCGGGACAGATGACCAAGTCCTCAATAGGAAATGACTAGCATTACAGTTGATGGCAATCCTTATAATGGGTAGAAGGTGAATGTATTAGTTCCTGATTGCTACAGTAACAAATTATCACAAATTTAGTGGCCTAAAACAACACAAATTTATTATCTATGGCTCTGTATGTCAGAAATCTAACGTAGGTCTTAGTGGGTATGATGGTTAATTTTATGTGACAACTTGGTTGGGCCACAGTGCTCAGATATTTGATCAAACATTATTCTGGATGTTTCTGTGAAGGTGTTTTTTGGGTGAGATTAACATGTAGATCAGTAGACTTTGAGTAAAGCAGGTTACTCTCCACAATGTAGGTGGGCCTCATCCAATCAGCAGAAGGCTTAAGAGAAAGGACTGCAATCCCTAAAGAAGAAGGAATTCTGCTCCAGACTGTCTTTGTCTCAAACTGCAACTTTCCTGTACCTCTGCAATCTCATGAGCCAATTCCTTAAAACAAATCTCTCCTCTCCCTCTCTCTGTCTGTTGGTTCAGTTTTTTGGAAAACCAATAAAAGTGTGCAAAGATCAGGAGTCATTGTGGTTCTCTGTAGGAGAATCTGTTTTCTTGGGTTTTCCAGCTTCTAGAGCCCACCCACATTCCAGCAATGGTGGGTATAATCTTTTTCACATGAAATCTTTCTGACCTTCCTACCATAGTCACATTTCCTCGGACCACAGCCAAAAAAGATTCTCCAGTTTTAAGGAGATGGGCTGACTCAGACAGTCCAATACCATCTCCCCACCTCAAGGTTTTTAATTTAATCACATCTTCAAAATCCCTTTTGCCATATAAGGTAACATATTTATAGATTCCAGGGATTAGCATGTGGACCTCTTTGGAGGGTCATTATTCTGCCTACTGTAGTGAAATAGAATTTGCCCTCAGATGGGAAACTAGAGGGAAGACTGATGTACACAAGGTTAAGTGCAATGCCTGATGCACCAAATGTGAGTTCCCCTTCTAGCTACAGACTCCAATCTCATTCTTCTAAGCCATTATTTGCCAAAGCCTGTGCTGTGGCATATTAGTACTGTAATATTCATTAAAAATAAAAGCACTGTAGTTAAATAAATTTGTAAAATTTGTGTCCCTTGGTGTAGTCACAATTCACATTAGCATATGAAGGATTCTGAAAAGTCCTATGGTGAGGAAATCTGTCTAATTTAACATGCATTTTCCCAAACTTATTTGACCTAGAATCAGCTTGGATTATTATCAGTATCCCCATTTGGTAAATGAGGGCTGAGATTCAAAGAGGTTAAATCTTGCCCTCCCTCGCGTAGGTAGTGAATGGGGAAGGGGGTCAGAATTTGAACCCAGGTGATCTTACGCAAGAACCTACACTCTTAAGACTATACTTGAGTTCCTATTTTCATATCAAGTCATATTTGAGCTCCTTGGCTTGAATACCACCTCTGGTCTAATGGGCTGTGGTGGGGAAGGATCCAGTGCTACAGAACTTAACAACTTAAGCCTTCCCTTCATCAGGAGCTGTGAACTAGGCAGCTCTAGAAGGAGCTGAGGAAGCAGCTGGTTTATTGACTGACATGTCCAGCCTACAGCGGAGACAGATTCACAGAACAGGGCAACTGGGCAGTCTCAAGATTAAGTTACATTATTGGCAGGATTCTGAATAGCAAAGGAGAGGCAGCCCCACCTAGTGGAAAAAGCAGGTGCTCTGCATTGAGGTCAACCTGCATTCAAAACCTGGTCTTACCATTAAGCAACTCGCCTAAAGCTCAGTGCTTTAACCTGAAAATGGAAATAACAGTATTGCTCTCATAGGACAGTTGTGAGGATTAAATGAGAATATGATAAAATGCCAGGCATGCAACAGAAATGCCATATCCAGTTGTTGTTACTATTATTATTAAGCTCAAGCGGACCTTTCCCCAGGGCTCTTATACAGTCTTTTCCTCCCGCCCCAATCCAGGTTAATTCAACTCTGCTTGCAAGAAGTGGATTTACTTCCTGCCTTTACCACTTGGTGCTTTGCTTGGCATGGCCCTCTTAACTGAAGAGAGTTTCAGAGGGCTGCCGGTACTTCTAAGGCACAAGGAACCAAGGCAAAGGATGCTCTAGGGGCCTCCCCACAAGTATTCAGCCCTCAGTGGCTCTCAGTGGGGGTTGGCTAATACCTCTTCTGACTGCCAGGGAGATGTTTTATCTCAGAAAAGAGGGGATCCACTTTATTCTCTTCCCATTAGCTTTCTAATTAGTAGAAACTTTTTCAGGAAGCTGGCGTATGCTAGAATCTTAGCCTCCAGTTCTGATGCTTTTGCCACTTCCTCTATTTGGGTGTTTTCTTCGTTAATTTAATAGAAAACTGAGATGGAAGCCCCAGGCTCTTGTTTGATTTAACCATTTTACCTCCAAATCGGCCCTGGGAGTCTCCTATTAAAATTGTTTAGATTATCTTCCATAAATCATTACTTATGGAGATTACAAAGAAAACACTTACGTTTCTGTTTATAAAGCTGATATCTTTTGCTAAATGGTGTTTAAACTGTTCAGAAGATAATAAGATCCAGCCTCCTCTAAGTAAGAACAAATTAGAGAAGTGATGATAGAAAAAAAATAAAGCAGTGCAAGCCCAAGGAAATTTCATCCTTCAATTTCTGGTTTCAGATGCTGCTAGTTATAAAAACAAAGATAAAATATCCAGACAGAAAACTTACAACTCAGGTCACATATGGCCTTTGATAGGAGAATTTAAAGTAGAGAGAGCCAGTCGGAGAAGGAAACCTATAATACTAATGGGAGAGAGGGCTAGAATTAACACTTTCCTGCTGAAGAAACACTTGGGAATTGTCTGGGGCAGCAGTAAGCAGCCCAAATTTAAGAAAATAGACTTAGGATATTCGTATAGTTGAGACCAAAACAACCAGTATTTGAATTAAAAGAAATGGCTAACAGCTAAGTTTCGTGACAGGGATATTTAACTTGTACCCAGTTGTTTCCATATATTTTAAACCTTGCTATATTAGAAGCAGGAATTAGAAATTGATCAAATTAGAAATTGATCAAATTGCTGTATTAGAAGCAGGAATTAGAAATTTATCTTTTTAATGAAAGAATTTAATTTTAAGGAAAATGAATTAATGGATTTTTAATATATCTTTTTCTATCACTTATCTACACCTTTGTTGGAGCAAAGCCAGAAAACCCAAATAAAGGCATTATACTTAGAAGAAAAATATCAGCTTCTGTGTTAAGGATCTGCTTTGCAACTCTAGACCTTCTTTTTTTAATTTATTTTTTAGCATATATGGAAACATGTATATGTACATGTACCTATACTTGCATATAGCGAGTTTTCTTCTTCACGTCTTTTTTTTTTTTTTTTTTTCTGGTACGCAGGCCTCTCACTGTTGTGGCCTCTCCCGTTGTGGAGCACAGGCTCCGGACGCGCAGGCTCAGCGGCCATGGCTCACGGGCCCAGCCGTTCCGCGGCATGTGGGTTCTTCCCGGACCGTGGCACGAACCCGTGTCCCCTGCATCGGCAGGCGGACTCTCAACCACTGTGCCACCAGGGAAGCCCTCTTCACCTCTTTCAATTAAACACACGTTTAATATGCCCAGCTATCTTTTCGGGTTTTTTTTTCCAAGAAGAGCCTTTAAAATCATCTTATGATGGTGAAATTTTTTTAAGCTAATGCAATTCTAATACAGCATTTAAACTGCTCTTTTATATAGGTAGTCACCTTAGCACAAATTTTTCTCCTAATTTTTCAATTAGCCAAAAGTCCCAGAAGAATAAGCAGTATGCAATTTTCAGCAAGACATTGTAGGACCACCCTGGAGCCCAATTGGTTAGAACGGAGCCTGGTTAAATTCTACCAATCGTGTTAGCTGGGGCCTTATTTAACTACTCTGAGCTTCCAACTCCTCATCTATAAAATGAAGAGAATAATATGAATAATAAGAACAATCTCACATGGTGGTTGTGAGGATTAAATGAGACATTTTATTTTGAAGTACCTGACATTCCACATCACAGACACTTATATGTTTCTTTCCTTTCCATTTTCCCCTTCATATGCATATATACCAGCAACATCAATTTCCTTTATATGTAAAGCCAATGCTGTTAACTTTATTAGGCTAGATTTTCCATTAAGCATTTATCCTTATTCATTAGCTAGGAGGACTGATGCACAAAGATATTAAATTATTTACTCAAGTTTAATGAATGAAATTTAAAACCTTTCTCCCCTGCTTAACATGAATGTGCCCTTTTCAGTATGCAGAGCTTTGTTGCGTTTATTCAGAAGCTATTGCTAAGTGCTTAGTTTGAAACACAGGATTAATGAGCCCAGAGACAGGGCGCTGGTCACCATGGCAACCAAGCTAGCTTTGCCCTATTCCTAGCCGAAAGAAGTGATGCGGGATGCTTAACTCTGGCCTGCAGTATATAGCTGGGTGTCCTTTTTTATATCTCTGACTCCCCATTGATGCTTCCAATTTTTCCCTAATTCTCTTGAAAAAAAGAAAAAATAAAAAGAATATCACTGCTTCTTTGCGGCTCTGTTTTTTCATCGATACCACCTACCTTCCTTCCTGAATACATTTATCTCCCCATCAGTTTCTGAAGACTTTGGCACCTGACTCACATGATCCCTCTCCACACAAATTCTGGGTGGCTTTAACAATCACTCGGATGACCACTTACTGCCCTGTCTCTCAGTTTCTCGATCTCATTCTCTCCTGTGACTTTCTCCTCCTTTCCGATCTGGTGGCTCCCACCTGTAGACATACCTGGACTGAGTCATTACCCTGAAACTGATCAGTCTCCAGAAATCACGAATTCCCAAATCCAATTCTCTGACCAAAACTGCCTATCTTTGTACCTTGGTTTCATTAGAACCCCTCTCTGTGATCTCTTTGTCCATTAGACGGTCCTTATACTCCTTCCCTCCCCTTCCTATCCAGCTGAGTTCCATTCTCCATCATTTCAATCACTCTTTTGCCAAAACTTTAAACTACCTCCAACACTTCATAGCGCCTGCCTAGTGCTATGAATGAACTTAATCCTGAGTGAACCCAATTCTCTACTGTCTCAGCACCTGCACCCAAGCAGCTGCGAACTATATGGCAAAAATCACTACAGATGCAGTGCCACCTGTACAAGATCGGTACCACCATAAAGTCAAACATAAAAACGCCACTGGGTCCTTGAGACTGCTCAGCAAGCCAATGTTTCTCTACTCAACTTTTTTCCCCACTCTCCACCATAATAATTAAAACCTTTTTAACTTCCTCAATCTTTTAACCCTTTTCCCTCTCTTTTCACTCTCAGATCTCCTCACCTCTACTTTACATAGAAAATACCTTTCAGAGGGAAACTTCCTTAAAGTCTGACTACCCAGTGTCAACTCCCATCCTCTCTCATTTTTTGCCTTCAGCTACAATAGAACAGGTGTTCTTCTCTCTAGAGTCAATCCCTCTGCCTCGTTCTAGATCTCATTTCCCAAACTTCTCAGAATCCTCATACCATAAACTATCTCTCCTCTACACTCTGTCCTCAATATCTGCCTCCCTAGTGAATTCTGTCATCAGTTTCTTAAATGCTCAGGTTTCTGTTATCAAGAAGAAAACATTTCTCAGCACCTTTCCCTCTTCATCTGCCTTCTTGCCTCCTCTTCACAAACTCTTTAAAAGTCTTGTTCACACTCAGACTATCTCTTTTTCATTATCAGTCCTCTCTGTTCTGATTTCTGCATCTTCACTCAATTGATTGCTACAGTCTCCTTCCACGTCACTGAATCCAATGGAAAATTTTTAACTCTCAATGTACTAGATTTCTCAGTACTATTTGACACTTCTGACTTCTCCCTCCATCCCAGCTTGCTCTCTTCATATGGGCAAAGAATAACGCAGAGTTATTTTGACAGTAACAGTCATGGAATTGCCCTGGTTCAAACACACTTGTCCTCCCTAGTTCTAGTACTTGTTCTTTATTGAACATTCAATAAACAATCAACAACCAATCTGTATTATGCATGGGCTATGCTGAGCAAAACTCTGTTCTTATGAAACAGAGTTTAGTGAGGGGTGTAGCACTACTAAAAGGATTAAGCAAATAAAATATAGGTGCCACAAAGGAAAATTACAATGTGCTATGAGAATACAGAATAACATTGGGACCTAACTTAGTTTAAGGGAATTCAGGAAGAATGATCTTTGGAACTGATGTCTGAACTAAAGCCTTAAGTAGGAGTAGAAGTTAGCTCAGCCAGGCAGAGCATTCTAGAATGCATGTATACCACATTTGCATTCCAAGTCCTCTTCCCCACCTGGGAGCCTAGAATACTGGCAACCAGGCCTTGGCCCTCCAGAAAGAAGCCAGGTAGAGATTTCTTTGGAGAATCTGACCAGCCTAAGAAAAAATATCTAAAGATAATATGTCACCAAGTCCTCAAATTACAGGTCCCATTAGATCCCCTAGAGTGAAGTCAACAGTCAACTAACCCCACTCATACACGTAGATTCCAAATCAGTGTTTAGTCACTCAATTTTAAATATCAGCAGACAGCCAAAGATTATAAAACATCTAAGGAAAACCTTTAAGATGGTAGAGACAACAAGAAACTAAGAAAAATAATCGGGAGTAAATCTCCTAGAAAGTAGAGCATTAAGATAAAGCAATGTAAAACAGGAGAGACAATATAAGACAGTTAGAAGAACAGTCCAGATGGTACAATATGCAAATAATAGCAACTCAAGGAAGAGAGCATACAGGAAACAAAAGAAAAGAATTCAGGTAAGAAATAATTATGGAAGATTTCTCAAAACTGAGAGACATGCACGTTTGGGGGTTGAAAGAACCCAGTACTACAGGTGAAAATCAACCCATCAAGGCACATCATCATGGAATTTCAGAATGTCAAAAAACAAAAAGAAAATCCTAAACCTCTCAGAGAGGAAGATAATAAGTCACAAAGAAACCATGAGGCAATAAAACGGCCATGGAGAAATGCCTTCATCATTCTAAAGGAAAATGATGATCAATCTAGAATTCTGTGCCAAGTCAGGGTGAAATAAGTGCATGAGCAGTTTCTTGCACCCTTTCTCAGAAATCAACTAACGGAGGCCCAAACAGGCAACAAACCGAGATCTAGAAAGACCCAGGATCCAGGAACAGGAAATCTAACATAGGGAGAGGCAAAGGGACTCCAGGATGATGAGAGAATGGAGATTTCAGGATGACAGTGGTTGGAATAGATCTGAAGTCTCCAGGAGGGACTTTTTTCAAGAAAATAAAACTGATTAGATACCTGTTGAAATATTTTCAGAAAAGATTAAAACTATTGGCAAAACTTTTGGGGTTAAGAGAGTGGTGATTCATTAAAAAAATAAGTAAATGAATAAAATAAGACAATTAGCTTCAGGGAACACAAAATGTTGTACAAAGAAGGAATGGTTATCCTAGTTTAGTACAAGCCTCACAGCTATAATGTCATTATATTGTGAGGATGGAGGATAGGAAAGATACTTGTATGGGGAGGGCAGGGAGGAAAA
The DNA here is from genome assembly GCF_011762595.2 of Tursiops truncatus. Lineage (NCBI taxonomy): Eukaryota > Metazoa > Chordata > Mammalia > Artiodactyla > Delphinidae > Tursiops > Tursiops truncatus. The sequence goes on from NC_047042.1 coordinate 47,137,376, forward strand.
GGAGCCAGATCCTCATCTTCCATTATGATAAATCAATAGATTATCAGAAAACTGTTTATGTTGCTACTTATTCTTTTCAATTTTATGCATAAATAAATGGTATTTATTTAGCAATATGGAGATAAATATCAAACTAATCAGCTAAAAGAAATGAAAGTGGCTGCCTCTGAGGAGCAAGTAATCAAGAAACACATTTTTTGTAATAAACCTTGAATGTGGTATCCTCTTAATGTCTTTTAATCAATTTTTATATTTCTTCCACCCTTTGCTGAATACGTTTTCTAAGTCCCTTAAATTTCTTGTGGTTTGGTAAATACATCTTTTCTTATTATAATTTCTCACTGCTTCTTTCTGGTATATAAAAATACAATTGATTTTTGTATATTGATCTCAAATGCAGTACCTCTTCTGAATTCAGTTATGAATTCTAACCATTTGACCTTAAATTTTCTTGTTTTTTTTTAAATCTAGACAAACATATAGTGTGAAATAATGGCTGTTTTGCTTCCTGCTTTCTAATCTTCTTACATCTTATTTATTTTTCTTTTCTCTTTGTGTCAGCTAGGACCTCCAGGACAAAGGTGTGAGATGTGAGAGCAGCAAACTTATTCCACTCCTGATTCTCAAGGGCAGGCTTCTAAAATTCACTACTAAATAGACCATCAACTTTACAAAGCCCTGCTTAAGGCAATGCCTTCCCAAGTGTGCTATGATTTTACATGGGACATTCTTTACTGGGCTGGAGCACCTGCTGCTTGCCTGGATGTGAGAAATGACCTGCAAACAAATTTCAAGTTCATTCATTCAGAGCAGAGGAATTGAAGATAATGCTTCTAGAAAAAATAGCAACCAAAAGATGAGGATTTTTAAAGTCATTCTCTGCCATTTGAGAAAAGAAGGTCTCTGGGTTGACAGAGGTCAAGAATTTGATTGCCCATTATTTACTGTTACTATTACCTTCTATGTACAGCAAGGGATTTTGGCATATTTTTTATAGTGACAAATTAATTTTTATAGTGATATAAAAGTTCCTTTAAAATTAAATAAGTAATGTCAATTTAAAGAAAATATTAAATTCTTATTGTACAGGTGTATGTCCCATACAGCATATGGGACAAAAATCCCCAAGGTTACTTGCAAGTGACTAGGAGGGTCAGATTTGTGCTATTACAATATATAACCTAAGAGATGGAAAGACAGAAGGTGATGGACTGGTGAGAGAGGTGTCTGTCAAGCAGGCATATCTATTTCTTGGCCAAAGTGAAGTCCAATGACATCTTGCCTTACTGTGTTCACATCATTGAATAGGGAATTTCCTAACGTGCAGGTAACTCGTGCCACTGTCACACCAAGTAGCAGGGGACAGTCTTTTAAAAGGCATGGTCTCCTTTACATTGCTCTCATGCTACATTCTGCTAGGAAACATTTGAATTTTTATGGCTTTCCTGCAGTAACAAATTTTCCTCCAACTGTCAGGATTTGCTTCATGCAGAGAAAAGCAAGCAGCTTTCATTTTCCTCTTACGAAAGGGAATAGGTAGAAATAATATGCTGCTTTTCAGCCAGCTAAACCTGACCTGACTCTCTTTATTTGTAGGGAAATGCAGGATTCACAGAAAGGACATTTTCACTGAGGTAAATAAGCCTTCTCAACTGATGAACACTATTATACTAATACCAAAGGAAACAAAGGCCAGAAGATGGGGGGCATTAAGTAGAAAGACAAACAAAAAAATAGCAGACAAAATCCAGCCTGAGGACAAAGCAGGCTCTGCAACATTGAAAAAATAGGGGAAAATCCTTTAAGAGAAAATTGCATGCAATTTTTTGGCCTCAATTAGCCTTTTCCACAAAGAGCACTTTTCCACAAAAAGCCCATTAAATAGCAAATGAAATCACATCGGTTTTCAGTTGCCATGGCATTGGTTTTCCTCTAATGGACTTCTCTGGTCCTGAGTTTAATGTTTAGCCTGACTTATTTTCCTTGTCTGTGTGCTGTCTCAATTCCCTCTGTCCAGCTACAAAGTGATGTATGTGACTTCTCAAAGTGCCTACCACATAATCCTGGAGAGAGAAAATTCATCCCTCAGCTATCTCCCTAGAGACTGAGAGAGTAAAACTGACCAACAGCAGCATTTAATTAACTGTGAACATAACAGTTTCCATTTACTAGATGGCAGTAGTTCCCTTCCATGCAGTCAGGGCTCCTGGAGCCATTCCCAGATCAGTCAGAGATCATTTATTGAGTACTTCCTATGTGCCAAGCACTGTCCAAGAAACTGAAGACATAAAAATGCAAAAGAAAGGCTGCAAGATGCTGACAGTCTTCTAGAATTTCCAGACTAGAAGATTACCTCCAAGCACTTCTCTTCTCCTTTCCTCCATTCATAAAATGGGTGAAATTTTACCCAATTACCTGATTTACAGTTTTATTTTGTTTTGAAAAATTTTCCAGGTACCACACTTAAAAAAAAATTTATTCTAAGAGTAAGGATCTGACATAACAAATTTGCTTTTTTGAAGTTACTTAGCTACAGCTAAATATTACTTATGCTATCAAGTTTGACTCATAATTCATATATTATTTTCTGATATGCATAATCATATATAATTTTTAGAAAAATAAGTTTATGCAGTTCATATACTCCTAGGAACTTATTTTTAAATCTTTCTATGTCAATAAACATTCTTTTACAATATCATTTTTAACGTCTGTATGGAATGGAGGTAACAGCTTAAATTTTTCTATTATATATAAAAATATTTTTTAAGTATTTCAGTAATATAAATGACTCTCTGAGTGCAAAAAGAAATCAAGCAACTTTTTTGAGACTCTAAGTACATTAAAAATTAAAAATGCCAATATATATCTTTTAAAATTGTGGTACATTTTAAATGTATTTCTTAACCAATCAAAGCTTTTATTGCAAAAATATAAAACAAAACACACTATAACTCCACTATTTTGAAGATTCTCATAGAATTAGGAGACGTCTCAATTTCTAGTGTACTACAGATCACGTGACCAAGCAAAATTCTGTTACACGATAAATGTCTGTCTTTCTCATCAGTTATCTCTGACTCAGTGTATAACCTTGTTTAGAGATATATCCAAAGTCTGAATTTGAGGCCCTACATCAATGAGAACCCTGAGTCAAAAGGTGCTGAATTAGTCCCTAATCCTAGAGGCAGAATTTCTGAGTTTAAAAAGGTTTTAAGCTTTTGATATTCCCCTCAATCATATGCATTTTCACTCCATTAAGCCTGTGTGAGAGCACTGCCCCACGTGTTTGTCAACATATGTACTATCATCTTTGATATCTTCGTTAATGTAATAAACACAACAAAACATCTAATTCTTATTTTTAATTGACATTTTACTGATTACAATACAAGTGATCATTATGTTACCTTTATTTGTCGTTTATATGCTTGCCTGTTTTTTTTCTGAAATACCTATTCCTGTTCTTGGTCCCTTTGTGCTTTTTTTTTTTTTCTCTTAGTTGTTACCCTCCTAACTTTAATTTTTAAAGTTTCTTTACATAGTAAGGATATGAGCCCTTTGTCATATAGTCCCAAATATTTTTCCCAGTTTTATGACTGCTTTTTAATTTTATAATCTGTTTGCCACACAGATGTTGAAACAAACATTTGTGTGTTCTCTAATTTATCTTTCTTGTTATGGCTTCAGCCTTTGATGACGTGGTGCTAAAGGGTCAGTTATCTTTAACAGACTTCCTTCTACTCTTCCTCTTGGGTTATCAGTCCAATTCCTTGTGTCAGCCTACAGGGGGCGTTGCTCAGTCTCCTCCTACCTCTTTACTCCTCCTTCTCTAGGTAGGCCTCCCTCTGTCGGCAGGGATAAAGCACATGGGGAATAACTGTGTCCTCTGGGAAAGCTGTGTGGTAACACCTCTGAGGAAAGACGAGGTCGGGAGCTCACTGTTATTCCGTGGTTGATGAAAAGGTAGTGATATAAAAGATCAATAACTAAACAAATATATAATTTCTTAACTTTCCAAAAATTTTGAAGATAAACAGCTTAAAAGTTTAAATTAATTAGTTAAAATGTAGATTAAAAAAACTAAATCTAAAAATAAATGTATAAGTAAATGTGAAAGGTGGTGATGGCCCCATGTGGGAAGGTAAAGTGGATAAGCTCCAATCAATGCCTGTCCTTCTCCAAGCATCTCTGCACTGGGCCCTTCCTCCCAGGGCAGGCAAGAAGGAGAATAAGCTGGGTTGATTTTTTTTTTCCCTTTAGTTCTCACAGGTTGAGAAGACCACAGCATCTTCAAGCATGTCCTCCCATTCTTTCCCCATGACCTTTCCATATCTTCCCCTCTCTCATCCAATTTCCAGTCTTTCTGCTCTCATTTTGGCTGATGACTTTGTACCAGATAGGGACTCCCTCATCTTACCACAACCAAATCTACAAGTGCTCTGGCATTAAAACCATCTTTTACTTTGGCTCACCTGATGAAAAGGAGGATGTGTCTCAAGGTCTCTGGATTTCACCCCATCTCAACTTCTCTAAGATTTGGACCTTTCAGTTATCCTGTTTCATGCATCTTCAACTGTTTGCTTTCTATAAATCATTTCCTTCAGTGTACAAACATTTCCTTTTTTTTTTTTTTTTTTTGGTCGCACTGGGTCTTCGTTGCTGCGCAGGGGCCTTCTCTAGTTGCGGCAGGTGGGGGCTACTCTTCGTTGCGGTGCGCAGGCTTCTCATTGCGGTGGCTTCTCTTGTTGCAGAGCACAGGCTCTAGGTGTGCGGGCTTCAGTAGTTGTGGCACACGGGCTCAGTAGTTGTGGCTCACGGGCTCTAGAGAGCAGGCTCAGTAGTTGTGGCGCACGGGCTTAGTTGCTTCGCGGCACGTGGGATCTTCCTGGACCAGGGCTCGAACCCATGTTCCCTGCATTGGCAGGCGGATTCTTAACCACTGCGCCACCAGGGAAGTCCCCAAACATTTCCTTTTATCTTCAACTGTAGATAATAGTCTCCTGTGACAAACGCCCCCCCCCCCCCAAACCCCCTTCAGCAATCATGCTACTCTTATGCTCACATTTGCAGCCAAATTTCTTTTACCAGTTGTCAGCATATGCCATCTCTAGTTTCTAACCTCCCATTCACATCTTCTGATCTGGCTTCTGCACCTACCATTTCATCAAAACTATTTTTGTCAGTGATAACTCTGTCACTTAATCTAATGAACATCTGATTAAACCTCTCAGTAGCTATCAATACAGCTGACCACTCCCCCATTCTTGAACCTGCCTTTTTCTTAGTTTCTCTGATGCCAAAAATGCTCTTGGATTTTCTCCAACTTCATTTATCAATCCATTTCACTCTTTTTTTTTTTTTAGTGTGGAATATTTTAACACATTCTTAGAAATAAAGAATTATAGAGGAAAGTGGTTATCACAAGGAAGAGAAATCAAAACCCTAGAATAATTTCACTCTCTTTTATTGCCTCCTCTCCATCCTGCTAACCTCGAAACATAAGAATTTGTCAGAGCTTGGTCCTAAGTTCTCTTTTATCTCTCTACACTGTTTATTCAGGTGAGTTCATTGATTTCCTTGGCTTCAAATACAATCTATAGGCCAAATGGCTCCTAAACTTACTGCTTTAGTTCAGAGCTCTTTTCTGAAATATATACTTTTATATCAAGTGCATCCTTGACTTATTCACTTTGATGTCTCAAAGAGGTCTGAAACCTCTCATGTTTAAAACTAACCTAGAAGGACTCACTCTATGTGCTTTTGAGACTTGATATAAAACAACCAAGTCAGTGGAGGATTAGCAAAAAATAGATATATAGATCAATGGACCCATACATATTTGGCCAATTGACTTTTTTTTTAAGATTTTTTTTATGTGGACCATTTTTAAAGTATTTATTGAATTTGTTACAATACTGCTTCTGTTTTATGTTTTGGTTATTTGGCTGTGAGGCATGTGGGATCTTAGCTCCCCAACCAGGGATCGAACCTGCACCCTTGGAAGGTGAGGTCTCAACCACTGGACCACCAGGGAAGTCCCGGCCAATTGACTTTTGAGAAAAATATCAAAACAATTCAATGGTGAAAGAATAATCTTTTCAACAAATGATGCTGAAACAATTGGCCATCCATACATGAAAAAGATGAACTTCAACCCATACCTCACACCATATGCAAAAAATAACTCAAAATCAATCAAAGACATAAAAGTAAAACCTGAAATTATAAAACTTCTAGAAGAAAAACGTAGGAGAAAACCTTTGTTACTTGGGTTAATCAAACATTTCTTAGCTAGAACACAGAAAGCACAAATCATTAAGAGGTAAAAATTGATAAACTGAATTTATCAAAATTAAATACTTCTGCTCTTTTAAAAACACCATTAGAAAAATGAAAATCCAAAGAATGAATTAAAATATTTGCAAAATACGTATTTGACAAAGGGCTAGTATCCAAAATATATTAAGAACTCTCACAGATCAATAACAAGAAAACAACCATTAAAAAAAAAAAAAAAAAAAAAGCGGGCTTCCCTGGTGGCGCAGTGGTTGAGAGTCCGCCTGCTGAGGCAGGGGACACGGGTTTGTGCCCCGGTCCGGGAAGATCCCACATGCCGCAGAGCGGCTGGGCCCGTGAGCCATGGCTGCTGAGCCTGCGCGTCCGGAGCCTGTGCTCCGCAACGGGAGAGGCCACAACAGTGAGAGGCCTGCATACCGCAAAAAAAAAAAAAAAAAAGCAGCAAAAGAAATGAACAGATATTTCACCAAAGTGAACACACAGCTGGCAGACAAATACATGAAAACATACTCAATGTCTTTGGTCATTAGAGGAATTCAAATTAAAAGCATAATGAGATGCTATTAATACTTATTATAATGGCTAAAACAATCTTTAAAAATCTGACATTACGAAGTTCTGACAAGGATGGAGGATAACAGGAACTCTTACACACTGCTGGAGGAAATGCAAAAGGGTAGAAGCACTTTGGAAAACAGTTTGGCAGTTTCTTATAAACTTACCATACAACCCAGCTTCCCATTCCTAGGTGTTTACCCAAGAGAAATGAAACATGTCCATACAAGAACGTGTATGCAAATGTTTAGAGCAGCTTTTTTCAAAACTGTCAAAAACTAGAAGCAATCCAAACGCCCCTCTACTAGGGAGTCAATAAACTGTGTTACATCTATACACGGAATACTATTCAGCAATAAAAAGGTCTGATTTACTGGTGAGTGCAGTCACATTGATGAATCTCAAATGCATTATGCTACACTGGAGAAACCAGCCTCAAAAGGTTACATATTGTATAATTTAATTAATATGACATTCTGAAAAGATGAAACTAAAGGGACAGAAAACAGATCAACAGTTGCCAGGGGTCGGGGGAGAGTGAGGGAATTAACTACCAAGGGCATCGGGGGATTTTTTGAGATAATTGTGGTGAATGGTTTCACGACTCTCTATTACTTAAAAACAGTGAACTTACGGTATATAAATTATACCTCTGTAAACCCAACTTAAAAAAAAATGGTATAACGATCTTCCCCACATACATGCTTCTTCCCCAAGTTTTCCCATCTTAAAAAATGGCATCACTATCCAGCCATTTTCTAAAGCCAGAAACCTAGCAATGATTCTTGAAACTTCCTTTTCTGTCACCCAGCCCCACCCCCACCTATATCAAATCCATCTCCAAGTCCCACCAATTCTGATTCTAAAACATATTGCAAACCCATTTTCTAATTTTCCTATCCAAGCTTTCCCCTTAGTGCAAATCATCATCTCCCCCACCTACACTATTGCCAGAGTTTCCCTGCTGGTCTCCCTGCTTCCATTCTTGGCCTTCTCCAACCCAGCTTATGAATGACCCCATATTGATGATCTTAAGTGAAAATTAAACCGTGTCATTGCCTTGCTTTAAACTTTTCAGTGGCTCCATTTCTAAACCCCACACTCGGCACCCATCAGGCCATATATGATCTGACACATCCAATGTCATCTGGCGGCACTACCCTCTACCCTCTTATCCCTCCCCCCCCCCCCCCCCCCATGATACTCTGGCCATACTGGCCTTCTTCCATGTGTTGGATATTCCAAGTTTTTTGCTCTCGTAGCAACTTTGCACATGCTATTCCCTATCCCTAGACTTTTCTTCTTTGCTCTTGTTTTTAATGGCCAGCTCCTTCTCATTATAAAGTTTCAGCTTAAATATTGTATCTTTAGAGAAGTTTTACACATTTTATAATAGTTTACTCCTGACGTTCTCTTTCATAGCACCTTATTTTGCTCCTTTCCCAATTTACAGTTATGTATTTATAATTTATTTCATCAATATTCATCTCCCCTACTAGAATATAAGCTCCTAGAAGTCAGAAACTATTTTCTCTTTTTACTTTCTTAGCACATTACCTGACATCCTAGAAGCTAATAAACATTTGTTAAATACATGTGTTAATTAACGAGACTCCTACAATTAAAACAGTAATAAGAATTCAATGTGATCATCACTGAATGACTGGGGCCAACATAACTATCTCTCTACATATTTTTAGGGCCCCCTGAATTAGGCTTAATGAATAGAGATATGTACTACATTGCCGGAGGTAAGTAAGGGTCACCAATTTTCAAAACCATGACTGGGCAAGTAGATGACAATGTCAGCCACCCAGAAAGACTTACCTCTCCAAACCAATTGCTTGGCACACAGGATGGAGCTTGGAGTTGTACAGAAGTGTAAAGCTGTGTGTCCACTTAAGGAGTAGCAATTGAGCTTTGCTCCACGGTCACAGAGAATCTTAACACAATCCAAGTTGGCCATTTCACAAGCCACATGAAGAGGGGTTTTCCCATTAGGTCTACAGTTGATTGTAGCATTGTGGTCCAGTAGCACCAGAAGACATTCCACGTGACCAAACAAGACAGAGAGATGCAGGCCCGTGGCCCAGGAAGACTTTAATTTGTAACTAGGCAACCAATAACCTGAAAAAAGAAAGGGAGAGAAAGTTTAACTTCTTGGCCTAGGATTTCTCCCTGTGAGAATTAGTGAGGATTTTTACAAAGTATTTTACTTTCGTCACATTTATAAAATTGGGGGATGATTTGGAAGTTGTAAACTAGTGGCTGATGAATCTGCAAATGTTTAGCCTAGTAGTGTATTTGGATTACTTAAATGGGACAGGGGCTTTCTACTCTTCCCTATTATCTTGGTCCTTCATTTACTTTACCTTCCTGGCTGTCCAAGGCATTTGTGTTTGAGACCTTCATTTATGCGACTGCATTTTATTTTACGTGATGATTTACAGGACATTCTTATTAAAGATTTTTTTAAACTCCCAATCATTGTCTTGAATGATTCCAAAGCTGTTACTTACAAGCTTATAATTTTCATTCCATCACAGTTCTTTTTCCCTCTAGTTGTTGCTATTGTCAAGCTAAGGTATGAATGTATTTGATGTCTTTAGAAAATTTGTCACACCAAGATTTTATTTGCCTATCAGTTTATACAACACCTCTTTCCGAAGAAGAATTAAGAAGAATTTATAGCAGCTTACAAATTTTACACAAGATTTTATTTTTAATGATCTAGAAAATAAGGGCAAAGGAAAAAATAAGGAAGGCAAAATAAGGAAGGAAAATAAAAAGAGGTCCAGGGTCAGATAGGTACCCAAAATATAAACTGTGTTGTATATATGCTAGAACCACACTGTAAATTTGCCTTTGAACTTCCCAGCAGCCAAAATAAACAGGAAAACATGATGTGTTGCACAATTAACTATGCCCACAAGCTATACACAGATTAATTGGTCAGGAGAAGCATAGCTGTTCCTAGAACTGAGATCTTAAATCCCATTAGCTGTTGAAAATCTCTCTCTCTCTCTCTCTCTCTTCTCCCACCCTCCCTCCCTCTCGCCCTCTCTCTCTTTCCTTTTTCCCTCTTACCTCTGACTTCTGAACACTGAACTAGTCCCTTTTTCCCAAGTGTCCAATGATTGCCATTTTGACAAGCTATAACAAAGCTAACTTTATAAATCCTTTTTCAATGTCAATACCCAGAGCCACGGCATTAAGCTCACTGTGAGTGGAGAATGGAAAACAGGTACAGAAAGATGAAATATTTAATGGCAAGATGAAGATGTAGATATAGCTCAACAGCTTAGAAGAGACTCTAGGGTGGAAACAACAATATAAATTTTAACATGGATAAATCAGAAGTTTGTTTTTACAATCGGTTGTAAAAATGCCACTATGCGAGTACAAAGTAAGCAGATTATGAGTTTCTTTATTTTTCTTAGATTTTTTTTGGAAAGATCGTCTTTATTTATTTATTTAATATTTTGGCTGCACCGCGTGGGATATGGGATCTTCATTCCCCAACCAGGGATTGAACACACGTCCCCTGCATTGGAAGTGTGGAGTCTTAACCACTGAACCACCAGGGAAGTCCCAGCAGATTATGATTTAATGGTAATTTATTTGAGGAAAAACCTAAGTATTTGGGTTGACAATAATCTAGAAATGAGCCAACAGTAAGATGAAGCTGCCCAAATGCTGATACAATCTTTAGCTACATTAATAGGGTATAGCACCCAGAACAAGAGAAGTACAAGTTGTATGCTTCACTGATTAGATGAGGTCAGAAAAATCTAAAATATTGTAAATACTTCTGCAACAAAAATGAGCACCTGGAGGGCACTCAGAGGATGATGACCACGTTAAAGGTGGGCCTGGTGATTAGGTATTAAAAGTCTCTCATTTAAGTGAAAAGAACTACCTACGCACCACTCCTGGGTATTTATCCTACAAGTACGTTCACTCATGTGTGAAATGCCAGATAAGGGCCACTGTATTACACAACTCCCAGGAACACTACTTGCATTGAACTCTTTATGAAGAGTATGAAGTTCCTGGGAGTTATAAATCCTGGTAACCTGGCCCAGGACAACAACATGCACTACACTACAGCATTGTTCTTAATGGTTAGTGATTGGAAACAACCTCAATCTTCATCAATAGGAGACTGTTTAAATAAAGTATGTACATCCGTACAGTGGAACACTATACAGTCATTACAAAGAAGGGGGCGGTTCTGTGTATACTGGTATGGAAAAAATCGCAAGATATATTATTGAATGAGAGAAGCAGGGAGCCGAAGAGTGTGTATAAAGGCTAACAGGTAAGAAAATATTTATAAACACCTAACACAAGAAACTGGTTGCACTGGTGGGGACTGGGGGACAAGAACATAGATTTACTTATCCTTCAATGCTCCCCTTGAGCTTTTAAATTTAGTACCTTGTGCGTGTATTACTATTTATAAAAATAAATAAAATTAAAATAAACTGTTGTGCTCCTGGCCAGGAGGAAAAATAATTTAGTTTAAATAGGCCATTTAGGGCTACCCTGGTGGTGCAGTGGTTGAGAATGTGTCTGCCAGTGCAGGGGACACGGGTTCAAGCCCTGGTCCAGGAAGATGCCACATGCTGTGGAGCAACTAAGCCCGTGAGCCACAACTACTGAACCTGCACTCTAGAGCCCATAAGCCGCAACTACTGAAGCCCACGCGTCTAGAGCCTGTGCTCCGCAACAAGAGAAACCACCGCAATGAGAAACCCGTGCACTGCCAACCCAACGAAAAGTAGCCCCTGCTTGCCACAATTAGAGAAAGCCCATGCACAGCAATGAAGACCTAACGCAGCGAAAAATAAATAAATTTATATTTTTTAAAAGAGGTTATTTATAGGGTTATGCACAATGCTGATTAATCCTGAGGGAATGAACGCTCCCAACCAGAATTTTGTTTTTCTATGGCCCACCCTCCAACCTAGACAGACAGACAGACAGACAGACAGACACACACACACACACACACACTTTAGTCTCTTTTCATCTCACTCAGAATTCTAGGGCTATTTTGCTTTCTCATCCTCCCAACTCTCCCCTTATCCAAAGTTGTTCTTTAAAAAGAAATCCAAAGTTAATTTACACTAAGGTCTAATAGACTGAGGATTGTTTAAAGTGTGACCCTCTTAGGATTATCTGAATTTATGTAGGAATCTGTATTCATACAATAGAATTAAGTTCTAAGATACTAATTCCAGATTTCAGACACTGAAAGGTATTTGGTGATATGGATTTTCCCTAGTAGAGACAAATAGTTTCACAGACAGTCTGGACTGGGGAGGATCAACCCTGTGCCTGTGTGTGTGTGTGTGTGTGTGTGTGTGTGTGTGTGTAAATAGATATGCACACACAATACATTTGTATATATCCATATATACATTTCCATTTAGCTGTGCACATTGAATCTGTGTTCCAAGCATAGTTTTTAAGCTATATGGTATGCAACCTGCTTTTGATAAGGAAGGAATCACTTAACACCAATACTTAGTCATCTTAATACTCAAGTTTCCTCTACAAGCAATTTGCAAAGACAGCCTCTTCTAACTCTCTTGCAAAGAAGCTGGTTCCAGATCTGAAAACTGGAGTGTGTTTTGCTTGCCAATTAACGGCAAAGATTAGGCAGCTCTATGCAGCAACTGATTGGAAACTCAAGTCTGCTTCTGTAGTGGTAAGAAAAATGATCTCAGAAAGGAAGCAGCAGAGAGCTGATTAAGAAAACACCATTTTGATGTAAAATCAAAGAAACACAGAATGTTAGCGCTGGAGGGAAGATTATCCAGTCCAAGCCTTTCATTTTCCAGATGAGAAAACTGCCACTTTTTCAGCCTGCTGGAGCCATAAGTCGTCTGCCTCAGTCCAAGCTAATGGACTCAGAATATCTGCAATGCAGGGTTTCCATCTGTCTTTGTCTTTGTGGAAGTAGTATAGGTTTAGCGCCAAGCCTGCTTCACAAATCATAAGGAAAGAAAGAAGATCCCGAATTCATCTCTATGTCACATCTCTGATATGGAGATACATTTGTTGATTTTTTTTCTTAAATTCCCAGTAGCACTTAGAGAATCTATCCTGCCTGTTTATTACATGAATCGGTCATCCTTGACCTCTCAATCAGTTTCATCTCCGTGTCCTATAATCATAATCATTAACCAGTAAATTGGGCTCAGAGATGGCCAGGTGTTGGAATTCAGCTAACCTCATAAATGAAATTGCGCCTACAACTCACCTCTCCTAGAAAGGAATGTGGGTGGTAGGAACGTAGATGGGTGGGTGGCAGCAAGATCCCTTAGCTGGTGCCCCTAGGGAGCTGAGTGGAGAGATAGGAAGAGAATAGATAGTCGGATACAGATCAGGGTCTGTCGCAATGTATCTTGAAGCTACATTGCAGAACTTTGGTGGGGGGTAACGGGGAGGAGTTTCTGGATAATTCAAGCCCTTGCAAAGCAGGAAAGCCCACTGAAGAGACAGAAGCAGTCCACAGCAAACAGGCCACACACATACAGTCACCACCTTTTTTTTTCTTTTTTTTTTTGCTGTACGCAGGTCTCTCACTATTGTGGCCTCTCCTGTTGCGGAGCACAGGCTCCGGACACACAGGCTCAGTGGCCATGGCTCACGGACCCAGCCGCTCCGCGGCATGTGGGATCTTCCCAGACCGGGACACGAACCCGCGTCCCCTGCATCGGCAGGCAGACTCTCAACCACTGCGCCACCAGGAAAGCCCCAGTCACAACCTTTAAATGACGATACGGTCACAGGTCACTGTGTACCAAGTGTGGAAACAAGCAGGAGTGTCCTTTCCACCACACCTACCCTCACTGAGGACCAAACCTGAGGTAATGCCATTGCCAAAAAACCACAGTGATGCAGCACCCATTAACACATTTGTGTCGACGCTGGTATGTCAAGAGATCAAAATTTGTCCTACAAAATGTAACCCCCAATGGTCACGGCATGACAGAAATACAGTTAACTAATCAGGCAGATTCATTTTGTATACTCTCCCTTCTTTCCACAGCAATATTGTCCCAGGGCTTCAGAACTCAAAATGTGATTTATTCTTCGCATTTGTCTTTCAAAGGGCCCCCCTCTGCTCACTTCTGCAGAGTCCAGGATGCCCTTTGACTGTGTGCTCAGATTGCCCAAAGGACTGTAAGGAGGGAGTAAAACCCAGGAACAAAGCCCTTGATGGGGCCAGACGTGAGGAAGGCACTGCTTCCCCTAATGTAAACTACTTGGTTCTCACCCTGGGTCTGCAGTCTGTGGGCAGTGATGCCTTCTGCTTGAGCTCTGCTTGAGCAATGAGCTTAACTGAGAAGAAAATACAGATTCTTTCTCCTAGGAAAACATCCCAGAGAGAACTCTCAAATATAGGCCACACCCATGTGGGTTTATAGCATCTACCATTACTTTTTACCTTCCCCAGACCATGACACTTAATCTGTTTATATAATTTCCCCTTCTAAACATTGAAGATTATCAGCATGCAGGAGATCTAGAGGGGGTCTTGACAAAGCCTCCACTTTACAAATGAGGATAAATATCTTGTAGAGATTAAGTAGCAGGAAGTGCCCATGTTTGTATACCTAGTCTCCCCCAAATCTGAAAGCTATATGCAGTCCACCTCCAAACCAATATCAATTCTCGGCAAAGTTCTAAAGGAATTTAGGAGTTATGCCCCTACAAAAATACAAAGACCAATCCTGTGTGTGTGTGTGTGTGTGTGTGTGTGTGTGTGTGTGTGTGTGTTTAATTTAAATCTGAATCCAGAGATATGCCTGAGTCACTGAGTAGAAAACCCCTGGCTCAGGAAATACAGTAAGGAGCGAAGTGTTTGGGCCACCTTTTGGAAGAAGGGTTGATTCTGCTCCAGTGTTTGGGGGGATATACACATCTCTGGTAAATCTTCAGCTAAGCTCGGCTCTGCCACAGTTATCAGCTGTAATGTTATCTGAGTCCAAAGAACCCCACACACAAGAAGCCTCTGTTATTACAGCCAAAGGTTACACACACTGCTCGTGGCTGGATAAGCAGACATTTGCTCTGCTGTGTCCACGTATTTACACAGTCCTGAAGGATTACAGGCTGGCGCACAATTCTTACCTACTTTTTAATAGCTAATATTTTCAGGATAAATCTCAGAGTTTCCCCAGGAGAGAAAAAAAAAATAAGCTTGAAATGTAAAATTTAAAAGAAAAAAATCTGAACATCTAGGAAAGGAAAAGAACCCTGGGATGGCAATAGGAAAGTAGGAGAGTGAATTTCTGGTAAAGAGGAAAATTAGGTGATAAGAAGATGACTCATTAAGAGAGTGAAAATAAGAGCTTTCAAGATATTTGGAAGGCAGTTGCTACTTAGTAAAGTAGATAGAGTACCTGCCAGAAAGTTTTCCAGTGAAATCATTCATTGGTTATTTTAATTAAAAATATGACTATCAACCAAAGAACCTGAGGCTTTGGGCCATAAACGAAGTACTTCAGGTGCATTACGCTGATTAACCTTGCTGACTAGGGAATTCCATACCAAAGAGATAAGTATGATATTCTGCCTGTAACATTAATGAGCCAAGGCTCATGCATCTGAAGGAGAATCAAATGTGTGGTTGAAAAACCTTTGGAAACAGCTTTATGGATATTCACGTTTCCCGTATGGAGATGGCCTAGTGAGAACCAATATGAATAGCTTTGCGTTTTCTTAGAGACCCACTTTCACTATAAATACTGTGCGCTTGGCTCATAACAAACTTTATATCATTGACATCCCTTGACTATTCAACTGCTAATTGCATTTGGCAGTTACAAGTTGTTCGTGTATTTAACTTTTCTTCACTTCATTCCCATTTTAAAGTGGTCAGCTGGTAGATGTAATTTTGCTTACTTGTTTTTACTTTTCAGACCCATGTATCTGCCATTCTCTAGGAGATAATGCAAATGCCAACCAGAATGCTTCTTTTTTTTAAAGAATGGCTTTTCTTAAAAATTTTATTTTATTATTATTTGGCTGCGTCGGGTCTTAGTTGCAGCACGTGGGCTTCTCTCTAGTTGTGGCTCGAGGGCTCTATAGTGCGCTGGTTTCGTTCCCCACGGCATGGGGGATCTTAGTTCCCCCACCAGGGACCATACCTGCGTCCCCTGCATCGGAAGGTGGATTCTTAACCACTGGACCACCAGGGAAGTCCCAACCAGAATGTTTTTAATGTTTGCTTTACAAAGTGTGAGAGAAATATTTTTAATGGATAAAACATAATTTTATCTGAAGATTTGATTATGAAGTTTAAAATAACTTGAAAAAATAGAATGAGATGTCTCAAACTTTAAGAATCATTATTAGGTGCTGGGGCTAGGCAGGGCTCGCCATCTGAATCTGGATGCTGGCTTCTAAATCTGTTCTCTGTCTCACAGGTGAGAGAAGTTACTCAATGAGACGGGGAAGCAGAAGTGAATTTCCAGACACTTTGTTCTACCTTCCTCACAAAGTCCATATTTTATACTTGCTTAGGAGGTCAACTTTTGATTATTAGTGTACCATTTAGATTGTGGATTGGGGGTTGCAATGTTTAGATTCCAAGCTGATTTCTTCACCAACAGACTTCTGAGTTGCCTTTACAAAAAGTATAAACTTGCATTCATACTGACTTAAACATACCATAATTAGGGGAGAAAATGTGGTCACTTTAAAAATCCTATGTCCTAAAAGAAACAAAAATTATTTGGGATTAAACGTACCACTGTTGATCTTCCACAGGACAAATGATGAATACAGATTACATTACTAATTACACAAGCAAATTTAAAGGTAGCATAGTATGTTCTAGATTTTACACATTGTCTTGCTTAGTAGGCCCCAAATTACTAAAACCTGAAGATTCCCACACTTTAAAAGTAAATAGGTAGGGCTTCCCTGGTGGCGCAGTGGTTGAGAATCTGCCTGCCAATGCAGGGGACATGGGTTCGAGCCCTGGTCTGGGAAGATCCCACATGCCGCAGAGCAACTGGGCCCGTGAGCCACAATTGCTGAGCCTGCATGGGCGATGAAGAGTGGCCCCCGCTTGCCACAACTAGAGAAAGCCCTTGCACAGAAACGAAGATCCATCACAGCCATAAATAAATAAAAATTAAAAAAATAAAAAGTAAATAGGTAATGTTCTATTTCTTCTTCTGGATGCTGGTTGCATATGTTTGTTTATTTTGTGAAAATTAACCAAGCTTCACACTTATGAATTGTGCACTTTTCTGTTGTAGAGATTTTGAAAAGTGCTTAAAAAAATCAAAAACGAATGCATAGCAATTCAACAGCATTCAACATCCAAAAAGTCTGCTGTGATTTAATAAAGTCTCACAAAGTTTAATCTAGTCACATACCCTTCAAGGCCACAAAGCGTCTCATTCCTTAGAATTATTCAGAAAGGAACTAATTCTAACTAACAAATGACCAGTGTAGCCTGCTCAGCTCTACACTAGTCCCTGGGAATTCCTCTGTGACTTAGAAACTGATGTAACCACTTAGGTCTACTCTGCTTGGCTAGCAACTAGGATTCTATGCATCACTTCCATTCCTGACTAAAATAAAAAGTCTGATAATGAGGCTGGAAGCCATGTGAAAATATCTGAAGAAACTGAAGAAAATGAGGCTTCAATCTGGGATTAAGATTGAAGAGACAGATTATTATACCCATATTCATATTAAACAGAGAGTAAGTGTATTTCTTTCTATACGCACACGTGTACGTGCACACACACACACACACGCACGCACACACACACACACACACACACACGATTTCCTGCATAAACCCTGAAGATATGGCCACAAATCCTAACATTTCTTCCATTCATCCACCTGGCATGCATAAGAATGTTACTGTTCTCTTTTTTTCCCCCCCAAATCCAGAGAGTGTAATTTGCTTTCTCCCTAATTGAAAGTCCCATCCCACAGTCCTATGAAAACACCCATTTGCATGAATGAAAATTTAGCTCTATGAAGACCATAGGGAGTCGGCTCATATTGACAGAAGGATTTTAAAATGCATTTTTTTCTCGTTCAGGGATGATAACACCATTGGAAGCAAGAGAAACAGCATCCTTCTCCAGAAACTGCCACTAAGACTTCCTTTCTCACAACCTCTGAACCTTCGCATGATCTATGCAATTTGGCATGCTCAGATGAGAAAAGGCAGTCGTCACAGCTCAGGGTCAAATAAATTACCTGCTGACTTGGACATAAGTATTTTAAGCTAGGCACGAATATAAGTTTTAAAAAATACCTTAAAAATGTATTAAGCATTCAGGCAGTCTTTCACTGAACAAATCCATAAGATGAAAGTAATCTGATCATATAGTATACATTCTTTCTTCTTAACAGAATCTCCATCAACCACTTTTTAAAAAACAGACCTCTTCTTTATTTTCCAATCAAGATAGCAATGCCAATTTATAATAAAACCCTCAAGTAAAAATCATAAACACAGTAACTGGCCTCAACTATTCCATCCTTCCTTCAGAACTGATAGTAAATTAATGTAGAAATATATACCATTAAGTATTCATTTCTGAAGATTGATGGTGCTGATGATTTATATACAAATGGAAAGTATTTTAAACATAAAAAAAGATCTCTCTTTCTCAGTGCTGTACACAAGACCTTATCACCTATTTTGTTTAAACAGAAGTGATGTTGAACATGGTGTTTGTTTGCAGTCCGCTTACCAGATGGCCTCGCTACTCAAATTTCCCATTAACTAGCTGATTTGGGAAATCAGAATCTGCTCACTTCTAATTTATTTCTGACTTATTAAGCATGGGTTCCAGAAAATCCCGTGATAAAAAAAAAAAAAATTCAGTTCTAATTTTTGCTATCCTTAGTTCTTCATAAGGCAGATACTCCATGTTAGGTAGATCTACAATTTTGATCTATCACTGTAGTCACTGAAAAAAGTTAACTTTTTGGCTTTTCTGGTTTCAGCTTTTCTGCCTGAACTGAAAACTCATTAAAATGACAAGGATCATAAAGGTGTATCACGGTACAGCCTTTCCCATTTATTAACCCTTCAAATAGGGGCAAAAATCCTCTTCTTCCTCCAGGTGGATGTAGAGATGATATATCTTTAAGTAGCCCTGTTAACAGAGGGCTGGCAGCCTGTTCCCAAGCCAGTCATACTGTCTGGATTAGATCTCAGCAATCTGTTTAGCCATAATCTAGAGACGGTTTCTTTATTCTATGTACTTATAAGAAGAAATAAAGTTAGAAATAGAGGAAAATTGCATTACTAAATATGATTATCCAGGATTTCAAATTCTAGGCACAGGGATACAGAAAGAAAAGAGAAGGAAAGTAAAGAGAAGAAAAAATATATTTATATATATACCAGCTCATGATCTTGTCTAGTTTAAAAAGAAAGAAATGATTACATTAGAAATATTTTTTAAGTATATATTTAAAGAAATAGTAAGAGCTACCGGTTTAGGTTGGGTGACTAATGCTGTGCATTAAAAAAACAAATCCATTTTCTATCGATTTTACAATTACACCTATAATTTTTACCTTGTTTATAAGATGCCAAAACCATATTCTCATCTTCAACTTCAAAAACTGTGTCCACATCTATTTGCCTTTGGATTAAAATGGCCTTCAATTTTCCGAAGTCATTTGACTTTACAGCCTCAAGGAAATTTCTCTTAACTAACTTGGCAGCTGCAGATTTAGTGATAGGGGCAGCCGTGCTGTCCATCCTTCCTCTCCCTCTGGAAGCTGTATTGTGATTTATCAGGAGAGCGGCACCAAGCTAACAGGCACATGCTAGAGAGCCCACAAACTGTCAGCTAATTTTATCCCAAAGTTATGCTGATCCGTTCTATTTATATAGGGACCATTTTAAACTTCAAAATATCCTTCTTGGCTGTCACTGCACTCTCAGGTCTTTTAAACTGGTTCTATACTAACTAATTCATTGAATAACATAGTGTATCAATACGAAGGAAAACCCTCACAATACATTTCAGAGAATGAAATGTCACTATTATTTCTTATACAATCAAAGTAATAATGTAAGATTTAAAAGCTCTTAACTTTTCTTTTTTTTCCCCTCAGTAAAAACATCTGGTGCTCAACTGGAGATCCAATGTCTTGCTCTGATTAACCAATAGCCACAAATGAAAATTTGTTACAGTGGCTGATACATGTGCTTCTGAAAACCTATAAAATTCTGTAATAAGAGCCTGCAAAATCAAGCATGGTCATGCACATTTGAAAACAAACAGAAGGTTATCAAGTGACTTAGACTTGAAAAATTTCAACATCATGAAAGAAAGCAGGGTAGGGTGATGGTGGTAGGGGATTATTTTAGGTAAAAAGAGCCTAAAGAGACAAAACAGCTAAATGCAATGACTGAGTAAACTTTATTTAATCTTGTATTTTAAAAAATCAGTTAGAAAAGACTATATTGGTACAGTTGTGGAAATATGAATATGGACTAGATATTACTTGATAATATAGAGTTATTGTTAATTTTTTAAGGTGTGGTAAAAGTATTGTGGTTATACAGAATAATATTCTTATTCTTAAGGGGTAAACTGTCATGATGCCTAAAGCTTCTTTTCAAATAATTCAGAAATACAAAAATAAATGTGTATATATATGTATACATATATACGTGTATAGATATGTGAGTGTGTGTGTGTATGTAAATAGAGACAGAGAGAGAAAGCAAATGTGGCAAAAAATTAAAATTGGCAAATCTAATGAGGGATTTACGGATGACCATGATATTATTTTTTCAGCTTTTCTGTAAGTTTGAAATTTTCCAAGAGAGAAAAATACTCAATTTTTAAATGTACAAATCATTACAAATTAGAAAAATTGTGATAGTAAATGTTAATTTGAACATAAAGAAATTACACTTTATATATTTTCTGTGGGAGTCAAAACTGGTGCAAACTTTCTGCAGAATAATTAGCAACATGAATTTAAAAAAACTAAAAATGATAATAGTATTCAATTCTTAGAATTTACATAAGCATATAGACATTGATGCAAATTGTAACATAGTATTTTAACTTATTTCATTGATGTGTAACACAAATACAAGAAAGTAGAAAGTGACAAGTCATAAGTATACGGCTTGTCCAATTTTTACAAAATGAACACACCCCTGTAACCAACCCCCAGGTCGAACCACAGAGTCGTTCAGGTACACTTGAAACTCCCTTTATGTCACTTTTCAATCCAAACACTCACCTGACCCCCAATGACAACGACTATCTTGACTTCTAATATGGTAGATTAACTTTTTTTAATGTTTAAGATTTTTGTTAATATTCTTAATTTTAAATCTTCAAGAAGATAAAATTTCAAGCTTAACATAGTGTAAAGTATTTGTCCTGAAATAATGGATGGATAAATGAATAAAAATGTATATATAGATGATTATATTGTTAACAATAGTAAAAAACATGGAAGCAATCTAAGTGACTGACAGCAAAAAATTTGATAAACAAATTATGTCATATCCATGTAATGAAACACCCTTCAGTCATTATGACTAGGTAGATATATACTGATTTTAAAATATCTATGAGATAAGTAATTTATAAAATAGTATATGTAGTATAAATATTCTT
Organism: Tursiops truncatus; assembly: GCF_011762595.2. Classification (NCBI taxonomy): domain Eukaryota; kingdom Metazoa; phylum Chordata; class Mammalia; order Artiodactyla; family Delphinidae; genus Tursiops; species Tursiops truncatus. The sequence goes on from NC_047042.1 coordinate 47,158,891, forward strand.
TAAAAATATCTATACTGGGCTTCCCTGGTGGCGCAGTGGTTGAGAATCTGCCTGCCAATGCAGGGGACACGGGTTCGAGCCCTGGTCCGGGAAGATCCCACATGCCGCGGAGCAACTAGGCCCGTGTGCCACAACTACTGAGCCTGCCCGTCTGGAGCCTGTGCTCCGCAACAAGAGAGGCCGCGATAGTGAGAGGCCCGCGCAACGCGATGAAGAGTGGCCCCCGCTCGCCGCAACTAGAGAAAGCCCTCGCACAGAAGCGAAGACCCAACACAGCCATAAATAAATAAATTAAACAAACAAACAAACAAAAATCTATACTTATATAATGTACAAATATATGTATATATTTACATAATTTGTCTCTATCTATATAATGTATAAATATGTGTACTAAATGCACACGTAGGAAGAAAACTCTGTACGCATGCGTCAATTCCCAAATATCATCAGCTTTTATCTCCTAATGCTAAGATTACATCTGATTTCTTCTTTATCGCTTTCTTATTTTCTGAAGTCATCTACAATGAGCACAAATTACATTTGTGATAAAAATGTATTTCTGCACTGAACGTATTAATAACGATAACTTGGTAACGCAGCATAAGCACAGAATTGTAGATTCCATAAAGTAAGGAACTAAATCATTCTCCTGCCCTCAGTGTTCAGTATGAACGAATAAATGAATAATGAATGAATAAAGAATTATTCATTGATTATTTACAACGTCCTTAGCACTATGCTTGGTTGAGAATAAGATACTGTTCCTTTTATGTCCACATGCGTGACTCAAGTATAGCAATTATTGATGGATATGTTTTGGCCCTTTTTGACAAACCTAAGAGAAAGAAAAGCATTCCCGGTAGAGGAAACAGAGACATAGAGTTTTACTTTATTGGAGGATAATTAGTCCTGGAAAAGATAACGAAAATTCACACTACCTAAAATTAAGACTGAATTTCACAGTTGGGGGGTGGGGGTGGGGTTCTCTTAATTCATCTTGAAAAAGAAAAGCAAAAATTATAGGGAACATATTTTCATCTAATATTTAACTTGTAGGCTGACAGTTACTTGTATAATTCATAGAACCACAAAATACAATGTTTACTATTTTCGGAGAAAGATATTTAATTCTTCTGATTCAATTTCATAATGACATGAAGCAACATACTTTACCTTTTGAATGGTTTTTGTCAAACTAATATATAAAAAGAATCATATTTACAAACGTACTCAAGAGCTTCAACAGATTTGCCAAGGGCCTTTCTTCATCCTTTGATATTCCAATGACATACAAACTCAATGGCTGGAGTTCCCTCTAAAACACCAGTCAAATCCTCACGCTCTCAAACTTTTCTTATGCAATTATTAACAGAAATAACACTGACAAATTGCCATTAGTAAATGGTTTTGTATGTGATTTGGGCAGTTCTCCAACGTTTTCATCAACCTCATGAAATCTTAGCTGATTTACAAAATTTGCAATTTCACTTTGTGATGGACATCAGAAAACCCAAGTGAGATATAGACCCAACAGTCAAGGGTATGTTCTCATATTTGAGTTTGCCACCTTGTGACCCGAGGGACTAAGATAATGGGTGATCAGTTAATAGGCTCCATAATTCTTACAGTAATAAAGTTTTTAATCTAACCTTACCGTTCCAAATTTTACATTTTCTGCTTTCAAGGATAAACAATAAGTTGAGAGGGAGGGAGGCAAATACCAATGAATATTGAAAAGGAAGTATCAGATAATACATAATTAAATCTCACATTGTGGTTCACAAAGCAATTCATTCCATTATTGGAAAGTTAAAGTCAGAGCTTCTTTGTTATATTGAGTCAAAATCTGCCTATTCATAATTTCTTCCCATTAAGTCTAATTATGAACATGCAATTACACATTTACAATTATACTCTTTCTAACATTTGAAAATAGCATTCTCTCTCATTAATCACTTTTTTCCTCAGGTAGTGTCAACTGTTTCTTTTTGGGGTGAGTTTCAGAATTCTCTTGTCCTGCCTGTTCTCTTCCGGATCCTCTTTAGTTGATTGATAAATGTCCCTCTTAAATTTTGGTGCCTAACATGGAACATAATATTCCTAGAGGGAGCTGAAAACAAAGGATTCTGATGGATGACACCAGGGACACTCTGCTTTTGTTGAAATTGTATTGGGATTCTTAGAGGGCACTTTGCAAGCTTGCCTCGTGTTACAGTTGTAATTCCTTCAACAAATACCTACTCAGACCTTCAATATGCCAGACACTTATTCAGAGCACTGCAGTGGACAACAACAACAAAAATCCCTGCCCATGTGGAATTAAGCTAATGGATTTAAGTAGTAATGAAGTCCCCAGATCTTTCCAATCTCCTGTACACTAGAAACTGTCACAAAGTTGTAATTCACTGAATTTCGTACAGAAATAATATAGCTTGTTTATATGCAATTAATTGATCTGGTCCCCCTTATGGGTTTTCTACATAACTTAGTGGCAAAGGGAAGGACAACTTAATTTTAGTCCAACTGGATATGCTTAGTCTGATCCAAATATTTAGCAGTCTCTTTAGGTGAATCCTCAGTCTCTTTGGATAAAAGTCTCTATCTTTGAGAATTTTGAATTTCCCTCTAATATGGTCATTTCCAATATGGATTTCCCTCTGAAAATATGGGATATGTATAGGAGCAATACTAATTCAAAATACTAATACTTAGCATCCAGAATCAATTAGAAGAGAATTTAGCCATAAATAACCAGTATGACTAGACCAGTGTACACCAGGTGAAGATCAGTCAGGGGTAGGAATGCAGCTTATATGACCTCATGAGAGGAGAGGCAGTCCTAAGATGAACTCATTGTCCTCTAGACCCTCCCTGATCTTCATAGCAGAGTGGCTCCTCTAAATTGGTCTTGTCTGGGTGTATTCAGGTTTCTGGCATCCACCACTGGAGAACGTGATCCTAGTCATTTGCCTCCAATCTTGATGTCCTCAAATACCACAGCCTCTGGCTATGTTAGTCCAATCTATGCTCTGAAACTCTGTGTCCTCTCTCCAGGCACACTGTCACTCTCTCACACTTCATACAGAGACCATGAAGAACCAGCAGCTTTCTATAGCCACCTTCTTGCCATCTTTTTGGGGCCAGAATGGACATGGACCTAAGCTGAGGGCTGGGGTTCTCCAGGGCGTCTACATTCTCCCCGATGCTGAGTCACTGCTCTCAGCATCTTCAGACCTCCTCAGGCATATCTTGTTACCAAGTCCCCTCCCCTCTCCATGGCTCTACCAACGTTCAACTCTGAAACAAGTGTGTGACTAGGGATGAGAACGTGGCATCTGACCCCTCCATCAACCTACATCTCTTCTCATAATCCCTCAAGACTTCCAGGCTTCCTGACTAAAAGGGTCCAGTTTCAGACTTCTTACTTCCTCTTTAACTTTTTGTCTCCCTAGGTCGGCAAGCTTGTTGACCTCCCTCCATAGGTGGGAGAGCTGTCATTGCATTGTGGAAGAAACTTTGGATCCTGAATCCTTTGAGCATGGTTCTTGATATACTAAAGAAGGAGATACAATTATTTAGAAGAAAATCCTCATTTTCTTAAAGCCTGATTTTCACAACTATTGCATTTCTAAAAGTCAGCATTGAGATTTAAACCTTATCAAAGGCCAATATATCCTAGGGTGTTCTCATACTTTCTTTCCTTGGGTTGATAAACATCAAGACTTGGCCCTGAAGGCTGAGGGCTACAAAGTACACGATTTAAGAATGAAAATTAAAAGCATTGATTTAATGTTTGGAAACAAATTTATAATTCTGACCTAAAGAAAGGACTTTAAGTTTTCCCACCAAAGCTATTTCGGTCCCATCCCATAACTATAAAAATAAATAAATGCAAATTCTGCAGAATATTTTGAGAAAACAAAGCAAATTTCCATGAAGAAATGCAGAAAATTGAGAAAGTCATCTGGATTATTGTGCTAAAAAATCAATTATTGACCAATTTATCTGAGCGGCAGAGGATAAAACTAAGAGATTATTATTTGCACTTAGAAAACAAACAGCAGCTTAATTAAAATACCCCTCAAGGTCATTCTAATATATAGGAAGTAAAGTGACCAATGCTAATAAAACACATTTGAGAGCTTTCCACATTATCCAGACCACTGCTTCAAGCCACCGTCTCTCTAGGCCTCAAGAGGCAAAATTACACAGAGACTATATTTCACTCTGTCTGTTCAGGCCCGTCAGAAATTCCTGTCTCCTCTGATCTTAAAAATAAAAACTCCCCATCCTGTAAGAAGAGTTTTTTATTAGTGTTTCGCAAAATGCTCAGGACAGTGTCCTCTCCTCTCGGAGCAAAGTGAAGAACCTTCTAACAAGGTGATGATATTGTGCAAGGGGCCTGGAAGACCCTCTTGTACTCTCTGAGGACCTATAGGGGAGGCAGCAGGCACAGAAGCCCAGCTGCTTGTTTTCTTGATGTCTGTGTACAACATAGTCTGACCACTTGGAGTATCTTCTCTGAAGCACAAATAGCTCCTTGGTCCCTGAAGGCATTTAAACATGAATTTGCTACTAAGCCAGCAACTACCTATCAAAGGCAACCACAGAGAAGAAATCAGAAGCCAAGGCTTCTAAGATATACCTACAGAAACCAAAACTTCTGTGAAAACAGAACCCCTTGGGCCTCCCTGACTTTCCTAGGCAGATGAATTAGGATGTCCTTGCCATCAGCCCACAGAAATTGTTGATAAGCTGATCTGGTATCTTTTTCTTCTTAGCTGCTATACTTAAGTCTACCATGCAGCATCTTACTGATTACATGCCATCTTGTTTTGTTTGTTATTGTGTCATATATGTTAGTGTTAATGTTTTGTATAAAGATTGCTTTTGGTTATAGGTAACACCAACAACTGAAACTGACAAATAATAAAAAAGATTTATCAGTTTACAGAATGGACAATTCCAGTTAAAGCATGGGTTTCAGGACAGCTCTGATCCAGGGATCTATAAAGTCATCAGGGCACTTTCAGGTTGCTGGGACTGTTAGTGGTGTAATTACAATTGTCATCATTATTTCTAGTTTACAGATTAGGAAAACTAAGAACGCAAAGACTGTAAGTGAATTATACAAGGTTAAATGACAAATAAATGACGGATCCAAGATTCAAGCCTACTCCTTGAGACTCCAAACCAATGTTGCTATTGGAGCAAAGGCTTCTTATAGAGTTTTGTGAGGCATTGTATTATGATCACTAAGTAGCCTAGGAAAAAATCTGCTTAATTTACCTCTTCATTCAATAAACATTGATTAGGAACTTACTATGGGCCAGGCACTATATTAGTCATCTTTTGCTACATAACAAGTAACCCCAAAATGCATGACCTTAAAGCAATAATAATCACTTATTATCTCTCATGGTTTCTATGGGTCAAGAATTCAGACAGGACACTATGGGAAAGGGAAAGGCTTGTCTCTGCTACATGGTATTTGAGTCCTCTGTTGGAAGACTCAAAGGCTAGGTGTTAAAAGATCCCCTTTCAGAACGGTTTGGTCACTTAGCTAACAAGTTGGTGCATGCAGTTTGGTTCCTGTCCATGTACTCCACGGGGCTGCTTCAATGTCCTCATGACATGGCAGCTGGCTTCCCCCAGAATGAAGAACCCGTGAGAGAAAGTTGGAAGCTGCAATGCCTTTTCTTACCTGACTTAGGAAGTCATACACCACCACTTCCACCATATTCTTTTGGCCACACTGAGCTGCCCTGATTTGATGTGAGATGAAGATAAAAGAAAAGCATGGGGGACTTCCCTGGTGGCCTACTGGTTAGGATTCAGGCTTTCACTTCAGGGGCCCGGGTTATATCCCTGGTCAGGGAAGATGCCACAAGCCACACAGTGTGGCCAAAAAAAGGAAAAGAGAAAGAAAAAGAAAGGCATGAATACCAGGAAATGAGAGTCATTAGGGGTTCATCTTAGCCACTGCTGGGGCTCTTCTTAAGCACTGTAAACACATGAAGAAAATCCCTACCTTTATGGAGCTTGTCTACTAGTGAAGGGATCATAGGGGAATCAGACAATTAAAAAAACAGTAAAAAAACATAGTTTGTCAGGTGGTAATACATGCCATAGAGAATAATAAACTAGGGAAAGTCTAGGATCCCAGCCAGCTCATAAGTCACCCATGTATATAGATCAGAAAAATGTATGTTCCTCTGGGCCAATAAGTGAAAAAAAGCACCCTCCACTTCCAGGCTAGCCCTGGGAAGGTGTTATGGCCTTGGAAAGCACGGCAATTTCAAATATATGATCAGAGAAGTCCTCACTTTCCCTGAGCAAAAACCTGAAAGAAGTGTGAGAGCAAGGCATGCTGATATCTAGGGGGAGAGCTTTCTAGGTCACGGAAGCAGGAGATGCTAGTGCCCTGAGATAAGGAAAAGGAGGTGACCCTAAAAGGCCATCCTGATTCAGATACCTCTACCTCTTTTCAGGTATTTTTGAAGCTCAATAAAGCTTAACAGTGTAACTGATGTATGTCATTTATTTCATTTCTTATACTTCTTGAACCCAAGTCCAATTCTCTAAGTTAAACTTAGAACAGCATTTTTGTATTTGCTGTGTGTCTGGCCTGGTAGTTAAGTTCTCAAAAATGGCTTATCATTGATGATAGTTTTATATGTTCCATAAATAAGCAGAAAAGTACACACTTCATTTTATTTGTGGATATTCAGTATTGAAGTGGAGCAAACACAAAAATTTCTCAAACTATATTAGGGTTTCAATTCCCTGTTCTCCAAGGTCCCTATATCACCCTTCATGTCAGGGCATGGCAGACGATTTATAACAGAGACCTTGCAAACTAGTACCATTACAGCTATACTTTTGTAACAATGCAGATCAAGTCTGTGTGCTAAGCATACTATTTCATAAGAACAATTTCCATGGTTGAAAGAATCAAACCAAACAATGTATATAAATGTGATTTGTACGTTGTAAAGCATTCCAGAAGCATTACAGGATTACTGTTGCTGCCGTTCATATCAGTGAGAGCTAACAGAACATCACAACTCTCCTGAGAAAGAAAACTCTCCTGAGTAGCTCCTGGTGTTACTGTAAAAGAGCACTGGACTGGGAAACCTGGTTGTGTTGCCAGCTCTGGTGATAATTAGCTGTGTGTGTTTCAAATAATTCAAAATACCTCTCAATGACTCAGTTTCCTCTAAATCAAAATGAGACCTACTAGACCCACTCCTCAGTCTTTAGTTTTTCTTTTTTTCTCTCATTGAATTCGGGGTCTCCTGGATATTGGCAAAGCTTGACAGTGTTTTACAAGGGCAGACGTCCGTGCCCCATTCTCTGAATGGGCTGCCCATTGCCCTTGCCCGCAGAGAGGGTCAGTTTCTGTCTTCAACCAGTTGGGGGCGCTGGAAGAACTCTTAATACCGTCTCAATTCTAAAGTTCTTGGTGGAATTACAAACTGGAAGCGTGTGTTTAGCATAAAATCTGTTTTTAAAAATCCCACAAATGACTGAAATGATTGCTTTGTAAGCAATAGGGCTCAAAATCCTTCTCAAGCATATCTTCACTTAGAACTCTATTTGTGGCCTGGCATCCTTCTCTTTGGAATGCTGAAGCCATTCTTTAGCCACTACTACACACTTGGAATTAATATCGGCGAGCAAACCAGCTGTCTTCCATGTGAGAGTATTTAGACTGAATTTGTAGTGCATCACTCGGAGCTTTTCTAGGGCTTCTTGGTCGCTGGCACCATGTTACATTGTTCTCTTTCATTTGCTCCCTTAATGAGTGGTGGATGACAGAATGGCTGGATTGACACAAGCAATAACCAAGCTCTGGTCCACCTGAATTTTGACAGACTACATTTAATGTCATCGTTGACTGTGAAAGACAAGGTTTCTTGAGATAAAACATCCCTGCGCACACAGGGGGGCACTGACTCTGTGCTCCAGGTCTCCTAGCAACTGGCCTGCATTTACATGCCCTTCCAGCATGGTTCAAACGCCCAGCAGAGCTTGTATTTCCATCCCTCACCCCGTTACACACATCACAAAATCAACTCGAGGGAATCATTTACCACAATTTTGTCTCATCAGAACATACACAGCATTTGCATCCGCTTTTTAATTTTGACAAATTTACAAAGCAAGAGGGAAGAAAACTGCCCTTCCCTTTCAGGTGTTAAAGACATCAGACTGTTCTGAGTTGTCTTTTCTAACATTCTGGAACGTCTATTAAGACCTACAGCTCTGGGCTTCCCTGGTGGCGCAGTGGTTGAGAGTCCGTCTGCCGATACAGGGGACACGGGTTCATGCCCCGGTCCGGGAAGATCCCACATGGCGCGGAGCGGCTGGGCCCGTGGGCCATGGCCGCTGAGCCTGTGCGTCCGGAGCCTGTGCTCCGCAACGGGAGAGGCCACAACAGTGAGAGGTCCGCGTACCACAAAAAAAAAAAAAAAAAAAAAAAAAAAAAAAAAACCCTACAGCTCTCAGAAGCCAGTAAGCTTTTTACCAATTAGAAAGATTCCTCAACTTTATTTTATGTTTGTGGAGATACTAAGCTGTGAATGCCCACAAAATGCGTGAAAGCTGTTTGTTCTGGAGCACTGCTGAACATAACACATAATCTCTGGGTTCTTACAGAGAAAATTTTGCATGATGAGTCATGCAGACAAAGCTTCAGTTACAGGAAAACCATAGGAAAATAATCTACCTAAAGAAAAACAGCATTCTTGCTTTTTCAAGAACTTACTTACTTGTCAAGTAGAATCACAGAATTTTAAACTAGAAAACAGTTTTGACTTAAGTGTATCAAACCTACTTATTTAAGGAAAAAAAGTACTGAGACCAGATAGCTTGTGTGACTTACTCAAGATTCCACAGTTAATCAGTGGCAAAGTGGGGGCTCAGACTTAGGGTCAAGCTTCATACTTTAGTTTTTGATGCTGCCTCCCTACAGTTCTCATTTTATACCTCCTCTCCCCAGTGGACTTAGCAGTGTGAAGAAAAAATAGGCAGCCACTTTAGTGCACACGAGAAAGTCATCCTACTCTCTTTAAAGTGGATAAATTTATGAAAACTTTACAAATTTGTAAAACAAGCAGTGTTCAATTATTATTTTATATATGTGATATTCTGTTGTGGTTGCTATGTATTCAGGGGATTCAAAAGCTCACACAGAGTTCATCCTTCGGCAGATATTTAAGAGTGCTCTCTTAGAAAGAAATCCACAAATACAGCTTCTAACAACAAAGCACATTTAAAAGCTGTGAACATCTTTCTGGAGAGAATTAAAGCTATGCTGTTAGTTGTCATTTATGTGCTGTCTTTAACACACCACGCCACATGATGGCAGTGTTCCTCGGTAAATGAACCTGGAAAAACAACTGCAGTATCCCCTGGAAAAAAAAACCCTACACCAATGCAGATAAAACTTGATCCAGATTAAATCATAAATATGGGTTAAATTTTTGGGGGTTTTATCCACTTAAACCCTATCTTTTATGATCATATTTTCCTACAATGAATTTCTCTGTTCAGAATTTGCCATGGGTCTATGATGTTATAGAATGAATTTCAAGATGTGAGTGGTTAGCAAATACATAAATATAAGTTAAACGTTGTTTGGAGGGGGAGGGTGGTTGTCGGTCTACTGTTTGTTTTCACTGCGATGGTATTAAGAAGAACACTTAAAATAATAAACTAAATATGTTTTGTACCGTGTCTTTAGATTCTTTCCAGACCGTTATTGTCTTATGAGTCTCTGTCTTTGGGTGTGGGAAAGCAAGGCAAGCTTGCTTCTCATGCTCAGAATTTTCCTCTTAGGCTGAAAATATTCCCTCTAAGACGAGAAGGAGATTTCCTGAGTCTCTTCTAAAAAGGCGTGAAGCCACAGATGGAGGTGAAAGCAGCAGCTACTGTCAGTCAAGGCTGCAGGCAAGACTGTGAAATCAAAGATTTGTTCCCGTTTCCCAGCCCCGGCCCTTTCTAGTGTCTCTTAGGCTGCCCCTTGACAGCGCCAGGGGGTAAAAGAGCTAGGCTTGTCCTCTAGATCTTTATTTCTTGATCCTTCCTAGGTGGATTTTGTATTTGAAACACGGGTTGTGAACTTTCTATAAATCTTACAAGAATGAATGTCAGTTACCTGCAAGGGAATATCTGGGGACAGGCATGCAATGTACACCCAACTCATACAGTGAACAGACTTGGCCGGAAGCTGTCAGAGGACTCTCTGGGCTTGCCTGGCAGTCCTGCCACCGCATACCACAATTCAACAACTATTGACAGAGTTATTATTTATGTGTCTGACAGTGGTAGGAGTGGCAGCAGGATGAGTAGCAGGATGCAGCCCCTGATCTCAAGAACTTACAGTAGAATCAAAGAAATGAGAAATACAGACTACACAACAGGGCAGAACAGAATATACTGTGAGAGTATTATGGAAGGAAGAGCTCACACCTTCTGATTGAAGGCTCAAGAAAGATTTCATAGAGGAAATGATATTTGACATAGGATTTTGATAGAAACCGAAAAACATTAGGTGTTTGGTTACACTGTGTCACCACCTAGGAATGTGCTCTCCCCTATATCTCCACTCACTGAAGGCCCTTCCCAGTCTTAACCTATGTCAACTATCCCTCATGGCAGGGAGTGAGGGCATAGGGAGAGAATGGTAATCCAATTTTACTAAAATAAAAAGAATCTCGGGGCTTCCCTGGTGGTGCAATGGTTGAGAATCTGCCTGCCAATGCAAGGGACACGGGTTTGAGCCCTGGTCTGGGAAGATCCCACATGCCGCAGAGCAACTAGGCCCGTGAGCCACAACTACTGAGCCTGCGCGTCTGGAGCCTGTGCTCCACAACAAGAGAGACCAAGATGGTGAGAGGCCCGCGCACCACGATGAAGAGTAGCCCCCGCTTGCTGCAACTAGAGAAAGCTCTCGCACAGAAACGAAGACCCAACACAGCCAAAAATAAATAAATAAATAGATACATTTATAAAAAAAGAATCTCAACCGGAGAAATAGAAGATAACACTGGACACCTGATTTGGGTCTATAACTATAGGAGGCCTTGAATGCAAATAGAGCAGTTCATGTTAAACCCCACCAATGATGGGAATCACTGAGGAATGCCAATACTCTGGGTTGTAATTTTATGTCCAAATTCTGTATCCAGCTGGGCATAGGGAGAACTATGTAAGTAAAGATAGTCATTAAATATAACTGATGACTTATTCTATTCTATTGGCAGCCTGAATTATGATAAGGGTTCTCAAACTTTAAGGTACTTCAGAATCATCTGGAAAGCTTGTTACATTGCAGACTGCTGGGCCCCAACTCTCAAAGTTCTGATTAAGTTTGGGTGAGACCTGAGAATTTGTTCAGTGCCAATGCTGCTGGTCTGGGGACCACACTTAAAGAACAATTAGTTTATGGGCTCTACAGAATATTTGTCAGGTTAGAGAAAGCTACCTCGTCCTAAGGATCATACCACAAAAATACCTCCTAAGCCCTTCCCTGATTATGGTTTCTATATTTCAATGATTGGGAACATCAGATAATTTTTATCTTAACCACATGCTTGTTCTGAATTTAAAAAAAAAAAATTTGCTGTTGAAAACATGGTATGCATATAATATAAAAATGAGTTTTTAGAATCTGTTTTATTTCCATCACAGACCTCATTGATTTGAAACTGTATGTTAAGTGATCATAACCAGCTATTGGGGGCTACAGTAACTTAGAATGTTGAAAGAAATATACAAAACCAAAGACCCAAGAAAAGAAATTTAAATGATAATGAGTGAGATGACTGACTATCCCATGTGATAAATTTTATTTCTTTAAAATATCAAAACATATAAGATATTATTAACTGCTATAGTCTATGTATATCCTATTTTTATATTTTGGCCAAAAAAACAGAGAAAAATACAAATGGCCGTTTATATATATAAACGGCTGGGGTAATCATTCAATTGAATAGCCAAGAAAAGCTAATGGGCTACAGTTCAGGACACGTATGCTCTTGGGAGCTAACGTGAGGTCAGGAAACTGTATCAACCTGATCATGTGATGTACAGTCTGGGCCCTATCTGTTATAGGTGTGCCTCTGCTTTTAGCAAATACCACACATAAAAAGCCAGCTTTACAGAAAAGGTCAGGATTCATTGAAAAATCCTAGAAGAGTCTTTGAGATAATTTATGGCTTTATTTTACAGTTGCTGAAGGTGAAGTATAAAGAGGAAATGTGTCCAAAGCCACCCAGTTTCTTCTTTCCATCCCCCATCCCATCTAACCTGATAGTCAGTGAGTAAACACCTTCCCTTCTCTGATTTCCCACACCCTTCGCTTCCACCAGCCCTTGAGTCTCTCACTATTGTTCCCCATCTGTTGGCTCTGTCTCTCCAACAATGATTGCAAATGCCTCAAAAACAGGAGCCGCTTCTTCATCCCTCTCCTGAATTCCCTATGGATACATTAAGGCGCTGATTATTCCATTTATTACAAAAAAAAAAAGAAGAAACCTCCAAATTACAAAAGCATTCACAATAGGATCTGTATTCTATAGGCTCTTTCAGGTTGCAAGAGCAATGGAGACCAGTCGTGCTTCCCTCATTAATGGGGGTTTATTGTGAGGACAAACAGGACGCAGACTCAGCAGCTGCACACACAGCCGGCCCCACCAGGAACTCCTCACTGCCTGTTATTGTCCTGGATGAACCTGTAGCTCCTACGGCCGAGGCCGCGCAGCTGCTCTCCTGACTTAACTGCTTACCCTCTCTGTGCCTCGGGTCCTTCACCTTTAAAATGGACATCATCATAATACCTACCTCGTTGGCTTGTTGGAAGGATTAACTGGGTTGACATACGTAAAGCTCTTACAAGGGTATCTGGGGCATAGTAAATGCTAGAAGATGTTGGCCATCACTATTAATTCAGCCCCTCCCCAATATCTCCTTGAATATGAGGGTTCTGGCTCCTCTGAAAGATACAGGCACAAAATTCCCTTTTTGTCTTCTGTGAGAAGTTGCCTTCCCCCCCCCCCCCCCACCACATAGTTTCTGCTCACTGGTATCATTACTGCCCTGGTACAGAGAATCAGCTCACTGCCCTTCACTTCAGAAAAGGCCTCAGGAGCGACTGATTCCATGGAAACTCGCCACTGGTGAGCCATCATTTATTCTAGTGCCAGACTGCTGGAGGGTTGAGAGAGGAAATGGAGGATTTATCAGATTAGCTTCCTTGTACTGAGGCAGTTTGAATTTTCTCTACAAGTTCTGGCAAATCTTGACTTAACTATAGCATGGCTAAATTCTACAAACACTGTGAGGAGGGAAATAGAAATTTCCAGGAGGACGTGAGCTGAAATTGTACAGTTGGACCCGTGTGAGTCTGCAGGAGCACTGCTTGGGGCTGGCTGCAAATCTAGCTGAGGTGTTAATGTTTTATCATTCTGCAAAGAGGCTCTCTTGTAGTTAGCCCCGCTGTTGAATCTGGAGTCTGTCCTGAGCCTTTTTGCTCAAGGTTATGCACGTGGACCTAGGCAGAACATCCTTAAAGCCCCTATTAGTGAGAGCTGACTGCTTTCCCCTGTGAAGACAAGCATTACATTGCAGTAAAATGCAAATCCACTAACAGGCAACTGCAGATTTACAGCACTGCAGTTCCAGAGGAATCACAGGAAATAGAACCTTGTCTCTCCTGGTAAATCGGAGGTACAGACTTCTCCAGATTGCTCAGGACTCCACGCAGGAATGGCTACATAATTTGCAAGGCCCAGTGCAAAGTGAAAATATGGGATCTCCTGTTTAGAAATTACTACGACTTTCAAGATGGTGACAACAGAGGATTAACACAAGTGCTGGATCTTTCAGAGCACAGGGCTCTGGGCAACTGCCCAAGTCACACGCCTATGAAACTAGATCTGATGCCAGGTGTCACTGAAAAGTGGCACTTACGGTTTAAACACATCATATGGCCTATAGGGAGAGAATATGAGTGCAGGGGTCAACCTTGTTTCCCCACCTCCTGCAGCCCTGGGGACAACCACCCCATCATTTGATTGACGGGGGTAGAATCAAAACGGACCGCATTGCTGAGCCCCGCCTAGTTTTACTAGTGATATTGTGTCATGCTCCTACCACCACACACCACACACCACCCTTTGCTGTGAGTCTGAGGACACTCACACTCCCCCTCTGGTCCTTGTGGTTTCTGCTTTGCATTCAGTAAGAGATTGAGTAGCACAGTGCTTGAAAGTACAGACTCTGTACCATGGCTAGTTGTGCAACCTTGGGCAAGTTATTTAATCTTTCTGTGCCTCAGTTTCTTCATGTATAAAAATGTGGATAACAGTAGTAGCTGTCTAAGAAAGCAAACTATGTTAGCACACATAAAATACTTAGAATTGTCCTGGGTACACAGTAAATGCTCTACGGTATTAGCTGTTATTAACCTGCCACCTTTGTCCCAATTGAAATCTTCTGTTGCTACCATCACTGTCCTCTGGATCCCTGAAGTTCATGTTGAGGGTTGGGGCATTCCTCCACTGAGGCAAGAGGGTACTGGGCCAGGACTTCAAATTCATTACAGGCCAAAAATTCAGACATTTGTTTATATTCCCAAATGAGGTTAGATACATGTGTTTACAGAGATACACTAACAGCATTGGAGGGCCTCTGTTCCTCCTACAAAAGTAATTGCTAAGTGTAAATATTTTAAGTTCAGTACAACCCTACTTTGGCATGTCTTCATTTTTAAGTATACCAGAGGCTGTGGAAATAGAGGGGGCCTCCTCAGCGTGTCAAGGGTCCTTGACACGGCCACTCCTGACCTTCCTCCTCTTTCCAGTAGTTAGAAAAGCAGGAACTGGAATCCACATTGTTCTGCAAAGGAGGAAGCCCACAGGAAAGAGAAGGGAAAATAACATGGGCCCTGAAGCAGGAGCTCTGGGGATCAAAACTGACTCAGACTCCAGCCCCGTTTTCTGTGAGGCCAGCCACGTTCGTTGAAGGGAGCATCTGTTCCTCTGTAGAATGGATTAAATGTACCTTCTTCCCTAAGTCACAGGGCTGCTGGCATTCGGGCAGGATAGATACTTCAGAAAACACAGTAAGAATGGAGCCAAAGGGGAAAGGAAAAAAGGAGACATTTCAAAGAGGCCATCAAGAACCAAGTCACTCTGGTGTCAATGATGGCTGAAAATGGAAATATGGCATAAAATAGGAGTTGAATTTAAAGCTCTAGAAGAAAACAAACAAAAGGTTGAGCTTACTTTGTAAACAGGGTCATATACTATGAGTTATGTGTGAATTTCTTTCTCTTGTTTGGTGATAGATTAGAAAGGAATTTTAAATAAAACATAAATATCTTTCCTAATTGGTGGCGGGGGGGCGGTGGAGAGGGAAGAAAACCCTACCTTTAGTTTCAAATGAATTAATGGATGGGGAAGTGCGAAAATTATCATCAGCCTGTCTTCTTACCGTCAGTCACCACAGCTGCAATGCCTGTCCACACAGCAAACAAGAAATGAGAAAGTACCAGCTGATGCAGCCTCTGCAAGGCTTTACTGTCCTCCTGGCGGTGCAGGGGTAGACAGGGAATCTTGAGCAAATCTGTGTACTCTCTGCTTGATAGATAAAAAGAGAATTTTATTGCACAAGGTTTATAAATGTGGCCCTTGCTACATGTGTTTGTTCATTTTTTTAAATTTTAATGGAAAAACAGTATTTTATTTGCTTAGATCTATGCATTTTAAGAGTCTTAAAAATAAGCGTAAAAGAGCTTTTACTGCAACATAAAGATCAAAGAGAGTCAATTTCCTCCCACAACTATTTCTTCAGGTGCTTTTTATTCTGAAATGTTATCTTCTTCTTTTCAAAATGGTGCCCAGAATGAAAAAGCGATCTGTATTTAAATATCTGCATTATATTTTCTTCGCTTTTCAAGAAACTGTGTGCCCAGACATTTAATGGTCAGATTACACTTATAACGAAACTAGAACAAAAATTCAGAAATTGTATACCTGTAATTTGGGGGAATGTGTTTAAAATTAAAAACAAAAACCAAA
Organism: Tursiops truncatus; assembly: GCF_011762595.2. NCBI lineage: Eukaryota > Metazoa > Chordata > Mammalia > Artiodactyla > Delphinidae > Tursiops > Tursiops truncatus. The sequence goes on from NC_047042.1 coordinate 47,174,985, forward strand.
AACTTTTTCCGAGAAGAAGCTCTGTGCACTGTATTAGGATGGGCTACTCTGATTCAGAATCTGTTGCCATGGTGACCAATCTGGGTGCCTTGTGGGCTCTGTAAGACAGGCTAGTGTGGTAATTATATAAGCTGAAGTGCTGCTGAATAACCCCAGGAAGGCAGGACTGCCTCAGTGCAATTTCTAGGAAACCACTATTTTAAAATTCATACATCATAATGCCTTCTTCTTTTATATGGAAATCTACCATTTTGTATTTTTTGTATATAAATCTGATAAGACTGATAGAGTAGAAAATAAAATTTACTAACTTCTGAACATCAGAAATATGCCAAATTAACTGTATTTTATACTAATGAATTTATTTCCAACAATTCTATTTTTTTGTGACTGGACAATGAACCAGCAATTAAATGGCCTACTGTTTGTCATAATATGCCACGTGTGACTTAGTTTTTTTTTAAATATGTAATATATAATAATTATAAAAGTAGGTAATTGATTAGAACAATAAATCAATGCCATTTTTAACCTAAATAGACAAGTTAAATTAGTTAAGTGTGAAGTGCAATTAATACATAGATTTCAATAATTTCAATGAAAAATATATTTAAGAAGAAGATACATACAAATCTTATCAATCTTTTTCATATTTTACATTCCACATTGTCACACGTGGTCATAGGCCATGATTGTAAGAGATAGATCATTACTTGGCACACAGGAAATTGGTTTCTGATGATGATGTAATGTTCTTCCTTCATTCAGCAAACAGTTACTTAATGAGAAAGCTAGATATTTCACCTTAAACAAGTCTTTTCACCTCCTCGGGTCTTCAGTTTCCTCATCTGTAAAATAAAATTTCGTATTCAGGGCCTTTCCAGATCAAAAATTCCACAGTTCTAGAACTCACAAGATAAAATAGTCTTCATTATCAGTTGTCTAGTACTTTTACTTTGAAGAAAACTACTATTTATTCAATACTGACCGTATCTTGACACTGTGTTTGACATTTTACTTATATTACCTGTGGTACTACAAGGTAGGTACTGTAATCCCACTTAACAAATGAAGAAACAGGGTATATAATTTGAATCTAACTCAAATTTCATGTACTTTGTATTACACCATGCACATTAGTGAAGGATCTTCAGCTATCTCTATGGATGGAGGATATTTTTGTGATGATAAAAAAATGTAAAGTACGATTGTATAACATGTCAGAACTCTGAAAGCATTGATTTTTTTTAATTATTAAAGAACTCTGAAATCAATATGACAAAAGACTAAACTGAACTATCATGAAATAGGGACTTGCAGATTCTTCCAAAGGCAATGGGATGTAAGAAGTGGAAACTACTTAGTGCAAGAACAATGCTAAAAATGGGACTTAGACATTCTCTTACTGTTTATTAGTACCCCTTTTTGTCTAGTCATACTTAGGTGATTAATCATGGATCTAGGTCTGATGAATTGAATTTTATAAAAATTAAATGCTGGTAAAAATAACCATTGTAATGAGCACTTAAAATGACAGATATGACTTTCATTAACTTGAGTGTTTTTTCTACTACTCCTCAGAAAGCACTTTCTCTCCCCCTGTATTTGAAGATGAGGCTGATAATGAAGTGGCTATTCAGGTGTCCACATTTATTTGCAAAATCATCGTGTATTTCACAAACTCCCTCCATTACGTACATGGTCTTCTGTTCAGTAGTTTTACATACTTTTTACTGAATCAATACTGGCCCTTTCCTGTTCTGTCCAAAGAAGAGCCCCCCCCACCCCCGCCCAAATGCTTTATAACTCAATGAATGCAGTTCTGGCTCTTTATCTTGGAGACTTTTTTGCCTCAAGTCCCAATGTTATACCCCATCTTGTTTTCTGTTGTGTGAAAGAGGGGTCTGATGACAGATTTCATTTCCCAGAATTTATTACCTATTGTGTATATTGCGGTTCAGTCACAATGACCCCATCTGCATTTAGGTTGAATGGGGGGCCCCCACCCTGACCCAATTTAATAAAAAAATAATGAGGCCACTCAAAGCTCATAGATGTGTCAGCACTATGAAAAGGGTCTATAATCAATGCAAATGTGATGTTTTCCTGCTTTGTGGAGCACAGAGGTTTGACACCCATCTCTTTTACTGGATCAAATCAGACTCCCTCTTTGCTTTGAGAATCTAATGAAAGGTATGGACTTTCTTCTTCCCTCAAAAAAAAAAAAAATGCATGGGGCTGGATAATTTATTGAAATGTTAATTGGTGGGTTGTTTCATGCTCTATTTTTTCCTCCCTCCTGTTTCAGGAATGTGGTCAAGCCTCTTGAGATGCGAATTGTCCCCCTGAGGTTGTACAGAGCACAACCTGCCAATCCATTCATGGGAGGCCTCCCTGAAAGTTCAGGAAGCTTTGTATTGTCCAAGGATGGGGCTGGGAGAGTATCAGTAATGACTGAGCTTGGATTTCCTGCCATCCAAGGCAGAATGGGGGCTTGGGGTCAAGTTTAAGTTGATTTAAAGTTTATTGCATAATATGATGTTTTTGCACACTTGTGTGTAGATATAGGTTCCCATCCTCTCTATAATTCTATGTACCCACACATAATTTTACACAATATTTCTGAGGGTTTGTGACCTCCATCCCCCAATTCATCCTACCCCACTCTCTGAGGTCAATAATAAGAATTTTAACGTTTATTAAGCGGTTACTATTGAGTTTTAACACAGAATAATTCATGTATTTTTAATGAAGAGGAGTAAGGGTTAAGAGGTTAAATAACTTTCTTAAGGTCACACAAGCCGTATTGATGGAGGTAGGATTTGAACCCAGACACACATGGGGTAGTAGTAAGCTATACTGTTGCACAAAAGCCATTGCTCTAGGATGCTATCCTCAGGACTGACTTTTATTTCTTTTACCTTCCTTAGTTTCCTAAAGACACCCTTTAGTAATCCACGCCCCTGAACCTGGTCATAATGTAACAAATCCCCATACAGAGATCAGTCACCATTCACACTCTGACATATTAAATGAGGCCCCTGCTATATGCCATTACCTGTTGGACCCAGGTCCCCACTATGCCATCCCCACATCTTAGAAGAACTCTGTGGCTTTGACTGGCTATTTCACCTCTCCAAACTTCAGATTCCTTATCAACGAAATGGGGATGATAAAAATACCTATGACATGAGATTGTTGTGTGAATTATATCAAAAGCAGGGCACATTAATTACTTGGCATAGGATAGGGCCTAGTACATAAGAGTTCAAAAAACGGCAGCTCATTGTTATAATTAAACTGCATTATTCTAATCATGAAGAATTGCCCTCAGTTGATACTTCTTTGAAAGCAGACAAGGCCTGGGATCTGGAAGGTCTTCTGTGACTCCTTCAGGCTTATAAATTCTTCCTTTGCACTACCATAGTATTTTTTTTTTTTTTTTTTTTTGCAGTACACGGGCCTCTTACCATTGCAGCCTCTCCCATTGCAGAGCACAGGCTCCGGACGCGCAGGCTCAGCGGCCATGGCTCATGGGCCCAGCCGCTCCGTGGCATGTGGGATCTTCCCGGACCGGGGCACGAACCCGCGTCCCCTGCATCGGCAGGCGGACTCTCAACCACTGCGCCACCAGGGAAGCCCTACCATAGTATTTTGAACATACTTCATTGTTGCTTTTTGGATTCCATAAAAATTATGTTTTCACATATCTGTTTTCCATCACTGGACTGACAGCATCATATTGATTGTTGACATCTCAGTATCTAGCACAGGATCAAGCACTTAGGCTAGGAACTCCAGGAGTCCACCCCAGTTGTGCCTGGCTGTGACCTGGGTATGGCCAGAATAAAATATATCTATAATAATAATGATTTTGTATGTAGGAATACTAGGTATGAAATAATATTTGAAATGGAACAGAAAAGAATGAAGTACTATAGTTTCACATAATTTACCATTAGCATTTTCCCCCAGCTTTATTAGATATATAATTGACACATACATATTACTATGTTTCTTATTCTTCTCAGGGACTGTTTAATTTTTTTACTGTAACAGAAAACATAGAATATAGCAATATTTTAAAGGTAACACACATCCAGCCTTCAAGTGAACTAAAGATTTTGTTAGATGTTCTTTATAGAATTTAAGTTAGAATTTAATATTGGAAAAAATAACTTATCATTGACAATAAATATACGACTTCTTACCTTTCCCTAGTTTGTGTAAATTGAGATCATTTTAAGTAAAGATTGGTAGCATAAAATATCTTCAAAGCTGGTGCACAGAACTCCTGTACCAGTCATTTAAATGAGTTCTCAAAGAGTTGAAAAGAATCCTGATTTCATTCGATTTACTACTGATGTGTCTCATGGAGGGAAAGGTTGACTATTAACAAAACAGTTAGACTTGAGGAAAGGTTTTGAAGAAAGAAAATGAAAAGCATTTAAAATTTAAAATGTAAATCAAGTTTCTAGCTTTAGAATAGAGTATTAATTCAGGCCAGACTAATTTCAAATTTATGATAATTTCATTAGCTGCATTGAAGCTTTCCTTGATCCAATCTGTAAAAGAGTAGTTTGCTAATTAATAATTACAAAATATGGGAGATATTTAAGGCATTGTTTTCAAGCACTATTTGCATTTGTTGTTTTCAAGCACCATTTGCTCACAAGCTACTAATTATAATTTTAATTCATTTATTAACTTAGATCCAACAGAATCTTTGGTAATGTTTTACTATTCATTACTAATATTATTGTAATTACTTAAAAGTTATATAAATGCATTTATGTTCCAATAATATAATTCAGAATTTTTAAAGTAATTAAACTTCATTTTCTGGTATAGGTTACGTGTTAGCTTTTAATTTACTAAAAAAGACTTAATAGACAACCTCTAAATTAATACTTTCAACTATATAGTGAAGGACTGAACTGCTATGGAGAAGTAAATAAATAAAACATTCTTACAAGTATGGTGAAACCTGTCAATGTTTTTTTTTTTAAACTAAGCTACAAACTTTTTATCAATCTGTCTTAAACTCACACTAATCAGATAAAATAATTTGTATAAACTCTTTAATGCAATAGGGCATCTTTCCACTTTAATTAATATCCTTACATGCCCACAACGGTCATAGTTTACCTTTGTTTCTCAAATAGTCCATGTTAATTTCTGTGGTAAAATTGTAAGTAATAGTAATTATTATAATGGATGATTAAGTTGAAGACAAATATCAATCCATGGTTCTTTTCAAAATGGTACTATTTTTTTTTTCCATCTCAGTAGTTATATAGAGCTCACTGATCCTCCAGTCTTCCTCTTAAACCTCTGACAAATCTTTTTAGAAGTCCCCCTGAGACCCTTCTTCTTTCTCTTTTCTCTGGGTTTTACTTGGGATTCTCACCTAAGTTCTTTCTCTTCCCCCTTTGTATTCACCTTTCATCTCAACTGTTGCCATGGAGTCAACCATAGCAACGATTGACCAATCAATAGCTGTCTGATTTCTCAAAAGCAGCTCAATCCAATAGCTCACTTTGTCTCTGTGGTATTTCTTTATATATATAAAGCTAGAAAAAAAATCCCAGTTTTAATCATTTAAATGCTTTATTAATTGATGCATATATTTTTGCTGAAATTAGTATTTCTTTGCATGTAATTTTGTTATTCTCAATAAGCAGGATTTATTAAGAGAGTTTTAAATAATTTAAATTTTATATTTTATAAGCCCTTTACATAAAATAAATTCACAGAAACAAATGTTCTTTATACTCTTGTTCTAGAGGACAAACTGATCCCATGTGGAAGCTCTCCCTTCCATAGTGATTAACTAGAAATAACAGAAAAGATGTGTGATTTTAAAATCCATTACCACAGAGGGAAACATAAATGGGTAACTTCAGGGGAATCCTAGAAAAATTTTAAAAATGGAATTAAATATGAGGAAAAAAACCAAAGGGTGCTGCTCTGGAGACTGCTGGTTCCAGACAAAATGGTGTAAACACATTCCATTTTATTTCTCCCACTAATCACAGCAACAACAACCACAAAAGTCTTGGGGAAAAAATGTAAGACACTTATAGAAGACTCTAAAGGGAGGAGAAAATAAAGTGGAGTGGTTAGGGACCTTGGAACTTGAGGAACAACCTGGCAGTAAATTCTCTGAGTTTTTTCTTGCCTCATAAATACCTCAGCCTGAATGCTAGAGAACCTAGAAACATCAACAGTCACAGACAGAAAACAGCCCCAAGAAAAGTCTGCTTTCTCTAGCCAGAGGACCAGAAAAAGGTGATCCAACAAGACACAAACTCCTTAACCATACCTGCCTGTTCTGGGTGGGGGTGAACATTAGGAAAAGCACCACTCCTCTCCCCTACCACACTGGGCACTGCAGTGGCAGACCAAGGGGGCAGAGCTCTGTTTTCTACTCTGCCCACAGTAGTAACAAGGAGATGACCCTCGCCACATGAGTCAGAGGGTGAAACCCTGTCTTCCAAACTTGCCATGAAACAAAGAGGTGGTACCCTTCCATATACTCAGACAGTGCTGAGAGATTGTGGGATGCAGTACAGTCATCTGGGTAACCGAAGCAGAGCAGATCAGAATAGCATGGCAGAGTCTTGATAAACTAAACTGATATTTGAACTATAGTACACCAAAAGAGTAACAGGATATGCATTCTGAACCTAAATAGGTTGCTAAAGAAGATGACTTAATAGGAACCAAAGTCTCATAACACAATACTCAAAATGTCCAGGGTACAGTACACAATTGTCATACCAAGAACCAGGAAAGTCTAAACCAAATGAGAAAAGACAATCAATAGATGACAACATCTACATAACACAGATGTTGGAATTGTCTGAGCAGGATTTACAAAAAGCTGTCTAAAATGCTTTAACAAGCAATTGTGAACAATTTTGAAACAAATTTTAAAAAACAGAAAATATTGCAAAGAAATAGAAGATGTAAAGAAAATTTAAATGGAAATTCTAGAACTGAAAAATACAATAATCTAAATAAAAACCTCGCTGGACAGTCTCAATAACAGAATGGAGATACAAGGTAAGAATCAGTGAACTTTAAGGTAGTTTAATAGAAATTATTTAATCAAAAATACATAGGGAAAATGTTTTTTGAATAAACTGAGCCCTAGGGACCTATAGGATAATAACAAGAGATCTTAGATTCATGTTATCAAAGTCCCAGAAAGAAAGAAAAAAAAAAATGCAGTATTGAAAACAATTCAAAGAAACAATGGCTAAAAACTTCACAACTTTGATGAAAGATATAAACCTACAGATTCAGGTAGCTGAGCAAACCACAAACAGAATAAACTCTCCAAAATCTATACCTAAATACATCACAGTCACAGACAAGAGAAAAACTTTTCAAAGCAGTCAGGTAAAAATCAACACGTTACCTACAGAGGAACAATGATTCAAATAACAGCTGGTTACTCATTAAAAATCATGAAGGTCAGAAGAAGTGATACAAAATTTTTCAAGTACTGAAAGAAAAGAACCGTCAACCCAGAATTATATATCCAGTAAAAATATGCTTCAGGAATAAGAAGAATTAGAGGATAAAGAAAAAATTAAGAGAAATTATCCCCAGCAGAATGAAAGAATAGCTAAAGCAAATTCTTCATACTGAAAGAAAATGATAACAGAAGGAAACAAAGAACATCAAAAATGAAGAAAGAACAACTTAAAGGATAAACTATATGGGCAAGTCCAATAGATTATTTTCCCTTGCAATTAAAAAAAATCATGTTTAACAGTTATAACAGTGTCTGATATGGTTCTCAGTGTATGTAGAAGTAATATTTTAAGGCAACTATATTATAAAGAGGGAGAATAAAGTGACCTAAATAATGGTGATGCATCCACATTACACTTGAAGTGGTAAAATACTGATGATAATAGACTACAATAAGTTGCATATACTTATTGTAACACCTAGAACAACCACTTAAAAAAACTGAATGAAGAGACAGACTCAAGAGATAATACTGTAGATAAATCAAAATGGAATACAAAAAAAAAAAAAAAAAAAAGCTCAAGCAACACCGAGAAAGACAAGAAAGGAAAAATCAGAAGAATGAAAAATAAAGAGAATAAACAAAGCACATAATAAATGGCAGACATGAATTCTGAAATATCAATAATTACCTTAAGTATAAATAGCTTAAAACACATGAAAAAGGGAGGTGCAAAGTACATGAAGCAAAAACTTACAGAAATGAAAGAAGAAATAGAGAAATCCATAATCACAGTTGGGGACTTCAATATCCCTTTGTTAAAAGGTAGTAGAAATAGTAGGAAAAAATGTTAGGAAGGATTTAAGAGAATTAAACAATACCCAGCCAAAGAAATCTAATTGATATTTATAAGAACATTCTACCCAACAGCAGCAGAACACACATTCTTTTTAAGTGTGCTTGGGACATCCACAAAAGACTATTTCTTAGATCATAAAATGAACCTTAAGAAATTAAAAGAATTAAGATCACATAAAGTATGTTCTCTGATCATAATGGAGTCAAACTAGAATTCAATAACAGAAAGAAAGGAAAAAAATCACTAAACACTTAGAAATCAAACAATCTATTTCTAAATAATCCATGTGTCAAATAAGTAGTCCCAGGGAAAAACTTTTTAAATCAACTGAATTAAAATGAAAATACAGCACATCAGAACTGTAGAAAACCACAATGAGATATCTATCACTACATATTTACCAGAATGGCTAAAATAAAAAAAAAATAATAATGACAACACCATATCCTGGCGAGGATCTGGAGAAACTGGATTTTTTCATACATTTCTGGTAGGGATGTAAAATAGTACAGCTACTTCAAGAAGCAGTTTGGCAGTTTCTCAAAAAACTAAACATGCAACTATCACGTGACCCAGCAATTGCATTCCTGGGCATTTATCTTAGAGAAATGAAAACTTATGCTCACACAAAGACCTATAGATGAGTGTTCATGGAAGCTTTTTTGTTATAATCAAAAACTGGAATCAGTCCAGATGTTCTTCAACAGGTGAATGGTTTAACAAACTTTTACACTGTTACAGTTACACTGACCATGGAAAACTACTCAGCAATTAATTTAAAATGAACTATTGATATATACAACAATTTGGATGAATCTCCAGGGAATTATGCTAAAAAGCCAATCCCCCCAAATTGCATACTGTATGATTCCACTTATGTGACATTTCTGAAATTGCAAAATTTTAGAAAATGAAGACAGAATAGTGGTTGTGAGGAGGTGGGGAAAGGAAGGATGAGAAGGAGAGAGGTATGGCTGTAAAAGGGCAACATAAGGGACCCTTGTGGTGGTGGTAATGGAACTGCTCAGTGGTGGAGGATACATGAACCTACAAAGGTGATTAAATTGTATAGTACTTAATACACACACACATACAAATGAGTACAAGTAAAACTGGGGAAACCTGAATAAAATCAATGGGTTTCATCAATGTCAATAACCTAGTTGTGATATTATACTATAATTTTTCAAAATATTACCACTGAGGGAAACTGGGCAAGGTGTATGAGGGATCTCTCTGTATTATCTCTTACCACTGCATGTGAGTCTATAATTATCTCAATAAAAATTTCAATTAAAAAATCTGTGGTATGTAGCTCAAGCAGTGATACAGGGAAATTTATGGGAATAAAATGCTTAAACTTTAGCCTATGTTGCTAGTAATTTTTGCTCAGAAAGTCCTGATTATGCAGAAAGATGAAAATATTAGTTGCTTCTGGACAAATATATCACAGATTTAAATGTAATACTATAAAACTTTTAGAAGAAAACATGAAGAAAATCTTTGTGACCTAGAGTTGGGTAAAGAGTTCTTAGATATGACTCCAAAGGCATGATTCATAAAAGAAATAATCACTGAATTGGAGCTCATCAAAATTTGAAATGCTTGCTCTGCAAAATACCCTATTAAGAATATAAAAACACAAAACAAAAACTGGGAGAAAATATTTGCAAATCATGTATTCAATGAAACATTCATATCCAGAACATGTAAAGAGTATTTTACCTCAACAGTAAAGCAAACAATCCAATTAGAAATGGGTAAAAGATTTGAACATATACTTTACCAAAGGGAATGGAAAATATGTACACTCAAAAATTTTCAATACCATTAATGTGGTAGGCAGAATAATGGCCTCCAAATGGTGTCCACCTTCTAATTTCTGGAACCTGTGAATATATGATCTTACTTGGTGGAAGGGACTTTGCAGATGTGATTAAAGTTAAGGGCCTTGGGACTGCCCTGGCAGTCCAGTGGTTAAGACTTTGCTTTCCAGTGAACGGGGTTCAGGTGCAATCCCTGGTCGGGGAGGTAAGATCCTACATGCCTCGGGGCCAAAAAAACTAAAGCATAAAACAGAAGCAACATTGTAACAAACTCAATAAAGACTTTAAAAATGGTCCATGTCAAAAAAAAAATTCTAAAAAAAAAAAGTTAAGGACCTTGAGATAGGGAGATTATCCTGGGTTATCCAGGTAGGCCCAGTTTTATCATATGAGTCCTTAAAAGGTGAAACTCTTTTCTGGCTATGGTCAGAGATACACAACAACAGAAGGGTCAAAGATATGTGATATTGCTGGCTTTGAAGATGCAAGGAGGGCCAGGAGCCTCTAGAAGCTAGAAAAGTCAAGGAAATAAATCTTCCAAAAAGGAATGAAGCCCTGCCTACACCACAATTTTAGCCTCATGGGACCTGTGTCAGGCTTCTGAACTACAGAACTATAAAACAATAAACTTGTGCTGTTTTAAACTGCTAAAGTGGTGGTAAGTTGTTAGGGCAGCAATAGAAAACTAATACAATCAGTCATTACAGAAACACAAATTAAAACCATGATGAGATACCAATACATGCCCATTAAAACAGCTAAAATAAAAATTACTGACAGTAGCAAACACTGGAGAGGATGTGGAGAAACTGAATCCTCATAAATTGCTAGTGGGAATGTAAAATGATACAGCTACTCTGGGAAGCAGTTTGGAATTTTCCTTAAAATCTAAACATGCAACTATCACATGAGCCAGAAATTGTACTTCTGGACATTATCTTAGATAAATGAAAACTAATGTTTACACAAAAACCTATAAAGTAATGTTCATAGAAGCTTTATTTGTAATAGCCCAAAACAGGAAACAATCCAAACGTCCTGCAATGGATGAATCAATAAACAAACAGTGATATACCCATACTATGAAATAATTCTCAGCGATAAATAGAAACAAACTACAGACACATGCAACAACTTGGATGGATCTCAAGAGCATTATCTGAGTGAAAAAAAAAAAGTCAGTCTCAAGGACTTGAATACTGTATGATTCCATCTGCATAACATTCTCAAAGTGACAAACTACAGTGATGGAGAACAGGTCAGTGGTAGCCAGGGGTTAGGGTTGGGGAAAGTGTGTGACTATTAAGAGATAAAATGAAGGACTTTATCTGCAATGATGGAACATTGCTGTATCCTGGTTGTGAAGATAGTTATCTGAATCTATGTCATAAAATCTTATAGAACTACCCCCCCAAAAATAAACACAGTCTACAACAGCATCATTCATAAAAGCCAAAAAGTGGAAACAACCCAAATTTCCAACAACTGATGAATGGATACACAAAATGTGGTACAGCAATATAATGAAATGGTTTTTGGCAATAAAAAAGAATAAAGTACTGATACATGCTACAAAATGGATGAAAACATTAGGCAAATACACAGAGACAGAAGGTAAATTAGTGATTGCCTAGGACTGGAGGATAGAGAATCAAGAGTGACTGCTAATGGGTATGGGTTTTCCTTTTGGATGTAATGAAAATGGTCTAAAATTAGATTATGTTGATGGTTTTACAACTCTGAATTTACGACAAATCAGTGAATTGTACACTTTAAATGGGTGAATTTGTGGGATATGAATTGTATGGCATATGGTATATGAATCATAATTTCAGTAAAGCTGTTTTTTTAAAAAAAAGGAGTGCATGTCAAAACTGATGAAATCTGAATGAGGCCTGCACCTGAGCTAATGGTATTGTGCCAGAATGAGTTTCTTGGCTTTGACAACGTATAACATACATTGTACTGAGTGAAGGGTACATGGGAATCCTCCGTACTATTTGGCAACTTCTTGTGAGTCATAAATTATTTCAAAATTAAAAAATTATTTTTAAGGAAAGTGTGCTGCTTCGTGCACTTGGTTGAAAGACCTTTGAAGTAGGAGGGAGCCCCGGGACAATGGACAGAAAGATGACAGGGTTACTACAGCGGGAGAAGTCAAGTATGTCAACCACTCCATGGTTCTCCCTGTGTAAAGGAACAAGCAAGAGTGGTGCCCACCTTCAGACAGCAACAACACATGTAGAGGCCTCCATTGGAAAGGAAGGACTAGGATCTTGGAATAATGGTCACAAACAAGAGGAATGAAGAGTGTCCATCTCTCCTGTAGCTATAGGTACACCCCAATCAATATTCTGCCTCTCCCACAAGTGACTGCAAGCAGTCTGCCAGTCCACTCCCAGCATCATTTCATGAACCTCCCCCATATGTTGGCTGGAGTAAATTGATGGAGCTTTCCCAGGATGGCCAAACAGGGCAACACAAATACAAAGATACACACATGACCACTTAACAGTTGAGATTAGCCAGCATCATGAGAAAGAGGTACCATGCATGAAAGAATGCACACGTGAAGAAATAGTTACTAGAGCTGGCAGCACTGGACTTTAGACACCATCACTACTTTATTTAACACATATTTCCTCAGCTTCCCTGTTATGTACCAGGTACTTTAACTTCTGGAGATACCACAGTAAACACAACAGGCAAGGTTGCTACCATCATGGACATTTCAATTTTTACTGGTCGAGACAGACAAAAAAAATATAAACAAAAGAAAATATCAGAGCACAAAACGTGTTTTGGACAAAAATAAAGCAGGGTGGACCTTCCCTGGTGGTGCAGTTGTTAAGAATCTGACTGCCAATGCAGGGGACACGGGTTCAAGCCCTGGTCCGGGAAGATCGCGCATGCCACAGAGCAACTAAGCCTGTGCACCACAACTACTGAGCCTGTGCTCTAGAGCCTGCGTACCACAACTACTGAGCCCGCGCGCCACAACTACTGAAGCCCGTGCGCCTAGAGCCCGTGCTCTGCAACAAGAGAAGCCACCGCAATGAGAAGCCTGTGTGCACTGCACGAAGAGTAGCCCCACTCACTGCAAATACAGAAAGGCTGCACACATCAACGAAGACCCAACGCAGCCAAAAATAAATAAATTAATAAATTAATTAAAAAAAATAAAGCAGAGTAAGAAAGGAGTAGGGGGGAGAGAGAATATGTCTTTGAAGGTATTAGGTGCTGCTTTGGATAAGGTAGTCAGGGATTATCTCTCTGATGGGGAGGTAACCTTTGAGTGGAGATCTGAATAGTGGTGGGAGCAAGTCTTATAACGCCCGGCGGGGTGGAAATAGGGCAAGCAGGGGAGGGGAACAGGTATGTGTGTGTGGAGGGTTTGAAATTTTGACAATAGCAGGGAAACCAAAGTGTTTGGAGCAGAATGGGCAAGGGGGGGAGAGTTCAGAGAATCCACAGGAGTCTGATCATCTAGAACAATCTAGGCCATTTTAAGGACTTGTAATTTTATTCTAAGCTTAATTGATACAGTATATTCCAAGAGTATTTTAACCAGCAATTCTTTAAAAAGAATCAGCCAGCAATCGTGTAAATTAAAGGCTTCATCTTTGAAATGAATCATTCAATAGATGAGTAGAATAGCAGATGGGACACACAAAAAGAGCAAATTAGTGAGCTGGAGGAAAAACCCAAATATTTTTTTCCAGAATACAGGACATACACACAATAAAAAGATGTAAAGTAAGAAGAGGAAGACAGAATCTCAAACAATCCATCCAGAAGATCCAAATTTTATCTAATAGAAGTTTTGGAAGATACTATTAGAAAAGTCCTTTTAGGAAAAATGGAGAAGAGACAATGTTCAGAGCAATACAAATATAAATATATGCTTAAATAATACCATTAAGAAGTGTCAATTTATATGAAACAGAGCAAATTCTGCACCTAATAAAGACATAAATATTTATCAAAAATCCATGGATCATTACAAAATACGACCATATACTACACAACAAAAGAAGAAGACAGTTATTTTATAAGACTATTACAATCTCTAAATGTAAACAAGGCAAATCCTGCCCAAGAATAAAATTAGAGGTCAATTTCACTTAAGAACATAGAGGTAGAGTCCTAAATAAATATTAGCAAATCAAATCTGGCAGTGTATTTTTAAAAAATGATGAAGTAGAGTTCACTGTTTTTTAAAAAACTCTATATGTAATTTATTATGTTAACACATTAAAAGTTAAAGCAATATGATTATGTCAAATGACATAAGTAAAACTTTAGGTAGATTTCAACATTCATTTAAACTTTAATTTTTATTTTTTCAGCTACAAGAGATTTATTAAAGAAAGGCTTCCTAGAGACATTAAGCGAATGGGAGAAGGACAGGGAAAGGGAAGAAGCCAAAAAAGGATGTGATTTCATGTGAATTCCCAGCCTGATTCCAAGGGTAACTCTGGAGCATAAATTACTCCTTAGACCATGTCCTTCCTTGAAGCAGGGGAAGAGGGCTTGGTATTCTCTGCACTTCCTGCAACTGCGGTTTGGTGTCTGACATTAATTTGTGGTAAATCTTCAGTCATTATTACTTCAAATATTGCTTTTGTTCCTTTCTCTCTTTCTTCTCCTTCTGGTATTCCCATTATGCATGTTAGATCTCTTGTAGATGTCTCACAGTTTCTGGTTATTCTGTTCTGTTTTCTTCAGTCTTTTTTTCCCTTTTTTTTGCTTTGCTTCTCAGTTTTAGAAGTTTCCATTAAGATATCAAGTTCAGAGATTCTTCCCTCAGCTGTGTCTAGTCTACTAATGAGCCCATCAAAGCCATTCTTCATTTCTGTTATGGTGATTTTGATCACTAGCAACTCTTTTTGCTTCTTTCTTAGGATTGCCATCCTTCTGCTTACATTATCTGTTGTCTAGTTGTTCCATTAGATTCTTTAATATATTAGTCATAGTTGTTTTAAATTTCTGGTCTGATAATTCCAATACTCCTGCCATATCTGACTCTGGTTCTGATGCTTGTTCAGTCTCTTTAAACTGTGTTTTTGCCTTTTAGTATGCCTTCCAGCCTCTCTGGGAACCAGTGCCATGGTAGGAAAATTTGAACTGTAATCATTAAAGACTTGCTAGAGGATTAGTATGGACAAGTACGAAAGTTAAAAACTCCAAGGGGACCCAGTCATGGGGGGCTGTCCCACACTTGTGAATTTTATCACTAGGAGCTCCAATAGGTCCTCACAGTGAATATCAGAGAAAAATCCCTTTGTGCTTCTAGCAGCGAGAGGGGAAAAGCAACCTTTTTGAAATGTGTCATTGCATTCTATTCTTCTTAACAAAGGCTGCCCTTGGAGTAAACTATTTTACCAGAGAGAAACCTGGGGAAGGGAAACACTCAACTCCAGACTCCTGTAGCCATCCTCTCCCAGCTAAGAGCGGGGAGTGGGGGGCGGGGGGACTTAGAAGCACTGGTGAGGTTCACAGTGCAGAGGCAGAGGCTCACCAAAAGACTGAGACCTAATCACAGGACTATAGAACACCTCCTTTCTTCCCACACCTCACCACCACATCACTAAAGGCCTACTTACAACTGTTCCTTTTACTCAGTATACCTAAATTAGTGGATAAATACCAAGTTCACGGAGGGTAAGATTTGCCATTTTAAAGATGTCAATTCTCCAAAAATGAATCTATAAATTCAGTATATCCCACATCTAAGGTCAACAGGATTTTTCATAAACTTTTACATGCTAATTATAAAATTTATATCTTTATTTTTGCTTTAAAAAGGTAACTGGGCTGGGGCAATAGAATTCATTCAATCTAATATGCAATTGTATTATAAATATATAGTGATTTATTAAATTTTTTAAAAATTAATTAATTTATTTTTGGCTGCACTGGGTCTTTGTTGCTGCACGCAGGCTTTCTCTAGTTGTGGCGAGCAGGGGCTACTCTTTGTTGCGGTGTGTGGGCTTCTCATTGCGGTGGCTTCTCCTGTTGCAGAGCACAGGCTCTAGGCGCGCAGGCTTCAGTAGTTGTGGCACACAGGCTCAGTAGTTGTGGCTTGTGGGCTCTAGAGCGCAGGCTCAGTAGTTGTGGTGCACGGGCTTAGTTGCTCCGCAGCACGTGGGATCTTCCCGGACCAGGGCTCAAACCCGTGTCCCCTGCATTGGCAGGCGGATTCGTAACCACTGTGCCACCAGGGAAGCCCCTATAGTGATTTAAATAGCATTATTGTCACAATAAGAAAAAGAGATCAATTTTTTAAAGAATAAAAATTCTAGAAACAGACCCATGAATACATAAGAAAGTCAAATTGCAGAAGAATTACAAAGATAAATGAATATCCAAAAAGATACTTGGTCTCACAAAGATTCAGAAGCACACAAATAAAAAGGAAAATGAAATACTTTTTTTTATGCAACAGTCAGGCAAAAAATAAAATGTCCAATAACATCAATTGATTGGTAAGGATTAGAGGGAAAGGTATTTTCATATTGCTGTTGTGTTAACTTAGTATAGCCACTCTGGAGGACAATTAGGCAGTGT